>NC_139987.1:21125513-21863013 GCF_963993115.1 Abramis brama | reverse complement strand
AAAATTCACCGTGTCCCCTCCAAACTCGGTGTGCATGTAGTCAAGACTTTGAGGATGCTAAATTGCGGACGGATTTTTGATATCTCGAACGGTTTGGCCGTGGCGAGGAATCGAATTTATGGCGAGAAAAGAGAAACACGAAGTGGAATAACTTCTGCATACATTAACTGATCTTGATGAAACTTCAGCAGTGTGTTCGTGGTAAGAGGCCGATCAGATGGATGTAACTATTGTGAGTCAAAGTTATAGCGCCACCAACTGGCAGCAGGAAGTGTGTCACTTTCAACATGCTTTTGACAAAAGTGGGGGGGTTAGTTTTAAATACAGTAAAAAAAAATTAGTTTGTATATTTTTCTCATCAAGCCGGACAACTTTCTAATTTACATTCATTAGCTCCGGCCATGAGGAAGTCAGATATTTTGGTCTGAATGTGGATTTTTTTTCAAAATCAGCCTCTGAATTTTTAGCTACTCCTCTTAAACTATTTATTTTATTCCCACCAAACTTTTTCAACATTATGAAAATACATTAAAGATGCTAAATTGTGAACGGATATTGAATATCTCAAACGGTTTTGCTATGGCGAGGGATTAAATTAATGTCAAAAAGGAAGCAGGAAACATCTCATAACTTCTAAAAATGTAATTATACACCATTTATTTTTATATAAAATTATACAAATATTAGAACTAAACCCATTTTATTCTGTTTTTGCAATTCAAGAAGTATGAAAAAGTTATGAACAGGCTATTTAGTGCTATTTGGTTCAACAAAAAAGCAAACATAGGGCTATACTGCCCTCTTGTGTCTAAAAGGATATCCAAATAGTATATAAAACGTTTTACTAGGTAGGCCTATTGTATTTAAATATAAATTTATTAGGTATATGACTGTGAGGATATTTTCCCATTGGTTAATCGATGTGTGACACAAGCGGGTGCTTTTAAATCGCTAATATAAAAGTGAAAGTAAAGACGTCCGCACAGACATTGATAATGGTGCACACACGTTGGAAAGAATGATATTTTTAAACATAACACTAAACCGCCATTAGGTGTCGCCAGGCGATCGTCTTAATGAGCGAGTCATTAATTAATTCGTTCAAACGATTCGTTCGAATGACTGAGTCATTCATGATTGAGACAGATGTTTATGGATTGGTCATTGAATCTTTGAGTCAACCGATTCGTTCAAAATGCTGAATCATTCAGAAATGAGAAAACAAGTTGCTGTGAGATGCGCGATGGTTCTGCTGTGATCTTGGTTTAACTATTTTTGCTGCTGAAACAGAAAAAAAAACAGTCAATATTGCATCTTAAATGTAAGTGACTTAATTGTAACTGTTTATTAACCTGTTGATGAAATCAATATCGCAGTTTCAATCGTGATTGTATTCAGGAAACACAGCCTACTCGTCAAGTGAGGTTGCTCTTATCATATGTTATAAAATATATAAAAACTCCATATTTGTAATTTTTATAGTCAGTATGTTGTTAACTGGGTTTCTTTTTTGTGTGCTGCGCTCAGTTGTTTACGTTTCTCCTGGAGAAGCTGCACGAGCCTCAGCAGCGCAACCTTGTTACCATTGATCAGTAATACATTTATTATCAACTGTTGATTGCAACTTAAAATTAATGTAATATAATTAGAATAATCTCTCGTTTTAGTGATTCCCAAGTTATTTTTTTGTTATTGACGTTCTAATCAGGCTACTATGGTCGGGCAAGCTAAACTCTCTTTCAGGTAGGCGGCCTATACTATGTATGTGACAGTGAGAATATAATTTTACCACCGGTTAATCGACGTGTGACACCGCTGGGGGCTTTTGAATCGCTAACTTAAAAACGAAAGTAAAATATGTTCGTCCGCACTGACATTGATTATGGTTGGGAGCAGAGCGAGCTTTTTCAATGAATTCCTATGGAAGTAGGAATGAATGCCCGTGCAGCCGTGAGCATTTTATTTCAATTTTAAAGTTAGCACCATAAAGTATATTTTTATGTCTCCACTGTTAAATCACGCCCACGACACACACACACACACACACACACACACACACACACACCAGCATTGCAATCTTGACATTGCAGCCTGTTCGCAGCCTGTATTAGCCCTAATAAAATATAATTATAAAATAGTCAACCTAACTTATCAAAATTACACTGCTCTGTTTAAATAGTCAGTAGTACAATTTGTACCATTTTTTTGTGAAGTGACAAGACAGAGAATATTACTTGTCTGATATATATATAATGTATATATCTTTTGTTATATATATACTGTATATATATATATATATATATATATAAATATAGCTGCGAGCAGCGATGGAGGGCCCAAGCCGGCGGCACCGCCACCCCGGTGCCTTTAGGTAACTAAAGGCATCGGGGTTGCGGTGCCACCGGCTTGGGCCCGTAATCGCTGCTCGCAGCTATATTTTTTATTATTATTATTATTATTATTTTTTTTCTACTTCTCGGGCACTTTTGGGGCCCTTAACGTGCTCGAAAACTCTTGAAACTTTGCACACAGGTCAGAACCCGCGGCCATCAGGGCTGGGCTGAAGCTGGTACCCGGGCGTGGCAGGGGGGCTCGACAGCGCCCCCTGGAACGGGATCCGAACACTTGTCCATAAATCAAACACACTTGCATGTAATAATATGAAACTCGGTACACATATAGATCTCATCGGGCCGAACAACTTTCGTGCTCTAAGTTTTATGCCAGCCCAACAGGAAGTCGGCTATTATGGGTTGTTTGGAAACGCATGCTGTGGAATTTGATGTACTCCTCCTAGAGAATTCATCCAATCTCCTCCAAACTCGGTCAGCATGAAGTCAAGACATTGAGGATGCTAAATTGCGGACGGATTTTTGATATCTCGAACGGTTTGGCCATGGCGAGGAAATGAATTTATGGCGAATAATGGAAACAGGAAGTTTGTTATAACTTCTGCATACATTAACTGATCTTGATGAAACTTCAGCAGTGTGTTTGTTGTAAGAGGCCGATCACATGGATGTGACTATTGTGAGTCAAAGTTATAGTGCCACCAACTGGCAGCAGGAAGTGTGTCACTTTCAAAATGCTTTGAAATCACTCTCTTATTTTTACCCGATTTGCTTCAAACTTTATGTGTATAATGTAGACACACGGCAGATGTAGACCTGTGAAAGGATTATTGATATCTTAGATACTGTTGCCGTGGCAACGCATCAAACTTCAATATTCTTTTCGGATGCTTTTGAGACTCTTCACATGCTTGAAAATGCATGAAACTCGACAGACACATCACATTTATTATCCAGTAGACATGTGCAAAGTTTCAGAAATGGGCGTGGTGAGGGGCTCAGTAGCGCCACCTTTAGTCAAAAATGGGAGCTTAGTTTTTCCTAGAATTACAAAAATCGGTATGTATATTGTTCTCATCGAGCCGGACAACTTTCTAATTTACAGTTATAAGCTCTGACCAACAGGAAGTCAGATATTTTGGTTTGAATGTGATTTTTTGGAGAATTCTCTCTCTCTCTCTGTACCTGTGTCTCTGTGTGTGTGTGTGGGGTGTGGGGAATTTGTCTGTTAGGAGAAATCTGCTTTTATAATTGTTTTTCAAGGTTTCAGGGGCTTTTGGGGCTCTTAACGTGCTCGAAAACTCTTGAAACTTTGCACACAGGTCAGAACCTTCGGCCATCAGGACTGGGCTGAAGCTGGTACCCGGGCGTGGCAGGGGGGCTCGACAGCGCCCCCTGGAACGGGATCCGAACACTTGTCCATAAATCAGACACGCTTGCATGTAATAATATGAAACTCGGTACACATATGGATCTCATCGGGCCGAACAACTTTCGTGCTCTAAGTTTTACGCCAGCCTAACAGGAAGTCAGCTATTATGGGTTGTTTGGAAACGCATGCTGTGGAATTTGATGTACTCCTCCTAGGAAATTCATCCATTCACCTCCAAACTCGGTCAGCATGAAGTCAAGACATTGAGGATTCTAAATTGCGGATGGATTTTTGATATCTCGAACGGTTTGGCCGTGGCGAGGAAACGAATTTATGGCGAGAAAAGAGAAACACAAAGTGTTATAACTTCTGCATACAATAACTGATCTTGATGAAACTTCAGCAGTGTGTTCATGGTATGAGGCCGATCACATGGATGTAACTATTGTGAGTCAAAGTTATAGCGCCACCAACTGGTAGCAGGAAGTGTGTCACTTTCAAAATGCTTTTGACAAAAGTGGGGGGGTTACTTTTACCCACAGTTACAAAAATCAGTACGCATATTGGTCTCATCGAGCCGGACAACTTTCTAATTTACAGTCATTAGCTCCGAGCAACAGGAAGTCAGATATTTTGGTTTGAATGTGGATTTTTTGGATATGTCAGACTCTGAGTTTTTAGTTACTCCTCCTAAGTGGTTTATTTTATTCACACCAAACTTTTTCAACATGATAAAAATACATTAAAGATATATATATATATAAATATAGCTACGAGCAGCGATGAAGGGCCAAAGCCGGCGGCACCGCCACCCCGGTGCCTTTAGGTAACTAAAGGCATCGGGGTTGCGGTGCCACCGGCTTGGGCCCGTAATCGCTGCTCGCAGCTATATTTATTATTTTTTTCTACTTCTCGGGCACTTTTGAGGCCCTTAACATGCTCGAAAACTCTTGAAACTTTGCACACAGGTCAGAACCCGCGGCCATCAGGGCCGGGCTGAAGCTGGTACCCGGGCGTGGCAGGGGGGCTCGACAGCGCCCCCTGGAATGGGGTCCGAAATCTTGGTCCATATATCAAACACGCTTGCATGTAATAATATGAAACTCAGTACACATATAGATCTCATCGGGCCGAACAACTTTCATGCTCAAAGTTTTACAAAAGCCCAACAGGAAGTCGGTTATTATACGTTGTTTGGAAAACGCATGCAATGGAATGTGAAATACTCCTCCTAAGGAATTCATCCAATCGCCTCCAAACTCGGTCAGCATGAAGTCAAGACATTGAGGATGAAAAATTGCCAGTGGATTTTTGATATCTCGAACGGTTTGGCCGTGGCGAAGAAACGAATTTATGGCGAATAATGGGACACAGGAAGTGTATTATAACTTCTGCATACATTGACTGATCTTGATGAAACTTCCGCAGTGTGTTCGTGGTCAGAGGCCGATCACATTGATGTGACGATTGTGAGTCAAAGTTATAGCGCCACCAACTGGCAGCAAGAAGTGTGTCACTTTCAAAATGCTTTGAAATCACTCTCTTATTTTTACCCGATTTGCTTCAAACTTTATCTGTATAATGTAAACACACGGCAGATGTAGACCTGTGAAAGGATTATTGATATCTTAGATACTGTTGCCATGGCAACGCATCAAACTTTAATTTTCTTTTTGGATGCTTTTGAGACTCTTAAGATGCTTGAAATTGGATGAAACTCGACAGACACATCACATTTATTAGCCAGTAGACATGTGCAAAGTTTCAGAAACGGGCGTGGTGGAATGGCTCAGTAGCGCCACCTTTAGTCAAAAATGGGGGCTTAGTTTTTCCTAGAATCACAAAACTTGGTAGGAGTATTGTTCTCATCAAGCCGGACAACTTTCTAATTTACAGTCATAACCTCAGACCCACAGGAAGTCAGATATTTTGGTTTGAATGTGGATTTTCTGGAGAATTTTCTCTCTCTCTCTCTGTGTCTGTGTGTGTGTGTGTGGGGGGGGGGGGGGGGGGGGTTGTCTATTCCATTTAATCTTTGTTTTTCAAGGTTTCAGGGGCTTTTGGGGCCCTTAACATGCTCAAAAACTCTTGAAACTTTGCACACAGGTCAGAACCCACGGTCATCAGAGCCGGGCTGAAGCTCGTACCCGGGCGTGGCAGGGGGGCTCAACAGCGCCCCCTTGAACACGGTCTGAAAACTTGGTCCATATATCAAACACGCTTGCATGAATTAATATGAAACTCTGTACACATATAAATCTCATCGGGCCGAACAACTTCCGCACTCTAAGTTATTAGCTCCGCCCAACAGTAAGTCGGCTATTATGGGTTGTTTGAAAAATGCATGCTGTGGAATTTGATGTACTCATCCTAGAGAATTCATCCAATCGCCTTCAATCTCGGTCAGCATGATGTCAAGACATTGAGGATGCTAAATTGCGGACGGATTTTTGATATCTGGAATGGTTTGGCCGTGGCGAGGACACGAATTTATGGTGAGAAAAGAGAAACACGAAGTGGAAAAACTTGGTCCATAAATCAAACACGCTTGCATGTAATAATATGAAATTCGGTACACATAAAGATCTCATCGGGCCGAACAACTTTCATGCTCTAAGTTTTACGCCAGCCCAAAAGGAAGTCGACTATTTAGGGTTGTTTGGAAACGCATGCTTAGGAATTTGAAACACTTCTCCTAGGGAATTCACCCGGTCGGCACCAAACTCGGTGTGCATGAAGTCAAGACATTGAGGATGAAAAATTGCCAGGGGATTTTTGATATCTCGAACGGTTTGGCCGTGGCGAGGAAACGAATTTATGGCGAATAATGGGACACAGGAAGTGTATTATAACTTCTGCATACATTAAATGATCTTGATTAAACTTCAGCAGTGTGTTCGTTGTAAGAGGCCGATCACATGGATGTAACTATTGTGAGTCAAAGTTATAGCGCCACCAACTGGCAGCAGGAAGTGTGTCACTTTCAAAATGCTTTGAAGTCACCCTCTTATTTTTACCCGATTTGCTTCAAACTTTATGTGTATAATGTAAACACACGGCAGATGTAGACCTGTGAAAGGATTTTTGATATCTTTAATACTGTTGCCATGGCAACACTTCAAACTTTAATATTCTTTTTTTATGCTTTTGAGACTCTTAACATACTTGAAATTGGATGAAACTCGACAGACACATCACATTTATTAGCCCGTAGACATGTGCAAAGTTTCAGAAACAGGCGTGGTGAGGGGCTCAGTAGCGCCACCTTTAGTCATAAGTGGGGGGGTTAGTTTTATCAACAGCAACAAAACTTGGTATGTGTATTGTTCTCATCAAGACGGACAACTTTCTAATTGACATTAACTACCTCCGACCAACAGGAAGAGAGATATTTTGGTTTGAATGTGGATTTTCTGAAGAATTTTCTCTCCCTCTCTCTGTGTCTCTGTGTGTGTGAGGGGAGGGGGGGATTTGACTATTGCTTTTATATTGTTAATCAAGGTTTCAGGGGCTTTTGGGGTCCTTAACGTGCTCAAAAACTCTTGAAACTTTGCACACAAGTCAGAACCCCGTGCCATCAGGGACGGGCTGAAGCTGGTACCCGGGCGTGGCAGGGGGGCTCAACAGCGCCCCCTTGAACGGGGTCCCAAAACTTGGTCCATAGATCAAACACGCTTGCATGAATTAATATGAAACTCGGTACACATATAGATCTCATCGGGCCGAACAACTTACCCCTGGTCAAGTTTTACGCCAGCCCAACAGGAAGTCGGCTATTATTGGTTGTTTGGAAAACGCTTCCTGTGGAATGCGAAGTACTCCTCCTAGAAAATTCACTGTGTCCCCTCCAAACTCGGTGTGCATGAAGTCAAGACTTTGAGGATGCTAAATTGCGGACGGATTTTTGATATCTCGAACGGTTTGGCCGTGGCGAGGAATCGAATTTATGGCGAGAAAAGAGAAACACGAAGTGGAATAACTTCTGCATACATTAACTGATCTTGATGAAACTTCAGCAGTGTGTTCGTGGTAAGAGGCCGATCAGATGGATGTAACTATTGTGTTTCAAAGTTATAGCGCCACCAACTGGCAGCAGGAAGTGTATCACTTTCAACATGCTTTTGACAAAAGTGGGGGGGTTATTTTTAACTACAGTAAAAAAAACTCAGTTCCTATATTGATCTCATCGACCCGGATAACTTTCTAATTTAAAGTCATTAGCTCTGACCATCAGGAAGTCAGATATTTTGGTCTGAATGTGGATTTTTTAGCAAAATCAGCCTTTGAATTTTTAGCCACCTTTATCTAAGTGGTTTATTTTATTCCCACCAAACTTTTTCAACGTGATAAAAATATATTAATGATGCTAAATTGTGAACGGATAATAAATATCTCAAACGGTTTTGCTATGGCGAGGGATTAAAGTAATGTCAAAAAAGGAACCACTAAAAGGCTCATATATTCTAAAAATGTAATTATACACCATTTATTACTATATAAAAGTATACAAATATCAGAACTTAACTCATTTTATTCTTTTTTTTCAATTTAAGAATGAAGTTTAAGTTTAAAAACTGCCAGAATGGTTGTTTAGTCTAAACAATAAATAAATAAAGTCAAACATAGTGCTATACTGCCCTCTTGTGTTCAAAATCAGGTAGGCCTATTATATCTATATAAAAATATACTAGGTATGTGACGGTGAGAATATTTTACCACCGGTTAACTGACGTGTGACACTGCTGGGGGCTTTTTAATCGCTAACTTAAAAACGAAAGTAAAATATGTTCGTCCGCACGGACATTGATAATGGTGCGGAGCAGAGCAAGCGTTTTCAATAAATTCCTATGGAAGGAGGAATGACCTAAAAAACGTTGACTCTGTTCTGCTCGTTCCTCGCTGAGGACGCGCACCATTATGAATGCCTGTGCAGCCGTGAGCATTTTAGTTTCATTTTCGGGGCGGATTGCTTGAATGTATTTAAAAAAAGCACAATGTTGTGTTTTATTGCTACTGTACAAAAATATAAGTTAACACTTTGCAGTTTGAATGATGTTCTGAACAAAATGACAGAGTATGTTTTTATGTGTCCACTGTTCAATCGCGCCCTCGTTTTAGTGATTCCCAAGTTATTTTTTCATTTAAGTTTTTTTCATTGTTCTAATCAGGTCAGGCAAGTAAAATTATCTGTGTCTTATCCCTTACATTTTTATATAATTATATAAATATATAATACACTACTGTTCAAAAATTTGGCGTCAGTAAGATTTTTAAGCTAAGTTTCTTCTGCTCACCAAGGCTGCATTTATTTGATTAAAAATACAAACAAAAACAGTAATATTGTAAAATAGTATTCCAATTTAAAACAGCTGCTTTCTATTTTAATATATTTTAAACTGTTATTTATTCCTGTGATCAAAGCTGAGTTTTCAGCATCATTATTCCAGTCGTCACTGTCACATGATCCTTCAGAAATTATTCTAATATGATGATTGATGCTCAAGAAACATTCATTATTTTAAATGTCGAAAACAGTTATGTACAGTCTTTGATGAATAGAAAGTTCAAAAGAACAGCATTTATCTGAAATCTAAAGCTTTTGTAACATTAAACACTACCGTTCAGAAGTTTGGGGTCAGTAAAAATTTTAATTTTATTTTTGGGGGAAAGAAATAAAATAAATCTATACTTTTATTCATCGAGAATGAGTTAAACTGATCAAAAGTTACAGTACAGACATTTATAATGTTAAAAAAAATATATATTTGAAATAAATGCTGTTCTTTTGAACTTTACATTCATCAACGCATTTTGAAAAAAAATCTGTACACAACTGTTTTCAACATTGAAAATAATAATTAATATTTATTGACCATCAATCATCATATTAGAATGGTTTCTGAAGGATCATGTGACACTGAAGACGGGAGTAATGATGCTGAAAACTCAGCTTTGATCACATAAATTAATTACAGTGTAAAATATTTTAAAATAGAAAACAGCTGTTTTAAATTGGAATAATATTTCACAATATTACTGTTTTTGTTTGTATTTTTAATCAAATAAATGCAGCCTTGGTGAGCAGAAGAGACTTCTCCTAAAAACATTAAAAATCTTCCTTACCCCAAACTTTTGATCGGTATATATATATATATATATATATATATATATATTTGTATAATATATATATATATATATATATATATATATATATTTGTATAATATATATATATATATATATATATATATAAATAAATATAGCTGCGAGCAGCGATGGAGGGCCAAAGCCGGCGGTACCGCCACCCCGGTGCCTTTAGATAACTAAAGGCACCGGGGTTGCGGTGCCACCGGCTTGGGCCCGTAATCGCTGCTCGCAGCTATATTTATTATTATTATTATTATTTTTTTCTACTTCTCGGGCACTTTTGGGGCCCTTAACATGCTCAAAAACTCTTGAAATTTTGCACACACGTCCGAACCCGCGGCCATCAGGGCCGGACTGAAGCTGGTACCCGGGCGTGGCACGGGGGCTCGACAGCGCCTCCTGGAATGGTGTCTGAAAACTTGGTCCATAAATCAAACACGCTTGCATGTAATAATGTGAAACTCAGTACACATATAGATCTCATCGGGCCGAACAACTTTCGTGCTCTAAGTTTTACGCCAGCCCAACAGGAAGTCGGTTATTATACGTTGTTTGGAAAACGCATACAATGGAATGTGAAATACTCCTCCTAGGGAATTCATCCGATCACCACCAAACTCGGTGTGAATGAAGTCAAGACATTGAGGATGCTAAATTGCGAACGGATTTTTGATATCTCGAACGGTTTGGCCGTGGCGAGGAAACGAATTTATGGCGAATAATGGGACACAGGACGTGTGTTATAACTTCTGCATACATTAACTGATCTTGATGAAACTTCAGCAGTGTGTTCGTGGTAAAAGGCCGATCAGATGGATGTAACTATTGTGAGTCAAAGATATAGCGCCACCAACTGGCAGCAGGAAGTTTGTCACTTTCAAAATGCTTTGAAATCACCCTCTTAGTTTTACCCGATTTGCTTAAAACTTTATGTGTATAATGTAGAGACACGGCAGATGTAGACCTGTGAAAGGATTATTTATATCTTAGATACTGTTGCCGTGGCAACACATCAAACTTTAATATTATTTTCTGATGCTTTTGAGACTCTTAGCATGCTTGAAATTGGATGAAACTCGACAGACACATCACACTTATTAACCAGTAGACATGTGCAAAGTTTCAGAAACGGGCGTGGTGGAATGGCTCAGTAGCGCCACCTTTAGTCAAAAATGGGGGCTTAGTTTTTCCTAGAATCACAAAACTTGGTAGGTGTATTGTTCTCATCAAGCCGGACAACTTTCTAATTTACAGTCATTACCTCAGACCCACAGGAAGTCAGATATTTTGGTTTGAATGTGGATTTTCTGAAGAATTTTCTCTCCCTCTCTCTGTGTCTCTGTGTGTGTGAGGGGAGGGGGGGATTTGACTATTGCTTTTATATTGTTAATCAAGGTTTCAGGGGCTTTTGGGGTCCTTAACGTGCTCAAAAACTCTTGAAACGTTGCACACAAGTCAGAACCCCCTGCCATCAGGGCCGGGCTGAAGCTGGTACCCGGGCGTGGCAGGGGGGCTCAACAGTGCCCCCTTGAACGGGGTCCCAAAACTTGGTCCATAGATCAAACACGCTTGCATGAATTAATATGAAACTCGGTACACATATAGATCTCATTGGGCCGAACAACTTTCCCCCTGTCAAGTTTTACGCCAGCCCAACAGGAAGTCGGCTATTATGGGTTGTTTGGAAAACGCTCGCTGTGGAATGCGAAGTACTCCTCCTAGAGAATTCATCCAATTCCCACCAAACTCGGTGTGCATGAAGTCAAGACATTGAGGATGCTAAATTGCGGACGGATTTTTGATATCTCGAACGGTTTGGCCGTGGCGAGGAAATGAATTTATGGCGAGAAAAGAGAAACACGAAGTGGTATAACTTCTGCATACATTAACTGATCTTGATGAAACTTCACCAGTGTGTTCGTGGTAAGAGGTCGATCAGATGGATGTAACTATTGTGAGTCAAAGTTATAGCGCCACCACCTGGCAGCAGGAAGTGTGTCACTTTCAACATGCTTTTGACAAAAGTGGGGGGGTTAGTTTTAACTACAGTAAAAAAAAATAGTTTGTATATTGTTCTCATCAAGCCGGACAACTTTCTAATTTACATTCATTAGCTCCGGCCATGAGGAAGTCAGATATTTTGGTCTGAATGTGGATTTTTTTGCAAAATCAGCCTCTGAATTTTTAGCCACTCCTCTTAAAATATTTATTTTATTCCCACCAAACTTTTTCAACATGATGAAAATACATTAAAGATGCTAAATTGTGAACGGATATTGAATATCTCAAACGGTTTTGCTATGGCGAGGGATTAAATTCATGTCAAAAAGGAAGCAGGAAACATCTCATAACTTCTAAAAATGTAATTATACACCATTTATTTTTATATAAAATTATACAAATATTAGAACTAAACCCATTTTATTCTGTTTTTGCAATTCAAGAAGTATGAAAAAGTTATGAACAGGCTATTTAGTGCTATTTGGTTCAACAAAAAAGCAAACATAGGGCTATACTGCCCTCTTGTGTCCAAAAGGATATCCAAATAGTATATAAAACGTTTTACTAGGTAGGCCTATTGTATTTAAATATAAATTTATTATGTATATGACTGTGAGGATATTTTCCCATTGGTTAATCGATGTGTGACACGAGCGGGTGCTTTTAAATCGCTAATATAAAAGTGAAAGTAAAGACGTCCGCACAGACATTGATAATGGTGCACACACGTTGGAAAGAATGATACTTTTAAACATAACACTAAACCGCCATTAGGTGTCGCCAGGCGATCGTCTTAATGAGCGAGTCATTAATTAATTCGTTCAGACGATTCGTTCGAATGACTGGGTCATTCATGATTGAGACAGATGTTTATGGATTGGTCATTGAATCTTTGAGTCAACCGATTCGTTCAAAATGCTGAATCATTCAGAAATGAGAAAACAAGTTGCTGTGAGATGCGCGATTGTTCTGCTGAAACAGAACAAAAACAGTCAATATTGCATCTTAAATGTAAGTGACTTAATTGTAACTGTTTATTAACCTGTTGATGAAATCAATGTCGCATTTTCAATCGTGATAGGAAACACAGCCTACTCGTCAAGTGAGGTTGCTCTTATCATATGTTATAAAATATATAAAAACTCCATATTTGTAATTTTTATAGTCAGTATGTTGTTAACTGGGTTTCTTTTTTGTGTGCTGCGCTCAGTTGTTTACGTTTCTCCTGGAGAAGCTGCACGAGCCTCAGCAGCGCAACCTTGTTACCATTGATCAGTAGCCTAATACATTTATTATCAACTGTTGATTGCAACTTAAAATTAATGTAATATAATTAGAACAATCTCTCGTTTTAGTGATTCCCAAGTTATTTTTTTGTCATTGACGTTCTAATCAGGCTACTATGGTCGGGCAAGCTAAACTCTTTTTCAGGTAGGCGGCCTATACTATGTATGTGACAGTGAGAATATAATTTTACCACCGGTTAATTGACGTGTGACACCGCTGGGGGCTTTTGAATCGCTAACTTAAAAACGAAAGTAAAATATGTTCGTCCGCACTGACATTGATTATGGTTGGGAGCAGAGCGAGCTTTTTCAATGAATTCCTATGGAAGTAGGAATGAATTCCCGTGCAGCCGTGAGCATTTTATTTCAGTTTTAAAGTTAGCACCATAAAGTATATTTTTATGTCTCCACTGTTCAATCACGCCCACGACACACACACACACACACACACACACACACACACACACACACACACACATAATTAATTATAATTATAATTATAAAATAGTCAACCTAACTTATCAAAATTACACTGCTCTGTTTAAATAGTCAGTAGTACAATTTGTACCATTTTTTTGTGAAGTGACAAGACAGAGAATATTACTTGTCTGATATATAATGTATATATCTTTTGTTATATATATACTGTATATATATATATATATATATATATATATATATATATATATATATATATATATATATATATAAATATAGCTGCGAGCAGCGATGGAGGGCCCAAGCCGGCGGCACCGCCACCCCGGTGCCTTTAGGTAACTAAAGGCATCGGGGTTGCGGTGCCACCGGCTTGGGCCCGTAATCGCTGCTCGCAGCTATATTTATTATTATTATTATTATTTTTCTTACGACTATTCAGGCACTTTTAGGGCCCTTAACATGCTCAAAAACTCTTGAAACTTTGCACACAGGTCAGAACCCGCGGCCATCAGGGCCGGGCTGAAGCTGGTACCTGGGCGTGGCAGGGGGGCTCGACAGCGCCCCCTGGAACAGCATCCGAACACTTGTCCATAAATCAAACACACTTGCATGTAATAATATGAAACTGGGTACACATATAGATCTCATTGGGCCGAACAACTTTCGTGCTCTAAGTTTTACGCCAGCTCAACAGGAAGTCGGCTATTAAGGGTTGTTTGGAAACGCATGGTCTGGTATTTGAAACACTTCTCCTAGGGAATTCACCCGATCACCACGAAACTCGGTGTGCATGAAGTCAAGGCATTGAGGATGAAAAATTGCCAGGGGATTTTAAATATCTCGAACGGTTTGGCCGTGGCGAGGAAACGAATTTATGGCGAATAATGAAAACAGGAAGTGTGTTATAACTTCAGCATACATTAACCCTCTGGGGTCTGAGCTGTTTTCTGGGCCCTGGAGGTGTTCTGACATGCTCTGACATTTGTGCTTATTTCTGTTACTTGTGACATTTTCATGGCTAAAGTCTGATTACACTGTATTCAGCACAAACTCTGCTACAATAATATATCAGCAGCATGTATGTAAAAGTTTGTAGTTTTGAGATAATGACATCTATGCGTGATTTGTGAAAATACAAAAAAAATTCTCACTGAAATAAGGCCATGAAACCCATACTGATTATTTCTTCACAAGACTTTTGAAAATTGTATCACGTAGCCTAGAATATTTGCTCCAAAACTATGTGAAAATCGCCCTGACTGCTCATTCAGATAAGACAATATATTGATTTAAAATTTGTACGACGTGTTTTGTGTGAGAAAGCTTTATGCGGGAGGTATGATCAGGATAAGCTTTTCACACCTGAGAAAGACAAAGACCCTCCCCTAACGGCCCTATTAGGAGCTATCAGGCCCTATCATTCTGAGCAACCTTGCACAAAGAATGAGGATATTTAAAAAAGAATGGCTTTTTGATTGTTTGGATTTATTTACAACACAACATAATCCAAAGGTACAAAACAAATGACAAAAAAGCACTTATTGAAAATAATGATCCAAAGACAGAGACCTTTGTGCCATTCCTAAAAACATTGTACATACCTTTCATTTCCAAGGTGTTTTATTTTCACTTTACCATTTTCATGTACAGAGACTCATGTGAATGTTGAAGTCAGCAGGACTCAGTGGCATCTGGGCCCTGAAAGAAAAAAAAAAAGTGAACATACTGATATCAAGAGAAAGGCCTGCACGATTTTGGGAATAAATTTTAGATTTTTCTGGTTAAAATTGCTTTTTTAAAATTCACAGAATACACACACACACACACACACACACACACAAATGTTTCCAACAATATATAATATAATGAACACCAGGTTTGTTGTGCCTTGTAGGCATAGGCTATGCGCAGTGCTGCATAAAATAATAATAACAATAACCTATAGCAGCCTGTAAATCTTCCAAAAGATTTCAGTAACAACTAAGCTAGAGAAAAATATATTCATTATCATATGTTCAGGGTTCTCAAGTTTTATCAAAAGTTTGGAGTGAGATCACATGCGGTTAGGGAGGAGCCCTAATGGAGCCCCGCCCCCACCTGTCCCCGCCCCCCAATTTTACCCATTGTTCATAATTAACCAGCACAAATTGAAATTATAACAATTGGTAAATCGGATAAATGACAGAGCAATTCATCACATCAAATATACTATTTAATGTTATATTTCAAAATGACAAATATACAAAAATTACAAAAATATAACAAATTGCTCCAAACAGTTTGGAAAAACAAATCTTTTTGCATTTTGAATGTGTCTAGTCAAAATGGTATAATGAATTATTGTGTGGTGGGACATTGTGAACAAATTACATATTAGAGTATTAAGGTGTGTGTTTGTGTTTGTGTGTGTACACAAGAGCAGGGCTGGACTGGGACAAAAAATCGACCCGGGCATTTTGGCCCAGACTGGCCCACTATATGATCATAAACACCACCCATCTTTGCACGCCCTTAAATATATGCATACTCCTATTTCTTAAAACCACTAATGCCATGTAATGAGTGAGTATAGGAACGAGTGAGAGTTAACAGATGAAATAAGTAAAAATTTGACATTTATTAATGCAGTTGAACTATACTCCACAGTGATGAATCCAAAAAACAAGCTATAAGCTGCTTTGGCATAGCAATACCACCTGTGTTTCACAAAATGAAAATTTTGTGCATTTTAATGTTAAATTCATCAATCTGGTGCACTTTGAGAGTTCAAAATTAAAAGCTCCTCCAACCCATATTCAGTGTGCAAATTAAACAAAGAAAAATTGAAACCTCTTTTAGTTACAGTGTCTATTTACATTACACCTACTATATAATAATAGTTATAATATTAATCCAATGACAGTAATATCCATATTTTGTAAAACAAATGCATTAAAAAATAAAGGAAACTTTCATAATTAGTTTTGTACCAATTTCTATACTTGAAAGACATAAGCACTTGATCTTTTATTTTGACGCAAACTGCATCAAGCTTTTATTTTGGCGGAAAACATGGTTTACAAACGCCTCTCATTAAATTTCTAGTGAATTGCGGTAATCGTCAACTATGCAGATGTGGAAATAATCTGTAACTGGGTTATGGGTTCCTACACTCATGACATGGCCTAAGTGTTTTGAAAGTAGTTCTGCTTCCTGCAGGCTCTACAGTTTCTCATCTTTCTCCTGATCCTCCTCACTATCATCATCATCACAGGAGCTGATGAAGGTCAGAAAACATAGATTTTGACACATTTTACAGTGTCTGCTTTAAGGGCCTGTTTCTATTGTTTCACGCTATTTCTCTGCACATTCCTTGCGTTTCTTCTCCATCTCGCTGACTATTTTGACAGATACACACTGACACTGCTGCACGCTCGCTCACTCGTTTAAAGTTGTGATTGGGCCAGCCCAGTGTCAATCAAGAAATGAACCAATGGGCCGCTGATCTACGTGTTTCATGGGCTGGTCTGTCAGAAGAAAAAAAAAACTAACACTGACTTTTTTTGACCAATGCATTACACCGGGTGTTCGCGCGATGTTGTTGGTTACCTAGTAACGAGCGTACGGTGGCCGAGAATGTTCCAACTTCCATCAACTGTGTGTTTCCGCATCTATGTTGCCTAGTTACGAACGCAATCTGGCCGCGAGATACGTGCTGGCGGCAGGAAACTTTGTGTGCCTGCGCCTCGTACACAACGTTATATAAAGCTTGCAGGACAATTCGCCTTTGGCTAAGCCACACCCTAGAATGTAGATTGACCAATCACAGCGCAGCCAAGAACGAGCTCCCACAGAAGTCCGACACTTTTTCACAGCGCTCCATTGACTTTAACGCAGGCGTCTCATATTTTTGGTCTCGGCAGGCTATTACCGTCGTAGTTTTATCAAAAATATGGTTAAACGTTGTGCCTGGGGCATTTGTAACGCATTTCCCAGAGAGGTTGGAGGGGGGTGTCCTCTTAAACTGTGTGGACGTCCTCACAGTCAGCTAAACCCCTCAAGGATTTTGTGTGCTCTAAGGTAAATTTTGCTTTTAACCTTACTGTTAAGTTATACTAGTTAGACAGTTTTATGCTGTTTTAGGTTATGATTTCGGTTCTCTACCCTAATTAATGAAGAATCAAGGTGCTAGCAAGCAAGCTTAGCGATAGTTTAGTTATCACGTAAGTCAGGATTGTATGTTCTGACTAGCGGCTGGATGTTAGCTAACTTTGTTATTCAAGATACAAACACCTAACCTTAACGTTAGGTGTATCTTGAATAACAAAGTATCTTGAATAACAAAGTTAGCTAAAACAAACAGCATAAAACTGTCTAACTAGTATAACTTAGAGTAAGCTAGTATAACTTAGAGTAAGCTAGTATAACTAAGGTAAGCAAAATTTACCTTAGAGCACACAAAAGTGTGCTTGTTGATCCTTGAGGGGTTTAGCTGACTGTGAGGACGTCCACACAGTTTAAGACGACACTTGTCAGGATTTGACTTAAGTTTGGGGAAGGGAAAAAAACGGACACCCCCCTCCAACCTCTCTGGGAAACGCATATCTGTGTTACAAATGCCCCAGGCACAACGTTTAACCATATTTTTGATAAAACTACGACAGTAATAGCCTGCCGAGATAGGTATAGTGATTGGTCAATCTACATTCTAGGGTGTGGCTTAGCCAAAGGTGAATTTGGTTGGCATTGCCTTTTCAGCGTGAGAAATGCACGGTGTGGCGTGTGAGCGTGTGAACTGGTTGAATTGCATGTGTCTCACTGCCAATGCGTGAGACTTGAGAACCCTGATTGTTACTTCAAATGTTTCCATTCGTTATGATGATATGAAATGAGATAACAGTAAAAACATGAAGCCGTTTGGTGCGTTTTGCTTTTCAAACGCGATCGCGCTCCAAAATATGAAACATTATGGTTACTATATACATATCTACGTTTGAGCAGATATCCACAAACACAGTAACAGTAAACACGGGTCTAAATATTATAATATTCACCATGTATCTAGCAACAGTTCAACTGCAATGTGAAATTTATGCAACAATAACAAACTAATATGTAAGAATTTCTTACCTTACATCTTTCTTGTCTTCAAATCGCGTTCTTCTTCTTCTGAGGTAAATCCAATGTAAGCTAATGGCGCGTCTTTCAAACTCGACGAAAAGCAGAGACTTGTGAAGTTTTATCGTGCTTTGTTTTTGAGGTAACCAGCGCGTTCGCGTTCCATGGTGAGATATGCATGTGAATCTCTTTTGCGCGCGTGGGCGTGGTCAAATTAAAAATAATGAGCAAGCGTTTGAGATACTGGACATCTTGTTGGTTTTATACAAATTACTTAAACAGAGAATATTTGTTTTCAGTTTGAATCAGATCATTTAAAAGTACACACTTAAATGTTTATAAAGGTATATGGCTCATAAATGTGTGACAAGTATTCGCTGAGTTTGGTTTCAGTTTATAGACGTGCTCAAGAAAAAAAAGTTCACCGCGACGGGGAGGCAGAAAGCACACCCTGTTTATTTTCTTTATTTTACAAAAGCACAATGTTTTGATTTGATTATAAGTGGACACATACAAAAGTAGAAATATCACAGATTCTTTTTTTATATTTCTTTTTTCTGTATGACCATAAATGACGGAGTAATTTAAGTTTATTGTGCTACAATGTGACGAAAATCCAGCAAAACGCGCGGGCACGTTTGTCGACCCCAGAGGGTTAATCTCCTTCAGCGAAACTTCACATCGTTGACTTCTCCAGAGATCTTGCCGTCGAAGTGCACCTTGCAGCGGAACGTGAGAGTGAGTGTCAATGCCGAGATGATCCACGATGAAAAGGGACGCATTGGCCAACATTTGGCCCAACCTCCTCCTCTATGCGTTCCCTCCGGTCTCAATGCTCCCACAAGTCATCGAGAGGATCAGGGAGAGCAAGTGCCCAGTCCTCCTCATAGCCCCGCTCTGGCCATCCAGGACCTGGTTCCCAGAGCTCGTGGAACTGCTGAAAACAGCACCATGGCCCATACCAATGAGGAAGGACCTCCTCACGCAGGCGAACGGGTCAATCTGGCATCCCTGCCTGGATCTGTGGGCCCTACATGTATGGCCCCTCAGTGGGTACCTGGGGACCTCCCAGAAGGAGTCCAGAACACCATAATGGAGGCTAGAGCTATTTGGAGCGCTCTGCAGCGTTTAGACAGTCGGAGCAGCTCTTTGTATGTTTTGGCGGCCACACCAAGGGTCTGCCAGTCACAAAGCAGAGGCTATTGAGATGGATAGTGGACGCTATCTCTTTAGCTTACGCCTCCATGGGCTTTCAGTGCCCCATAAGCGTGAGAGCCCATTCAACCAGAGGCATGGCCTCCTCATGGGCCTGGTCTAGTGGTGTACCAATGGAAGACATCTGTGCGGCGTCAGGTTGGTCCTTACCGTCCACTTTTGTTAGATTCTATAACCTCCAGGTCCCTGCTTTGCAAGCACGGATTCTCTCTGTTTAGGGTTTTTGGGCTAGGGGCCCTAAAACTCTGGAAGCAATTCCCTATGTTGGGTTCCGGTCTCCCAATTACCTACAGGGTTGAGCTTGAGGTAGAGTATACTCCATCATAAGGGCCCGGGGTCTCTCTGGCCCTAGTCCCAAGATAGCCGCCGCCATTCCAGAGTCTCATCCCAAGATGGTGATGACATCATTGGAATGTGCGCTCGTGAGAGGATATAAATAGATGTGAAATAGGTGCGCTTTCAGGACACTTTGTTTGAAGAGATGTCCTGAACACACCCCCAGTGCGGCAATGCAGTGCAGCAAAAGCTACTCTCAATGCTGCGCTAACAGCCCTATAGGGGAGAATACCAACACCGCCACACTGGAAGTGTCTGGACCCCTCAAGGTTGTGTAGTGTGTGCGCACAAACATGAGAAAGGCCTCAGGCATGAGGTTGGGATGTTGACTCAAGGGCATGGGAGCCCAGAGTAACATGAACATCCAAACTATAAAATCTGATAAATGATATACGGTCGAGAATGCAACTTTAAGAAGATGGTCAGGGTGAGGGTGCAAAATAGCTTTGACCAGTCCTGGGGCAGAGTCTAACCAGGATTGTGAAATTGACAGAGCCTGCAAATCCCCAATTCTCTTTAGCGAAGTAATGGCCATGATAAAAAAAAATATTTAGAGTCAGAAGCTTGTCAGGCGCTGACTTTAGTGGTTCAAAATGTGGTCTTGACTAGCCCCTCAAGGATTATGGCCAAGTCCCACGAAGGGATCTTTGCTCTAACAGGAGGCCTCAGCCACCTCGCTCCACGGATGAGGTGGGCGATCAAAGGGTGCTTCCTGACTGAAGCCCCATCAATCAGGGTGTGCACTGAAACAATCTGGCAGTGCAGTTAACCATGCAGACACCACCTTTCAAAGACGCTCCATTTAAAATTATATAAATCATCATTACATACACTACCGTTCAAAAGGTTGGGGTCAGTAAGATTTTTAATGTTTTTAAAAGAAGTATCTTCTGTTCACCAAGGCTGCATTTATTTGATTAAAAATACAAACAAAAACAGTAATATTGTGAAATATTATTCTAATTTTAAACAGCTGTTTCTATGTGAATATACAGTAAAGTGTAATTTATTCCTGTGATCAAAGCTGAATTTTCAGAATAATTACTCCAGTCTTCAGTGTCACATGATCCTTTAGAAATCATTATAATATGATGATTTGATGCTCAAGAAACATTTATGATTATTATCAATGTTGAAAACAGTTATTTACATTTTTATTTCATGATGCTATGATGAATAGAAAGTTCAAAAGAACAGCATTTATCTGAAATCTAAAGCTTTTGTAACATTAAACACTACCGTTCACATGCCAAATTTTATTACATATTACACATACCAAATATGAAGTTTTATGTTGTTGTCAATTTAATTGTTGTTAATACTGTGATAGTTTCAGTATTTTAAACAACGCTTTTTGAGAGAAAAAAAGAAAATCAGGCTGCCACAAGAGCTATTAGTAACAATGTCTGACTGAGATCATCATCAGCTTTCTTTGATTTTTTTTTTGTTGATTTTTTTGGCACCTGTACCAAGTGGAATTTCTTTTATATCTACTTGTATAGACATCTCAGGAATAAAAGTTCTACTTCTTTTACTTCCATCTATTCTAAACACACAGTGAATGCACTGATGCAATAGCTTCTGCTCATTATTCAGTTACATAATATTTGTTTTGATGTATTTTTCAAAACATGTAACTGACCCCTGAATAATGAGCAGCAGCTATTGCATCAGTGCATTCACAGTGTGTTTAGATGTGTTGCATTCACACCTCTAATGAATCTCATCTCTGCATTCAGCACAGGTGTTAACAGCACCCTCAGGTGCACATTTACTCAACAGCAAACCATAATTGCTATAATTAGTCTTCATAGTTTACTGTAACTGGTTTCTCAGATGACTTGATATCAGGAGTAAATGAGACACTCGTCATTGCTTGTTTGACAAATCAACAGCTTCAAAGAAACTGGTAGCCAGGCAACAGACAAGTGACCAATCCTGATGGCGACTTTACTCCATGCATTCTACCAGCACTTCTTCGTACTGTTTCCTTCCTTTTTCTGCTGTGTAACAACAAACGGGATATGCACCACCCAATGGTCAAAGTTGACACGATGTGCATTAGAGGGCACCAGCAGAAAAAATATATATATATTGTTACAACCCTGCAAGAAAAAGGGAGACCACATGCAACAATTCTAAATGAAACATTTATTTTAATGATGCATGCGCAGGAGCTCAAATCATGAGTATCTGGTGAAAAGTCAATCTTCGCCGATTGAGATTGCGCAAGCAAACGTAATCTTAATTTTAATTAATCCAGGATCAGCAAAAGTAAGTACAATTTTGATGAACAAAACAACACACTCGTCTTCCCTCTATGTTGTAAACAAACACAGCGTCAGCTCATGTGTGAGTTTGCTCCTGCGAATACGTCGTTGTGTGACAGGAAGCTCGTGCTCCAGACTGCTATGAATGCGCTCAGGACTATTTGCTGAGGCTGTGGATTACATATTAGTGTTAATTTTCTTGCATAGGCCGATTGTTTCACTTCTTAAGACCTCAATGCATCGTCAGGAGCCGTGGGTATTAATTGACCCATACTCTGTGTGACCAAAACATTTTTTGGACTAAAACCCAAACTCTCCTGTGTCACCTCCAGGCTACGAGCATCAACCAAGACAGACCCTCTTCCCAATCCTAATTCAAATCAACACAGTTAAGTATGTAACAACGACTTCAGAGACTGATGAAAACGCTTTAACGTACCTCGACTCAGAGCGTTATATGTGCAAATGGTTGTACATTCCAATGTAAAACTGGTCCCTCAGTCGCTCTGAATAATCTTGGGCATACCGAAAATAGAAATAAATTGTTTTAAAGCTTTGACCACAGCCTTGGTAGTCATCTTACACAGGAGATAGATAATGGGATAATGCATTGTTTGGAACATGACTGTAAGCAAATACGAGTTACTTTGGAGGCAATGGCCCAGCCCAACACAAATAATTATTATGTGTACAAAAGGTTTATTTATTACTGGTATCGGGCACAACGGCACAGGTTTTAAAGCCTGATTGGGTTTACCCAACATCTAGCAGGTCACTATAGCAATAGCAGCTACAGCAAGTTAAAATATATGCAGCAACATCTTTTTTAAAGGTGAAGCAAATGGAAATTGGCAAAAAACCCTTTTATAAAAAAAAATAATTTCAGTCCCAAAAGGCCAGCAACATCTCCATGGGCAGCACTTAAAGAGATAGTTCACCCAAAAATCAGAATTACCTCATGATTTACTCACTATCAAGTCATCCTAGATGTATATGACAATCTTCTCCCAGACGAATACAATCGGAGTTATATTAAAAAATGTCCTGGCTCTTCCAAGCTTTATAATGGCAGTGAACGGCCGTATCTATTTTGAAGTCCATCAAAGTGCATCCATCCATCATAAAAGTAACCAGTGATGCATGTATAACGTAGGATATAGGAGTATCATAAGTTTAGACGCCTCTCGCGGTTCAAACAAACAGGGCTGGGCAACAAACTTTATAGTCGATAAAGTTTAAAATATGGATATTTTTCTTACACGAACACATCGATTCACATAAGAAGGCCTTTATCAACCCTCGCAGAGCCATATGGATTACTTTTATGATTGATGGATGCACTTTTATGATGGATGGATTCACTTTGATGGACTTCAAAACAGATACGGCCATTCACTGCCATTATAAAGCTTGGAAGAGCCAGGACATTTTTTAATATAACTCCGATTGTATTTATCTGAAAGAAGAATGTCATATACACCTGTAGGATGACTTGAGGGTGAGTAAATCATGGGGTAATTTTCATTTTTGGATGAACTAACCCTTTAATACCGCCTCCTTAAACTGACCAGGTACCACTACCTGAATTATTGCCTCACCACATGAATCTTGCTTTTGATGAGCTTCTCCACTTCCTCAACAGCAACTTAGAAATAGGAGAGATAGAGCAGATAAACCATGTACCGCAAGCTTGGACATTATACATTCAGATGATAGAGTAAGGCTCTTTGCACATTATGGCACAAGACGGAAACACCACAGGGAATTCTCGCATCAATCAATTAGTTCACCTTTTCAATGGAGTAAATTAAACTACAGGTGGAGGAACCACATTTCTTCACACTTGCCCCCCTGCCAAATTATTCCCCAGAATTACAGAAATGGCATTCACGGATAATGATGGATGCACCCCAAGGGTTACCTCTATTTCAACTAAATCTGACTTTAACTGTTTGGGTATGGTTTCATTTAAAAAAGTAACATTTTGAACAAAAAGCTAAAAAAAAAAAAATCACATTAACGCGATCCCATCTTTACAAAATCCGGAATGGACAAACAATAAAATACAGCTGGTAGTGAATTAAACAGATCTGCCCAATTCACAAACCACAGTGGTGTACTCAACCCAGGATTCTGCACAAAATATATATAAAAAACCAATGCGAAGCATTGCTTAACTTAAAAGGAGAATTAAATCTCATCTTGTAATCCACACAGCTAGATTTACACCTACCTTATATGAGTTTTGTTTCAACAGTGTTGTATACATATAAATAACATATAACATAGGCCTACGAGCAAACATTCTACAGTCAAACCTATTAATCAAACTCAAGGTTTATTTTTGTCAGTGTATACGCCCAAGATGTATAACGTTAGAAACAAGGGCTGTCCTGATGTCGATGTGCTTGATACAGGAGTAAACAAAATAGAAAAACAATTTGACCTCAAAACAATGCTTGTTTACAACCTCTAATGAAAAGATAGTTTAATAATGTTAATGAACTGAAAACAAAAGCTCCAAAAAGATGACACAGTATGAGATTAAAAATAAGTGATTACTTTAAAGAATAATATTAATAATTTCCAACAAACTATCTCCCAATTATTTTAACTGCAGCTGACCATCTTCCTAAAATCAATAATCTTCATACATTTTAGGCTGTTTGAGTATTTTGACAAATTTCAGTAAATTAAACAACACTTTCTGAGAGAACTGAAGAAATTCAGGCTGTCACATTCAGAGGGAGGAGTCACCCTCACACTCATGTCTAATCAAGACGGTGTGAGATATTTTGAAAAATGTGGGTAACCAGACAGTTTCGCTTCCCATTGACTTTTATTGTATTTTTTGTCCATATAATGGATGTCATTGGGAACTGAAACCTTTTTATTACACATATGTTCAATTCAATAGCCTTTTCACTGCACAGATAAAGATCATTTCACCCTTTTTGATAATGTGTTCTGTATAGGGGACAGTTATTGCCCACCTATTACATTTCAATAGTTATTTTACAGGGTAAACTGGGAGGATTATGGACTGCTCAAGCATTCTTGAGTTCCAAGGGATGATATCCCCTCTATTTCTGGACCCCATTCCTAATTCACAGAAATAATCTTAATAACACCAAAGGACCCCTCAGATGAGTTTCAGGGGCCTCTCAAAGGAAGGGTGATCTACAGTGGCTGATTATTAATGATTAAAGCAATAACCACCACACCTGTGTTCAGTTCAGTTCCACCTGTGCATTGCTTTCATGTGTAAATACTAAACAATAACAAAACAGTGAAGAAATTAAGCAAAAAAAAACCCTAAATGCATTAACTTTTGAACAGTGTAGGAGAATCCTAATCTGCACTGAAGAAATTAATTGCATTTCAAAGCTAATGTAAAAAAAAAAAAAAAAAAAAATTAAAAAAAATTATTTGTATGTTACATCATCAGTGGGCAGTAGATGGTACAGACTGTATAAATGAAAGGACAGTAAGGAGAGCAGAATAAACTCCTAACAGGAGGAGACTCACTCATGGCCTATGAGACAGAGGATCATGAGACTCAATAAATTCCACTAGAAACAAACTTTGTTGTATTATTTTATTTTAATACTGTGAAGCTGCTTTGATACAATCTGTATTGTGAAAAGCGCTATACAAATATACTTGATTTGATTTGATTTGATTCAATACTGCTTTCCTGCCATCAACTCATCATGTATCAAGGGAATGCGCTCTAGATATGAATACAATATCATGTATGTGTTTTTTTCATTCCTGTCAGCATGGACTGTCTTTCTGAACCTGCTGGTGATCATCTCCATCTCTCACTTCAAGAAACTTCACACTCCAACAAACCTGATTATTCTCTCTCTGGCTGTGACCGACCTGCTTATTGGACTTGTCATGCCCATAGAGGCAACCAGACTTATTGAGACGTGTTGGTACTTTGGAGACACTTTCTGTAAACTGTTTATGATAATCCTTGGATTGCTCTTCTCAGCATCTCTTAGTAGCGTAGTATTAATTGCTGTTGATCGTTATGTGGCTGTGTGTCACCCTTTACAGTACCCACTGTCTGAGCTGGATTTGTTTTTCAACATATAATGCGACAATTGTAATTAATAATGGATTTTTAGACACTTCACTCAGAACAGACATGTGTTATGGAGAGTGTTCTTTTATGATGGGTTTTGCCTGGGGAGTCATTGATCTGTTCATGTCTTTTATTTTTCCTTGTACCCTAATCATAACTTTATATTTTAGGATTTTTTATGTAGTACATCAGCAAGTGAAAGTTATAAACTCTCTGATTAAGGGTGGTAAATGTGTAACTGAAGGTTCAGTGAGGAGGAAATCTGAGAGTAAAGCTGCTCTGACATTAGGAATCATTGTGACAGTTTATCTGCTTTGCTTGATTCCATACTATATCTGTTCTATATCAGTAGTCTCTTCCACAACCATAAATCTATTGACATGGGTTGTGTACACAAACTCAGGTCTGAATCCTCTGGTCTATGCTTTATTTTATCCCTGGTTTAAAAAGACAGTTAAACACATCTTAACTCTGAAAATATTTCAGCCAGCATCCTCTCTGGTCAATATTTTTACAGAGCATCAATATTAATTAAACTGGTGAGGCTGTCACTCATAAAGGATATGATTATCTTTGTAGGATTTACATTTGTAATTTACACTACATGTAGCTTAGTATGTAGCTTATTTCAGAGAGTATGTTTTCTGCATTTGATGTTCAATTTGAATAATTAATTAAAAACTTCTAAAACTTCTTTCCACACACATTGAAATTAAGTGACACAATGTTCATAAATTGTATTACATTAGCTTATTACAGTTTTTACCAATTGCTTACACACGTTTTCAAAACTAAGTCTCCTTTTTTCAAAACTCTACACACAATTCTCAAAACTGCACACACAAAATGCAAAATGCCTTCAAAATGCAACACTGCATTCAAAATGCCATAAACACAAGTCAGAATGGTTGGTTAGTGATCAGTTAAGCAATTCGTGTTTGCACATGTGAGGAGTGTGTCTGTGTGACCTGGTGAATAAGTGTAGCATTTTGATTGGTTGTGTTTGGAAAAAGGAAAGCAAGTCACTTCCTGATAGATCTTTGTGTTTTAAGTAGAGAATTGTTTTGAAAAAAGTGTTTAATGCAATTGAAAACTGAGTCAAAGGCTGAGAAATAGCTTATGGTCTTGGAGATTTGGCATGTAGTTTTGCACTTTGAGTGAGAGGTTTCAAAAATCGTGTGACATGAAAAGATTTTGTGTGTAAGCAGTTGGTAAAAACTGTAAATAAACTGAGCAAGCAGCATAAATCCTCAATGTACTGGAATAAATGGTAAAGGGAGATATTATGTGCTTTATGCTTTATCACTTTCATCAATCCTGTTGCATCTGTGTTATTAAAGATCAAAAACATAATGACAAAAAGTGGACAGTAAAAAAAAGTGATGTCCTCTAACTTTCAGAAAATGTCCTCTAACTTTCAGAAAATGTCTTAATGTATAAATATTGGTATGAACAAAAATATTCAACAACTGACACATAAACTAAACAAGTTTTGCAGACATTTGACGAACAGAAATGAAACAATGAGTCCCTGAACAGTATCAAAATTAGCAGTCATATCTGGTGTAGCCAGAAGCTGCTTTAAGTACCACAGAGCATCTCATCCTCATGGACTGCTGCAGACTAGACAGTTCTCGATGTGAGATACCACACTCTTCCACCAAGGCTCTCAAAGTTCTCAAACATGGTTCCAGGATCACAGTTTGTGTGTGTGTGTGTGTGTGTGTGTGTGTGTGTGTGTGTGTGTGTGTGTGTGTGTGTGTGTGTGTGTCCTGATCAACCCAAACGTCCCCACAAAGATAGTAATATCAGACATGTTTGACCTTGTGGAGACTTTTTTTTTATGGTCCCCATGAAGAAAACATGCTTTAAATTATACTAAATTATGTTTTTTGAAATTGTAAAAATGGGATATAGTTTGTACAATATAAAAATCATTATGTCTACCCTAGTTTAAAAAAGTATACTTTATTGTATTTTAAATATATTCTCTTTTTCAATAGTACATTGCAAATATACTAACAAAAATGTTTACTATCTTTAAATATATTAAAAGTATATTAGAATCATGCTTTTACCTATTTTCACAATACAACTTTTAACACACTTTCAGATAATTGCACTTTAGTATATTTTCTAAAAATATATTTTAGAAAAATATACTTGAAGTGGAAATTCTGTTTATTTTTTAAAAGTGTATTTATTTGTACTTTATTAAAAATATATTTTAGGTATTTTAACTATGTGCTGGAAATGATCATTGTAACAATGCATTGAAAGTATACTTTCAATACACATTATAGTATACAATAGTATTTTGTACAAAGTATAGCTAAGTTTTATTTGTCTAATAATGTACATTTGTTTAAAGTACGCAATTTATAGTATTTGGATTAAGCCAAAGGTATTAATGAGCCTATACTTTTTACTCAAATATATCACACCATGATAGCCTCATGTGCAAGTGCTCCGACATATGCTTCGGGAGACCCGAGTTTGAGTACCGGGTTGTGGACCTTTCCTGATCCCCTCTCTCTCTCTCTCTCTCTCTCTCTCTCTCTCTGTCTCTCTCTCTCACTTCCTGTCTAGCTACTGTCCTATCTTAATAAAAATGTTGAAAATATATATTTTTGAAATAAAAATAAAAAATATATATAAATTCACTTATGGTATATTGTCAAGTTCTCTCGTACTGCGTTGCAAACGCTGTGGGAACCCATTTTAAAATGTCGTGCTATTCGCCGGTGACTACTCTGAAGGTGTCCAGTGAGCCCCGGGACTTATAACAGAGTAGTCTGAATATCACAGATCAGAATGTCGGGCCTAGAATGATATACATTGCACATAGTGAAGCACAAGGGCCACTAAGTCATACATAGCCCTGGGTCGACAAAGCCAGGGACTTAGAATATCATACACACATAGACAGTGCAAAGCCACTGCAGGATGTGTCTGAGTCATACACGGGCCTGGGTCCGAAGAGCCAGGGCCTCTAGATAGAGAGAACTCTTGCCTGCAGAGCGGGAACCTCTAGGTTATAAAATCTTGCAAATGTGAATGGAGCGCAAATGTCTTCAATGGGAACTCCACTGGACCATGCCCAAGAGGAAGCCATGCCTCTTGTGGAGTGAGCTCTCACACCTATGGGGCACGGGAGACCCAGCAAGGTGTAGGCCAGAGAGATGGCATCTACTATCCATCTTAATAGTGTGAGTTTCGTGACCTGATGCTGGTGCTGATGATTGGTGCGGCCCCCGAAACAGACAAAGAGCTGTTCAGACTGTCTGAAAGAGGCTGAACGCTCCAGATATATTCTCAGGGCTCTGACGGGGCAGAGCGTAAGGGCATCGCTATCTTCTTCCGATACCGGAAGAGCTGACAGAGAAATAACCTGGGCTCTGAACGGAGTTGAGAGCACTTTCGGTACATATCCATGTCTTGGTTTAAGGACGACTTTGGAGTCATTGGGCCCAAACTCAAGACAAGACGCGCTCGTGGAGAGTTCTTGTAAGTCCCCAACTCTTTTAATTGACGCTAGTGCTAACAGCAGAGCGGTTTTAAAGGGGCATTCCACCCATTTGAACATTGTTTTTTATTTAAAGTGGGTCATATATGTAGTCGAAATGTAAAATAAATTTTGAATTTGGTGCCTTCGTGACCGAGGAAAGACAAAAAATAACTTCAGGACGCATTTGTATGAAAGACAACAACTCCCACAATGCACCACATTGCACAGCTCCGCAAGCCACTCCCACTAATCCAGAACAGCGCATATCTGCCTATAAGAGAAATCACTCTTCCGTCTACAAGGCTAGCTACCACCAGAGCTTGAAATTCATTTCACACAAAATGTCTAGTTAGTTGGCGAACTCATTAGTGCATTACTCCTCGTTTGTATTTCTTTCGAAAAGGTGAATTATTGCATGGTACCGGGGTGTTCAGTCAGAACATATGCGGTGCGAAACTAGGATAGTTCACAACACAAACGTCCGTGTCCTCGTCTGATTCAGAGATTTCGTCCAGGCGAAATTGTCATCGTTGAAATTCTTTGCCGCAGACGGACTCTATCTCTGTGTTCGTAGCGGTTCGTAGTTGCATAGTGAGATCACCGGCGCCACCAGTCCGCCCTAACTCGAGCCAGTCCGGGCTCCTCGTCCGCGGCAGGCAGGTCTTCTGCCTCGGCTGCTCTTCGCTATAATGCGGCTTGTAAAGGTAGCCACAAACACCTGATTCAAGCATCAGACTTCCGAAATCCTCTTCTTCTATATCATATTGAGCACTCTCCTCCGCTATTGTCATAACTTTACATCTGTCTCCACAGCGCCTGTTAGCTTAGCTTCAAACAAGATGGAGGATATTGCTTTCAGTTTCAGAGAGTAAAGTCCCACCCACTGATCTGTAATAGGTCTGTAGCGTGAGCGGGTCCCGCCCATGGGAAAGATTGGAGAGATGAGGAACTAGTGCTTGTAGTCTCAACAGAAATCCCCCCCTCTTACACTTCCTCCTACAATGACGCAAAATGGCGATTTTTGCGTCATTGTAGGAGGAAGTGTAAGAGGTAAATAACGGATTTCTCCCGTCTCAGGGGAAAATGAGAGAGTGTTGCGCGACCATTCAACAGTATGACTGGGTTTCTAACAATGCAAAGCTTAATGCAAATGGGTGGAGTGTCCCTTTAAGAGAGAGGGATCTTAGATCAGCCGACTGCAGTGGCTCCTGTTTGCCTGTGTGAGGAGGTCGCTCCTCAGCGGAATCGGCCATGGAGATGTCGTAGACAGCTGCATCAGCTCTGGGAACCAAATCTGGGTTCGCCAGAGGGGAGCTACAAGAAGGACTGCGCATTTGGTGTTCCTGATCCGTTCGATGGCCTGGGGGAGCATCGAGACCGGAGGGAACGCATAAACGCATCTTTATTTTTTTATTTTATTTTTTTTCTCTTGTGTGTTGTATTTTGTGAGCGCAGGTTGGTGTGAGCCCATGACAGTAGCTGTGTGGCTATGGCGAACAGGTTGCGAGACCTGAGGCCGCCCTGGCGATTTATGTAGGATACCACCGACATGTTGTCCGTACGGACCAAGACGTGGTGTCCCGCCAGATATGGGAGGAAGGTTTTTAGGGCTAGAAAAACTGCTCTCATCTCGAGGCAGTTGATGTGTAGGCGTTTCTCTGAGCTCGACCAGAGGCCGGAGGCAGGCCTGCCCATGCAAAGGGCTCGAGTTGACCGCAGACCGGAGTTGGAAGCGTCTGTTGAGATAACCCTCCTCTCTGAAACCAGACTCATGCTCACACCCTGCTGGTACCAGCTGGTGTCTTACCAGGGGTCCAGGGCTCTGATACAGCGCTGGTCCACCCTGATGTTTACGAGGCCCGAGCGCCATGCATGGGCTGGTACTTGAGGCATTAGCCACAGCTGAAGAGGCCACATACGCAGTAGGCCTAGTTGGAGTACTGAAGATGAAGACTCCGCCTCTGACTGAGTCAGTATGAGCGAGTCGTCGAGGTGGTTCAGGATACGCATTCCCCGCTGTCTCAGGGGGGAGAGAGCCATCCATGCCTTTCGTGAATGTACGAGGCGCTAGAGCCAGTCCAAATGGTAGGACTGTGTATTGAAATGTCTGCCCCTCGAAGGCGAATCTCAAGAATGGCCTGTGATGGAGGACTTGAATGTGAAAGTAAGCGTCTTTTAGATCCACTGAAAAGAACCAGTCTCCTGGGCGAATCTGCGCTAGGATGTGTCTGGTCGTAAGCATCCTGAATGGCCGTGCCATGAGGGCCTTGTTCAGGTTTCTGAGATCTAAAATTGGTCTCAGGCCGTCGTCTTTCTTCAGAACGAGAAAATAACGGCTGTAAAAACCCGACTCGCTTTGTGATGCGGGAACTATCTCGATAGCCCCTTTTGCTAGAAGACTCGACACCCCTGAGCAGAGGACATGAGCCATAGTGCTCCTTACCGAGGTGTGGATTATAGCACGAAAGCGTGGCGATCTGCAGGTGAATTGATGCGAGTAACCGCGCTTTACAATATTCATCACCCAATCTGACACTCCGGGAATGGCCTGCCAAGCCAGAGCCCGATAAGCCAGAGGTAGGATTACATCTGACGGTGGAACGCCCAAGACTCGGGGGCCCGACCTGACAGGGGTTTATGTGAGAAATTTTGCTCGATTTGTGCTCTGTGTGGGTCGCTGTTAAAACAGCGTTTGGGTGCAGGGGTGCATGACAGATGACGGGCCCATGTTCTGCATTTAACACAACTCCAGCCGCCTGAACTGAAGAGGGGGCTGTGAGAAGCACTCGAGCGATCTTCGGGGGTGGTCTGGCCGCGGCGGGACATAGACCCCTCTAGGACGGCTTCTTAGGCTCATGGTCCAGCGTGAGCTTCGGCCAGGGGCCCTGGCGCTTGGTGAGCGGGTATCGTTTAGCTGGCTTAAAACGCTTGCCGGTCTCAGCCGCTGGGCTTGGCTGGTAGACCTGCGGCACTGGGTTTTCTGGCTGCCGCGTGCCTTTGGGGCGCCGTGAAGCAGAACTTGAATGCCTTGGCAGGAAGTGCTTCATCGCACTGGACGCCTTCTGCGCTTCAGTGAAGCGTTCTGCGAACGGTAACGGAGGGGCCGCTAACGGAGGGGCCAAAGAGACCACCGTTCCAGAGTCTCATCCCAAGTTGGCCACCGCCGTTCCAGAGTCTCGTCCCAAGATGGCCGCCGCCGTTCCAGAGTCTCGTCCCAAGACGGTTGCCGCCGTTCCAGAGCCCTCTGCCTAGATGGCCACCGCCATTCCAGAGCCTCGTCTCAAGATGGTCGCCGCCATTTAAGAGCCTCGCCCAAGATGGCCACCGCCATTCCAGAGCCTCGTCCCAAGATGGCCGCCGCCATTCCAGAGTCTTGTCTCAAGATGGTGATGACATCATTGGAATGCGCGCTCGTGAGAGGCTATAAAAAGATGTGAAACAGGTGCGCTTTCAGGACATTTTGTCTGAAGAGATGTCCTGAACACACCCCCAGTGCGGCAATGCAGCACAGCAAAAGCTACTCTCAATGCTGCGCTGACAGCCCTATAGGGGAGAATACAACACCCCCACACTGGAAGTGTCTGGACCCCTCAAGGTTGTGTAGTGTGTGCGCACAAACATGAGAAAGGCCTCAGGCATGAGGTTGGGATGTCTACTTAAGGGCATGGGAGCACAGAGTAACATGAACATCCAAACTATAAAATCTGATAAATTATATATGGTTGAGAATGCAACTTTAGGAAGATGGTCAGGGTGAGGGTGCAAAATAGCTTTGACCAGTCCTGGGCCAGAGTCTAAGCAGGATGGTGAAATTGACAGAGCCTGCAAATCCACAATTCTCTTTAGCGAAGTAATGGCCGTGATATCCCACAAAGGGATCTTTCCTCTAACAGGAGGCTTCAGCCACCTCGCTCCACGGATGAGGTGAACGATCAGAGGGTGCTTCCTGACTGGAGCCCCATCAATCAGGGCATGGCAAGCCAATATGGCGGCCACAAATACCCTGAGAGTGGCGGGCATAATTATAATTTTTCCTGCAGAAATTCCAGCACTGAAACAATCTGGCAGTGCAGTTCACCATGCAGACACCACCTTTCCAAGACACCCCATTTAAGGGCATTTATCTTTCTTGTGGAGAGAGCCCTATTACTCTGTAGAATAGTCTGTACGACATCAGCTGGAAGCCCAGCATCCCTCAGTTGGTCCCAATCAAGGGCCAAACGTGAAGGTTCCAAAGCTTAGGCCGGGGATGAAATATTGTCCCCTGTGCCTGAGACAGAAGATCCCTCCTGTTCAGAATCACCAGGGGCGAACCATCGAGGAGGGATATTATCTCCAAAAACTAAATTCCAACAAGACGGCAACAATAAGAGGCAAGACCCTTGTTGACGGACCTTGGTCAGGACTCTTGGCAGTAGAGCAATCGTTGGAAATGCATAAAGATTCAGTCTTGCCCATGCATGGGCCATGGTGTCCAGACCCAGGGGGCTGGGTGATTCAGAGAGAAGTAGAGGGGACATTACGCTGTTTCCTGTGAAGCAAAGAGGTCCAACTTTACTTCATAAAATCTTTCCTAAATCGGTTGGACTACCTCTGAGTGGCATTTCCATTCCCTGTGTGTCACAGCCTGACAGAAAGTCTGCTCCCACATTCAAATGCTCAGAGGTGTACATCACCCTGAGGGACAGGGACCTGTCCTGAGTCCAAAGCAGAACCTACTGCACTAGCCCGTTCAGACGGGCTGAACACAGTCTGCCTTGGCGATTTATGTAGGTGACTAACATAGTGTTGTCTACCCGCACTAGGACATTAGAACCCCTTTAACTGTTGGAAGAAGTACTTCAAGGTCAGAAATACAGCCATCAATTCGAGGCAATTGATGTGCAAATCGAGAAGATGACCTCTCCAGATCACTTGGGATGGACGACCATCTACAACCACACCCCGCACCCTCGATATTGATTATTAATTGATTCATAGAAATGTTAATTTCCAGGGTTGGGAAATAACTTTCTATTTTACAGTAATACAAAAGAGCATTTTAGTCAGCATCTTGAATCATTAAATAGACTTTGTTTGCAGGGCAGATAATCAGAACCAAATACATATTGTGCACAAGTTTTATTAACTAAATCACAAACATAACTAATCTAAATACACATACACACAATCACATATACATGGGTAAAATGGTAAGTGACAGAATGAAACCGGAAGCCGGAAATGGAACTATGGAAAATATCCATTTAACTATGAAAATGACCATCAGCTTATCATTTTCAGAGCACCTCATATACTTGCAGTGAAAGCATTTCGTGAAGTTCCTGAAGAAGGATTTTGATGGTTCCATGAGTCTCAATCAATTTCTTCTGCGTTGAATGGAGAAATGGTGATGAACTTGCATGGTTTGACTCTTTTCTGGTTGAAAGTTCTAAAGTTTTCTTAAGACTTGCTGGTGCCTATGGGCCCCGGTGGCGGTCCCTAAAGACGCGTCAACGTTTAAAAAAACATTCCGAAATAACATTAATAACTAAATGGGAATGTTAGCAAAACATTCTAAGAACATATTTTTGTTATCTGGGAATGTTGTTCTAAGAATGTTTTCTCTCAATATTATGAGAACATCAGTCAAGTACAAATAACATCATAAAGATGTTCCAGGAACGTTATTCTAAGAAGATTTTCACTCAACGTTACGAGAATGTATTTAACTATGGAAATTATTATAAGACTGTTCCATAAACATTATTTTAGGAACGTTTTTTACTAATACTTACTAACTTTTACATAACGTTAGTGAAAGTTATGGGAACATTCCCTGTTAGCTGGGTTACTGATTAAAGCAATAACCACCACAACTGTGTTTAGTTCAGTTCCACCTGTGCATTGCTTTCATGTGAAAATACAAAACAATAACAAGATTGAAGAAATGAAACGCAAAAACCAAATGCATGTGCTTTTGAACAGTGTCAGAGAATCCTAATCTGGACTGAATAAATGGCAAAGCTAATGTTCAAAAAAGAAATTAAAAAAGAAATTATTCACACAAAAAAAATACATCAGAGTGGGCGTCAGAGGGGTTGGTCCGTCTGATCCAGACACTGTATAAATGAAAAGAGAGCAGAACAAACTCCTAACAGGAGGAGACTCACTCATGGCCTATGAGACAGAGGATCATGAGACTCAATACTGCTTTCCTGCCATCAACTCATCATGTATCAAGGGAAAACGCTCTAAATATGAATACAATATCATGTATGTGTTTGTATTATTGCTGTCAGCATGGACTGTGTTTCTGAACCTGCTGGTGATCATCTCCATCTCTCACTTCAAGAAGCTTCACACTCCAACCAACATGATTATTCTCTCTCTGGCTGTGGCTGACCTGCTTATGGGACTTATTGTGATACCCATAGAGGGCACTAGGCTGATTGAGACGTGTTGGTACTTTGGAGACACTTTCTGCAAACTGTTTATGATAATCCTTGGATTGGTCTTCTCAGCATCTTTCAGTAATTTAGTTTTAATTGCTGTTGATCGTTATGTGGCTGTGTGTCACCCTTTACAGTACCCACAGAAAATAACCACAACGAAAATTTTAGTGAGCATCTGTCTCTGCTGGGTTTGTTTCTCAACTTATAACATTATCCTTGTAATTAATAATGGATATTTTGACACTTCACACAGAACAGACATGTGTTATGGAGAATGTTCGGTTACGACAGGTTTTGCCTGGAGAATTACTGATCTGTTTATGTCTTTTATTTTTCCATGTACCTTCATCATAACTTTATATTTGAGAATATTTTATGTAGCACATCAGCAAGTGAAAGTTATAAACTCTCTGATGAAGGGTGGTAAATGTGTAACTGAAGGTTCAGTGAGGAGGAAATCTGAGAGTAAAGCTGCTCTGACATTAGGAATCATTGTGACAGTTTATCTGCTGTGCTATATTCCATACTATATCTGTTCTATATCAGTAATCTCTTCCACAACCATAAATCTATTGACATGGGTTGTGTATACAAACTCAGGTCTGAATCCTCTGGTCTATGCTTTATTTTATCCCTGGTTTAAAAAGACTGTTAAACACATCTTAACTCTTAAAATATTTCAGCCAAAATCCTCTTTGGTCAACATTTTTACAGAATATCAACAGTAAGTAATTAAACTGGTTAAGCTTTCACTCATGAAGGTAGTTATAATTATCATTGTATAATTTATCTTTGTAATTTTCAAAACATGTATCAGTGTATAGCTCCTTTAACTGAGTATGCGATTTAATTCTCAAATGCAGATATTGTCAGAATTGAACAATTAAGTAAACTTCTTTAGACACACCACACACTGAAATGAAGTGACAAAGTTGTTCATGAATTGAGTTGCATTGGATAATTAAGTAAACCAAGTAAACAGTATAAATCCTCAATTTACTGGAATAATGAAAAAGGTAGATAGTATGTACTTTATACTTTTATTAGTGATGCCTTATCTGTGTTACCATATAGGAAAAACACAGTGACAAAAAAAGGACAGTCATTAGAAGAGTGGTTCCCAAACCTGATCCTGGAGTAGGCCAGCTCTGAACAGTTTAGATGTCTCTCTTATTAAACCCGATTCAGCTTGCCCGCTCATTAATAACCCAGCAAACAAAAATATGTTGTCCCCCCCCCCCCCCCCGCCACCCCCCACCACCTTTTTTTGTGTGCAAACATTCGCAATAAGTTATGAAAACGGTATTTCTAAAAGTTGTTTTTAAATGTTTTTTTTTTTTTTTTTTTTGGTTTATGTGATCATTAGAGGAACATTCCATTCTATCATTAGGGGCCAAGCACTGAAGGGCAAATGCTTGGCCCTTAACCCTAACCCTATGCTAATAACTTTTGAACCATAAGGGCTAGAAATAAAATAAAAACATGCTTCTACATGCTGCATTTCGGCGCAGCGCTACCTACTGCCAGAGATACGAAAAATGGCTATTTTTGCTTATAACTTCTGGACGGTTTATCCAAAAATCATAAAAGTGGTCTGGTTAGATTCAGGGTGTCATGCCGAGTCTACTGATTTCCATATCGACCATTTTAGGCATTGGCCATTTTGAATTTTGTACCAAAATGCTGTATTTTATGAACGCATGAACATATCGTTACGGAACTCAGTATGTATCGGTAATGTGTTTATCTGTACTGTTGGCACCTGTACCGAGTGGAATATTTTGTATATCTACTTGTATAAACATCTCAGGAATAAAAGTTATACTTCTTTTACTTCTATCCATTCTAAACACACAGTGAATGCACTGATGCAATAGCTTCTGCTCATTATTCAGGGGTCAGTTACATAATATTTGTTTTTATGTATTTTTCAAAACAAGTATTATGTAACTGACCCCTGAATAATGAGCAGCAACTATTGCATCAGTGCATTCACAATGTGTTTAGTATTCACACCTCTAATGAATCTAATCTCTGCATTCAGCACAAGTGTTAACAGCACCCTCAGGTGCACATTTATTCAACAGCAAACCATAATTGCTATAATTAGTCTTCAAAGTTTATTGTAACTGATTTCTCAGATGACTTGTTATCAGGAGTAAATGAGACACTTGTCATTGCTTGTTTGACAAATCAACAGCTTCAAAGAAACTGGTAGCCAGGCAACAGACAAGTGACCAATTCCGATGGCGACTTCACTTCATGCATTCTACCAGCACTTCTTCCTACTGTTTCCTTCCTTTTTCTGCTGTGTAACAACAAACGGGATATGCGCCACCCAATGGTCAAAGTTGACACAATATGCATTAGAGGGCACCAGCAGAAAAAAAAATATATTGTTACAACCCTGCAAGAAAAAGGGAGACCACATGCAACAATTCTAAATGAAACATTTATTTTAATGATGCATGCACTCAAACGTTGGGTATCTGGTGAAAAGTCAATCTTCCTGATTGATATTGCACAAGCAAATGTAATCTTAATTTTAGTTAATCCAGGATAAGCACAAGTAAGTACAATTTTGATGAACAAAACAACACGCTTCTTCCCTCTATGTTGTAAACAAACACAGCGTCAGCTCATGTGTGAGTTTGCTCCTGTGCATACGTTATGGTGTGACAGGAAGCTCGTGCTCCAGACTGCTATGTATGTGCTCAGCACTATTTGCTGAGGCTGTGGATTACATGTAAAAATATTGTATAGAGTGTTCAGTTTCTTGCATAAGCCGATTGTTTCGCTTCTTAAGACCTCAATGCATCATCAGGAGCCGTGGGTATTAATTGACCCATGCTCTGTGTGACCAAAACATTTTTTGGACTAAAACCCAAACTCTCCTGTGTCACTTCCAGACTACGAGCATCAACCAAGACAGACCCTCTTCTCAATCCTGATACAATTCAACACAGTAAGTGCGTAACAACTGTAAGAACTGATTTTCCTGCTAAGACAAAAGCTGAGATAAAACTCACCCTTGCAATAAAGCAATAAAACTCACCCTGGACAGAAGATCACACAGGACATTGTCCTGTCCAAACTTTTCTCCTTCCTTATCTCTGCATCCCCCTCTCCCTCCTCCCTTCCTCTCCCCTGGGTCAAGTCACCAAAAGTTCACTAAGAATGTCTATGTATCACATATGATGTATCTTGTGAATCTATTGTTTTTCCTTTTCATGTTTGGTATCATTTTAAATGTCTCAGTGCGATTGGTAAAATGGTCTTAATTTCATTGCAGTCATTCATATAATGAGAAAGATTGAGAACTTAGGAGACCTGTTCTACTCTTTGGGTGATGTCTCTTCAAGATATCACCCCTCTCCCCCAAAACCAGGTGCTACCCCCTGGGGTACATGAACTGACCCAAAACAACCCTAAAAAATATTGGTACAACCCTTTTGTTCTGGTCTGGGTATTTAAGGGTAGGTGACAGAGCAGTCTTTGGGAACCTGTAACCAGGAAAAAAACCCATACAGTGCTGTGTCAGTGTTTTCCCGTTGGAAAACACTCACACACCACTGCATGTCTCTGTCAGGAATGTATTGCTTACTTTTAGAGTCATCTTTGAGTAATTGATGTCATGTATTTATTATTTCTGAATTGGCTTTTAATCACTTGTGTAATTGGCATGATACATTTTTACCTGACAAATAAATGTTACATTTTGATTTATTCTTAAGTATTCTGAAATCATTCTTTCTAGTAGATTAATGTGTAGTCTGGTGTTTCCAAAAATCTCTGTCTGAATGGAGCATGGGGCACATCATTAAGGAGACCTTACAATTTCTGACTATCACTGACTTAGCACGTTGCAAGCTCGCAACTATTAAAAAAATTACACCTTTGTTATGAGTCAGCAGTGAGCGGCCGCTTAGGGTAAAATAGTTGCACTGCACCCTCTAGTCTAAATATTTCAGAACTGGTTAGTTTGTGATCGTGAGCGCACATTCGCGACGTGACGTCTCAAAGCGACACCGGGTCCCTAATGAACGGATATTTGAAATTATGGGATACCCAGAGTAATCAAAGATCTAAATTACTTCATAATCAATATTTATGATTATTTTCTAATAAGAAACACAATCTAAATTTGATTATCATTTGAAATTGGAGTCAGATTAAGCGCAAAGCTAAAGTAATATTGAAACTAAATTCCAATAAATTAAGTGAACTTCACTGGAGCGCTGAAAAGACATACAGGCATTCCGTCGTTGGGCCAATGGGTGGTCTTTACACAACGACTTCAGAGGCTGATGAAATCGCTTTACCGCACCTTGACTCAGAGCGTTATATGCGCAAGACTGGTTGTACATTCCAGATGTAAAACTGGACCCACAGTCGCTCTGAATAATCTTGGGCATACCGAAAATATAAATAAATTGTTTTAAAGCTTTGACCATAGCCTTGGTGTTCATCTTACACAGGGGATAGATTATGGGATAATGCATTGTTTGGAACATGACTGTAAGCAAATACGAGATACCTTGGAGGCAATGACCCAGCCCAACACAAATAATTATTATGCGTACAAAAGGTTTATTTATTACTGGTATCGGGCACAACGGCACAGGTTTTAAAGCCTCATTGGGTTTACCCAACATCTAGCAGGTCACTATAGCAATAGCAGCTACAGCAAGTTAAAATATATGCAGCAACATTTTTTTTAAAGGTGAAGCCAACAGAAATTGCCACAAAACCCTGTGATACATTTTTTCCAGTCCCAAAAGGCCGGAAATATCTCCATTGGCAGCACTTAAAGAGATAGTTCGCCCAAAAATGAAAATTACCCCATGATTTACTTACCATCAAGTCATCCTATGTGTATATGACATTCTTCTTTCAGACGAATACAATCGGAGTTGTAAAAAATGTCCTGGCTCTTCCAAGCTTTATAATGGCAGTGAATGGCCGTATCTGTTTTCAAGTCCATCAAAGTGCATCCATCCATCATAAAAGTAATCCACAAGACTCTCCGGGGGTTAATAAAGGCCTTCTAAAAGTAATCATAAAAGTAATCCATACGGCTCTGCAGGGGTTAATAAAGTGAATCGATATATATTTGTAAAGTGTTCGTATCAGAAAAATATCCATATTTTAAACTTTATCGACTAAAATAACTATCTTCCGCCAGATGGTGTATGCATCGATTTACGGTGGAAGAATAACCCTTGACCTGATGCATAGTGTAATGACGAACGTGGAAACGCAGAGGAAAGAGCAAAACAAAACACCAGTCACGGATTAGAAGTCTTAAACGACAATTTTTAAAGAGAAATGTCAAAGGAGCTTAAGTTTGTTGTCCAGCCCTGTTTGTTTGAACCGCGAGAGGCGTCTAAACTTACGATACTCCTACGTGCTACGTCTTACATGCGTCACTGGTTACTCTTGTGCTCTAAGTCGACTTGCGTACATGCGTACAGCCGTCTGCCGGAAGCTAGTTATTTTAGTCAATAAAGTTTTAAATATGGATAATTTTCTTATACGAACACATCAATTCACTTCAAAAGGCCTTTATTAACCCCCGCAGAGCCGTATGGATTACTTTTATGATGGATGGATGCACTTTTATGATGGATGGACTTTGATGGACTTCAAAACAGATACAGCCATTCACTGCCATTATATAGCTCGGAAGAGCCAGGACAATTTTTAATACAACTCCGATTGTATTCGTCTGAAAGAAGAATGCGTTGCCTATACACCTAGGATGACTTGAGGGTGAGTAAATCATGGGGTAATTTTTTTTATTTTTGAATGAACTAATTCTTTAATACCACCTCCTTAAACTGACCAGGTACCACTACCTGAATTATTGCCTCACCACATGAAATCTTGCTGTTGATGAGCTTCTCCACTTCCTCAACAGCAACTTATTCTCTCTTAAGATAAGAGCCGATAGAGAGTATAAAGTAGCCGTTCGCAACACTCTCACCTCTTCAGGGGGCACAACAGCAGTGAACAGATCTAGTAAAGCACTTTCTGAGAGAACTGAAGACGTTCAGGCTGTCACATTCGGAGGGAGGAGTCAATTGAGGAGTCAATTTGGTAAGACTCATGTCTAACCAAACCGATGTGAGATATTTTGAAGAATGTGGGTAACCAGACGGTTTTGCTTCCCATTGACTTTTATTGTATTTTTTGTCCATTTAATGGATGTCATTGGGAACTGAAACCTTTTTATTACACATATGTTCAATTCACATTTTCTCTCTCTCTCTCTCTCTCTCTCTCTCTCTCTCTCTCTCTCTCTCTCTCTCTCTCTCTCTCTCTCTCTCTCTCTCTCTCTCTCTCTCTCTCTGTTTTCGCAGGCCTCTCTGTCTACCCGCACCTTTTATTCATCGCAATCAGCGCTTTCGCTGCTTTGCGGTGGGAACAGGTGTCATCGCAAAGCAGCGAAAGCTGTCTTGTCTGTCTGATACAGCCTGCGTCTAAGTATTCCCTGTGTCCTGCATCTGCTGCATGAGTACCTCTGCAGTCCTCTTATCCTGGCTGAGATACCTACTAAGCATCTTCCATCTCTATGGGTGACCAGATCTAATTCTTCATCAAGACAGGAGTTTTTTGACTGTTTTGTTTTCTCCTGTTCTGTGTCCACAACGACAGACTGACTTGTATACAGACTTGTTTGTATTTTTCATTAAAGACTGTTAAATCCTGTCAACTTCTGCTTTTGGATCCTTTCATTATAAGCGTGACAATTTCACCCTTTTTGATAATGTGTTCTGTATAGGGGACAGTTATTCCCCACCTATTACACTTCAATAGTTATTTTACAGGGTAAAGGATTATGGACTGCTCAAGCATTCTTGAGTTCCAAGGGATGATATCCCCTCTATTTCTGGACCCCATTCCTAATTCACAGAAATAATCTTAATAACACCAAAGGACCCCTCAGATGAATTTCAGGGGCCTCTCAAAGGAATGGTGATCTACAGTGGCTAATTATTAATGATTAAAGCAATAACCACCACACCTGTGTTCAGTTCAGTTCCACCTGTGCATTGCTTTCATGTGTAAATACTAAACAATAACAAAACAGTGAAGAAATGAAGCAAAAAAACAAAATGCATTAACTTTTGAACAGTGTAAAATAATCCTAATCTGGACTGAAGAAATTAATTGGATTTCAAAGCTAATGTAAAAAAAAAACATTGTACGTTACATCATCAAATGGGCAGTAGATGGGTGGGCCAGTCTGAAACAGACTGTATAAATGAAAGGACAGTAAGGAGAGCAGAACAAACTCCTAACAGGAGGAGACTCACTCATGGCCTATGAGACAGAGGATCATGAGACTCAATACTGCTTTCCTGCCATCAACTCATCATGTATCAAGGGAAAACGCTCTAAATATGAATACAATATCATGTATGTGTTTGTATCATTCCTGTCAACATGGACTGTGTTTCTGAACCTGCTGGTGATCATCTCCATCTCTCACTTCAAGAAGCTTCACACTCCAACAAACCTGATTATTCTCTCTCTGGCTGTGGCCGACCTGCTTATTGGACTTGTTATGCCCATAGAGGCAATCAGACTGATTGAGAATTGTTGGTACTTTGGAGACACTTTCTGCAAACTGTTTATGATAATCCTTGGATTGCTCTTCTCAGCATCTCTTAGTAGCGTAGTATTAATTGCTGTCGATCGTTATGTGGCTGTGTGTCACCCTTTACAGTACCCACAGAAAATAACCACAACTAAAACCTTAATAAGCATCTGTCTGAGCTGGGCTTCTTTTTCAACTTATAATGCTATAATTGTAATTAATAATGGATTTTTAGACACTTCACTCAGAACAGACATGTGTTATGGAGAGTGTTCTGTTAAGATGGGTTTTGCCTGGGGAGTTACTGATCTGTTTGTGTCTTTTATTTTTCCTTGTACCTTCATCATAACTTCATATTTGAGGATTTTCTATGTTGCACATCAGCAAGTGAAAGTTATAAACTCTCTGATTAAGGGTGGTAAATGTGTAATGAAAGGATCAGTGAGGAGGAAATCTGAGAGTAAAGCTGCTCTGACATTAGGAATCATTGTGACAGTTTATCTGCTTTGCTTGATTCCATACTATATCTGTTCTATATCAGTAATCTCTTCCACAACCATAAATCTATTGACATGGGTTGTGTACACAAACTCAGGTCTGAATCCTCTGATCTATGCTTTATTTTATCCCTGGTTTAAAATGACAGTTAAACACATCTTAACTCTGAAAATATTTCATCCAGCATCCTCTCTGGTCAATATTTTTACAGAAGATCAATATTAATTAAACTGGTAAGGCTGTCACTCCTAAAGGATATGATTTTATTTGTAGGATTTACATTTGTAATTTACACTACATGTATCTTAGTATATAGCTTATTTCAGAGAGTATGTATGTTTTCTGGATTTGATGTACAATTTGAATAATTAATTAAACTTCTTTCCACACATATTGAAACTAAGTGACACAATGTTCATAAATTGTGTTAAATTAGCATATTAAATAAACTGAGCAAGCGGCATAAATCCTCAATGTACTGGAATAAATGGTAAAGGTAGATATTATGTGCTTTATGCTTTATCACTTTCATCAGTCATGTTGCATCTGTGTTATTAAAGATCAAAAACATAATGACAAAAAGAGGACAGTAAACTAAACTCAGTAAAAATTTCATCTAACTTTCAGAAAAGGTGAACCTCACTTCCTGTCTAGCATCTGTCCTATCTTAATAAAAGGTGAAAACGCAAAAATATATAGGCTATATATAAATACACTTATGGTATATTGCTTGTATGTTTCAAAGACACTCGTAATGAATTTGTAATGTACGTGTAACACAAATAAAGTACACTTTAATATCACAAATCAAGCATGTAATTTGTCCCAGGCATATACTAAGTATACTTGAAGTTGGTCCAATTTAGTACACTAAATACACTTAAAGTTATGCTTTACTATAATTTAATTACAACTAAAATATACTTAGTACAAAATTAGTTGTTTCAAAATAGCAGACTTCAAGTTCACTAATCATTAACACACTTGAAGTATACTGATAATTAGTCTGACTGCAAGTATACTTAGCATATTTTATTTTCACCAAGGTATGTCCCCATAAAACATGGACACCCAACAGTATTCATGTGTATACAGTATTCATTCATTTACACACACTCACACTAACCTGACCCCTAAACCTACCCATCACTCACACACACTAACCCGGCCCCTTAAACCTACCCATCACTCACACACACTAACCCGGCCCCTTAAACCTACCCATCACACACACACACACACACGCGCGCACACACACACACACACACACACCAACAACATTTTTGGTTACACTTTATTTTAAGGTGTCATTGTTACAGTGTAATTTTACGTACGTAATATATTAAGTACTAAGTAATATTAATTAACAACATGTACTTTAAGCTTAGGGTAGAATTAGGGTTTGGTTGAGGGTTAGTTGCATGTAATTATGCATAATTTACTGTTATTACTATGGTAAATACATTTTTCAATATATAACAAGGATACTGTAAAATAAAGTGTACAATTTTGTTATGTTAATATGTTGAATATGGTGCATATTTCTATAGTAAGCATTCATAGAATGCATTCAGGAAAAATCTAAAGATAAAACTATAGAATATGAATAAAACTAGAATAATGTGAGACATAATGACAAACTTAGTTTGCTTGCTTGCTGTCCTCGAAGGAGCTCGATCCCCCCGTAACTACTATGTAGAAGAAGAATGAGAGAAGAACGGCATAAGAATTGTCGCTAGGATGCCGCAATGTGTGCTCCTTATGCACGCTCGTAATGATGATTGACTGTACTAAATGACTATAGGCTCCTCCCGAACCTATATTCAGTCAGGGCCACTTTCGTCAAATGTATATTTATTGTAATAATGCATAGTTAGTGTTGGCGGTTTGGTTCTGTTATGGGCAAAATCCACACGCCCGTCCATGCAGCCATGCCTTGACAGAGCGGGGAGAGCAGCAAGTAACCCCAGAAGAGTCAAGTTTTAAATAGGAAAAATATCGAAACTCTTTGGTGATTTTTTTGAGAGAGAGATGCTAATGGTCTTATCCGATTCAATGATCTATGCTAAGCTTGTCACAGTGTCTGGTTTGTGTTCCCTGGGTAACCACTAGAGGTCCTCTTCCCCCACGGTGTCATTCACATTAGGAACTGCATTCCCCACAATCCTTGTCTGTACCCATCACTGTATCATTGCACTCAGCTGTTCCCCATCATCATTGCACTCAACTGTTCCGCGTTATCATTGTTAGTTCTGTGTTATATATACCCTGCCTGTTTAGTGTTTGTCACGGAGTTGTTGTTTAATGTCACTACACTTTTGAGGTCTGTTTTCTAGTCTGTTCTTGTTTTTGTTTCTTGTTTATTGGATTGCTTATTTGGATTTTGACCCCTGCCTGGATGACTACGAGATTGGATTGCCCTAACAATAAATACTGCTTTTGGATCTACCCTTTCCCCGTGTGTGTTCGTGACAGAACGACTCCGTCATCACTAGATCCAGCGGTATGTTTTTAAATGTCTCTTCCCCAGCCACCGAGTGGGAGAGAAGACAATTTTTTGAGGGGACCCGGTTGGTCAGATTTCGCGGGACCCGTGGAGGCCGCAGTGGAGGAGGTGGTCAAGAGGAATCCCGACACCATTCTCCACTCTGGCCCCTCTTCGACCCTGGTCTGGCTGATGCTCCATCCACCGCTGATTCCGCCCAGCCCAGAGCTCTGTTCGCCGTGATTTCCGTCCAGCCCAGAGCCTGCACATCGGCATCAGAAACGGCAGAGGAGGAGGAAGACCTCCAGTCTCCACAAAGACCCGGAGGTCGTCCCCGTGCAGCCCGCTGTCGTCCCGGAGGTCGTCTCCATGCAGCCCACTGTCATCCCGGAGGTCGTTCCCGTACAGCCCGCTGTCGTCTCGGAGGTCGTCCCCGTGCAGCCCGCTGTTGTCCTGGAGGCCGTCCCAAAGCTGCTCGCCCTGTCTCTCCCTGCCAGTGCCGCCCCAGCGCCTCGCTCTGCCAGCACCATCCCAGTGTCTCGCCCTACCGGTTCCACCGATGCAACCTGCCGATCCAGAGACTGTTCAGGTCACGTCTGCCGATCCAGAGACTGTTCAGGTCCCGTCTGCCAATCCAGAGACTGTTCAGGTCCCGTCTGCCGATCCAGAGACCGCCCAAGGAAAGGTCTCCGCCCTGGCCACCCGAGGGAAAGTCTCCGCCCTGGCCGTCTGAGGGAAGGTCTCTGCCGTGGCCGCCCGAAGGGTCGTCTCCGCCATGGCTGCCCGAGGGAAAGTCTCTGCCCTGGCAGCCCGATGGACTGTCGTCTCCGCCCTGGTCGCCCGATGGACTGTCTGCTTCTCCCTGGCCGCCCGATGGACTGTATGTTTCGCCCTGGCCGCTGGCTAAGCCATCACCCCCTGTTCCTGTTCCCCTCCATGGACCTGGCCCCCTATCCCTCCCCGTGATCCTTCACCGTTCCACCTCCCTCCTGGACTCTTGTTTTGTTTTATAGTTATGTCTTGGAGCGTCTGGTAGCCGCTCCGTAGAAGGGGGGGTTATGTCACAGTGTCTGGTTTGTGTTCCCTGGGTAACCACTAGAGGTCCTCTTCCCCCACGGTGTCATTCACATTAGGAACTGCATTCCCCACAATCCTTGTCTGTACTGTATCATTGTACTCAGCTGTTCCCCATCATCATTCCACTCAGCTGTTCCCCATTATCATTGTTAGTTCTGTGTTATATATACCCTGCCTGTTTAGTGTTTGTCACAGAGTCGTTGTTTAATGTCACTACACATTTGAGGTCATTTTTCTAGTCTGTTCTTGTTTTTGTTTCTTGTTTATTGGATTGCTTATTTGGATTTTGACCCCTGCTTGGATGACTACGAGATTGGATTGCCCTAACAATAAATACTACTCGTTTCCCATGTGTGTTCGTGACAAAGCTATGCTAAAAGTGGTACTGCCAGACCCGGAGTTCGGCTGAATGGATTCGAAAACGGTAAAACTCAACTGATTACCTCTGGGGGAGTTGTAAAATGAGCCTATTTCCAAAAAAAGTGGAGTATCCCTTTAAGGCCTGTTCACATCAAGGATGATAAAGGCTCCAATAAGGTTCCACGGCAAAGTTCTTTTGTTTTGGGGTAAAAAGAAATTTGAAATATGTGACCAGTGGTATACTGTTAACGAACATCCCACGGCAGTATACAGTATTAACCCTTTCCCCGCCATTGATGGAAATTTCCGGCTTTACGTGTTTTCACTGTTATATGGTAGAGGGTGCTATTTCACATCTTCTGAAAGAGTACTGAATCTCCTGATCAAAACACTCGAAGAAGATTCAGAAACAAGCGATCTCATGTAATCATATGCATATGTAAAATAACATGATCACCAACATTAAACAGCATATAAATCAAAACTGCCTAATGTTACTGAATGAAATGTCGACCCAGGACAAGCTATAGGACTGTGCAAGCATTAGGGGTGTTGATGGACTTGATCTACTACATCTGTGTTTTGATCATCGTTCTGAATAAAATCCAGATGTAGTCTTTGAAAGCTTTTTGCTCAAAATGTTGCTTTTTTTATGAAACTTACCAACATTCAAGTGTTTCTAGAAGCATGAATAGATGCATGGAGCTAGAATAAAACAGTTTTTTTTGTTGAAAGGCAGAGGGTCAGTTTAATATATTGCATGTTCAGATATTCATACAAACAAACATTCTGGTGGCCATGACATTTTGGTGAAAATGATCAAAAACGCTAGTGGTGGCTGACAACTTTTTTTTTTTTTTAAACGCTGGCTGGGAAAAATTTAAACATTGAAAAACAGTGTCAGTGTGTCTTACACTTAAAGTGGCTCTCCAGTGTGTTTGTGATTTTACTTGCAGACATCTGGCCTTGATGGACTGAACAGAAGAAATGAAGAAGTTTAAGAACACTAAAGAAGGCATAGCCTCAGCGCACACCTACAGATTACATAATCCCCACAGACCAATGGGAGTTTAAAGGTGTTTACCAGCCGCTTTGGCCAGACCAAGGTGGTGAACCTGCAAGCGCTGCCCTTGGAGGAGGCAGACCCAGCCTTGGCACTGCTCTGTCCAGTACGCGCCCTCCATGCTTACGTAGACAGAACGCAGTGTTTCAGGACCTCAGACCAGCTCTTTGTCTGTTATGGTGGGAAGCTGAAGGGAAAGGCTCTCGCCAAGCAATGGTTGTCTCACTGGATAGTGGATGCCATTGCTTTGGCATACCAGCAGCAAGGTCGACCGTGCCCCCTTGGTGTGACGGCCCACTCCACCCAGAGTGTGGCCTCCTCTTGGGCTCTAGCACATGGCGCCTCGCTAGCAGACATCTGCAGTGCTGCAGGCTGGGCAACACCAAACACATTTGCGAGATTCTACAATCTCAGTGGAGCCATTTCCTACTCATGTACTTGGATGATGCAACAGCAGCCACAGTACAATGGTGCCAGTGTGCTCACCACACACCAGGTGAAGAGGAGAGAGAGTGATAGAGCCAATTCAATGGATGGGGATTATTAGGAGGCCATGATTGGTAAGGGCCAATTTAGAGAATTTGGCCAGGACACCGGGGTTACACCCTACTCTTTATGAGAAGTGCCAGCCCGTTCTCATCCCAAGGCGTCATATACTGACGCTTTTGACATTTCGTCTACACTCAACGCACATGGCACCCTTTAGCGTCAATATGAGACGAAGATAGATATGGGCCAGAAGGCACCTCCTAGCGGTCTAACCCTAATCCTAACCCAAACCTAAACCTACCCATAACCGAACAAAGCTCTGTGCGTCTCATATTGACGCTAAAAGGTGCCATGTGCGTTGAGTGTAGACGAAATGTCAAAAGCGTCAGTATAATGACGCCCTAGGATGAGAATGCGTTGGAAGTGCCATGGGATTTTTAATGACCACAGAGAGTCAGGACCTCGGTTTAACATCTCATCCGAAGGACGGTGCTTGTTACAGTATTTTCCCCGTCACTAGGTGGGTGTTAGGACCCACACAGACCACAGGGTGAGCACCCCCTGCAGGCCTCACTAACACCTCTTGCAGCAGCAACCTAGACCTCCCAGGAGGTCTCCCATCCAGGTACTAACCAGGCTCAACCCAATTGAAAAAATGTATTAACTTGAAATATATAGAAATATTGACAGAAACACAATTCATGTGAAAAGAAATAGAAAAAGAAGTTTATCATATTTAATATTAATTAAAACTTTAGCACTGTTTACCTTATTATTGTGTGGCTAAATTTAATTTAATGCATACAATGAATAAATAATATAACATTATGCAGCATCAGAGTGGGCGGTAGATCATAGCATGGGTTGGTCGGTCTGATCCAGACACTGTATAAATTAAATGACAAAAGAGTAGAACAAAGGAGCAGAACAAACTCCTAACATGAGGAGAAACACTCATGGCCTATGAGACAGAGGATCATGAGACTCAATACTGCTTTCCTGCCATCAACTCATCATGTATCAAGGGAAAACGCTCCAGACATGAATACAATATCATGTTTGTGTTTTTTTCATTGCTGTCCACATGGACTGTGTTTCTGAACCTGCTGGTGATCATCTCCATCTCTCACTTCAAGAAGCTTCACACTCCAACCAACCTGATTATTCTCTCTCTGGCTGTGGCCGACCTACTTATTGGACTTGTTATGCCCATAGAGGCAACCAGACTGATTGAGCTGTGTTGGTACTTTGGAGACATCTTCTGCAGACTCTATTCAATATTTATTGAAATGCTAATTTCAACATCTCTTTGTAATTTAGTATTAATAGCGATTGATCGTTATGTGGCTGTATGTCACCCTTTACAATACCCCCACAAAATCACCACAACTAATACTTTAATAAGCATCTGCCTCTGCTGGTTTTGCTCCTCCGGTTATATGACTGCCTGTGTAATTAATAGCAGATATTTTGACACTTCACACAGAACAGATATGTGTTATGGAGAGTGTTATGTTATGATGGGATTTGCCTGGATAGTCACTGATCTCTTCATGTCTTTTATTTTTCCTTGTATCCTGATCATAACTTTATATTTGAGGATTTTTTATGTAGTACATCAGCAAGTGAAAGTTATAAACTCTCTAAAGGGTGGTAGATGTGTAACTGAAGGTTCAGTGAGGAGGAAATCTGAGAGTAAAGCTGCTCTGACATTAGGAATCATTGTGATAGTTTATCTGCTTTGCTATATTCCATATTTTATTTGTTCTATATCAGTAATCTCTTCCACAACCATAAATATTTTAGCATGGGTCTTGTACACAAACTCAGGTCTGAATCCTCTGATCTATGCTTTATTTTATCCCTGGTTTAAAAAGACAGTTAAACACATCTTAACTCTGAAAATATTTCACCCAGCATCCTCTCTGGTTGATATTTTTACAAAACATCAATTGTAAAGTTGGTAAAACCGTCACTCTGAGAGAAATTTCACATAACCTGCATTATTGTTATTAAGTGATAGCTAAAGGTATAGAAAAAACGTTTATATTTGTAATTTTATACATGTATCCTAATAGTACGTAGTTTGTTTTATATAATATGATTGCTGTATAATTTTCACACTGATTCAAGTTTTGTCAGAACGTAACAATAAAGAAAACTTCTTTTTACACAGTAAAAAAGTGACAAAGTTAAGTTGTTTTAATAGCTTATTATGTAAATTGAGCAATAATCACAGACCTTCAGTCTAATGATAAGTAAGGAATAATTGACGACAGGCCGTTGAATTATTAGAAAAATAATGCACACCCGAGGTGGTAATGCGGTCACGACGCGAAGCGGAGTGGCCGTTCACCTCGGGTGTGCATTATTTTTCTAATAATTCAACGGCCTGAAGTCAATTATTCCGCTTATACTACAGTTACCACACCTCGAAACATTGTTCAGATTATGTATTTCAAGACGTTTGTAAAGTTTTTGTCATTAAAACGCTCTTGTATGTAGGACTAATTTCTTACGCATCTAATCCCATGCCTCCGTTGCTAATTCCAAAACGTCATTTTAGAGTTAGTAACGGAGGTTTGAGCCACTGATAGCAGACTAATGCTGGGACACACGACTAGCTGACACACTCTCTGACTGTTTTCATCGCAGCATATTTTAAACACCGACTCTGAACACAGACTGAACGCGCTGAACACGCGTTTGGGCATGATCAGTCATAAGTATCAAATTACATTCATAACCGGCCTTAAAGTGTGTCCCCGGCTTTATGCAGTTATTAATGCAGTTATTAGAGAGAGATGTGCAATAATGAGACAGAAAAGCATGTGCGTCAATATTATTATTTATTTATTAATTCAATTCGTTTTAATTAATTCGTTCATTCTTTTGTTTCTATTATTGACAGATGACAGTAGACTAGCCAAATAAATGAAACACAAAGCCCTTTTAACAAGTAGGCCAATCAATAATTATTTATTTGTTAAATTATCTGCAATAAAAATCCGTGCTGCAGGACTATCCATTTATTTAGCCTATATTCAGTTTAATTTTCTATTGATTATATAGGACTATATACTTTATTTATTAAAATTAAACTGCATGTTTCCATTGATTGTGAAGCTAGACATTGAAAATTGCAGATCAAGCGCATGGGGCTAAATGTTTTTTCTTGTTATGAATTGTATCCTATTTTCCGTTATTACAGTTGACTACGCGAAGTGATATGGAACTGTAATGCGGTCGAGACCTGCCTGGAACTACTTTAGCTGTGCGTTTCCCTGAAAATAATGCACACCTTAGAACGTTCGTCAACCAATCAGATTCAAGCATTCAACGGCCCTGTAGTATAAAGGTAGATATTATGTACTTTATGCTTCACTTTCATCAGTTATTTTGTCTGTTTTATTATAAATCAAAAACACAATGACAAAAAGAGGACAGTCATATGTGTAAGGCCCTATTCGGATGGTAAATGTTTCTCATGTGGACGTCTGTAAAAATAAATTTGCATGGCACCTCAATGATAAAATTCGTGATTTATTAACTGTGAAGGAAAGATTTTTGTGATCCTACAAATCCGGGAACACGCTGTTCGCATTGCATGATTGTCTGCTGTAGGCTAAATAAAATGTCATATGCTCGGAATAATAATAAATTCATACTTAATTTATTAATAGAAAAATAATGTCCTATTTAATTGTTTAATTATTTAAACCTGATTAAAAATAGGAAGCTAACAAGCTGGATTTCTGTCTTGCATTTTATCTCAAAATGATCATTTCAATTTCATAAAAAATGGAAATGAATGGAAATAAGTTATTGCAGCCTCTTATTTACATGAGGTACAATACATATTTTAAAATTGTATTGCACATATTGCTGTCACAATAACAGCCCAATTCAAATGTTTACCTGCTTATCTCTTTCTCTTTCTCTTTTTTGTTCTTAACAACTCCCACTTGTTTATATGGAGCAGTGTTGAAATATTGTTCTTTTAAATACTTTCCAGCATTTCAGTTATTAAAAGTGTACATCTTTAAAATTAATGCAAATTACAGTGAAGCACAAAAGTTATCATACGGTGCTCCGCAGTGGTCAAAAAAGAATTTAAACAGTGAATTTTGAAGTGATTGCTTTTTGTAATCTCAGGGATGTTGATTTGGACGCCAATTAAATTACTGACCATGGTGTTTATCAAAAAAACATTAGGTAATTCGGCCAGGGATTTGTACACGGGTAGTGAAAGAGAAAAACAATAAAATCACAGAGAAAAAACAATTACTGTCTGAAATGGTTCTTAAATGGATACTCCACTTTTTTTGGAAATAGGCTCATTTTATATCTCCCCCAGAGTTAAACAGGAGTTTACCGTTTTCGCATCCATTCAGCCGAACTCCGGGTCTGGCGGTACCACTTTTAGAATAGCTTAGCATAAATCATTGAATCAGACAAGACCATTAGCATCTCTCTCAAAAAAATTACCAAAGAGTTTTGATATTATTCCTAATTAAAACTTGACTCTTCTGTAGTTACATCATGTACTAAGACTGACGGAAAATGAAAAGTTGCGATTTTCTAGGCTGATATGGCTAGGAACTATACTCTCATTCCTGCGTAATAATCAAGAAACTTTGCTGCCGTACCATGAGTCCAGCAGGCGTAATGATATGACGCAGCTCCTGAAAATAGCCCCCAGCTCGGTAACTTCCAACGTGACTGGGACTAAGTTTGTCTAACCTATTAAACCTATTTTCAGGTGCTGTGTCATATCATTACGCCTGCTGCACTCATGGTACCAGCAAAGTTTCTTGATTATTACGCAGGAATGAGAGTATAGGGTACTATACCCAAATAATAGGGTAGAATTAGGGTTTGGTTTAGGGTTAGTTGCATGTAATTATGCATAATTTACTGTTATTACTATGGTAAATACATTTTCCATATATATAACAAGGACACTGTAAAATAAAGTGTTACCAAATTTTGTAATGTGCATATGTTGAATACAGTGCGTATTTCTATAGTAAGCATTCATATCTAAAGAAAAAACTATAGAATAAAGATAAACTATAGAATAATGTGAGACATAATGACAAATTTCATTAGGTGAACTAATGATCTATTAAAAACAGTATGCAAACACAATTTCAATATTCAATTTATTTTAGCTATGCTTCTCTGTTTATGTTTCTCTCAGATGGCATCTCTTGTCATACTACCAATGTAGGAGTGAAATCAGGTCTGTCATTTCGCTCATTATTACAACAGAGGAAATAAATATTCTTTTAGTCTATGACATAAGATACAATGTGTTTGTGATTTACCGACCGAAATATAAATTGTATACAAAAAAATGAGTGGCGAACTGACAATCAGTCAAGATTTTGACCAGAAAGGGTGCTTTGGTGAAATATTTTAAGAATTAATATGTGTTTAACTGATATTTTAAACCAGGGGTAAAATACAGCAAAGATGACATGAATTTAAACGGACAGTATGGAATTTTTTCTCCACTAGGGGTTGCTAACCTCTTTACAATAACAAAGGCGTAGTTTGATGATGCAACATTTGCTAAGAATTATGGATCTTGTCGTCAACGTCAAGTCGACCGATCTAATAATGTTTATGGATGACTGAATACATCGATGCTTTTATCATGACTGTAATATGAAGCAGTTCGGGAATGCTAAGAGACAGCTATCAGCTCCACACACGACGCAAGTCCCACAGATATAAAAGGAATATGGACATTTCATTCTACCGAACTACACGCAAATGCAGAATTACAACTCACAGGTCAGTTTATTAGACAAATTAAATTTGTGAGGTAACGCAGCGCTGTTTCACTTGGTCTAACATTACACTAGCACACTAAACTGTATTTAAATGTGTTGAAATGTATGTGTTAGTTTGTCTGTATGAGACTAGCAGTAAGCTAGATCAACATTAGAATAACATAGATCATATTCTAACATTTTATCATTGTTGAACTATATAACATTGATTAGTTTTATGTAAATGTGCTCACCTGTTTAATAAAGTACATGTAGAAGCGGTCGAAGTCTCGGACGTGGAGCTCTCGTTTATATACTGTCTATGGGAGCTCTCAGCATCTCGAAAACACCGCGCTGATATTGATTCTCATTTTAGTTCTCCTTTTTTATCCAAAGTCTCCTTGCCATGGTCCATAATGTTTGAACGAAACAACAACAGCGTGCAAATAGACATTGCGAACTACACAGTTGTCTGCGTCTGTCGCTTTGGTTACTATCAGAGGGCTCTGGTTCATAACTCTGGTTACCATGGCAGTACGAGCGGAAACCAGAGACAACGTGGATATGATGCCATTGACAGCGACAAAACGGAAATAAAGAAACGTGCCGTGTCTTCAAATTAAATTAAAATTTCTCCTGTTTTGAAAGTTGTTGGAAACAGTCGGGATAATGTAAGTACACAACTAAAAAATATATATAACATAGAATAGATATAGTGATTTTTGCTATTTTTAAAGCAAAAAAGTTACATATTGTGCCTTTAAATACAAGTTCCATGTTAGAAAACCTGATGTGGTCGATGATATAGCTGTGGTGTCTGTTACAATATTTCATGAGTTCGCCTGCTCATCCAGTCTAAACAGTTAATGTTAAAAGAACTTGGCTTGCTGTCCTCGAAGGAGCTCGATCCCCCTGTAACTACTATGTAGAAGAAGAATGAGAGAAGAACGCCGTAAGAATTGTCGCTAGGATGCCGCAATGAGTGCTCCTTATGTACGCTTGTAATGATGATTGACTGTACTAAATGACTATAGGCTCCTCCCGAACCTACATTCAGTCAGGGCCACTTTCGTCAAATGTATATTTATTGTAATAATGCATACAGTTAGTGTTGGCAGTTTGGTTCTGTTATGGGCAAAATCCACGCGCCCGTCCATGCAGCCATGCCTTGACAGAGCGGGGAGAGCAGCAAGTAAAACCCCCCTGGCTGATGTACTACATTGAAAACTCTCAAATATATAGTTATTATCTGGGTGCAAGGACACGTTTAGATCTTTGCAAAACTCATTATAAAGGGACACTGAAATGTGTGACATATCTGCTGCTAAGACCAGCACCATTGTAAACTAAACCAGTAGAGACAGATGATCATTAAAGTGTGATATATTGCATGTTCAGATATTCATACAAACAAACTTTCTGGGGGCCATGAAATTTCGGTGAAAATTATCAAAAACGCTGGCGGTGGCTGACAACTTAAAAAAAAAAATGCTGGCGGGGAAATATTTAAACATTAAAAAAACAGTGTCAGTGTATCTTACACTTAATGTGGCTCTCCAGTGTGTTTGTGTTTTTACTCGCAGACATCTGATCTTGATGGACTGAACAGAAGAAATGAAGTTTCCACACTAAAGAAGGCAGAGCCTCGGCGCACACCTACAGATTACATAATCCCCATGGACCAATGGGAGTGTAAAGGTGTTTACCAGCCGCTTTGGCAAGCTGTTTCAAACTCCAGATACAAACTGGCCTGAATTAGTTTGAAATGACGTCACACTTGTTCGTTTGCTTGCCTTAAAGTATACAGTATCAGGGCCTTAACCATAAAGATAAGTTTATTGTTTTAGAAATTGTTCTAAATTGAAAAGTAATAATATAGTAACAAATTTAATTTAAAAATGTATTAAAAAATTCATTATTTTGATTAATGATTACGAGAGCACATGAATTTAAAAAAAAAAAGTGCACTAGGGCTGTGCGATATGGAAAAAAAATATGAACACGATTTCTTTATATTCTCAATTGTCTGTATAACTTTTTTGGAAGCCGGCTTTGATATTTGTGGGCACCAAATCTTTGCATAAATGATTCGTCATATGTGATTTCTTATTTGAACTCTTTTCCTATGTTGTACAGTTCGCATGCCTGATTTTTGTTCACCTGGTTCGGAATGTGCCATTGTTTTGTCTATGTAAGCACACACCAGATAGACGTCTTTTGCATCTTTTAAAGGGGTGGTTGAATGTGATTTCACTTTTTTAACTTTAGCTAGTGTGTAATGTTGCTGTTTGAGCATAAACAACATCTGCAAAGTTACAATGGTCAAAGTTCAAAGCAAAGGGAGATATTTGCTTTTAAAGAAATCAATTTTTAAGGAGTACAGCAAACGGCCGGTAGGGACTACAAGACATTCCTCCAGGGTTTATGACATCACTAACCCCAACATTTACATAAACCCCTCCTCTGGGAACACAATAAATAAAGGGGGCGAGGCCATTTCATGTTGCTTTGGAGAAGAGTTGCTGTGGTAGTAGAGTGTCGTTGCACCATGCCGTCGAAACGCTGTTATTTTCACCCAGATTGCTGGTCCACTTTGTTAAGTTTTCCTAAGGACGGTTACAATTTATTTTTTAACTTGGTCCCTCATAATTATAATCCTAATGTCTCTCTCTGCGCTGCACATTTTCCAGAGGAAAGCTTCCTCAATCTACGCGAGTTCAATGCAGGATTCCACAACGGCTTGTCCTGAAAGATGGAGCAGTTCCAACTTTAAAAACAGAAGCTGTTGTTTACGAGCCACAACCTGCAAGTATGATTTTTTCGTTGATGTGTTTTCCTGTAATAGTTCGTATTGTTCATTGTACGTTGTAGCAAAGAAGTAAACGAAGGACAACGCTGTTTGGCTCCACAAACCAGTTTGTTAAATGCTAATTCATACTTATCTGACAAACATATAGCCTACAAACTTCTGTTTAATATCACCAGCGCAGCGAACTTGGAATGTTTGTGGTTGTTGTCGTTTATGTGATCAGTGTAAATTGAACCCGTGATTCATAGAACCCGGAAATCATCTACCATCGGACCTGCAGATAGCCCCAGACAACATAGCTCCTAGGGTCATTCGGGTACTCAAACCCCTCCACCACGGTAAGGTGGCAGTTCAAGGAGAAAAAACAAAATAGTATTTTGTATTTCAAATACGTATTTTAAATACATGTATCTGAAATACTGCCCATCCCTGCATATACGTCATTGTGTGACAGGAAGCTCGTGCTCCAGACTGCTATGAATGCGCTCAGAACTATTTGCTGAGGCTGTGGATTACATGTAAAAAACATCGTATATAGTGTTCAGTTTCTTGCATAGGCTGATTGTTTCGCTTCTTAAAGACCCACTCCGATGAAAATCATGTTTTTCTAGGTGTTAACATGTTCTTGTGGCATTTTTCTGATGTTAGAGGACATATCTTGAGAAAAATAAGTTCAAAGTTGTATTTCTGAGTATTTCTGCATTCAAATGTCTGTGAATCAGTAGCAGACGCTAAAATGCCAGCTAAAATAGACTGGAGTTGTGACGTAGTAACTCCACTGGGCGGTGCCACAAGCTCATACTCCCCTCCGCCCCCGCCCGCGCGGCTCAGGTTCTGAGGAGTAGAGAAGACGATGGCGGATCAACACCTATGTGCGGTAGCTGGTTGCAATGCTAACTGTACGTTCACACCGCCGCCGACTTGAGCGGCAAAGAAGCTCTGGCCGCCCTGTCAAGGACGCTTGTCAAAAAGTACGAGGAAGCTTGTTGACGCTTTGGCCGCTCTGACGTAGCAGCATTCTATGTTCGATCATGGGAGAAGAGAAGTGTCACACCATGAAAAGTAAACAAAATAAACAAGCAATACATTGACACTAGAAACCTTTTATAATGACAGCATTTGTATAACCGTTTTGGTCACATTATTATTTATTATTATTAATAGTGAGTGCGCGTGCGCGGCCGAGGCTCTCTCTCTCTCTCTCTCTCTCTCTCTCTGCTATCTCTCTGCGTTCTTATATGCCCTGTCAAGCGCGCCCTGTTAAACTGGCAGGACTTAAAAACACATGCAAATGATAAACTTTCACTCTGATGGTTAAACTGCAATTAATCCGATAATGATAGGAAACCCAGCAACGGCGATGATCAGCTTCTCCTCCGTTTTCTCGGAAGCTCAAGTCGGCGGCGGTGTGAACGAGGGGGAGGGTCGTCTCCGTGCCAACGGCTCCGCCCACAACGCAGAGGCGAATTGCTAATGAGCTACTGCCGCTCTGCTGAAGCAAAGTCCCAGAAAACGGCACAGGTTTTGTGATTTTGGCTAAAAACGGCATAATCATCATTTAAAGACCACTGAGAATGTTTAAAAATAGCTCAAAATATGATCGGAGTGGGACTTTAAAGGAGAACTCCGGTCAATTTTAACATTGAGCTAATTTTTTTGTAAATTTGGAGTGCTGTCAATACAGAGAACAACAACAAAAATCAGTGTTGCCTACACCATGTTATCCTCTTTTTAAAATTTGCACCCTGTTAACTTAAATGGGGCAAGTTTTAAACCTGCTTTTAGCTTCTTAACATCCTTGATGTGTCATTACAAGTGCACAGCCAATGTGAGTGATTCCTTCAGAGTGAACACGGTGAATCTGACTGCAGTAGATGTGAAAGATATGAATAAAATTAATAAAAGTTAATTCGGCCAACGCTCATACCTGTATTTATTTCCTGTTTTCGGTCGAAGTCCACAGTAGTCGATTGTCTAGTTCTCCACTGTTGCTTAGTTACCTATGATCACGCGCGTGTACTCGACAATCGACTACTATGGACTTCGACCGAAAACAGGAAATACACTCACCTAAAGGATTATTAGGAACACCATACTAATACTGTGTTTGACCCCCTTTCGCCTTCAGAACTGCCTTAATTCTATGTGGCATTGATTCAACAAGGTGCTGAAAGCATTCTTTAGAAATGTTGGCCCATATTGATAGGATAGCATCTTGCAGTTGATGGAGATTTATGGGATGCACATCCAGGGCACGAAGCTCCCGTTCCTCCACATCCCAAAGATGCTCTATTGGGTTGAGATCTGGTGACTGTGGGGGCCATTTTAGTACAGTGAACTCACTGTCATGTTCAAGAAACCAATTTGAAATGATTCGAGCTTTGTGACATGGTGCATTATCCTGCTGGAAGTAGCCATCAGAGGATGGGTACATGGTGGTCATAAAGGGATGGACATGGTCAGAAACAATGCTCAGGTAGGCCGTGGCATTTAAACAATGCCCAATTGGCACTAAGGGGCCTAAAGTGTGCCAAGAAAACATCCCCCACACCATTACACCACCACCACCAGCCTGCACAGTGGTAACAAGGCATGATGGATCCATGTTCTCATTCTGTTTACGCCAAATTCTGACTCTACCATCTGAATGTCTCAACAGAAATCAAGACTCATCAGACCAGGCAACATTTTTCCAGTCTTCAACTGTCCAATTTTGGTGAGCTCGTGCAAATTGTAGCCTCTTTTTCCTATTTGTAGTGGAGATGAGTGGTACCCGGTGGGGTCTTCTGCTGTTGTAGCCCATCCACCTCAAGGTTGTGCGTGTTGTGGCTTCACAAATGCTTTGCTGCATACCTCGGTTGTAACGAGTGGTTATTTCAGTCAAAGTTGCTCTTCTATCAGCTTGAATCAGTCGGCCCATTCTCCTCTGACCTCTAGCATCAACAAGGCATTTTCGCCCACAGGACTGCCGCGTACTGGATGTTTTTCCCTTTTCACACCATTCTTTGTAAACCCTAGATATGGTTGTGAGTGAAAATCCCAGTAACCGAGCAGATTGTGAAATACTCAGACCGGCCCGTCTGGCACCAACAATCATGCCACGCTCAAAATTGCTTAAATCACCTTTCTTTCCCATTCTGACATTCAGTTTGGAGTTCAGGAGATTGTCTTGACCAGGACCACACCCCTAAATGCATTGAAGCAACTGCCATGTGATTGGTTGATTAGATAATTGTATTAATGAGAAATTGAACAGGTGTTCCTAATAATCCTTTAGGTGAGTGTAAATATAGGTATGTGCGCTGGCCGAATTAACTTCATTTTTATTCATATCTTTCACATCTACTGCAGTCAGATTCACCATGTTCACTCTGAAGGAATCACTCACATTGGCTGTGCACTTGTAATGACACATCAAGGATGTTAAGAGGCTAAAAGCAGGTTTAAAACTTGCCCCATTTAAGTCAACAGGGTGCAAATTTTAAAAAGAGGATAACACGGTGTAGGCAACACCGATTTTTGTTGTTGTTCTCTGTATTGACAGCACTCCAAATTTACAAAAAAAATGAGCTCAATGTTAAAATTGACCGGAGTTCTCCTTTAAAGACCTCAATGCATTGTCAGGAGCCGTGGGTATTAATTGACCCAACATTTTTTTAGACTAAAACACTATGTCACCTCCAGGCTACGAGCATCAACCAAGACAGACCCTCTTCCCAATCCTAATTCAGTTCACCACAGTAAGTACGTAACAACGACTTCAGGGACTGATGAAAACACTTTAACGTACCTTTACTCAGAGCGTTAAATGTGCAAGAATGGTTCTACATTCCAGATGTAAAACTGGTCCCTCAATCACTCTGAATAATCTTGGGCATACCGAAAATAGAAATAAATTGTTTTAAAGCTTTGACCACAGCCTTGGTGTTCATCTTACACAGGGGATAGATGTGGGATAACACATTGTTTGGAACATGACTGTAAGCAAAAACAAGTTACCTTGGAGGCAATGGCCCAGCCCAACACAAATAATTATTATGTGCACAAAAGGTTTATGTATTACTGGTATCGGGCACAACGGCACAGGTTTTAAAGCCTGATTTGGTTTACCCAACATCTAGCAGGTCACTATAGCAATAGCAGCTACAGCAAGTTAAAATATGCAGCGACATATTTTTTAAAGGGGAAGCCAATGGAAATTACCACGAAACCCTGTGATACATTTTTTTTTCCAGTCCCAAAAGGCCAGCAACATCTCCATGGGCAGCACTTAAAGGGAAAGTTCACCCTAAAATGAAAATTACCCCATTTCTGTCAGGACCACTACCGTCAAATACGATTGACAATTAGCATACAGTTTGGATTGGCGGTATGGTTCCGTTCTGGGCGAGAACTCCCTGCGCATCCATGCATCCATGGATAAGAGCAGGGAGAGCAGCAATAACCCCCCTTAGGGTAAACAGAACAGAACCAACATGAAAGTTTGCAAATTCAAGATTTTAAAGTACAACATATTTTGACAATTTATTCTGCTTCAAGGGGAATCAGAATGCCAAATCCTGACTGACAAGAGGAGGAGCTGGGGATGGAGGAGGGTAATTAGCTTCTGAGAAACGCGATAGCTGCTGATAATACTGAAGGAGCTTATATATGTATACAGTGATGGGCGTCGTATTCCTATAGGTAGATGTGGATCAGCTGAGGGTCAGCTGATGCGAGCTTGACTAACGTGACCTGACAGAACTAACTGATGATTTACTCACCATCAAGTCATCCTAGGTGTTTATAACATTCTTCTTTCAGACGAATACAATCGGAGTTATATTAAAAAATGTCCTGGCTCTTCCAAGCTTTATAATGGCAGTGAATGGCCGTATCTGTTTTAAAGTCCATCGAAGTGCATCCATCCAAAAGTAATCCACACGGCTCTCCAGGGATTTATGAATTGAATCGATATGTTCGATTCCTCCTGAATATTCTGATATCCTTCTGAAGTGAATCGATATGTTTGTGTAAGAAAAATAACCATATTTAAAACTTTATCGACTAAAATAACTAGCTTCCGGCAGACAGATTTATTCATTTTTTTAAATTAATAAATAAAAAAATTGTGTATGTTACATCATCAATGGGCAGTAGATGGGTGGGCTGTCTGATTCAGGCTGTATAAATGAAAGGACAGAAAGGAGAGCAGAACAAACTCCTAACAGCAGGAGACTCACTTATGGCCTATGAGACAGAGGATCATGAGACTCAATACTGCTTTCCTGCCATCAACTCATCATGTATCAAGGGAAAACGCTCTAAATATGAATACAATATCATGTATGTGTTTGTATCATTCCTGTCAACATGGACTGTGTTTCTGAACCTGCTGGTGATCATCTCCATCTCTCACTTCAAGAAGCTTCACACTCCAACCAACCTGCTCATTCTCTCTCTGGCTGTGACCGACCTGCTTATGGGACTTGTTATGTCTATAGAGGGCATCAGATTTATTGAGACGTGTTGGTACTTTGGAGACACTTTCTGTAAACTGTGTATTACAATCCTTGGATCGGTCTTCTCAGCATCTATCAGTAATTTAGTATTAATTGCTGTTGATCGTTATGTGGCTGTGTGTCACCCTTTACAGTACCCACAGAAAATAACTACAACTAAAATTTTAATAAGCATCTGTCTGAGCTGGATTTGTATTTCAACTTATAATGCTACAATTGTAAATAATGAAGGATATTTAGACACTTCACACAGAACAGACATGTGTTATGGAAAGTGTTCGGTTACGACAGGTTTTGCCTGGGGAGTTACTGATCTGTTCATGTCTTTTATTTTTCCATGTACCCTAATCATAACTTTATATTTGAGGATATTTTATGTTGCACGTCAGCAAGTGAAAGTTATAAACTCTCTGATTAAGGGTGGTAAATGTGTAACTGAAGGTTCAGTGAGGAGGAAATCTGAGAGTAAAGCTGCTCTGACATTAGGAATCATTGTGACAGTTTATCTGCTTTGCTATATTCCATACTATATCTGTTCTATATCAGTAGTCTCTTCCACAACCATGAATATTTTAGCATGGGTCTTGTACACTAACTCAGGTCTGAATCCTCTGATCTATGCTTTATTTTATCCCTGGTTTAAAAAGACAGTTAAACACATCTTAACTCTGAAAATATTTCAGCCAGCATCCTCTCTGGTTGATATTTTTACAGAGCATCAATATTAATTAAACTGGTAAAGCTGTCACTCATAAAGGGTGTAATTATCTTTGTAGGATTTAAATTTGTAATATCTTAATAGTATGTAGCTTATTTCATAGAGTATTTTTGCTACATTTTTTTATTTGAACAATTCATTAAAACTTCTTTCTACACACATTGAAATTAAGTGTCAAAATGTTCACAAATTGCATTAAATTAGTTCATTAAATAAAGCAAGCAGCATAACTCAATGTACTGGAATAAATGATAAAGGGAGATAGGTGCTTTATGCTTTATCACTTGCATCAGTCTGTATGGACAGTTCTTGCTGTGAGATGAGATGTTATCTCACTCTTCCACCAAGGCTCTCAAAGTTCTCAAACATGGTTCCAGGATTAGAAATCACAGTTTGTGTTTGTGTGTGTGTTTGTGTGTCTCTCTCTCTCTCTCTCTCTCTCTCTCTCTCTCTCTCTCTCTCTCTCTCTCTCTCTCTCTCTCACACACACAGACAGACGCACATTTTCATATAGCATATGCATTACACAGAACAAAGGTTTGGGTTACACTCTATTTTAAGGTGTCATTGTTACAGTGCAATTATATATTTAAGTACTGAGTAATATTAATTAACAACATGTACTTACTTTAAGGTTAGGGTAGAGTTAGGGTTTGTTTTTTTGGGTTAGTTGCATGTAATTATGCATAATTTACTGTTATTACTATGGTAAGTATATTTTTCATATACATGTATATAACAAGGACACTGTAAAATAAAGTGTTACCAAATTTTGTAATGTGAATATTTTGAATACGGTGCGTATTTCTATAGTAAGCATTCATCGAAAAAATCTAAAGAAAAAACTATAGAATAAAAATAAAACTATAGAATAATGTGAGACATAATGACAAATTTCATTAGGTGAACTAATGATCTATTAAAAACAGTATGCAAACACAATTTCAATATTCAATTTATTTTAGCTATGCTTCTCTGTTTATGTTTCTCTCAGATGGCATCTCTGTCATACTACCAATGTAGGAGGGAAATTTAACATCAGGTCTGTCATTTCGCTCATCATTACAACAGAGGAAATAAATATTCTCTTAGTCTATGACATAAGATACAATGTGTTTGTGATTTATCGACCGAAATATAAATTGTATACAAAAAAAATGAGTGGCGAACTGACAATCAGTCAAGAAAGGGACCAGAAAAAGAGCTTTGCTGAAATATTTGAAGAATTAATATGTGTTTAACTGATATTTTAAACCAGGGGTAAAATACAGCAAAGATAAAAGGATTCAGACATGAATTTAAACACAAGTTCCATGTTAGAAAACCTGATGTGGTCGATGATATTACTGTGGTGTCTGTTACAATATTTCATGAGTTCGCCTGCTCATCCAGTCTAAACAGTTAATGTTAAAAGAACTTGGCTTGCAGCTGTCCTCGAAGGAGCTCGATCCCCCTGTAACTACTATGTAGAAGAAGAATGAGAGAAGAACGCCGTAAGAATTGTCGCTAGGATGCCGCAATGAGTGCTCCTTATGTACGCTCGTAATGATGATTGACTGTACTAAATGACTATAGGCTCCTCCTGAACCTACATTCAGTCAGGGCCACTTTCGTCAAATGTATATTTATTGTAATAATGCATACAGTTAGTGTTGGCGGATTGGTTCTGTTATGGGCAAATCCACACGTCCATCCATGCAGCCATGCCTTGACAGAGCGGGGAGAGCAGCAAGTAAAACCCCCCTGGGGTAACATAACATATCCAGTAATCATGCATACATAATTGCAATCACATTTTTACATGAGTGTTGTTAAACAAGCCAAAATACATGAAAGATGATACAATGAAATTAGCTATGACAGTCATGAACAGAATTGATTAGATTACAGATTCAGCTAGGTGGAGTTGGGGATGGAGGCGGGGGTTAGATAAGCAATAGAGAGAGGCTGAACGAATGGGGATTTAAAGGAACTGCTGTGACAAATGTCGCGACTGGATTGGTACACGTCAGGAACAGCTGACTGTTGTAAGGCGATGCTCAATTTTGGAACTTTATGTTTACTCATTCTCTGTGTTAACTGGACTAAGAAATTTATGTTTATTTGTCTGCAAAAGTCCGCCGGATGATGCAAAACGGCTTTCGTGGAAACATGTTTGGAACTTCATTTAGTGGGAAATCAGGAAAGCAGAAAAACTGTCACAATGAGTCTTAATGTCAGAGCAGCTTTACTCTCAGATTTCTTCCTCACTGGACCTTCCATTACACCTTTATTCATCAGTTTATAACTTTAACTTGCTGATGTACTACATTGGAAATTCTCAAAAATAATGTTATTATCAGGGTGCAAGGACAAGTTTAGATCTTTGCAAAACTCATTATAAGGGACATTGAAATGTGACATATCTGCTGCTAAGACCAGCACCATTGTAAACTAAACCAGTAGAGACAGATGCTCATTAAAGTTTAATTTAAAAGAGAATGTGCAATATCAGTGCAATTATTTTTCTGTTTACCACTTTTCCAAAGTCTTCCCCAAAGTGTCACGACAACACAAATACAATAGATTATCTAGCCAAACTGTTTATTATACACCACATATACTTTACAACAAGAAGTTGTCTTAAGGCCTGTTCACATCAAGGACCATAAAGGCTCCAATAAGGTTCCATGGCGAAGTTTTTGATTTGGGGTAAAAAGACATTTTAAATATGTGACTTGATCTACTCCATCTGTGTTTTGATCATCGTTCTGAATAAAATCCAGATGTAGTCTTTGAAAGCTTTTTGCACAAAATGTTGCTTTATGAAACTAACCCACATTCAAGTGTTGCTAGAAGCATGAATATGTCACAGGTAAGGTTGGGCCAAACCAGACTGTACCCACCCCTGGAAACCGGGCACCACCTCGAGGAACGTGTCAAGGACCAGACAGACAAGGGAATAAAGAAATCTGTTATTCCTTTATTAAGTTAAGAGCAGTAATTTGAAAATCCTAATTAAAATCTTCTTGTCACCAGAGGGAATTCGATGGCCCCCTGGACCGTAGAGGGGAGAACGATCGTGGCGGCCCTGCGGCTCGTTGGAGAGGGATCAGAGGGGAAACTCACACCGTCTAGGTAGGTCACTGGGTAAGTACTCTTTACAGGACTCAAGAGGAAGTCGTGGTTATACGGACCCCATTCGAACTGGAACCAGGTAAGTACTCAGGGAGCGGTTACCTCAGACTCGGACGAAGCACAGGGACACAGATGGCGAGCGGACCGGGCCAGGAGGGAAAACAGGCAAGTATATCCCGGAAGGTGTCCTTTATGCCGGACCAGTTAGAACGGGGGCCTTTAGCCGGGACGTGAGGAAACCTTGGACAACAGGAAGACACTTCGATCGAGGCACGTGCCGCAGCTATTCCTTTTCCTTCTCAACAGGGGCAGCGGCTTGTAACGTAGGCATGGAGAGCCACCAGGCAGAAGAACACTTTAAGCAAGACGCTCCCCTTCAGCTGTGTACTGCAACAATACAACAGGGTTCAACGGTTCAGCAGTATACAAGTGCTCGACAGTGATACCTTCTCTCTTTCTGAACAGGGCGGAGGCCTTCAATGGGGCATGTGAAGACCACCAGGCGGGGAGGACACTTTGAGCGAGACACTCCACTTCGGCTGTGCGCTGTAACCGGGTAGCAGGGTTTAACTCTTCACCAGCATATGAAACATTCAGTTGAAATACCTTCTCTCTTTCTGAACAGGGCAGAGGCCTTCAATGGGGCATGTGGAGACCACCAGGCGGGGAGGACACTTTGAGCGAGACACTCCACTTCGGCTGTGCGCTGTAACCAGGTAGCAGGGTTTAACTATTCGACAGCAGATGAAACATTCAGTTGAAATACCCTCTTTCTAAACAGGGCGGAGGCCTTCAATGGGGCATGTGGAGACCACCAGGCGGGGAGGATGCTTTAAACAAGACGCTCTGCTTCAGCTGTGCACTGTAACAATGCAACAGGATTTAACCATTCAACAGTAGATGAAACATTCAGCTGCAATACCTTCTCTCATTCTGAACAGGGCAGCAGCTTTCGTTAGGGGCGTGTGGAGACCACCAGGCGGGGAGGATGCTTTAAGCGAGACACTCCACTTCAGCTGTGCACTGTAACAATGTAGCAGGGTTTAACAGTTCAACAGCATATAAAACATTCAGCATTAACAGAGCCGAGCTGTCTCAAAATGGTAAGTTGGGCGCTTGATATATCAAAACCTTCCTTGGAGACAGCGGGTGAAAGACTGTAAGGAGAGAGTGCACAGCAGACTACTATTACTTCTCCACACGATGAACTTCACTCCATAACACAAACCGTGTGAATCGTCACTTCAGGCACTGCATTCCACTCGCACACCGTGCATTCGGGCTAGCACTCACCCACCGGTCTTTCTCCCACCAGATCAACTCTCGTCTCTCACAAGGGCTCAACTTCTCTCCAGAGACAGCAGACGACGGGTGCAGCCATCGTCACATTCAGCGAGGAGCGGACAAAAGTTGGAGACAGATCAACAATTCACTCGGTGTACTAGTTCACTCGTGCCACACACTTTCCAAACTCTCAACACCACTTCAGTGTTAGTGCATATAAACAACGAATCCGATACTCATCACTTTGCGTCTTCCCCACTGCTGACGATATTCCTTGGGTTTTCGTTGACAAATACTTCACTCTCTTCTTTCCACTTCTCAGCTTCAACCTTTGCCCGCTTCACAGCCCAGCCTCAAATACAAAACAACCCACCGACAAACACAGTATCTCACAGGAGGAGAACCACCCAGCAGTCTGCTTCCTCTCTATTTTTAAAGCCCCATCTGAATACGTGTCCCTCTCACAACACTATCTGTAATTAATCCACACCTGCTGTCAATCGGGCAATTGGCCTTGCTGCCATGGCAACAGATTCGCAGTGCAACAGAGACGGGTGTCCACTGGAGGTCTCCACAACAACACTGCATTCACAAGGACTTTAGTCTTTTCTCTAATTTTTGTCACACCGTGACAAATAGATGCATGAAGCTAGAATAAAACAGTTTTTATTTTGTTTGTTTTTTTAAAGCAGAGAGTCAGTTTGATATATTGCATGTTCAGATATTCATACAAACAAACATTCTTGGGGCCATGAAATTTCAGTGAAAATGATCAAAAACGCTGGCGGTGGCTGACAATTTTTTTTAAAACAAAAAAATACTGGCGGGGAAATATTTAAACATTGAAAAACAGTGTCAGTGTCTATTTCACTTAAAGTGACTCTCCAGTGTGTTTGTGTTTTTACTCGCAGACATCTGACCTTGATGGACTGAACAGAAGAAATGAAGAAGTTTCCACACTAAAGAAGGCAGAGCCTCAGCACACACCTACAGATTACATAATCCCCATGGACCAATGGGAGTGTAAAGGTGTTTACTAGCCGCTTTGGCAAGCTGTTTCGAACTCCAGATACAAACTTAGTTTTGGCCTGAATTAGTTTGAAATAACGTCACACTTGTTCGTTCTTCGATTTGCTTAAAGTATACAGTATCAGGGCCTTAACTATAAAGATAAGTTTATTGTTTTAGAAATTGTTCTAAATTGAAAAGTAATAATATAGTAACAAATTTAATTTTAAAATTTATTAAAAAATGAATTATTTTGATTAATGATTACGAGATCACATGAATAAAAAAAAAATTGCACTAGGGCTGTGCGATATGGAAAAAAATACTAACACGATTTATTTATATTCTCAATTGTATGTATAACTTTTTTGGAAGCCGGCTTTGATATTTGTGGGAACCATATCTTTGCATAAATGATTCGTCATACGTGATTTCTTATTTGAACTCTTTTCCTATGTTGTACAGTTTGCATGCCTGATTTTTGTTCACCTGGTTCGGAATGTGCCATTGTTTTGTCTATGTAAGTACACACCAGACAGAAGTCTTTTGCATCTTTTAAAGGGGTGGTTGAATGTGATTTCACTTTTTTAACTTTAGCTAGTGTGTAATGTTGCTGTTTGAGCATAAACAACATCTGCAAAGTTACAATGCTCAAAGTTCAAAGCAAAGGGAGATATTTGCTTTTAAAGAAATCAATTTTTAAGGAGTACAGCAAACGGCCGGTAGGGACTACAAGACATTCCTCCAGGATTTATGACATCACTAACCCCAACATTTACATAAACCCCTCCTCTGGGAACACAATAAATAAAGGGGGCGAGGCCATTTCATGTTGCTTTGGAGAAGAGTTGCTGTGGTAGTAGAGTGTCGTTGCACCATGCCGTCGAAACGTTGTTATTTTCACCCAGATTGCTGGTCCACTTTGTTAAGTTTTCCTAAGGACGGTTACAATTTATTTTTTAACTTGGTCCCTCATAATTATAATCCTAATGTCGCTCTCTGTGCTGCACATTTTCCAGAGGAAAGCTTCCTCAATCTACGCGAGTTCAATGCAGGATTCCACAACGGCTTGTCCTGAAAGATGGAGCAGTTCCAACTTTAAAAACAGAAGCTGTTGTTTACGAGCCACAACCTGCAAGTAGGATTTTTTCGTTGATGTGTTTTCCTGTAATAGTTTGTATTGTTCATTATACGTTGTAGCAAGGAAGTAAACGAAGGACAACGCTGTTTGGCTCCACAAACCAGTTTGTTAAATGCTAATTCATACTTATCTGACAAACACATACAAACTTCTGTTTAATATCACCAGCGCAGCGAACTTGGAATGTTTGTGGTTGTTGTCGTTTATGTGATCAGTGTAAATTGAACCCGTGCTTCATAGAACCCGGAAATCATCTACCGTTTTTACAAGGAGGGACAGAGCAGTGTAGAATAATAGTTAAATATGTGAAAAAGAATGCAAATTTTTAAAAACGAAGCATGAACACATGTTGCAGTGCACCCCACAAACACAATCAAGCCTTCGAAAAAAGGTGTTTTACCACCCCTTTAAAAACCTGCATCTTGTGTTTTTAACCATAAAATGCATTCTGTGTGAATGGTCTACTATATTATATTTGGCTGCAACAATAGTTTGAAAGTGCTTGCAAATTCCCTGGCTCTATCAGGGCCAACTGGTGCTACCAAACCGAAGAATCCCATTAGGGGAAAGTTTTGAAAAAGACCTATTCATGCGCCTATTCATTCTTTTTCTTACGTGAATAGGGTAAAACTTTTAACCTTTAGATATCACCATGAAAATTACTGAGTTGATTACTTACATCAAGACAAACAAAAATTGTATTACAAGTTTTTTTTTAATTGTTTGTTAACATGGACAAACGGTGCATAATCTAATTATGTATGTGCTAATTTGCATAAATACCACAACAGATCTAAACATTGGGTATAGCCAGGTGAAAATGTAATTTCCTGAATATACAACCATGTTGAATTTCAGCCTATAAAAATGCAAGCCCTGAAAATACAATGCAAACGTGTGTGAAATGTTTTGAATAGAAATATTCAAAGCTTATACAACCATTCGTTTCCTGAATTCGCAACCCGTTCTCACCCTCTAGTGCGATTCAACCGAACTAAATGAGGCAGGTGTGAAAGCACCCTTATTAAAACTGATTCAACTTGTCCGCTCATTAGTAACCCAGCTAACAAATATATGTTGTTTTTTCCCTCTTTTTTGTGTGCAAACATTCCCATTAAGTTATGAAAACGGTATTTCAGTGAATGGCCGTATCTGTTTTGAAGTCCATCAAACTGCATCCATCCATCATAAAAGTAATCCACATGGCTCTCCAGGGATTTATGAAGGCCTTCTGAAGTGAATCAATATGTTTGTGTAAGAAAAATAACCATATTTAAAACTTAATCGACTAAAATAACTAGCTTCCGGCAGACAGATTTTTTTTTAATTTATTAATAAATAAATAATTGTGTATGTTACATCATCGATGGGCAGTAGATGGGTGGGCTGTCTGATTCAGGCTGTATAAATGAAAGGACAGTAAGGAGAGCAGAACAAACTCCTAACAGGAGGAGACTCACTCATGGCCTATGAGACAGAGGATCATGAGACTCAATACTGCTTTCCTGCCATCAACTCATCATGTATCAAGGGAAAACGCTCCAGATATGTATACAGTATCATGTATGTGTTTGTATCATTGCTGTCAGCATGGACTGTGTTTCTGAACCTGCTGGTGATCATCTCCATCTCTCACTTCAAGAAGCTTCACACTCCAACAAACCTGCTCATTCTCTCTCTGGCTGTGGCCGACCTGCTTATTGGACTTGTTATGCCCATAGAGGCAATCAGACTGATTGAGAATTGTTGGTACTTTGGAGACACTTTCTGTAAACTGTTTATTACAATCCTTGGATTGGTCTTTTCAGCATCTATCAGTAATTTAGTATTAATTGCTGTTGATCGTTACGTGGCTGTGTGTCACCCTTTACAGTACCAACAGAAAATAACTACAACTAAAATTGTAATAAGCATCTGTCTGAGCTGGGTTTGTTTTTCAACTTATAATGCTACAATTGTAATTAATAATGGATTTTTAGACACTTCACACAGAACAGACATGTGTTATGGAGAGTGTTCTATTATGATGGGTTTTGCCTGGGGAGTTACTGATCTGTTCATGTCTTTTATTTTTCCATGTACCCTAATCATAACTTTATATTTGAGGATTTTTTATGTAGTACATCAGCAAGTGAAAGTTATAAACTCTCTGATTAAGGGTGGTAAATGTGTAACTGAAGGTTCAATGAGGAGGAAATCTGAGAGTAAAGCTGCTCTGACATTAGGAATCATTGTGACAGTTTATCTGCTTTGCTTTATTCCATACTATATCTGTTCTATATCAGTAATCTCTTCCACAACCATAAATCTATTGACATGGGTCTTGTACACAAACTCAGGTCTGAATCCTCTGGTCTATGCTTTATTTTATCCCTGGTTTAAAAAGACAGCTAAACACATCTTAACTCTGAAAATATTTCAGCCAGCATCCTCTCTGGTTGATATTTTTACAGAGCATCAATATTAATTAAACTGGTAAAGCTGTCACTCATAAAGGGTATAATTATCTTTGTAGGATTTAAATTTGTAATATCTTAATAGTATGTAGCTTATTTCAGAGAGTATGTTTGATACATTTTTAATTTGAACAATTCATTAAAACGTCTTTCTACACACATTGAAATTAAGTGTCAAAATGTTCATAAATTGCATTAAATTAGCTTATTAAATTAACTGAGCAAGCAGCATAACTCCTCAATGTACTGGAATAAATGGTAAAGGGAGATAACTGTATGTGTTTTATGCTTTATCACTTGCATCAGTCATGTTGCATCTGTGTTATTAAAGATCAAAAACATAATGACAAAAAAAAGGGACAGTCATACAGAACTAAATTTGGTAAAAAAGAGATGTCCTCTAACTTTCAAGTGCTTTTATTTCCAGAAAATGTCTTAATGTATAAATATTGGTATAACAAAAAGATGAAACAACTGAGACAAACTAAACAAGTTACACAGGCATTTGACGAACAGAAATGAATCAATGAGTCCCTGAACAGTATCAAAATCTGGTGTAGCCAGAAGCTGCTTTAAGGACCACAAAGCATCTCATCCCCATAGACTGCAGCAAACTGGCCAGTTCTTGCTGTGAGAGGTTACCCCACTCTTCCACCAAGGCTCTCAAAGTTCTCAAACATGGATTAGAAATCACAGTTTGTGTGTGTATATGTATGTGTGTGTGTGTGTGTGTGTGTGTGTCCTGGTAAACCCAAATGTCCCCACAAAGATAGTAATATCAGAAATGTTTGACCTTGTGGGGACATTTCTTTACGGTCCCCATTAAGAAAACTATGTTGTAAATTACTGTATACTACTAAATTATGTTTTTTTGAAAATGGAAAAAGGGATAGTTTTCTGTGAGGGTAGTGTTTAGAGGTAGTGTTAGGTTTAGGGGGTTTAGTTTGTACAATATAAAAATCGTTATGTCCATGTCCCCATAAAACATGGATAACCAACATGTGTGGTGTGTGTATATAGTATTCATTCATTCACACACACACTATGCTTCTCTGTTTATGTTTCTCTCGGATGGCAATGGCATCTCTGTCATACTACCAATGTAGGAGTGAAATTAACATCAGGTCTGTCATTTCGCTCATTATTACAACAGAGGAAATAAATATTCTCTTAGTCTATGACATAAGATACAATGTGTTTGTGATTTACCGACCGAAATATAAATTGTATACAAAAAAATGAGTGGCGAACTGACAATCAGTCAAGATTTTGACCAGAAAGGGAGCTTTGCTGAAATATTTTAAGAATTAATATGTGTTAAACTGATATTTTAAACCAGGAGTAAAATACAGCAAAGATAAAAGGATTCAGACATGAATTTAAATACAAGTTTAATTTGAACGGCCGTAACTGGGGGACCCGGGCGAATTGGGGCTCGTGGGTGGGCTCATTGGAAAGGCCTCGTCCAGACCTACGACCGATTAGAGTTTGGGGAAGAGTGAGCCAGGGGTTCCCGAGATATGAGCCGAGAAAGGTGCGCCTTTGACCGGGCGTAACTCCCCGACCCGGCCGCCCTCGGGGACGTGGGTGGGCCCGTTGGATAGGGCCCCTCGAGGCCTACAATCGACCCGAGTTTGGGATTTTTTCGCCACGTACTTTGAGATATTTGCGAATTCCTTCAGTTATACAATATTTCATGAGTTCGCCTGCTCATCCAGTCTAAACAGTTAATGTTAAAAGAACTTGGCTTGCAGCTGTCCTCGAAGGAGCTCGATCCCCCTGTAACTACTATGTAGAAGAAGAATGACAGAAGAACGCAATAAGAATTGTCGCTAGGATGCCGCAATGACTGCTCCTTATGTACGCTCGTAATGATGATTGACTGTACTAAATGACTATAGGCTCCTCCCGAACCTACATTCAGTCAGGGCCAGTCGAATGTATATTTATTGTAATAATGCATACAGTTTGTGACGAAGAGGCTGAGGCGGTCGGATCCATCTGCAGTATTTTATTAACACAGGTAAGCCAGCAGAGATAAACAGTCATAGAACTCAAGAGCACTAGGCAAGGCCAGTAGAAATAACTCAAAACAGCACACAGGTAAGGGCAATCCAAGAATCGTAACTCAAACAGGCATAGGTCAAGGGCTGGCAGCTTAGGTTCAAAAATGAGATCAGAGTCCAAGTCAAAATCACAAGAGCAAACACGAGAGATAAGCTAGAGACAGAGTGGGTAAATCAAGACTTCACAAATGAACAATGAGTAGAGCAGTCCAGATAAAGGGGAGCTGAGGGTACACAGGTGATAATAATGCAATGATAAGGAGATTAATCAGGAGATAATGAGCAGAGGTGGATAATGGGAAATGCAGTCCTAATACGCAGGAGAGAGGGATCTGGTGAAACCAGGAGGAGGCGTTGTCGAGCGTTCCGTGACACAGTTAGTGTTGGCGGTTTGGTTCTGTTATGGGCAAATCCACACGTCCATCCATGCAGCCATGCCTTGACAGAGCGGGGAGAGCAGCAAGTAAAACCCCCCTGGGGTAACATAACATATCCAGTAATCATGCATACATAATTGCAATCACATTTTTAGGCTACATGAGTGTTGTAAACAAGCCAAAATACATGAAAGATGATACAATGATATTAACTATGACAGTCATGAACAGAATTGATTAGATTAGAGTTGGGGATGGAAGCGGGAGTTAGATGCAGCGTGCAAATAAGCAAGAGAGGCTGAACGAATGGGGATTTAAAGGAACTGCTGTGACGACTGTCGCAACTGGATTGGTACACGTCAGGAACAGCTGACTGTTGTAAGGCGATGGTCAATTTTGGAACTTTATTTCACAAGTGAACAATGTTAACTGGACTAAGAAATTTATGTTTATTTGTCTGCAAAAGTCTGCCGGATGATGCAAAACGGCTTTCGTGGAAACATGTTTGGAACTTCATTTAGTGGGAAATCAGGAAAGCAGAAAAACTGTCACAATGAGTCTCAGATTACTAAATATAAATATTAAATACTCTCAGATTTCTTCCTCACTGGACATTCCATTACACCTTTAGGCTACTATTTATCAGTTTATAACTTTAACTTGCTGATGTACTACATTGAAAATTCTCAAATACATAGTTATTATCAGGGTGCAAGGACACGTTTAGATCTTTGCAAAACTCATTATAAAGGGAGACTGAAACGTGTGACATGTCTGCTGCTAAGACCAGCACCATTGTAAACTAAACCAGTAGAGACAGATGATCATTAAAGTTTAATTTAAAAAAGAATGTGCGGGGGGCGCTATGGCGTGTGGTGAAGAGTAGACGTGTCCTCCACTAGCTCCGAGGGAAATTGACTTTTATATATTTTTTTTTGTACCTTTCTTTAATTTATCTCTTTGTGATTGCTTTTACGGTAGTTAGAAGACAATCTACATTACTTATTTCAACTTGGGCATTGCAAGATGTACAATACTCGACAGAAACAGGACACCCAAAAAGGAGGCCGCAAAACACCGCCTCCTCCTGACTCTGAAACACCGGACCAAGAGAGCAGTGCTGCTAGCACTTTGGACGCTAGGATACAGGCTATGATGAACACGCTAAAGAATGATATTTTCTCTAAAATGGACACTGTTGCTGTTGGATTGCATTCTGAGATCTCGTCTGTTAGAGGGGAATTGAAAGCCTCTATTGAACCACTTCAGCGGTTAGTGGACTCTCATGAAACGGCAGTGCGGGATCTTGAGCAGGCCGCTAACGACCATAGCTCCCGTATAAGCGAACTTGAGGCTACTGTTAGCAAGTTATCCGCTCAGGTGAATCGTCTGGATGATAAGTGCGAGGACTTGGAAAGTAGATCTCGAAGAAATAATATTCGGGTGATTGGTGTACCGGAGGGAGTGGAAGGACCGCGTCCTACCGATTTTATTGCAGTCTTGCTACAGGATCTACTAGGACTGGAAGAAAAACCACTACTTGATCGTGCTCACCGCTCTCTGCGGAACGAACCAGCGGCTGGGACCCAACCTCGGGCTTTTATCGTGCGGGTGCATTTTTTCCATGCTCGTAACGAGATTTTACGGCGAGCAGGCGAGTCTTCCCCACTCCTTTACAAGGACAAACGGATCTCTGTGTTCCCAGACTTTACATCCTCTGTCGCTAAGAAACGTTCTGCCTTTTCTGCGGTTAAACGCAGTTTGCGCTCCTTTCCGGATGTAAAGTATGGGCTTCTATACCCCGCCACACTTAAGATCACTATGCCGGATGGCACTTCGCGGCGTTTTGAGGATCCCTCTTTGGCCAGTGACTTTGTTAAAAAGAACTGTAAGTAGTGTGATCTTGTTTTGATGCCAAGATCAGTCTAATGTCTGCAAGTAGATAACGTCACGTTAATTGTTTTGTTTGGTCTTCTATAAGTTACCCCGCCACATTTAAGATCACTATGCCGGATGACACTTCGCGGCGGTTTGAAGACCCCTCTTTGTCCAGTGACTTTATTAAAAAAGAACTGTAAGTAGTATGGACATTTACGGTGCTAATGCCTACAGGTAGATTGTCTTTTCTTTTCGTATATTGGCCCTGGGCTATCTACAGTTGTTCGTGACACTTGTTTCTATATATATTTTTTTATTTTATTATTATTATTATTTTTTATTTTTTTTGTATCAGTTGTTAATGTTTTAACAGTAAAGCAATGTTGTTCTGGTCTCATTAGATGTTTAGGGCAATTCGTCTGGTTTAAGTTGGATTTTGTGACCTTTACAAACCCTGTAGGTACATTGGTTCAGTTTTCTTTTATTCATCTTTCTTAGTCAATTTCTCTCAGGTAGCACTATTCATTTTAGCTTAGAGCTATTATGGAGCGTTCTGTGCCTTTAGTTAGGTTTGGGTTTGTGTGCATCTCATTTGGGGAGATGCTAACAATGGGGTGGTGTGGGGGGGTGGGAGGGCTTGTGTTTTATTTTTGTTGTTGTTGTCACGTGTTTTCTAGGTTTTATTGTATCGGTTTTTATTTTGTTTTACCAATTTATGCTGCTGTGGTGACGGTTTATTTGTCATTTTCATTGACATTCCTTTTCTGTCCTATTTTTGGTGGATGGCCCAATCAAGTGTAAACCTAAGTACTGATGGAGGTGATCTCAAGTTAGTGTCCTGGAACTGTAAAGGCCTGAACTCCCCTGTGAAGCGTACGAAGGTATTAACTCATCTCAAAAACTTAGGAGCACAGATTGTTTACCTTCAAGAGACGCACCTAAAATCTACTCATTCTCAAATTAAAAGTAAGTGGGTTGGTCAATCTTATTTCTCATCATTTTATAGTAAGTCCAGGGGCGTTGCCATTTTATTTCATAAATCAATCCCTTTTGTCTGTTCTAAAGTGCTCTCTGATCCCAATGGTAGATATTTGATAGTTACAGGCAGCTTATATGGCACCCAACTAATTTTAGTTAATGTATATGCCCCAAACTGGGATGACGCTGAGTTCTTCAAGAAACTTTTTTCTGCTCTTCCGGATATGTCCTCCCACTTACTCATCTTAGGTGGGGACTTTAATTGTTGGTTGAACCCAAATCTTGACCGTTCCTCTAATAAATCTGTAGCACTTTCAAAATCGGCTAAAGTTATAAAAGACTTTATGGAGAACTTTTCAATTTCAGATCCTTGGCGGTTCTTTAATCCTACAAGTAAAGCTTTTTCTTTTTTCTCTCCTGTGCATCGTACATTTACTCGGATTGATTATTTCTTATTGGATAATAGATTTCTTCCATGTCTCTCTTCTACCTCTTGCTCATATGAACCAATGGTTATCTCAGATCATTCTCCTGTCGTACTCAATATTAGGTTTAAAGGCTTGGTTCGCTCACGTTACCCTTGGCGTCTTAATACGTGTTTATTGTCAGATGAAAAATTTACTGATATGATCTCCAGCCAAATCGATTTGTTTTTGAGTACTAAAAAGACCTCTGATGTTTCTGCGTCTGTCTTATGGGAGACATTGAAAGCTTACATTAGAGGTCAAATTATTTCTTACGTGAATTACGATAGAAAGCTGAAGAGATTGGTCACTCTAACTAATCGTATTGCCCAATTGGATGCCGCGTATGCCACTTCTCCAACTCCTGAGTTGTATAAAGAACGCCTCACAGCTCAGTCAGAATTTAACACATTGGCCGCGGACCGTGCTATTGAGCTGTTACTTAAGACTAGCAGTGCATACTTTGAACAAGGGGATAAAGCTGGTAGAATGTTGGCACATCAGTTGAGGCAGACTATCTCCTCTCACCAAATTCCGGAAATTGCCACATCTTCGGGCACTACGATAGACCCAGAAGAAATAAATGAAGAATTTAGAGCTTATTATGCCTCATTATATACATCAGAGACAAATGTGGGAAACTGTGATTTTGATGGCTTCTTCTCCAATTTGGAAATCCCTCAGGTTAATTTGGACATGGCAGATCAATTAGAAATCCCAATAACTGCTCTAGAACTTTCTGGTGCTCTCAAAGCGATGCAGTCTGGCAAATGTCCAGGACCAGACGGCTTTCCTGTAGAGTTTTACAGATGCTTTCAAAATAAGTTAGCCCCGGTTTTGATTGATATGTTTAATGAATCTTTTCTGGCTGCTAAACTTCCCCCTACACTTAATCAGGCTTCTATTTCTCTTATTTTGAAAAAGGACAAGGACCCTCTTAGTTGCTCTTCGTATAGACCAATTAGTTTATTAAATGTTGACTTCAAAATTTTATCTAAAATGCTTGCTCTTCGTTTGGAAACTGTTCTTCCAGATATCATCTCTCCGGATCAAACTGGGTTTGTTAAAAATAGGCACTCCTTTTTTAATTTGAGAAGGCTCTTTAATACTATTTATAATCTTTCGTCAACACCCTTACCTCAAGCAATTATAGCATTAGACGCGGAGAAGGCCTTCGACCGTGTGGAATGGGCATACTTATTTTATACTTTGGAGAAATTCGGCTTTAAGGAAAATTTCATTTCTTGGGTGAAGCTTTTATACTCGTCCCCTTTGGCTTCAGTTAGAACAAATAATAATCAGTCTTCTTACTTTCCTCTTTATCGTTCAACGCGGCAAGGGTGTCCTTTAAGTCCTCTTTTATTCGCCGTGGCAATTGAGCCTCTTTCCATTGCGCTTCGTGGTGACCCGCATATTAAAGGTATTGTGAGTTGTGGGCAGGAACAGAGAGTGTCTCTATATGCTGACGATCTTCTTTTATTTATTACTGACTTCTCTGTGTCAGTTCCGGCGGCACTCTCTGTTCTTTGCTCATTTGGATCCATTTCTGGATACAAGTTAAATTTAAGTAAGAGTGAGCTTCTACCTCTTAATAAAGCAGCACATGATTATCCACTTCACACCCTGTCGTTTAAAGTTGCTCAACACAAGTTAAAATATCTTGGGATTCAGGTTACTGCTAAGTTCAAGGATCTTTATTGCGCTAATTTCACTACTCTTCTGTCTCAGGTACAAAGCAGTTTTAACCGTTGGTCAGTGTTGAACTTATCCCTAGCTGCTCGGATTAATAGTATTAAGATGAATGTTCTTCCCAGGTTTTTATATTTGTTTCAATGTATTCCGATTTTCCTTCCACAAAATTTCTTTCGTAAATTAGACACCATTATTTCGGATTTTGTTTGGAATGGGAAGCCACCAAGATTGCGCAAACAGTATTTACAGAGCCCGAAGAAGCTAGGAGGTATGGCCTTACCCAACTTTAAGTTTTATTATTGGGCGGCTCATCTTAGACTAATTCAGTTTTGGTTACATTCTGGTCCACAATTATTATCGTCGGTCTGGTTGGGAATGGAACATTCTTCCTGTAAGCCTGTTTCACTTTCAGCTTTGGCTCATTTGCCTGTTAAATCACCTATAAAAAGTTACACTAAAAATGTCATTATTAAGACAACTGTGAAGAATTGGAATCAGTTTAGACGTTTCTTTGGTCTTCAAACATATTCTATTTTGGCGCCAATAACAGCTAATAACTCCTTTCCTCCATCGTTAATTGATCGTGCATTTGAAGTTTGGTCCAATAAGGGTATTAAAACATTTAAGGATCTCTATATTGATAACACTTTCGCCTCATTTGAACAGTTGTCCCAAAAATTCTCCCTCTCAAAACAACACTTTTTTAGGTACTTGCAGATCCGTAATTTTGTTTTTCATAGGTTCACCCAGTTTCCTTCTATACCCTCTGACACACCCCTTGATATTTTTTTAAAACCAGCTCCTGCTTTGAAGGGTATGATCTCATTCATTTATGCTCCGATTCACTCACTCAGATTGGTTTCTTTGTCGTCAATTAAAGCGCTATGGGAGGAAGATCTGGGGATTGCGTTTACTGACGATATGTGGGGGAATGTTCTCGACAAAGTGCACCGCTCTTCAATTTGTGCCAGACATGGACTCATCCAATGTAAAATTTTACATCGTACTCATCTGACTAAGACCAGGCTCTCTAAGATGTTTAATAATATTGACCCGACTTGTGACCGATGTCACCAGGCAGCAGCAACACATATACATATGTTTTGGTCTTGCCCAGTCCTAACAACTTATTGGCAAAATATTTTTGATTCCTTGAGTGAGGTCACAGGTAAGAGATTAGTGCCTGATGCGGTCACTGCACTTTTCGGGGTAACTCCGGTTACAATATCATTGTCTGCAGAACTCAAGATGTTCATAGCCTTTGTTAGTTTGTTAGCGAGGCGCTTGATACTATTGAAGTGGAAGTCTCCTACACCTCCATCGTACTTTCATTGGATTAGGGATGTCCTTTACTTCGCCAAACTAGAAAAAATTAGACATTTGTTAAGGGGCTCCCAGGCTAAATTCTCAAGGACGTGGGATCCCTTTTTTGAATATGTGGGGAAGTTGACCTTCCCTGATAATCCTGAATAAATTTAGTGTCCCGCGTCTCTGCTGGAAACGATTGGGCAGTGGTCCTCGGATCGCCAGGACGCATGCGCGAGAACTGAGCTTACGGCGTTCTTCTTCTACTACTACAGTGCGCGTCTTCCTCGGCTTATGAAGAGACCGTTTTGCGCACCCGGCAATGTCGGGACGTCATCCTGTACAGTAGATGGCGGTAATACTCCCAAGGAGTGAGCAGTCAGTAACAAGTAGTAGTAGAAGAAGAACGCCGTAAGCTCAGTTCTCGCGCATGCGTCCTGGCGCTCCCGTGAACTCTCGTCAGAGGCCCACATTGAGGAACACTAATAGTTGGATAAAGTCGTTATTTTTGTTGTTTTTCCGCACAAAAAGTATTGTCGTCGCATGATAAACTTAATGTAGTGCCACTGTAGTTACTTGGACTATTTTAACGATGTTTTAATAACTATTCTGGGCCGGTGAGTTTCGGTCACACTGGAAGCCTATGGAGGAGTCAAAATTCTGTCAGATTTCATCAAAAATATCTTAATTTGTGTTCCGAAGATGAACGAAAGACTTACATGGTTGGAACAACATGAGGGTGAGTAATTACTGACAGAATTTTCATTTTTGGGTGAACTAACCCTTTAAGGCCTGTTCACATCAAGGACGATAAAGGCTCCAATAAGGTTCCACGGCCAAGTTCTTTTGATTTGGGGTAAAAAGACGTTTAGCCTATGTGACCAGTGGTATACTGTTAGCGAACATCCCACGCCAGTATACAATATTAACCCTTTCCCCGCCATTGCTGGAAATTTCCATCATTTGTGAGAAAACATTTCCCCGCCATTGATGGAATTTTCCGTCTTTACATGTTTTCACTGTTATATGGTAGAGGGTGCTATTTCACATCTTCTGAAAGAGTACTGAATCTCCTGATCAAGAAGACTCAGAAACAAGCAATCTCATGTAATCATATGCATATGTAAAACAACGCGATTACCAACATTTATATAAATCAAAACTGCATAATGTTACTGAATGAAATGTCGACCCAGGGCGAGCTATAGGACTGTGCAAGCATTAGGGGTGTTGATGGACTTGATCTACTCCATCTGTGTTTTGATCATCGTTCTGAATATGATCCAGATGTAGTCTTTGAAATCTTTTTGCTCAAAATGTTGCTTTTTTTATGAAAGTTACCCACATTCAAGTGTTGCTAGAAGCATGAATAGATGCACGAAGCTAGAATAAAACAGGTTTTTTTGTTTAAAAGCAGAGGGTCAGTTTAATATATTGCATATTCAGATATTAATACAAACAAACATTCTGGGGGCCATGAAATTTCTGTGAAAATTATCAAAAACACAGGCGGTGGCTGACAACTTTTTTTTTTTTTTATGCTGGCGGGGAAAGATTTAAACATTAAAAAACAGTGTCAGTGTCTCTATCACTTAAAGTGGCTCTCCAGTGTGTTTGTGATTTTACTCGCAGACATCTGACCTTGATGGACTGAACAGAAGAAATGAAGAAGTTTCCACACTAAAGAAGGCAGAGCCTCAGCGCACACCTACAGATTACATAATCCCCATGGACCAATGGGAGTTTAAAGGTGTTTACCAGCCGCTTTGCCAAGCTGTTTCGAACTCCAGATACAAACTTAGTTTTGGCCTGAATTAGTTTGAAATGACGTCACACTTGTTCGTTCTTCGATTTGCTTGAAGTATACAGTATCAGGGCCTTAACTATAACGATAAAGATATTGTTTTAGAAATTGTTCTTATTAATTAATTCTAAATTAATTATTTTGATTAATGATTACGAGAGAACATGAATTGTTCAAAAGGTGCACTAGGGCTGTGCGATATGGAAAAAAATACTAACACGATTTCTTTATATTCTCAATTGTCTGTATAACTTTTTTGGAAGCCGGCTTTGATATTTGAGGGCACCATATCTTTGCATAAATGATTCGTCATACGTGACGCCGTTGGTTATTTCTTATTTGAACTCTTTTCCTATGTTGTACAGTCCGCATGCCTGATTTTTGTTTGGAATGTGCCATTGTTTTTCTATGTAAGCACACACCAGACAGACGTCTTTTGCGCCTAACTTTTAAAAACCTGCATCTTGTGTTTTTAACTACAAAAATGCTGCACAATAGTTTGATTTGATAGTTGCAAATTCCCTGGCTCTGTCAGGGCTGTCCTTAGGGTGGTGCAACTGGTGCTACCAAACCGGGCCCCGCACCAAATGAACATCCCAAATGGACAGCCTTTGAGCTCTCAGAAACATCATCTCTCCTGTATCCAACATATACTGTGCTGGATTCACCTTCCCTGATTCTGTGCTTACTTCCATGTCGTAATGGTAAACCTGCTCAGTTCTGTTCTCGCGCTAGATTTAGGCATGCTGCATTCAGAATCAAGCTTTCTGCGGTTCAGAAATCACACATGCTCACATGCGATTTTATTATGATTTTGATTAAATCGCACAGCCCTAAGAATAAATCCTTTTCTGGCTAAGTAAATCCCGCTATATTCATTAAAAAAATAAGGATCGGTCAATTTTGATTTAATGGTGACTTTAAAGAGGCGGATGACATCAGTGCAACGCAGGCTTATAATAAACAGAATGTAATCATGCATTGGTGTGGACACTAATATAGTAATAGTTTCTGGTGTGAACGGGCCTTTGAACATGTATGAAAACTGTGCTGCATTAAAGATGAATAGACTGAATTGCTTCAGAAACTGACATCTGTAGGATGTTTCAAACTAAGTAGTCCAGTTCAGCATTCATTACAGAATACATTTCATAAATGGCATCTACAGTTGCAGTGAAGTTTATCAAGAACTGGCGAACTTTTGTTAAGCATTCTTCCTCTGCAACTTCTTGATCCTTGGATAAAGCTCTAAGAAAATCTGACCTGCATGGTGCGGCATATTGGGCAGCCTATAGCAAAACCAAACAAAATGGCTGGGTAAGCAAGCAATCATTGTCTTAATAAAAAAGCCATACGTTATTACAGATGACCTACATTTTTCGACTTTGACTTTTTTGTTGTTTGTTTGTTGTTTATGATCACAGTAAAAGTATATTTACTGAGTATGTTTACTAGATAATTTCCTTTACAAGACTTTTCCAGGCCTCATTACATGCAAAACAAAATGACATGCCCATCTCGCCATGCACACATAGCTACTGAAAACACCCACCTTGAAAACTTTCTGGACAATCCAGCCGTGATACCTCTTGAGGGCTTGCTCATAAGCTTTAGTGATATTGATGCGAATAAGATCGGGATTGTCCTCATCTTTCTCCCCGTCCACTAGACTTTGCAGTAAAATCTGAATGAACCGCAGACCTCTGAGGAAAACACTGGTGATATTGTCAAACAATTTATGAAAAATCATAAATTGTACATACAGTAGTATATTATTTTCATTAGAGCTGCACAATTAACACATTAAATCCAATAAATGACACGTTTTTTCCCCCCAAACCATTTTAAGGTTAGGGTGTAGGGTATGTTTAGGGGTTAGTATCTTGTGTAGCATTATGTTGGTGATCAGCAGTGTGATTGACATGAGTAATGAAATCTTTAGAATCGACTGCGGAAGGAGTTTGCGCTAAACAGGTTTGGGCAATAAAAGCACTACGACTACGAATTGGATTTAACGCAGTACGTCATCACTACAAGCTGCAGCGAGGACAGTCTCAACACCCACACGATCTTGTTCCCAGATAATTATTCGCAACTTTAGGTGCGTTCACGTCATGTAGAAATTGCAGTAATTACGAGATTCCGACTTGTAAAAAGCTTTCACCTCCTTGTAAGGCTGGTTTCACTACAGTAGTTCAGGCTGCAGAATTTCCGAATGACTTAAAGCAACACTAAGTAACTTTTGCTCTCGGGCTCCCCCTACAGTTGGGAAACAGTATTGTCTTCTACTACTGTCGTAAAATCTGTCATGGTTACATGGTTAACACGTGCATTTGTTGACAAGCTGTTACCCAAACTCTGCAGAAGGAGTTCTCACGTCTTGGGCAGACAGCCTGCGTTGCGTGTGAAATGTCTTCAACCCAGGTACAGTGGCATATATTTGAGCATGTCATATGAATATAATTTCATGGGTTTTATTTTTTTCAAGCGCCAAAAGATCGCGTAGCTCACGTTTACAAGCCAGCGTCATTATAGTAGCCTATTGGCTACTGTTTTACAGAATTCTAATTCAATTCAATGTTTGTGGGGTAGGTAATAGCCATATATCGTCAACATTATAATATCAAGCTACCATAGATGAATCTGCAAAGTTGAAAAATCAATTTGCATTATAGCCTGAGGCAAGACACTTTCACCAGAAAAATAAATAAACAAACATGACTATCAGCCTGCAGTCATTAGGCTAGTTAGCCTACTTCTGACTTTTTTTTTTTGTCCGTTGCTGCTTTGGCCATGGGGCTGTTTACACCTGGCCACTTCATGCGTTTTCTCAGATCGGATAGCTATCTGATATATCAAAACGATTCCATTTACACCTGGTCACATAAATGTGTTTTTGCGAAACGGATTTAAATCCGATCTTCAATTCCCGTGATATATATGCATGTTTATTGGAGTGCACGTCACTGAAAGCAACAGATACGAGCGGCATTTTATTGATCATCAGCTAAATTTTCAAAATCAGAGACCGCAATAAGAGAGAGCAGCAACAGCCCTGGTAAGATCATTTCATTTATTTACTTTTAATGATGATGATTGTGTGTTAAGCGTCTGCGACTTACTTTCACTTTGATTTGCGATAGTTTGCACGTTGGCTTGATGAATACATAACTTACTCAGCTGCTCATCTGCGGTGATTCCAGTAGCGTCGTCATAGCTATCACATTACATATAGCCTATAACGCGTGTATTTATTTATTTTTTTAGCATTTTTGGGAGGAGTACAATTTACATATGTGGTTTCAACAACCAGATGCATTTTTACACTTGTCCAGTTTCATCTGGAATGCGTCTCAGACCTCCTCCTGAAGTGGTTTTGAGCGATCGGTTTCAAATCCGTCTCGAATGCGTTTCGGAGGGCATTTACACCTGGTCTTTTCACGATCGGATAGCTATCCGAATTGAGAAAACGCTTGAAGTGGCCAGGTGTAAACACCCCCAAAAACATACGCATGAAAGCCGGAAAAACAAACGCTGGTTGGCCTCTCGCGTCCAAATTTGACGAAGTGGTGGGGGAAGTGACGTATGCCGTAAAGCAGTCGAATTTTGTAGTTCTTTTTGTGCTCGGGTAACTACCCGAACCCCGAAGTTACATAGTGCCAGTAAAAGCGATACAGACCCCGTCAGGCTATGGCAGACGTGTCATTCAACCTATTGTAAGTCCATGTACCATCACAAGGGTTTTGGAAATATATTATGAAGGTCGAAAAGTTACATAGTGTTGCTTTAAGAAAAGTTATCAGCAAGATGGTATAAAACTGTACACTTCTTGTCTATTACCACTAGGCTTGGGTATCGAGTATCGAGTATCGATTGGAACCGGGACTAGCTTTGCGATTTTCCCGGAATCGTTCAAAAGTTTAAATTTCGATTCCTAGTTTCGATTCCCAGTCTGCCGACCGGAAGAAGACACCGCTGTTAGGGGCTGTTTACACCTGGTCACTTCATGCGTTTTCTCAGATTGGATAGCTATCTGATTAATCAAAACGATTCCATTTACACCTGGTCACATAAATGTGTTTTTGCGAAACGGATTTAAATCCGATCTTCAATTCCCGCGCTATATGCAGATTGTGCACGTCACTGAAAGCAACAGATATGAGCTGCATTTTATTGATCATCAGCTAATTTCAAAATCAAAGACCGCAATAAGAGAGAGTGACAACAGCCCTGGTAAGATCATTTCTTTCTTTACTTTTAATGATGATGATTATGTGTTAAGCGTCTGCGACTTACTTTCACTTTACTTTGCGATAGTTTGCACGTTGGCTTAATGAACAGATGCTCAGCTTCTCATCTGCGGTGACGCGCGTGTTCCAGTATCGTCGTATCTGGCTATTACATTACATAGCCTATAACACGCTCTCACACGTTTATTTATTTATTTTTTTTGCATTTTTGGGAGGAGGACAATTTACATATGTGGTTTCAACAACCAGATGCATTTACACTTGTCCAGTTTCGTCTGGAATGCGGCCCAGGCCACCTCCTGAAGTGGTTTGAGCGATCGGATTCATTTTACTCACGTTCCCCTATTAACTCACAGTGCCTCATAAAATGTATTCAGAGCAAACAACCCTGACGTTAAACTTTAAAAACGTACTTATATGATGTTTTCTTATTCTTCGGTATCTTGCAAGTTACAACCATATTCTCTCGTCCTCTGCTCGTTCGTTTGAAAACTGCGCGCGATGCCGGCGAACGTAAAATAAATAAATAAATAAATGATGAAAACACATTTACACATGAGTGTAAACAACCTTATTTAGCCTATTTTACCTGATAGCCCATTTAGGTCAGACTATTTCCTTCAGAAAGACCGTTGGTTAGCTAGCTCATTTAAAATATCCTAAAAAAATTGTTTAAAATAGATTTGATATTTATATTGTACTGTAGTTGAAAACAGCCCTGTGAGAAATTCATAGTAAAGTTCATAAAAAGTAAAAAATTCATAGAATTAAAATTGATCTAAACTTTTTTGACCCTATACCTCTTAAAAGAATCGGAATCGAGAATCGTTAAGAACCGGAATCGAAACAAGGAATTGGAATCGGAATCGGAATCGTTCAAATTCAAACGATACCCAACCCTAATTACCACCCACTGCTACTTTACCAATGACAGAAATAAGCACAGTTAGAATGGCAAAATATGTGGGAGAGCGTTGCTATAGTGTGACCATATTGTATTGCAATAGGTAGCACTTCAAAGTTAATACTGAATCAAAACTAGTCAGCACAGGTTATAACCGAGGTGGTTTAATAACAGTATTAGGTTATGGTTACACTTGAATTGGTTACAAATTAAATGTATAAAATTGTACAAAACACATTTAATTGTACCCAGAGTATGTAGAACACGTGTCCCCCCCCCCCAAACCAGATAAGTGGAAATCCCACCATGCAACTAATTCCATTGGTTAAGCTTACAATGAAGGGTAGGGTTAGGGATTAGTGTCAAAGTCACTTGAAGGCAAGGGTGCAAGGGTGCAAGGTTAGCAAAAAAAACTAAAAAAAGTGTAACGCCTGCTAATGCTGTGGTACGCAGTAAAGGAGACTAGAGGCCACTTTTTTAATGGATGTCAATGGAAGAGAGGCTACATTACGCTGTAGAAACTGGTTTTGTGGGAAAACTGCTTATTTAATTAATCGACAGCCCATTGGCTAATCTTCAACATGTTTGCTTTTAAACATTTATTTTGTATTGATCTATTTTTAAAGTTTCCACCAAAAAAAATCCTGTTTTTTAAAAGAATTCACGGGCAATTGCAGGACAGGTATGCTTGCGTTTACTGCATTTCTCATCATTTCTATGGTATCCGCAAAGAGTTATTGATGCGCCGCTAGATAGTTACATATTTCACAATGTTACATTTTGTTAATTGCATTTTATAAATAAAATAAATGCAAACATTTTTCAATACCTCTAATAAATTATATTTTGCTTAGTGAAGTTCAGTTTTGTAAATCACATTAATAAACATTTTCCTTCAGAATTGTGGTCTATTTTAATAGCCTACAAAAATGAGATTCTCAGTGTATTTAGAATTGTGCAGCTCTAGTTTCTATTAATGTGATTTGTTGTTAGTATTTCACACTATTTTGAGATATAAAATCAGAAGAAACAAAGGACATGCAGAAAATGTGACTAAGTGAACAAATGACCTCTTTAACCACATAAGCGCCAGCGTGGCTCCAACTTTAGGCCAATCTGAGCCATAGATGCTTTTCTCAATTAACAGTATCTGCTGAAGAGTCTCATACTTCACTGGATCTGAGTCATAGACAGCTTTAATTTTCTAGTGAGAATTGGGAAGAATTCAAAACACTCATAAAATACATTTTCAAAGGCATTTGATATAGGAAGCATCCTTAAAAATGGACTAATGAACACATACTAGCTTAGCCCTTAATTAGACTTACTGTGATGTTTCCATTTATGTCAGCCTTAATTGGTGCAAAAACCTTGGAACCCAGGCAATCTGAAACATAATTTTATAAAACACATTATAACAGCTAATCCTGACATGCAATTGTTTACAAATGTGAAGCAACTATTTTGAAGTGCTGTATAGGTAGGTACCAAGAAAGTTGTAGCCATCTGGTAAACAAACTGTTCATCCTGTTCTACTAAAACTGTAACTACGTATACTGTACTAACTAGGATACTAAAACTATAACTAGACAGGCTTAGAATAAAATACTATGAAATATATCAAGCGTTAAATAACAGGAATTCACTGAAACAACATTTATTGTACCCATATTCTGATGACTTCAGGAATCAAGAGGCATTTTTGCCTAGGCTATTTTCTGACCCTGGAACACAATGATAAAAGCGCGTGGTAATTTGGCACCACCGTGTGGTTAAAGGAGGTATTCACCCGCGCTGCGTAAAGAGTATCAGTTCTGTTTTGTCCACTGCGTTCAATGTTTAATGACCCCCTTTGTTATTTGTTACACAAGTTTGGACAATTCAGACATTAAAAAGTCAAACTGAAATGCCAAATGTGAAAGGCAATAGCAGGGAAAGAAAGATTTTATGTCCAAAATTGCTTTCATTGTGTTTCCCTCCAGTAGTATTGATTCTATTAAAATCATCTTCGGTATTTAATCTATAGGCCTTAAGATACAGTTTCTTATGCTCGCTCACCAAAAATCTCATATGTGTAACTTCCCATAATTAAGTCACACGCACAAGTTAACGACTCACCGAAAAAATGTGGCAGATGAGAAACTGACTCCAGAAATGTTTTCGTGGCGATCTCGTTGGTGTCTGGCAGCGACGCAAACTGCTGATCCAGGAAAAGTGCCATCACAAAACATGTAAATAATGCTAACTGCTGAAATCTTGAGGCTTTATTTTCAATTGTCAAAGGTTCGCCACCGTTCGTTTCTAATTTAAATTCTTCCGGAATGTCGTGAAAAAATATTCAACAGGTGAGGGAGAGTTACTGACAAATTGACCGACTGAAGCAAACCCGAAGTGAGTTCAGTCAGTCACCGCAGTGAGGCCACGGCGTTAATAAATCATGACCGCATTTTAAATACCCTTCCTAATGAGAAATGGCATGCTACATGCTTTTAAATAATTCAATGGGTTATATCCCGTTATAGGCTAAAACTCTCATTTACTCGCCCTCAAGTTGTTCCAAACCTGCATGAATTTCTTTCTTCTGCTGAACATAAAAAATATATATTTTGAAGATAGTCGGTGACCAAACAGTTGATGTGCCCCATTGACTTCCAAAGTATTTTTTCCCCATACTATGAAAGTCAATGGAGCCCATCAACTGTTTGTTTTCCCACATTCTTTGAAATATCTTCTTATGTGATCAGCAAAATAAATTCATACAGGATTGAAAGAACTTGAGGGAAACTTGAGAACATTTTTTGGGTAAACTATCCCTTTAAGTTATGTCATTCTACAGTAAATGCAAATAATGAATGAATATGCATTTAAAAAAAGAAAATGACTAGCTGTAGCTTGAGTACAATTAAAATTTATTATATTTAGTAACAAGACTGTGAAGCAGCATCAACTGCATGATGCATATCCCATATGAAGGCTGATGTGTCCTTCCAAATTGAGCATGTGTACACATCCACCAGCTACTGGAGCAGGAAATAGGACAATCTCGCACCAGATTAGTTGCATACATAACTGACAACCAGCAGCTTACATATATAACTTGTATATAAATATAATACAATGTACTGAATAATACAAAGCGATACCACATAATACCGGAATCACTAACACAGCAGCTGGTGGCCGTTAGGCAATTGTTTGTGTTATTTGTATTATTTCAGACAAGGCAGCACATGAACACGTCCTTTGGACACACAAGAGCATCCCTAAAACATCAGACAGAGTGAATTCATAGTAAAAGGATTTCGTTTTACAGTTGCCCATGAATAAACTCTGACATTCTCTGATGCCCTGGACAAGTGAAAACTTTCACACACATGCCTGGGATTAAGCTGCAAAGACTGAATCTTGAAAGAAATTCAAAGGGACAATCATTTGAACTGGATAACGATGAGGCACAAATGAATGAAAACTATTAATGGCGAAAATAAACATGACATTTTAAAATCATAAGCCGAGGGTGATGTGTCTGCATGTGTGAGGGACTATATATTTAAGTGTATAATAGACACCCAAGCATACACACAAATGAGGTATAACAGCTCACATACTAAAGCACTCCATAATAAGACTATACACTCTGAATACTTAATACAATGGCAACACCAGGACGGGTAAGGTAGGATTTTGCAGCGAGGCTAAAGGTATTTATTGCACAAGAAATGAGGCATTGTGTGTCCTGACATCTACATCATGGTCACATTTTGAGCGAGCTGGTTTTCAAGACAGAAATACTTACTACGCCAGCTGAATTTCAGCAATAATAGCTGTTTATGATTCCCTTTCAAGGGAACTCGCGTTGCGTCGAGAATGACGCTATGGGGAATGCTTTGCGTGATGACGTCTTGAAGCACATGTAAAATCAGTCCAATGGTGTGGCGGAACGTCAGAGGCGGGTGACGTCACGTACCAGGAAGCTATAAAAGCCGGCCTGAAACAGAAAACGAAAGCTTTCTGAGTCTTCAGTCGCGCTCTGTGTTGAAATCTGTCCTTGTTATTTGGTGTTGTCTGTCTATATATATATATATATTCAGTATGGCGAGCAAGCAGCAGTTTAGAGTGTGTGTTCATCCTTGCCCGCGTTATATAACGGGAGGTGATACTCACACTCTTTGTGTTGTTTGTTTGGGAGAGGAGCATGCCCAGTCAGCACTCGAGGGTGGTGACTGTGTGCATTGCTGTGCGCTTCCATTGCGTACGCTCCGATCCCGCTTGGCTCAGTTCAATCCCGACCACGCTCCCCAGGGCTCGGGTCCCGCCGCTGCCGAGGCACGGCGTCGATCTCAGACCTGGGGTTCACAGATGGATTTATCAGTGGATGTTGAGACGGGCTCTGCCTTATCTCAGCATCCGTCTGATAGATCCAGTGCCTCTTATCAGGGTGTGGAAGCACGCGCTGCGGTTTCTTCCCCCCCGATAGAGGTACCAGTACTGCAACTATCCAGCTCTGAGGAGTTGGATGTTGTGAGTATTGAAGCTGAGTCTGAGGATTCGCCACCTCAGTCTCATGCGTTTGAGGAACTGCTCGATGTCATTACTAGAGCTGTTGACAGACTGTCTATTGAGTGGCCAGAAGATAGGCAGGACGTTCGTTCGAAAAGTAAGCTCGACGAACGCTTCCTGCCATCTCGTGCGCAGCCCCAGCGCAGGAGCCTGCCGTTTTTCCCCGATCTCCACACCGAGGTGTCGAGATCGTGGGCGAAACCAGTGTCTCACAGAGTTTATACACCACAAACATCTCACTACTCCTCAATATCTAAATATAAAGAGTATGGTTATGGGGAGATGCCGAAGGTGGAAGAGACGCTTGCGGGCTATCTCTCTCCAGCAACGGCATCTTCTCTGAAAGCTCCTACACTTCCCTCTAAGCCAGTTAAAGTAACATCTTCCCTGGTTCATAAGTCGTATGCAGCCGCTGGTCAAGCTGCAGCGTGTCTGCATACAATGTCCATTTTACAAGCCTATCAGGCTGAATTATTGGGGGATTTGGAGGAGGGCGGGGGAATTGGTCCTGACACTGTGGCCGAACTTCGCAGAGCCACAGATTTGTCTCTCAGGGCCACCAAGGAGACCGCTAAATCTATCGGGCGGTCTATGGCAGCCCTGGTGGCCACTGAGAGGCATCTGTGGCTCAATCTAAGTGATATCAAGGATAAAGAAAAGCATGTTCTCTTAGATGCTCCGGTCTCCACTGTTGGTTTGTTTGGTGATGCAGTTAGTGTTGCGGTAGCAAAATCACAAGAAGCCGCTAAGCAAGCTGCTGCTCTCCACAAACTTCTCCCCCGCCGTTCTTTCTATGAGGCTGCTGAGCGGGAGCAGCCTCACTCCTCTAAAAAGAGCGCTGAGCACCGTGCCACTCAGAAACAGAGCGTGTCCTCCCGTGCTCCCCCACAAAAATCTCGGGGACACGGAGGGCGCGCTCAAACCCAGCAGTCCTCGAGGGGTAAAGCGGATCTGCGGACCGTTATTACCGCCAAGAAGGCTGCTGGGAAGAAATCCTGACGTCCGAGGGCTCAGGACTAATGAGGGTAGTCCCCCCCGAAGCAGAGCGGTTAACACCTCTTTTTACGGTGCCCGTCTCTCTTCGGTGCCCTCAGGGGACCGTTCTGCTAACCCTGCCACCTCCGGTGTTACAGGGCGCAGCGGTCTCCGGCGAGCACATATCTCAAGGACCACCCGGAAACGTAGTGGCCTCGGGATGCCCGCCCCCTCCGAGGAGGGTGTTAGAGCAGTCTGTTCGATCGTTCCCTGCCGGTGCGCCGTTACAGGGCGACGAATTGACTGCTCAACAACAACAAAATCCAGAAACCAGTCTCGAGAGGCTGGTACCTCTAGTAGAATCTTTGACAGCGTGGAAGCTACTGTCAAATGTTTCTCGTTGGGTCCTGCAGACCGTGGAAAAAGGGTATCAGATACAATTCAAAAAACGCCCACCTCGGTTTATGGGGGTCCTGCCCACAGTGGTGGGCCCCGAGCAGGTTCTGGTCATGGAACAGGAAGTGAACACTCTGTTAGAGAAAGGGGCCATAGAATATGTACCTCCCTCCGACAGGGAAACCGGGTTTTACAGCCGGTACTTCATTGTTCCGAAAAAGGACGGGGGATTGCGTCCCATTTTAGATCTTCGAGTTCTGAACGATTCAGTCATGCAGCTCAAGTTCAAAATGTTAACATTGAGACAGATCGTGCCACAGATCAGGTCCGAGGACTGGTTTGTCACGATAGATCTCAAGGACGCATATTTCCATATTTCCATCCGTCCGTGTCATTGGAAGTTCCTGAGGTTTGCTTTCGGGGGCAAAGCATACCAATATCGTGTTCTTCCATTCGGCCTAGCTTTATCACCCCGCACTTTCACCAAATGCATGGATGCAGCTCTGGCGCCGCTGCGCCTCCAGGGTATTCGCATCATGAACTACATCGACGATTGGTTGATTTTAGCTCAGTCGCATCAGTTGGCGGTTCAACATCGAGATGTTGTTCTCGCCCACATGAAAGAGCTGGGGTTACGGCTGAACGCCAAGAAGAGTGTGCTTTCTCCACTTTTTTAGGCGTGGTTTGGGACTCAGTGTCGATGCAGGCGCGCCTGTCACCGCCACGTATAGAGTCCATCCTTGCAGCTGTGAAAAGTGTAAAGCTAGGCCAGCTACTCACTGTCAAACAGTTCCAGAGGCTGTTGGGTCTCATGGCAGCAGCTTCCAACGTGATACCTTTTGGACTGCTGCACATGAGGCCCCTGCAGTGGTGGCTCAGGACCAGGGGGTTTTCCCCGAGGGGCAACCCATTTCGCACAATCAAGGTCACGCGGCGATGCTTACGTGCCCTGGTTATGTGGAAGAAACCTTGGTTCCTGTCCCAGGGCCCAGTGTTGGGAGCTCCTTGTCGTCGCAAACTGCTAACGACGGATGCTTCCCTCACGGGTTGGGGAGCGATCCTGGAGGGTCGCTCATCTCAAGGTCTGTGGGAAGACCATCATCATTCCTGGCATATCAATCGCCTAGAGATGTTAGCTGTCTTCCGGGCTCTGAGGAGCTTTATCACAGATCTCAGGGGACACCATGTGTTAGTACACACGGACAACACGTCGGTAGTCGCCTATATCAACCACCAAGGGGGTTTGCGCTCGCGCCCGTTATCCAACTTGGCACGCCATATCCTCTTGTGGTCCCAGGGGAAGTTACTGTCACTCAGGGCAGCTTACATCCCCGGGGTCCAGAATATTGGAGCAGACACTCTGTCGAGACAGGGGCCGAGGCCCGGGGAATGGAGGCTCCACCCCGAGGTGGTGGAGCTAATATGGAGGGAGTTTGGCCAAGCTCAAGTGGATCTGTTTGCGTCTCGAGAGACGTCTCACTGTCCACTTTGGTTCTCCCTCACGCATCCAGCTCCTCTGGGACTGGATGCTATGGTGCAGACGTGGCCAAGGCTACGTCTGTACGCTTTTCCCCCAGTTGCTCTGCTCCCGGGAGTTCTGGAGAGAGTTCGCAGGGACCGGGTTTGCCTGCTTCTTATAGCCCCGCGCTGGCCGGGCAGAGTATGGTTTCCCGATCTTGTGTCGCTCCTCGACGGGCCTCCTCTGGAGCTACCCGTCAGGAGGGACCTTCTGTCCCAGGCGGAGGGCTCGATATTTCACCCCCGCCCAGAACTGTGGAACCTGTGGGCTTGGCCTCTGAGGGGGCCCAGCTCATAGAGTCAGGTCTCTCAACTGAGGTTGTGGAGACCATTCTACAGTCCAGAGCTCCCTCCACGAGGAAACTTTATGCCCTGAAGTGGAGAGTCTTCACTTCTTGGTGTAGTGACCGTCGGTTGGATCCAGTCAACTGCCCAATTGGTACAGTTCTGGAGTTCCTGCAGGACCGGTTCACTGCAGGTCTGACCCCGTCCACTTTAAAGGTTTATGTGGCGGCCATAGGTGCTTACCACATTCCTTTGGGTGGAATGTCTGTGGGGAAGGACCCTCTGGTATCTCGTTTCCTTCGTGGCACCTGGAGGCTGAGGCCTGCAGTTCGCTCTAGGGTGCCACCATGGGACTTGTCCATTGCACTTCAAGGCCTGTCCCTGGCCCCCTTTGAGCCCATTGAGGAGGTTCCTGAGAAGTTTCTAACTTTGAAAGCTCTTTTTCTTCTGGCTATCTCTTCTCTCAAGAGAATTGGGGATCTTCAAGCATTGTCGGTTGCTCCGTCATGCTTAGAGTTTGCTCCGGGTATGGTGAAAGCTTTTCTACATCCCAGACCGGGTTATATCCCCAAGGTCCCCACTAATGTGGCCAGACCTACTGTTCTGCAGGCCTTTTGTCCTCCTCCTTTTCAGAATGCGGACCAGGAGGCTAATAATTTGCTTTGCCCAGTTCGGGCGTTAGACGCCTATGTCCACAGAGCTGCCCTGTGGCGTAAAAGTGATCAGTTATTTGTATGCTTTGGCTCCCCTAACAAGGGAGGTCCGGTGTCTAAGCAAAGAATGAGCAAGTGGGTGGTCGAGGCTATCTCACTTGCTTATGAGGCGGCTGGGCAGCCTTCTCCTTTGGCTGTCCGGTCGCACTCTACGAGGAGTATGGCGGCCTCTAAGGCCCTTATATCAGGAGTTTCGTTACAGGACGTCTGTGATGCGGCAGGCTGGTCCTCACCGCACACTTTCGTCAGGTTCTACTCTCTGGATCTAGACTCTGCTCCAGGGTCTCATGTTTGTCTTCCTAGTGCTGCTCACCAGATTTCACACGGGACAGACACTTGTAGCTATGGAGGCGTTGGTATAGACGTTCCCCATAGCGTCATTCTCGACGCAACGCGAGTTCCCTTGAAAGGGAACGCCTCGGTTACGACTGTAACCTCGGTTCCCTGAAGAGGGAACGAGCGTTGCGTCGCCCTGCCATATCTCCTTCATGCCTGTCAGCCCGACTTCAGACTATACGAAGCTTTCGTTTTCTGTTTCAGGCCGGCTTTTATAGCTTCCTGGTACGTGACGTCACCCGCCTCTGACGTTCCGCCACACCATTGGACTGATTTTACATGTGCTTCAAGACGTCATCACGCAAAGCGTTCCCCATAGCGTCATTCTCGACGCAACGCTCGTTCCCTCTTCAGGGAACCGAGGTTACAGTCGTAACCGAGGCGTTTTCAGTTTTGTCTCACTTAAACTTCGTACATGGTATATTTGAAATGTGCAGGTAGGAAATGAGTAAAGGCCATGTTCTGTTTATCCACAAACAAGAGCAATACAGATATGACAAATCAGTTAATTAGCACCATGGGAAGCAAAACAAATATTAGTTTACATTATAAAACGGCACAATAAAGCTAGGAAAAAATAATAAAAATCAGGCCGCTGATTATCAAGGCTCTGTGCCCCGAAAGTTATGTTAGAGTAAACGTTAAAAAAAAAACTTTGATCAATAATACTGGACAAGATAATAGCAAAGTGTACATGGTGAAAGGCGCTCAGCGACTCGTACAGTAACTCAGTTACTGTCTTTGGTAGTCACAGTAACTAGCTGTTTAGCCGCCTTGGCAATGTCGTAGGCACACTGAATAACTTGCTGGGAATCATGCGGTGTGACCTTTTGACATTCGCCCTGCAGACGGCTGGCACTGGAGGTCAAGAGGCGTAAGGATCCGCGAACGGTCTCGGAGGACGGCCTCTGTGATGGGAGACAATTTCAGAGCCGTATTAACCACTTAGTGCTTGGTGTGTGGATGCAGAGACAATAAATAAAGATATAAAGGGTTATAAGACACTATGGCAAAGTTTCCTCTTTTTTTTTTCATTTTATTGGAGGATAACCCCTTGAGATGGAACATCTCGTTTTCGAGGGGTATTGACTCAAGGCTTACCTTAGGGAATAATGTAGCCATTTCTGTCACTGCTACAAGAATTCTCTCCGAACACAGGACAAAACTTGGAGAAAGAAAGACAATGGAAAATGCATTTTTTTTCTCTGATTAGATCAATTGTCATTTAAAATTATTATGATTAAAATATTACATTTTATTATAAAAACTTGGGGAAGTAGAACCAAATATATTCTCCTATTCTACTCTGGTGTACATAAAAAAAAATTTTTTTCTTAATTTATATATTATATGTTATATATTGTGTATCTTATTCATATATCTTTATTATTATTTTATTTTTTACAATCTGTGTACTGTTGTTGTCTTGTACTGGAAGCTTCTTCTGTCACCAAAACAAATTCCTTGTATGTGCAAAAATACTTTTCTGATTCTGATTCTGATATGGCTCCAATCATTCACACAAAAGCTTTGGACACACTACGACCCAATTCAGCCTCAAATAAAGAAAATGTATTAAATATCCATTTTATTTACAAATACAGGATTAAAAAAAGGGTACGACAAGCCCCTTTTGATAATTAGTGGTTCTTGATGGCAAAAAAAAAACATGTGACTTGTTTTGCACTGTGTAAGGACAGCTAAAGTGCAGATCTGGGTGAGTGAAATGCTAACCTAAGGTATCGTTCTCCCATGACTGCATAATGATCATCACAGACCAGAGACCGAATGCCAGCGCAAGTTGAACAACAAAGGCTCCCAGTGTTCAGAATATTGGATTCAAATGACTGTTCCTGATACTTATGTGAATACTGAACATACTGCATGCAGTAAACTCAGCAAGAAAGACAAACATAAGCCATTTGTGGATCTACACGTATCCTTCCAACATGGCCATGTGTTGTTATATCCCAGCTGTGTTGACACAATTCCATCACTTGCTTAACAGACAAAAGAGACACTGTGCCACTAGGGCTGAGCCACTAAAGTCTCCGACTGGAGAATGGGTCCTTTTGTGACGCGAAAGGGGTTAAACAGAATTAACATTTTGGAAGTGAATTCTGGAAGGTGAATATGGATCATTGAGTTTTTAATAATGAAAATGTGTGTGAAATGTTTTGAATTGAAATATTCAAAGCTTAAATATAGAACCATGTTGAATTTCAGCCCATAAAAATGCAAGCCCTGAAAATACAATGCATTAAAATGCAAGCAGGGTTAATGCAATTTTTTCAAGTAGTGCAATTCAACAAGCTTTTATGTTTCAAAAACATTTGTCATTATTTTACTTCCATAGTATACGGTTTAAAGTAAGTAATCCAGCTGAGGAACACGTTGTCCATTGGTTGGACAGATCTGATTAATGAGTGAATGGGGGACAAAGTTAAGATCCAAAGGTGTATCTGTTAAGATTATAGTTAATGCACTGTAAACTAATATGAACACATAGGCCTATTTTTTGCCTAACAAATGTTTTTTAATTAAGTACCTAAATAATGCAAACAAGTCATTGGATAACATTGGGCTGCATATAAAGAAACAAAATGCATGTGCCATGGATAAATAAAATGGAATCTCCTGAATAATGAGCTATTGCATCATTCATAGTGTGTTTGGATGTGTTGCATTCACACCTCTAATGAATCTCATCTCTGCATTCAGCACAGGTGTTAACAGCACCCTCAGGTGCACATTTACTCAACAGCAAACCATAATTGCTATAATTAGTCTTCAGAGTTTACTGTAACTGATTTCTCAGATGACTTGTTATCATGAGTAAATGAGACACTTGTCATTGCTTGTTTGACAAATCAACAGCTTCAAAGAAACTGGTAGCCAGGCAACAGACAAGTGACCAATCCTGGGTGGCGTTCTACCAGCACTTCTTCCTACTGTTTCCTTCCTTTTTCTGCTGTTTAACAACAAACGGGATATGCGCCACCCAATGGTCAAAGTTGACACAATGTGCATTAGAGGGGCACCAGCAGAAATATATATATATATATATATTGTTACAACTCTGCAAGAAAAAAGGGAGACCACATGCAACAATTCTAAATGAAATATTTATTTTAATGATGCATGCGCAGGAGCTCAAACATTGGGTATCTGGTGGAGTCAATCTTCCCGATTGAGATAACGCAAGAAAAAGTCATCTTAATTTAAAGTAAGTGAACAATTTTGATGAACAAAACAACACACTCGTCTTCCCTCTATGTTGTAAACAAACACAGCGTCAGCTCATGTGTGAGTTTGCTCCTGCACATATGCAGAGATGGCCACAAATACATGGAAATGTATTTAAAATAAAAATTTAAAATACAAAAAAACTGTGTGAATTTTTTTTATTTAAATACAAAATACTATGTGAAAAAAAATGTATTTAAATACAAATACAGTGTTTTGTATTTTAAAAATACACAAAATACATGTGAAATTGGCCATCCAGTGCAGGTATAGGTCACAGTAAATGAAGAAACTACATAGGCCTACTGACTTTTCATTCCTAACCACATCTCTGCCCTTTCTTTCTTTCTTTCTTTCTTTCACCGGAGACCTTACGGCCACAGCTCCGAGTGGCCGCGTTGACAATGGAGGTGGAGAACATGGTCCACTCGAACTCAATATCTCCAGACTCCCTCGAAATCTGGTCGAAGCTCTGCCGGAGGTGGAAGTTGAAGATCTCTCTGACAGGGGATTCGGCCAAACGTTCCCAACAGACCCTCACAGTACTCAATTGAAAAGAAGGTTCTCTGCGCTTCTGTAATCCACAAACAATCCGGTGCAACCAGGGCAGGACAGAACAAAGCAGACAAAAGCCTTGGTAGTCATCTTGGTAGTCATTTGACCACAGCCTTGGTAGTGCACCCGAGTTCGATCCCGGCTCTCGCGGCAGTTAATAATTTATGCTGTTCGCTTCTCCGAGCTCGAGGCCAGCTTTTCTTACATACAGAAAGCGAACCCGCTCTCCCCCTTGTTGGGCCGCGCAGATTGCACCGTTCAGAAGGGATAACAGAGCGGACGGTCACGAGCAAAGTTCAGCGCGCGCGCCTCACTCACCGGCGAAAAGAGGAGAGAGAGTGTTTTAGTCCCGCTGTGGCCGGACAAACCGCCAATTCTCACACATTTCTCAGTCCCCTCTTAAGTTCAGGCGGCTGGAAATATTACTATTGCAGTAAACGAGCCTGTTTTTAATACACGCACACCTGCAAACGAACATGAGGTCGCTCTCTTATATCTTTGCGCTAACTGAAAGGTAATGTTTTCTCCCCTGTGGTTCAGTGGCAGAATCATAGGCTTTCGCGCTAGAGACCCGTGTTTGATCCCGGCTCTCGTGGCAGATGAAAATTTATGCTGTTCGCTTCACCGAGCTCGCGGCCAGTTTTTCTTACATACAGAAAATGAACCCGCCTCTCGTACCACTCCTACTCATGGTGCTCGAGTATTTATGAGCGTCTAAACACGAGGGAAGAAAAGACGGTTAGTCCTGCTGCGGCTGGACCACTGTCAAAGCTTCACGCTCTGTCAGCCCCCGTTGCCACGGCTACTGCAGATGTTTTACTTCGCAGTCAACGAGCCGGTATATCTACCCGCTCGCCTGCGTGCAACCACCGTTCTCACGGCGACCCAGAGAAATCTCAAATGAGCATAATGTCTGGTTGCACGGCTCACGCCGTATGTGTTTCAAATGCAGTGAATGTGCCCACTTTTCCATGTTCACCCCTGCACACAAGCACTATAAATCCCGTGTCTCTCACAGAGCCCACTCTCACAAAGCAGGCAGAAGCCGCTCGAGTGTTAAAAGTAGGTCACGTGTCCACCTCACCGTGCCCACACCTACTCACTGCCCGCTCTGTCACACGGCCTCTCACGACCGGTCATGTTTTAAATGTAAGTCCTGTGCCCGCCTTCGAGCGCTCACACATACTAACGAACATTTCGCCCCGACGCCGCCCTCGCGCGTCGCGTCTCACACTATATGTTCCCCGTCCAAGCCACCGGGACACCGTGTGTAAAACGGCCAGCTATCGCTGCGTGCGATCCGCCATATCTAAGCACCAAGAGCGCGCGCGCTGCGCCCACCCCTCCGTTTCGAGCTCTCGAGCCCGCGACGCGCGGCGATCAGAGCCCGGAGGCCATTCTGCCCCTGGCTTCACACTCTAAAGCGTGGGAAGCTATTCCAGGCGCATCAGAATGGGTGCTAAGCACAGTAAAAAAGGGCTATACTCTGCAGTTCGCTCGCCGCCCCCTGCGCTTTCAGGCGCATACCGAGACGAGAGTGAATGGAGAAGTAGCACATCTACTTCGAGCAGAAATAGCTACACTTCTGTGCAAAGGGGCTATAGAACCGGTTTCCCCTTCTATGAGCGAGTTGGGCTTTTACAGCCGTTATTTCCTCGTTCCCAAGAAGGACGGAGCTCTCAGACCAATTTTGGATCTAAGATGTTTGAACAAGGCTCTTATGAGAAGACCGTTCAAAATGCTCACAACCGGGCAAATTCTCACGCAAATTCGCCCGAGGGACTGGTTTATATCTCTCGATCTAAAAGACATGTACTTTCAGATCCAGATAATACCCCGTCACAGGCCATTCTTGAGATTCGCCTTCGACGGTCAGGTATATCAGTACACCGTCCTGCCTTTCGGCCTGTCGTTGGCACCCCGTACATTTACGAAGTGCATGGACACGGCTCTCGCTCCCCTGAGGGGTCGGGGAATGCGAATTCTGAACTACTTGGACGATTGGCTAATTCTAGCACAGTCAGAGGCCGAACTCATCGCCCACAGAACAGTGCTTCTAAGCCACCTGGACAGCCTGGGGCTCACGGTCTACTGGACCAAGAGCTCATTAGTGCCCAGTCAATCAACCTCTTTTCTGGGTTTGGATCTGGACACTGTGGCAATGACGGCCCGCCTGTTGACACAGCGCGCGCGCGCTGCATTCGACACCTGGCCGCGTCCTTCCAGCCGGGCAGCACCGCACCTCTCAAGACATTTCAGAGGATGCTGGGTTGTATGGCTTCAGCTGCAGCAGTGCTTCAGCTGGGTCTGTTACGCATGCGCCCGCTACAACGCTGGCTGAATGCCCGAGTGCCTCACAGAGCCTGGGCTTCCGGCGGCATTCGAATCAGAGTGACTCAGAGCTGCGTTTTCAGCACTGAAGCCCTGGTTAGCGGCCGACTGGTACAAGCGGGGAGTGACAATGGGAGCCATCTCACACCGCAAAGTTATCTCGACGGACGCTTCCACCTCAGGTTGGGGCGCTCTTTCGAGGGCAAACCGGTCTTTGGCCTGTGGTCAGACCAGGAGAAATGCCTCCACATAAACTGTTTGGAGATGATAGCGGTCGAGAACGCGCTCAAGCACTTCCTCCCATTCATACAGGATCACCATGTGCTAGTCCACTCGGACAACATGACCGTGGTATCCTATGTGAACCGACAGGGCGGTGTCAGATCCAGGAACCTGTGCAAGCTGACAGAACGCCTTCTCGTGTGGGCTCACCGCTCGTTGCGCTCGCTGAGAGCCGCGCACGTGCCGGGCCACCTGAATGTCGGTCCAGACAGACTGTCCAGAGACATCATTCCCCTGGGAGAATGGTCCCTGCAACCCCAGACAGTCCAGTTTCTCTGGCGCCTATTCGGCAGAGCGGAGGTCGACCTCTTTGCGTCGAGAGACAACGCTCATTGCCCGAAATTTTTCTCGAAAAGCGAGGACGCGCTGTCCCAGACCTGGCCCAGCCTCCCGCTGTATGCTTTTCCCCTGATCTCCCTGTTACCACAGGTTTTAACAAGGATCAGGGAAACACAGCACCCAGTGCTCCTTATAGCCCCGCGCTGGGAGAACCAGATTTGGTACCCAGAGCTGGTGAGGCTGTCGCATTCACCCCCATGGCCGATCCCGGTGAGAAAGGATCTCCTCTCTCAAGCCGGTGGGTCAATCTGGCATCCCCATCCGGAGCGATGGTCTCTGCATGCATGGGTAATCAACAGATACCCGTTGACCTGCCAGAAGGGGTCGTGAACACGATCACGCAGTCTAGAGCTCCCTCCACGGGACGGCTCTATGCGTCTAAGTGGTCTGTGTTCTCTAAATGGTGCGCTACTAAGAGCTTTGATCCACGCACATGTGGGGTTCCGCAAGTGCTCTCCTTCCTACAGGAGCTGTTGGAAAAGGGCAGGTCCCCTTCCACGCTCAAAGTGTATGTGGCGGCTATTGCAGCGTTCGCTGAGACGACGCGCAGCCGGGCAATCGGAAGGAATGAGCTTATTATCCGTTTCCTCAGAGGAGCCAGGCGGATGAATCCCCCGCGGCCCCTCTCGGTTCCTATTTGGGATCTGTCCTTGGTCCTGGAGGCCCTGAAGGCTTTTCCTTTTGAACCGATTGAATCTGTGGATCCTAAGTACCTTTCGCTCAAAACCGTTTTTCTGATAGCTCTGTCTTCAGTAAAACGCGTGGGGGATCTGCACGCGCTATCTATTAGCCTTGCATGTCTTGAGTTCGGACCGAATGACTCTAAAGTCATTCTCAGACCGAGACATGGGTATATTCCCAAAGCGATTGGTACTCCCTTTAGGGCACAAATCATCTCCCTCTCGGCTCTGCCAATATCCGATAACGGGGACAGTGATAACCTCCTATGCCCTGTAAGGCCGCTGAGAGTTTACATCACGTGTTCCGCCGCTTTCAGGCGGTCCGAGCAGCTCTTTGTTTCTTTTGGCGGACGCACCAAGGGTCTCGCCGCCTCGAAACAGAGTCTTTCCAGGTGGATAGTGGACGCGATTGCAGCAGCTTACGCCTCCAAACACCTGCAGTGTCCTTTGGGTGTCAGAGCCCACTCCACTAGAGGCATGGCCTCTTCGTGGGCCTGGTCCAGCGGAATTTCTATTCACGATATTTGTATGGCGGCGGGCTGGGCCTCCCCATCTACATTCGTGAGGTTTTATAACCTGGAAGTTCCCGCCCTTCAGGCTAGACTGTTATCAGTATAAGTGGCATGTATGCTGCCCAGTCGCTTATGCGCAGACTATGTCCACATACTGGTTAATTTTCTGGTTGGCACCAGGGGAAGGATTCTTTTCCACAAATAGACCAGTGTTTCTGCTCTATTCCCTTTCCCTATACGTGTTTATGCACTGTGTGGGCCCGCGCTGCCGGCCACACCATTTCCACTTATGTATACAGACCGGCTATGCCGCTCTATCATTTATGTGAAGTGAAGTGCTTAGTACAGGTGTTGGCCCGACCGGCCACCTGTTTCAACATTGTTTTTCCCCGGTCTCCCTGGGATTCATGTGTTGGATGCTCGGCGCGCACGGCGTTGACAATGGATTCCCGAAGCGTAAGCTACTTACGCAATACGAGAGAACCTCTCGTAAGAGAACGTACTCGGTTACCTAATGTAACCTCGGTTCTCTCTAGAAGAGGGAACGAGTATTGCGTAACCTGCCGTGACGCGCCACGAGCTTTTGCGCTTCAGACTATGAAAACCAGAGTTCAGCCTGTGAGCCCTCAATATATACACACTGGCCACACCCTTCTTGACGGTTAGAAGGGTGTGGAGGGCGCGAAGTGGGTGTGACGTCACGCCGGGCTCACTGGTAGGCTTAAGCAGTTGCCGCCTGGCAGCCAATGAGCACGCTTATACAGCTTGCTTTGGTCTGCCTGCCGCTGCACTGCGTTGACAATAAATGCAAAATTAAGGATAATTTTTTGGCTTCAGATCTCGAAGAAAGAGAACTTTCCCGAAGCGTAAGCTACTTACGCAATACTCGTTCCCTCTTCTAGAGAGAACCGAGGTTACATTAGGTAACCGAGTACGTTTGTGTGCATGTGTGTGTTTGTAGTATTGAGAGAGAAAAACTCAACTGCAAATAACAAAGCCAATCACTGTGTTCACCAGTGGAGTTTTGCTGGCATCCAATGGGGAAAGTTTGGTACTGCGCCCAAACAAAATCTTACTGAAAGCTCATTTTTTGAGATATCAACCTCATATTTGGAACACAACTTATTTAGACTTATGGTTTTGATTTTCTAGCCATTTTAGAGTTCAACTTGTTTCATAAAATATATATTTTATATAAAATAATATTCATAAATAATTTTCATAAACTTAAACCTATATAACTTTTTTTTTTGTATTCTTTAAAATGATACCAAAGTTAAGTCTGTGCTCCCAAGCTTCAACTTTTTATGACAGTTTTTTGACATGGACATTTTTGTCCTCTTTGGACCTATGTGTAACTTTTTAAATTGATGCACAAGGGTTAAAGCCTGATTGGGTTTACCCAACATCTAGCAGGTCACTATAGCAATAGCAGCTACAGCAAGTTAAAATATGCAGCAACATCTTTTTTAAAGGGGAAGCCAATGGAAATTGCCACAAAACCCTGTGATATGTTTTTTTTCCCAGTCCCAAAAGGCCAGCAACATCTCCATGGGCAGCATCTTTCAGAAGAATACAATCAGAGTTATATTAAAAAATGTCCTGGCTCTTCCAAGTTTTATAATAGCAGTGAATGGCTGTATCTGTTTTGAAGTCCATCAAAGTGCATCCATCCATCATAAAAGTACATCCATCCATCATAAAAGAAATCCACACGGCTCTCCAGGGATTTATTAAGGCCTTCTGAAGTTATACGATATGTTTGTGTAAGAAAAATAACCATATTTAAAAGTTTATCGACTAAAATAACTAGCTTCCGGCATACCGATTATTTTTTTTTTAATTAATAAATAAAAAATTGTGTATGTTACATCATCAATGGGCAGTAGATGGGTGGACTGTCTGATTCAGGCTGTATAAATGAAAGGACAGTAAGGAGAGCAGAACAAACTCCTTACAGGAGGAGACTCACTCATGGCCTATGAGACAGAGGATCATGAGACTCAATACTGCTTTCCTGCCATCAACTCATCATGTATCAAGGGAAAACGCTCCAGATATGAATACATTATCATGTATGTGTTTGTATCATTGCTGTCAGCATGGACTGTGTTTCTGAACCTGCTGGTGATCATCTCCATCTCTCACTTCAAGAAGCTTCACACTCCAACCAACCTGCTCATTCTCTCTCTAGCTGTGACCGACCTGCTTATGGGACTTGTTATGTCTACAGAGGGCATCAGATTTATTGAGACGTGTTGGTACTTTGGAGACACTTTCTGTAAACTGTGTATTACAATCCTTGGATTGGTCTTCTCAGCATCTATCAGTAATTTAGTATTAATTGCTGTTGATCGTTATGTGGCTGTGTGTCACCCTTTACAGTACCCACAGAAAATAACCACAACTAAAATTTTAACAAGCATCTGTCTCTGCTGGGTTTGTTTTTCAACTTATAATGCTATAATTGTAATTAATGAAGGATATTTAGACACTTCACACAGAACAGACATGTGTTATGGAGAGTGTTCTATTATGATGGGTTTTGCCTGGGGAATTACTGATCTGTTCATGTCTTTTATTTTTCCATGTACCCTAATCATAACTTTATATTTGAGGATTTTTTATGTAGTACATCAGCAAGTGAAAGTTATAAACTCTCTGATTAAGGGTGGTAAATGTGTAACTGAAGGATCAGTGAGGAGAAAATCTGAGAGTAAAGCTGCTCTGACATTAGGAATCATTGTGACAATTTATCTGCTTTGCTTTATTCCATACTATATATGTTCTATATCAGTAGTCTCTTCCACAACCATAAATCTATTGACATGGGTTATGTACACAAACTCAGGTCTGAATCCTCTGATCTATGCTTTATTTTATCCCTGGTTTAAAAAGACAGTTAAACACATCCTAACTCTCAAAATATTTCAGCCAGCATCCTCTCTGGTTGATATTTTTACTGAGCATCAATAATAATTAAACTGGTAAAGCTGTCACTCATAAAGGGTATAATTATCTTTGTAGGACTTAAATTTGTAATATCTTAATAGTATGTAGCTTATTTCTGAGAGTATGTTTGCTACATTTTTCATTTGAACAATTCATTAAAACTTCTTTCTACACACACTGAAATTAAGTGTCAAAATGTTCATAAATTGCATTAAATTAGTTCATTAAATAAACTGAGCAAGCAGCATAACTCCTCAATGTACTGGAATAAATGGTAAAGGGAGATAACTGTATGTGCTTTATGCTTTATCACTTGCATCAGTCGTTGCATCTGTGTTATTAAAGATCAAAAACATGATGACAAAAAAAATGGGACAGTCATACAGAACTAAACTCTGTAAAAAAGAGATGTCCTCTAACTTTCAACTGCTTTTTTTCCAGAAAATGTATAAATATTGGTATGAACAAAAAGATTAAACAACTGAGACATAAACTAAAGTTTCACAGACATTTGACGAACAGAAATGAAACGAATCCCTGAACAGTATCAAAATTAGCAGTCATATCTGGTGTAGCCAGAAGCTGCTTTAAGGACCACAGAGCATCTCATCCTCATGGACTACATCAGACTGGACAGTTGTTGCTATGAGATGTTACCCCACTCTTCCACCAAGGCTCTCAAAGTTCTCAAACATGGTTCCAGGATTAAAAATCACAGTTTGTGTGTGTATGTGTGTGTGTGTGTGTGTTTGTGTCCTGGTAAACCCAAATGTCCCCACAAAGATAGTAATATCAGAAATATTTGACCTTGTGGGGAGCTTTCTTTATGGTACCCATTAAGAAAACGTTATAAATTATACTAAATTACGTTTTTTTGAAAATGGAAAAAGGGATAGTTTTCTGTGAGGGTAGTGTTAGGTTCAGGGGATTTAGTTTGTACAATATAAAAATCATTATGTCCATGTCCCCATAAAACATGGATAACCAACATGTGTGGTGTGTGTATATACAGTGGGGAGAACAAGTATTTGATACACTGCCGATTTTGCAGGTTTTCCCACTTACAAAGCATGTAGAAGTCTGTAATTTGTATCATAGGTAGTCTTCAACTGTGAGTGACGGAATCTAAAACAAAAATCCAGAAAATCACATTGTATGATTTTTAAGTAATTAATTTGCATTTTATTGCATGACATAAGTATTTGATACATCAGAAAAGCAGAACTTAATGTTTGATACAGAAACCTTTGTTTGCAATTACAGAGATCATATGTTTCCTGTAGTTCTTGACCAGGTTTGCACACACTGCAGCAGGGATTTTGGCCCACTCCTCCATACGGACCTTCTCCAGATCCTTCAGGTTTCAGGGCTGTCGCTGGGCAATACGGACTTTCAGCTCCTTCCAAAGATTTTCTATTGGGTTCAGGTCTGGAGACTGGCTAGGCCACAGATTCTTCTTACGCAGCCACTCCTTAGTTGCCCTGGCTGTGTGTTTCGGGTCGTTGTCATGCTGGAAGACCCAGCCACGACCCATCTTCAGTGCTCTTACTGAGGGAAGGAGGTTGTTGGCCAAGAACTCGTGATACATGGCCCCATCCATCCTCCCCTCAATACGTTGCAGTCGTCCTGTCCCCTTTGCAGAAAAGCGTCCCCACCTCCATGTTTCCACCTCCATGCTTCACGGTTGGGATGGTGTTCTTGGGGTTGTACTCATCCTTGTTTTTCCTCCAAACACGGCGAGTTGAGTTTAGACCAAAAAGCTCTATTTTTGTCTCATCAGACCACATGACCTTCTCCCATTCCTCCTGTCGATCATCCAGATGGTCATTGGCAAACTTCAGACGGGCCTGGCCATGCGCTGGCTTGAGCAGGGGGACCTTGCGTGCGCTGCAGGATATTAATCCATGACGGCGTAGTGTGTTACTAATGGTTTTCTTTGAGACTGTGGTCCCAGCTCTCCTCAGGTCATTGACCAGGGCCTGCCGTGTAGTTCTGGGCTGATCCCTCACCTTCCTCATGATCATTGATGCCCCACAAGGTGAGATCTTGCATGGTGCCCCAGACCAAAGGAGATTGACCGTCATCTTGAACTTCTTCCATTTTCTAATAATTGCGCCAACAGTTGTTGCCTTCTCACCAAGCTGCTTGCCTATTGTCCTGTAGCCCATCCCAGCCTTGTGCAGGTCTACAATTTTATCCCTGATGTCCTTACACAGCCCTCTGGTCTTGGCCATTGTGGAGAGGTTGGAGTCTGTTTGATTGAGTGTGTGGAAAGGTGTCTTTTATACAGGTAACAAGTTCAAACAGGTGCAGTTAATACAGGTAATGAGTGGAGAACAGGAGGGCTTCTTAAAGAAAAACTAACAGGCCTGTGAGAGCCGGAATTCTTACTGGTTGGTAGGTGATCAAATACTTATGTCATGCAATAAAATGCAAATTAATTACTTAAAATTTTGATTTTCTGGATTTTTGTTTTAGATTCCGTTCCATCTCTCACAGTTGAAGAGTACCTATGATAAAAACTGCAGACTTCTACGTGCTCTGTAAATGGAAAAACCTGAAAAATCGGCAGTGTATCAAATACTTGTTCTCCCCACTGTAGTATTCATTCATTCACACACATTCACACACACACACACACACACTCACTCTCTCTCTCTCTCTCTCTCTCACTCACACACACACACACACACACACACACACACACACACACACACACACACACACACACAAACAGGGTTTGGTTTAGGGTTAGTTGCATATAATTATGCATAATTTACTGTTATTACTATGGTAAATACATTTTTCATATATATAACAAGGACACTGTAAAATAAAGTGTTACCAAATTTTGTAATGTGAATATGTTGAATACGGTGCATATTTCTATAGTAAGCATTCATCGAAAAATCTAAAGAAAAAACTATAGAATAAAGATAAAACTATGTGAGACATAATGACAAATTTCATTAGGTGAACTAATGATCTATTAAAAACAGTATGTAAACACAATTTCAATATTCAATTTATTTTAGCTATGCTTCTCTGTTTATGTTTCTCTCAGATGGCATCTCTGTCATACTACCAATGTAGGAGTGAAATTTGACATCAGGGGCCCTATCTTGCACCCAGCACAATTGACTTTGTACACCGACGCATGTATCATTCCTATTTTGCACCCGCGCACAGCGGACTTTTCCCTCCACAGACGCACGTCGGTAAACTAGGATATACACTTGCGCTCCCCGGGGCGTTTCAGCGCAAAGAGGAGGCGTGTTCCGGCGCAAACGTTCCCTGATGCTATTTTGCAGGTTTAGAAACCAATTCCGCCACTGACCAGGAAAAAACTACTTTAAAGTCAGTGGCGCGTTGCGCATGTTATTCATATGCTATTTTAAGGGCGCATGCTTGGCCATAATCAATGTAGCGTGTGCTTGTGCGCATGCACAAAGTGCGCATGCACTTTGATTCTCTCATCTACACAGAAGCAGCAGTTTTCATTTTTGCAAATCATACATTATTACAATAGATAGATAGATAGATAGATAGATAGATAGATAGACAATTTATTATAAAAGCATCTAGCTTACACATTTACCCAAATTATCATACGCCTGTTTAACCGAAGTTAATTTGGGTGGGTTTCTCCATCCCCAATGTAACTTCTCTCTCTCTTACGGCCGTGACGAGAGTGTTGCTCTCCTCGGCTGTGAACCGCTCCTGGCGTGCGCCTGGCAAATCCGCCGTTACAATAGCAATCCGCCATGGAAAAAGCACGTCTGCTCTTAAAGGGAATGTGAGATGTCGCTCTGATTGGTTTATTTCACGTTACGCCCAAACCACACCTATGAATAATGAAGATACTTCAGACCAACCCATTTTAGATTTGCGTTGGGCGCAAGAGTCATTTATCCCGCCAGTATAAAAGCAACAGCACCCAAGACCTGCCCACAAAGTTACTTGCGTTTTGCACTTGATAGTTGCGTTTCAGATCGTTAAAATAGGGCCCCAGGTATGTCATTTCGCTCATTATTAAAACAGAGGAAATAAATATTCTCTTAGTCTATGACATAAGATACAATGTGTTTGTGATTTACCGACCGAAATATAAATTGTATACAAAAAAATGAGTGGCGAACTGACAATCAGTCAAGATTTTGACCAGAAAGCTTTGACCAGCTTTGGTGAAATATTTTAAGAATTAATATGTGTTTAACTGATATTTTAAACCAGGGGTAAAACACAGCAAAGATAAAAGGATTCAGACATGAATTTAAATACAAGTTCCATGTTAGAAAACGTACTCGGTTACCTAACGTAACCTCGGTTCTCTCTAGAAGAGGGAACGAGTATTGCGTAAGTTGCTTACGCTACGGGTAAAGTTGTCTTTTCTCGAGATCTGAAGCCAAAAATTATCCTTCATTTTGTATTTATTGTCAATGCAGTGCGGCAGCCAGCAGACCATAGCAGGCTGTATAAGCGTGCTCATTGGCTGTCCTGCGGCAACTGCAGCAGCCCACCAGTGAGCCCTGCGTGATGTCGCGCCTTCCACGTGCCTCAGCCCGCCAGAATGGGTGTGGCAAGCGTGTATAAAAGAGGGGCTCACAGGCTGAAATTCTGGTTTTCATAGACTGAAGCGAATAAGCTCGTGGCACGACACGGCAGGTTACGCAATACTCGTTCCCTCTTCTAGAGAGAACCGAGGTTACGTTAGGTAACCGAGTACGTTCTCTTACGAGAGGTTCTCTCGTATTGTGTAAGTTGCACAGGATTACAATAAACAGAATGTAATCATGCATTGGTGTGGACACTGATATAGTTATCGTTCCTGGTGTGAACGGGCCTTTTAACATGTATCATATTGTGTATGAAAACTGTGCTGCATTAAAGATGAATAGACTGAATTGCTTCAGAAACTGACATCTGTAGGATGTTTCAAACTAAGTAGTCCAGTTCAGCATTCATTACAGAATACATTTCATAAATGGCATCTACAGTTGCAGTGAAGATTATCAAGAACTGGCGAACTTTTGTTAAGCATTCCTCCTCTGCAACTTCTTGATCCTTGGATAAAGCTCTATGAAAATCTGACCTGCATGGTGCGGCATATTGGGCAGCCTACAGCAAAACCAAACAAAATTGCTGGGTAAGCAAGCAATCATTGTCAAAAAAGCCATACGTTATTACAGATGACCTACATTTTTCGACTAATTAAATTCCATGACATTTTCAGTTGTTTATGATCACAGTAAAAGTATATTTACTGAGTATGTTTACTAGATAATTTCCTTTACAAGACTTTTCCAGGCCTCATTACATGCAAAACAAAATGACATGCCCATCTCGCCATGCACACATAGCTACTGAAAACACCCACCTTGAAAACTTTCTGGACAATCCAGCCGTGATACCTCTTGAGGGCTTGCTCATAAGCTTTAGTGATATTGATGCGAATAAGATCGGGATTGTCCTCATCTTTCTCCCCGTCCACTAGACTTTGCAGTAAAATCTGAATGAACCGCAGACCTCTGAGGAAAACACTGGTGATATTGTCAAACAATTTATGAAAAATCATAAATTGTACATACAGTAGTATATTATTTTCATTAGAGCTGCACAATTAACACATTAAATCCAATAAATGACACGTTTTTCCCCCCAAACCATTTTAAGGTTAGGGTGTAGGGTATGTTTAGGGGTTAGTATCTTTTGTAGCATTATGTTGGTGATCAGCAGTGTGATTGACATGAGTAATGAAATCTTTAGAATCGACTGCGGAAGGAGTTTGCGCTAAACAGGTTTGGGCAATAAAAGCACTACGACTACGAATTGGATTTAACGCAGTACGTCATCACTGCAAGCTGCAGCGAGGACAGTCTCGACACCCACACAATCTTGTTCCCAGATAATTATTCGCAACTTTAGGTGCGTTCACGTCATGTAGAAATTGCAATAATTACGAGATTCCGACTTGTAAAAAGCTTTCACCTCCTTGTAAGGCTGGTTTCACTACAGTGGTTCAGGCTGCAGAATTTCCGAATGACTTAAGAAAAGTTATCAGCAAGATGATATAAAACTGTACACTTCTTGTCTATTACCACCCACTGCTACTTTACCAATGACAGAAATAAGCACAGTTAGAATGGCAAAATATGTGGGAGAGCGTTGTTATAGTGTGACCATATTGTATTGCAATAGGTAGCACTTCAAAGTTAATACTGAATCAAAACTAGTCAGCACAGGTTATAACCGAGGTGGTTTAATAACAGTATTAGGTTATGGTTACACTTGAATTGGTTACAAATTAAATGTATAAAATTGTACAAAACACATTTAATTGTACCCAGAGTATGTAGAACATGTGTTTTCCCCCCCAAACCAGATAAATGGAAATCCCACCATGCAACTAATTCCATTGGTTAAGCTTACAGTGAAGGGTAGGGTTAGGGATTAGTGTCAAAGTCACTTGAAGGCAAGGGTGCAAGGTTAGCAAAAAAAAGAAAAGAAAAGTGTAACGCCTGCTAATGCTGTGGTACGCAGTAAAGGAGACAAGAGGCCACTTTTTTAATAAATGTCAATGGATGAGAGGCTACATTACGCTGTAGAAACTGGTTTTGTGGGAAAACTGCTTATTTAATGAATCGACAGCCAATTGGCTAATCTTCAACATGTTTGCTTTTAAACATTTATTTTGTATTGATCTATTTTTAAAGTTTCCACCGAAAAAAATCCTGTTTTTTAAGAGAATTCACGGGCAATTGCAGGAAGTATCCGCAAAGAGTTATTGATGCGCCGCTAGATAGTTACATATTTCACAATGTTACATTTTGTTAATTGCATTTTATAAATAAAATAAATGCAAACATTTTTTAATACCTCTAATAAATTACATTTTGCTTAGTGAAGTTCAGATTTGTAAATCACATTAATAAACATTTTCCTTCAGAATTGTGGTCTATTTTAATAGCCTACAAAAATGAGATTCTCAATGTATTTAGAATTGTGCAGCTCTAGTTTCTATTAATGTGATTTGTTGTTAGTATTTCACACTATTTTGAGATATAAAATCAGAAGAAAAAGGACATGCAGAAAATGTGACTAAGTGAACAAATGACCTCTTTAACCACATAAGCGCCAGTGTGGCTCCAACTTTAGGCCACTCTGAGCCATAGATGCTTTTCTCAATTAACAGTATCTGCTGAAGAGTCTCATACTTCACTGGATCTGAGTCATAGACAGCTTTAATTTTCTAGTGAGAATTGGGAAGAATTCAAAACACTCATAAAATACATTTTCAAAGGCATTTGATATTGGAAGCATCCTTAAAAACTGACTAATAAACACATACTAGCTTTAGCACAGACTTACTGTGATGTTTCCATTTATGTCAGCCTTAATAGGTGCAAAAACCTTGGAACCCAGGCAATCTGAAACGTAATTTTATAAAACACATTATGGGCCCTATCTTGCACCCAGCGCAATTGACTTTGTACACCGACGCATGTATCATTCCTATTTTGCACCCGCGCACAGCGGACTTTTCCCTCCAGAGACGCACGTCGGTAAACTAGGAAATACACTTGCGCTCCCGGGGCGGTTCAGCGCAAAGAGGAGGCGTGTTCCGGCGCAAACGTTCCCTGATGCTCTTTTGCAGGTTTAGAAAACAATTCCGCCACTAACCGGAAAAATCTAGTTTAAAGTCAGTGGCGCGTTGCGCATGTTATTCATATGCTATTTTAAGGGCGCATGCTTGGCCATAATCAATGTAGCGTGTGCACAACGCACATACACTTTGATTCTCTCATCTACACAGAAGCAGCAGTTTTCATTTTTGCAAATCATACATTATTTTTTTAATTTTTTTTAACAACAATTTTTATTATACAGACAAGAGTTTACATTAAATCATTGAAGAGATGAGCATAAAAGAGAAAACACTGTCTGCACTTTTTTCTTTTTACACATTCCTTAAAAGGAAAGAAAAAGAATCACACAAACAACAGAATAACCACCGTCCCAAACACCTCCCCCCACCCACCCACCCAGGAGGATTAGAAAATAATCGGCAGTCTCTACAACCAATTATACTTATACTAAAAAAAAACAAAAAAAAAACAGTAATTGTATGTTATCAATTGTATGAAAAACATGCCTAGATGAAAAAAAAATTAAAAATAAATAAAATAAAACACTTGCTCAACCATTATATAATTAAGTCAGAATCTAGAGAGGATACAGAGTCGTAAAGATTTAAAATAGGGTTCCAAGTTTTATAAAATTTATCAGTTGAACCCCGAGTCGAATATTTCAATTTTTCAAGTGAAAGGAATGACATCAGATCGCAAATCATACATTATTACGATAGATAGATAGATAGATAGATAGATAGATAGATAGATAGATAGATTATTATAAAAGCATACATCTAGCTTACACATTTACCCAAATTATCATACGCCTGTTTAACCGAAGCTAATTTGGGTGTGTTTCTCCATCCCCAATGTCACCTCTCTGTGTTTTACGGCCCTGACGAGAACGTCAGTCTCCTCGGCTGTGAACCGCTCCTGGCGTGCGTCTGGCAAATCCGCCGTTATAATAGGAATCCGCTATAGAACAAGCACGCCTGCTCTTAAAGGGAATGTGAGATGTCGCTCTGATTGGTTTATTTCACGTTACGCCCAAACCACACCTATGAATAATGAAGCTACTTCAGACCAACCCATTTTAGATTTGCGTCGGGCGCAAGAGTCATTTATCCCGCCAGTATAATAGCAACAGCGCCCAAGACCCGCCCACAAAGTTACTTGCGTTTCGCGCTTGATACTTGCGTTTCAGATCGTTAAAATAGGGCCCTATAACAGCTAATCCTGACATACAATTGTTTACAAATGTGAAGCAGCTATTTTGAAGTGCTGTATAGGTAGGTACCAAGAAAGTTGTAGCCATATGGTAAACAAACTGTTCATCTTGTTTTACTAAAACTATAACTACTTATACTAAAACTATAACTAGACAGGTCTAGAATAAAATACTATGAAATATATCAAGCGTTAAATAACAGGAATTCACTGAAACAACATTTATTGTACCCATATTCTGATCACTTCAGGAATCAAGAGGCATTTTTGCCTAGGCTATTTTCTGACCCTGGAACACAGTGATAAAAGCGCGTGGTAATTTGGCACCACCGTGTGGTTAAAGGAGGTATTCACCCGTGCTGCGTAAAGAGTATCAGTTCTGTTTTGTCCACTGCGTTCAATGTTTAATGACCCCCTTGTTGTTTGTTTCACAAATTTGGACAATTCAGACATTAAAAAGTAAAACTGAAATGTAAAATGTAAAAGGCAATAGAAGGGAGAGAAAGATGTAGCCTATCAATAGACCTTGTGGCAATTTATAAAAAACAGTGCAACAGTGCAGCTTAAAAGGATAGATCGCTAAAAAAATGAAAATTCTGTCATCATTTACTCGCCCTCAAGTTGTTCCAAACCTGCATGAATTTCTTTCTTCTGCTGAATATTAAAAAATATATATATTTTGAAGATAGTCGGTGACCAAACAGTTGATGCGCCCCATTGACTTCCATAGTATTTTTTCCCCATACTATGAAAGAGACAGAGCTCGTCAGGAGCAGCTGGGGTTAGGTGACTTGCTAATGGACACCTCGACACTTTGAGTGGAACCAGGGATTGAACCACCAACTTTCCGGTTTGTAGACAACCTACATGAACCACTGAACCACTGCCGCCCCTGATTAGAGCAGGGAGAGCAGCAATAACCCCCCTTGGGGTAAACAGAACAGAACAAACATGAAAGTTTGCAAATATATTTAATTCAAGATTTTAAAGTACAACATAATTCGATAATGTATTCTGATTCAAGGGGAATCAGAATGCCAAATCCTGACTGGGCAAGAGGAGGAGCTGGGGATGGAGGAGGGTAATTAGCTCCTGAGAAACGCGATAGCAGCTGATAATACTGAAGGAGCTTATATATGTATACAGTGATAGGTGTCATATTCCTAGGTAGATGTGGATCAGCTGAGGGTCAGCTGATGCGAGCTTGACTAACGTGACCTGCCAGAACTAATGCTACGCTTGATGATTTACTCACCATCAAGTCATCCTAGGTGTTTATGACATTCTTCTTTCAGACGAATACAATCGGAGTTATATTAAAAAATGTCCTGGCTCTTCCAAGCTTTATAATGGCAGTGAATGGCCGTATCTGTTTTGAAGTCCATCAAAGTGAATCCATCCATCATAAAAGTAATCCACACGGCTCTCCAGGGATTTATGAAGGCCTTCTGAAGTGAATCTATGTTCGTGTAAGAAAAATAACCATATTTAAAACTTCATTGACTAAAATAACTAGCTTTCGGCAGACAGATTTTTTTTAAAAATTTAATAAAAAATTGTGTATGTTACATCATCAATGGGTAATAGATGGGTGGGCTGTCTGATTCAGGCTGTATAAATGAAAGGACAGTAAGGAGAGCAGAACAAACTCCTAACAGGAGGAGACTCACTCATGGCCTATGAGACAGAGGATCATGAGACTCAATACTGCTTTCCTGCCATCAACTCATCATGTATCAAGGGAAAACGCTCTAGATATGAATACAGTATCATGTATGTGTTTGTATCATTGCTGTCAGCATGGACTGTGTTTCTGAACCTGCTGGTGATCATCTCCATCTCTCACTTCAAGAAGCTTCACACTCCAACCAACCTGCTCATTCTCTCTCTGGCTGTGACCGACCTGCTTATGGGACTTGTCATGCCCATAGAGGGCATCAGATTTATTGAGACGTGTTGGTACTTTGGAGACACTTTCTGTAAACTGTGTATTATAATCCTTGGATTGGTCTTCTCAGCATCTATCAGTAATTTAGTATTAATTGCTGTTGATCGTTATGTGGCTGTGTGTCACCCTTTACAGTACCCACAGAAAATAACCACAACTAAAACTTTAATAAGCATCTGTCTCTGCTGGGTTTGTCTTTCAACTTATAATGCTACAATTGTAATTAATGAAGGATATTTAGACACTTCACACAGAACAGACATGTGTTATGGAGAGTGTTCTATTATGATGGGTTTTGCCTGGGGAATTACTGATCTGTTCATGTCTTTTATTTTTCCATGTACCCTAATCATAACTTTATATTTAAGGATATTTTATGTAGTACATCAGCAAGTGAAAGTTATAAACTCTCTGATTAAGGGTGGTAAATGTGTAACTGAAGGTTCAGTGAGGAGAAAATCTGAGAGTAAAGCTGCTCTGACATTAGGAATCATTGTGACAGTTTATCTGCTTTGCTTGATTCCATACTATATTTGTTCTTTATCAGTAGTCTCTTCCACAATCATGCATATTTTAGCATGGGTCTTGTACACAAACTCAGGTCTGAATCCTCTGATCTATGCTTTATTTTATCCCTGGTTTAAAAAGACAGTTAAACACATCTTAACTCTGAAAATATTTCAGCCAGCATCCTCTCTGGTTGATATTTTTACTGAGCATCAATAATAATTAAACTGGTAAAGCTGTCACTCATAAAGGGTATAATTATCTTTGTAGGATTTAAATTTGTAATATCTTAATAGTATGTAGCTTATTTCAGAGAGTATGTTTGCTACATTTTTAATTTGAACAATTCATTAAAACTTCTTTCTACACACATTGAAATTAAGTGTCAAAATGTTCATAAATTGCATTAAATTAGTTCATTAAATAAACTGAGCAAGCAGCATAACTCCTCAATGTACTGGAATAAATGGTAAAGGGAGATAACTGTATGTGCTTTATGCTTTATCACTTGCATCAGTCTGTATGGACAGTTCTTGCTGTGAGATGTTACCCCACTCTTCCAACCAAGGCTCTCAAAGTTCTCAAACATGGTTCCAGGATTAGAAATCACAGTTTGTTTGTGTGTGTGTGTGTGTCCTGGTAAACCCAAATGTCCCCACAAAAATAGTAATATCAGAAATATTTGACCTTGTGGGGAGCTTTCTTTATGGTCCCCATTAAGAAAACATGTTATAAATTATACTAAATTATGTTTTTTTGGAAATGGAAAAAGGGATAGTTTTCTGTGAGGGTAGTGTTAGGTTCAGGGGATTTAGTTTGTACAATATAAAAATCATTATGTCCATGTCCCCATAAAACATGGATAACCAACATGTGTGGTGTGTGTGTATATACAGTATTCATTCATTCACACACTCTCTCTCTCTCTCTCTCTCACACACACACGTTTTCATATGGCATATGCATTACACAGAACAAAATTTTGGGTTACACTTTATTTTAAAGGTGTCATTGTTACAGTGTAATTATGTATTTAAGTACTGAGTAATATTAATTAACAACATGTACTTTAAGTTTAGGGTAGAATTAGGGTTTGGTTAAGGGTTAGTTGCATGTAATTATGCATAATTTACTGTTATTACTATGGTAAATACATTTTTCATATATATAACAAGGACACTGTAAAATAAAGTGTTACCAAATTTTGTAATGTGAATATGTTGAATACGGTGCGTACTTCTACAGTAAGCATTCATCGAAAAATCTAAAGAAAAAACTATAGAATAAAGATAAATATATGTGAGACATAATGACAAATTTCATTAGGTGAACTAATGATCTATTAAAAACAGTATGCAAACACAATTTCAATATTCAATTTATTTTAGCTATGCTTCTCTGTTTATGTTTCTCTCAGATGGCATCTCTGTCATACTACCAATGTAGGAGTGAAATTTAACATCAGGTCTGTCATTTCGCTCATTATTACAACAGAGGAAATAAATATTCTCTCAGTCTATGACATAAGATACAATGTGTTTGTGATTTACCGACCGAAATATAAATTGTATACAAAAAAATGAGTGGCGAATATTTTAAGAATTAATATGTGTTTAACTGATATTTTAAACCAGGGGTAAAATACAGCAAAGATAAAAGGATTCAGACATGAATTTAACCTGTTAACCTGCAACCCCACTTTTGAAAAATCCCCAGAAATTAATTACCCAAACTGAAACAGATACAGTTCATGAACCCTTTGTACTAAAAGCACAAGTATGATCTCATTTGAAAGCTGACACCTGGCAGTTTATTGTAAATGTAGAATTTCTTTTTTGTCATAATGAAAAAAATTGTTATAAATAGCTTCAAAGTTTTGTAAAGTTATTAGAAATGTATTTTTATGAAACATCCTCATGAAAATAAAATTGAAGTTGGCACTGTAGCAATCTAGAAATGCACTATGTCTAAACATTTTATATGTAAAATCTGAAGATGATAAGTCTAAAACTCTGTATTTAGTTAAATGTTTTTCAAGATCATGTCATATGACTTTATTTTGATTAGACTCTAAAATGCTACTGATGTTTAGTCATCATCTATTCAGTCTTTTGTCTCTATTGTTTTGTGGTGCAGACGAGCCCCATTCAGTCTGTCTCTCCTGCACACATTCACACCTCTCCAGCCTGGTTATGACTCTAAATATGCACTTCTTTTGTCTGCATTATAGTTACTAATGACTGGCTATTCACAGGCTATTCATAGGGTTTCAAACCCTAATTTCTTTTAACAAAAGTTCTCACTTCACATTTGAAACTGTATCAAATGCCCTTCTGGAATAAAGAAACATTTCAGTAAGCATTCCTATTGAGAAAAAAATCATAAAAGAATAACTGCTAACGTTAGGTGGCAGGTGCACCTGGGGCTAGCTAGCTAGCATGTTAGCTTAGCACACCATCAATACACGACAATATATGAGATTAAAACCATGTTTGTGCTCCAAACTTACTTTATAACGCAAGTCGAGTGTTTTAAATAATCTTCTGTGATCTAATTTGGCTTCAGATAAAAAATCAGACAGAAAATATATTATTTTATAGTATTGTGCATGATGATAAAGTCTATATAGATTAGCATTACATTATAAATATAATCTATTATTATGAAAATACCTGGCATGGCTTGAAGAACACAGGTAAATCAAATATCATTGCAATCATGTTTATTGTCTTCAAAACGTCTTTATCTGCATGTTACATCCATTACAACGATCTCTGTTAGCTTTGTGTGTGTTCGAGGCATAGACAGTATATAAACTGGACACAGCGACCCCATTGGATTCAACAGAGACAAGTGAAGTCAATTAGAAGCTCTTACTTCCTGGGGGTCGAGCGTACTGCGCAGACTCAAACTGAGCTTGACGACGTAGATGTGACGTGAGCAACCCGTCTGTCTTCTAGTAGGTGTGCCAAGAGAAATCTGAATCATTCCCTTCCGAAACTTGCAGAGACGGAGAGTGTGAGTAGGAGGTGTCCATGAACTAGGAGCAGGAGAAACTTTGCTATGTATTCTGATTAATTATTTTGTCACTTTGCCTCCACGTCCCCCCGATTACCCGCGAGCTTCTCCTCCTGTCCATACGGTAATTATCTACTGTGCGACAGAGAGTCGCGTGGTTATGACACAATCGTTAGCCTATTTATACAAAAATTGCTTCTACGGGGCCATAACGTAAGCTACAAGGTAATCGAGCCTTTTATACATTTTCGTGTTTCTTTAGAAATAAATAATGGACAAATGGAGTCTTTAAACGCCTCAGTTGTAAAGTTATTCGCTGTCAAAGTGACGCCAAAATGAATGGGAGTCAATGGGATGCTAACAGCAGGTGGGGGTCCGATAGCCAATGGTGGCGCCCGGGGAAACTTCAAAATTATATGAAACCCTGCCCCCCTGGTTCGAGGTTTCCTGGAATGTCACATGATTATGGCTCTTCTTCATGTTCCATATATGGACTATTATTGTGCATATAGCGCCCTCAGGCTATTGGTATGAATTGAAAATACAGTAAATCACAGTACCAAGCGCTCATAAAGATTACATTGACGCATTTGGGTATAAATTCAATAAATATTATTCCTGTCTATAGAAATATGATGTAAATCTATGAGAATCTATCAATATTTCACTTAAAGTGACTCTCCAGTGTGTTTGTGTTTTTACTCGCAGACATCTGACCTTGATGGACTGAACAGAAGAAATGAAGAAGTTTCCACACTAAAGAAGGCAGAGCCTCAGCGCACACCTACAGATTACATTATCCCCACGGACCAATGGGAGTTTAAAGGTGTTTACCAGCCGCTTTGGCAAGCTGTTTCGAACTCTAGATACAAACTTAGTTTTGGCCTGAATTAGTTTGAAATGACGTCACACTTGTTCGTTCTTCGATTTGCTTGCCTTGAAGTATACAGTATCAGGGCCTTAACTATAAAGATAAGTTTATTGCTTTAGAAATTGTTCTAAATGAGGGGGCGCTAGTGAGCATTCAATGGAGTAAGACGTGTGAAAATTAGCTCCTGTCTAGCTTCCTTTAAAATTATTATTTTATAGCGCATTTTCTGTGAATTTATTGGACGCCGTTTTCTAATATTCATGACACCCTTCTGAACAACTGCCATCCGTTTCAGTCTTTTCAATGGCGACTAAGCTGCGTAAATATAAATACAGCGGCCCTGCGAGCACTAGGCCGGAGACATCCTCGACGCAAGCCTCTACCGCCCCTGCTGACTTGCCTCCTATTTCGCAGCTAGAGTCGGTGACGGACACGGAGGATTGGAAAGCAGATATTCTTGCATACCTGAGAGAGGATATCTCTGTCATCATTCGTGCGGAACTTAAAAATGCTCTCTCTGAAGATTTTAGCTTCCTTAAGAATGAGTTAAAAGAAGTCAAATCGGAAATTGCGAACAACACGGCGGCGGTACGTGCTGAAATAGATAACATGAAGGCCGCTATCACCGATGTGGAGGAAGGTTTATCATCATGGTCGGACGAGATCACTTCATTACAGGTGACAGTTGCAGAACTTAAAACAGAGCTGGCTAACCTGAAGGAAAAGAACGACGATTTGGAAGGACGGATGCGGAGGTGTAACGTACGCATTGCGGGGATTCCAGAGGAGACCGGTTCGAGCTCTACCGTTGCAGTCTCTAAGCTGCTGAAGGAAGCTTTAAACCTAGAGAAAGACATCCTAATCGACCGTTCACACAGGCCTAATGCCTAAAAAGCCTAACGGAAAACCCCGGGTGATTGTCGCGAAGCTCCATTATTACCAGGACTGCGTTGAAGTTCTCCGCCGAGCCCGAGAACAAGGCCCACTTCGATATAAAGGTGAACCGATAGCCATCTTTCCAGATTACACCGCAAATGTGGCCAGAGCACGAGCCGCTTTCAACGATGTCAGGAATTTACTTCGAGGCCGACGTGATGTTCGTTACGGGATAATGTTCCCAGCCCGTCTCCGAATCTCTTACAAGGGTGATAACAAGGAATTTCTGGACCCGGAGAAAGCAATGGCCTACGTGAAGTCTACGATTCAAGGAGAGTAAACATCAAACAAGTGAATCTAATACGCCATTCTACTAACGTTACTTTGTTTTGGACTTTGCCTTTTCTCTACGTCGACAGAGACCATTCCGTTACAATTTATTGTCTCGTGGCATTTGCTTTGGTATCATAGTAAAGAACTATAAGTATACATTTTAGCCTCTCTCTTCTTTGGAAGCTGGGAGCGCAGGGATGTCACTTATTTTGGTTCAATACTAGTAATAAGAGACATTTCTGGGACCTTTGGGTTTAACTAAACGGCAATGCTCCATGACAATTGTCGTTCTTATGGATGCATGTACGCACTAATAATATTTCACTGATGTTGCTCAATGTCAATACAATGTGAAGCGCTTTTTTTTTTTTTTTTTTTTTATATAATGTATATGTGTGTAGTGTATACACGTATCCCCCCCTTTCTTTCTTTTTTTGTATTATCCCCCCCCCCCCCCCCCCCCCCTCCCCCCCTCTTATAATTGTATGGGCTCCCTGTTATATTAGTAAACATTTACGCCCCAAATTGGGATGATAATACTTTTTTCACCCATACTTTCTCCCGAATTTCAAATGTAGATACCCACCACCTCATTTTAGGGGGGGATATAAACTGTGTCCTCTCTCCCAAGCTAGATCGCAGTTCATCTAAAGTCTGTCCTGAATCTAAAGGCGCTTTCACACTAGCAGTTTTGGTGCGCACCCGGGTTCGAATGACGTCAGAGTTCGGTTCGTTTGGATGATGTGAACGCTGTCTTCCGAACTCGGGTGCGCACCCGCGAACCGTATTCGAGTCCGATTAAAAAGGTGGTCTGGGGTATGGTTCATGTGAACTCGGGGACGGTTCGCTGCTGATATGAACGCAATCGTACCAAATCGCGGAAGTGAACCGCTATTGATGACGTATAATGTGGTGCGTGCCTGCGTGCGTGTGTGTTTAACAACTGTAAAAGGGTCTATACGCTTACCTTTACGAAAACCGGGATTGACGCACTGCAAGCAGAGAGATGATTTCTGCTTGCCTCCACAAAAATTGTCTTCGGCGGACATCCCGCTGTCTTTGGAACGGTTTTAATACTTTTGCGGCAGACAGACGCAAGTGTGTTTCTGTATCTTTTCTTTGAAAACAAAACCAAAGGTTAAAAAAAAGAAGAACAAATGTGAAGCGAGCAATTCTATCCATTTTGACGCCTTTTCATAGCAGTTACCAAGCAACACGAGTACGCGCCAGCTGCAGCTTAATGACGCAAGCGTACCGCGGTTCAGATACAAATAATATAATGTGAACACAGTCCATCGGGGGCAGGGGGAGGGGGGAGCAATCGAACTCGGGTTCGGAACAGGCAATCGAACCAAGTGTGAAAGCACCCTAAGTCATCCCAAACAGTTAATCTTCTTCTTCAGACATATGGTTTGACGGACGTTTGGCGGTTCAGAAACCCTACCTCTAGGGGTTATTCCTTTTTTTCTCCAGTACATAACTCATTTTCACGAATCGATTATTTTTTTATTGATGATAAACTTCTTCACATGGTTGTTGATTGTGAATATCAATCCATAGTCATTTCGGATCATGCCCCCTTGAAAATTAAGCTAAATATTCCAGGCACAGATCCTGGATACCGCCCATGGAGATTCAACCCCCTCCTTCTGTCGGATGAAACTTTTGTCAATTTTATTAAATCAGAGATTGATCTCTTTCCATCCCACAATAAGACCCCGGGGATGTCTTTTTTAACAATTTAGGAAGCATTGAAAGCATATCTGAGGGGGCAGATAATTTCGTATGGTTCAATGCAAAGGAAAGCCACCGCCAAACGTCTTAGGCAGCTGACAGACGATATTTTGAAATTAGATATTATATACAGCCACTCACCTTCTGCGGATATACTTAAACGTCGTCTGTTGCTTAAGACAGAGTTTGATCTCCTCTCGACTCGTCAAGCAGAAAGCCTTTTAGTAAAATCCATACATATTTCTTATGAATATGGGGAGAGGGCTGGGAAAATTTTAGCACATCAGTTGCGTCAGAAGACTGCTAATCAGTATATCTTGGAGGTTAGTGATGAACAAGGTCAAAAACATGTAGATCATATGGAGATAAACTCATGTTTTCGTCGGTATTATGCTGCCCTTTATACTTCAGAACCACTAGACGATAAATCTGCCCTTGATCAATTTTTTCTTAACCTGGATATTCCCAAGTTAGACTCAGATTTGGCATCCGACCTAGAGAAAGACATTTCGGTAGAAGAGATTATAGACACAATCAAAAGTATGCAACATGGCAAGTCGCCAGGGCCAGATGGCTTTCAAATTCAGACGCACTTGCCCCTCTGCTCCTCACTGTATTCAAAGAATCATTGTCCTCAAATTCTCTCCCTCATACTATGCGTGAAGCAACTATCTCTCTTATTTTGAAGAAAGACAAGAGTCCCTCTCAGTGCAGCTCCTATCGTCCAATTTCCCTCCTGAACTCAGATGTTAAGATTCTTGCGAAACTGCTAGCCCGACGTATTGAGGTGCTTGTTCCCTCCCTTTATACTTCAGAACCACTAGACGATAAATCTGCCCTTGATCAATTTTTTCTTAACCTGGATATTCCCAAGTTAGACTCAGATTTGGCATCCGACCTAGAGAAAGACATTTCGGTAGAAGAGATTATAGACACAATCAAAAGTATGCAACATGGCAAGTCGCCAGGGCCAGATGGCTTTCAAATTCAGACGCACTTGCCCCTCTGCTCCTCACTGTATTCAAAGAATCATTGTCCTCAAATTCTCTCCCTCATACTATGCGTGAAGCAACTATCTCTCTTATTTTGAAGAAAGACAAGAGTCCCTCTCAGTGCAGCTCCTATCGTCCAATTTCCCTCCTGAACTCAGATGTTAAGATTCTTGCGAAACTGCTAGCCCGACGTATTGAGGTGCTTGTTCCCTCCATTATTTCCACAGATCAGACTGGCTTCATAAAGAATCGGTACTCCTTTTTTAATGTTAGGAATCTTTTAAATATTATTTACAGTCCCTCCCCACCCGACATACCAGAGATTTTGATATCACTTGATGCCGAAAAGGCCTTTGATCGGGTGGAGTGGGACTACCTCTTCTACACTCTAGGAAGATTTGGATTTGGCCCTAATTTTATATCGTGGGTTAAGATTCTCTACTCCTCCCCAATGGCAGCGGTTCGCACTAACAATAATCGATCTGCCCCATTTAATTTACAAAGAGGCACCAGACAAGGCTGCCCGCTGTCCCCTCTTCTATTTGCCATTGCAATCGAGCCACTGGCTATAGCTGTGCGGCAAGACACTTTTATTAAAAGAATTCGTAGGGGGGATGTGGAGTGTAAAATTTCTCTCTATGCGAACGATTTATTGTTGTATTTATCAGACCCATTGCCGTGTTTCCCTAAATTACTGAACATTTTGGAAAAATTTAGTAGGATATCTGGCTACAAAATAAATTTTCAAAAAAGCGAGTTAATGCCAATCAATGCAGCTGCTACACTTATCTCTTTCAATTCGATTCCTTTTAATGTTACCACCAAAAAGATTAAATATTTGGGGATCTGGGCAACACATAATTACAAGGACCTCTATAAAGCTAACCTCCTGCCCTTGATAGAAGGTCTGAAACGGGATATCAAACGCTGGGACCTGCTGCCCCTCTCTTTAAGTGGAAGAATTACTACTATTAAGATGAATTGTATCAGCATTTATCTGGAACAACAAAAATCCTCGGATTCGGAAAAGTGTATTACAAAAGCCTCGCACCTTAGGCGGCATGGCACTCCCCAATTTTATGTTTTATTACTGGGCGGCTAATATTAGAGGACTGACTTACTGGATGAGGTATAATGATAGTTCTGACACCCCTAAATGGCTTAGTTTGGAGAAAATCTCCTGCAAATCTACCTCCTTATCCTCTTTAATGTGCTCTGAACTTCCAATGCCTGAACCTGCCTCTCACTATTCCTCCAATCCTATAGTGACACAATCCTTAAAAATTTGGAATCAATTTAGAAAATCATTTGCTCTTCGTAGCCTCTCCTTATGTGCTCCATTAAGTAAAAACCTTATGTTTACTCCTTCAATATTAGATAAAACCTTCGATATCTGGGTTAAGAGTGGGATCTGTACATTACAAGATCTTTATATAGAGAACACCTTTGCATCTTTTGATGAGCTGGTTAATAGATTCAAGATTCCCAGATTCCATTTCTTTAGATTTCTGCAAGTACGAAATTTTTTGGTTTCACATACTGATTGTTTTCCTTCATATCCTCCTACATCTCTATTAGACTCTATTTTTAAGGTAGGAAAAGATCCAAAGCAAATCATTGGTAGAATTTATAATCTCCTGAATCAGTATTGACCGACAGATTTAGATTACTTAAAAAATGAATGGGAGAAAGATTTGAATGAACAAATTTCAGAGTCAACGTGGCAGAAAATTATTAAACGGATCTATTCATCATCTATCTGTCAACGTCATGTGGTTGTACAATTCAAGGTGGTACACCGACTCCATTGGTCGAAGGTTAGGTTTTCTAAATTCAGACCAGAGCTAGATCCTATTTGTGATAGATGTAGGCAAGCTCCTGCAAGCCTTTTACACATGTTCTGGACATGCCCAAGTTTGTATAACTTTTGGAAATTGATTTTTGACGCATTTTCAGAAACAATAGGATTGCCAATAGAACCATCTCCTTTTCTTGCTATATTTGGTGTTACAGCACAGAACATGCGCCTGAGCAGCTATAATTGTAAAATGTTGGCCTTTTGCACACTTCTTGCCAGAAGATTAATATTGTTTAAATGGAAAGACTCTCTTCCTCCCACTTTTTCTCATTGGATTAAGGAGACTATGCAGTATCTTAAACTAGAAAAAATAAGATACTCTCTTCAAGGGTCTGTCCAGAGATTTTATGCAATCTGGCAATCCTTCTTGACATTTGTTGAAAAAATCAAGTAGAGAATGCAGTCCCAAAAATTTATTTATCTATTTTGTGTGTATATGTTTCTTTTTCTTAAACTTTTTTTTTTTTTTCTGATTGTATATATCCAATAATTTTTGTCTGATGGGTAGAGGGATGGGTTGTGTTGGGGTTTTGTTGTTTACTGTACTGTTTCAGTTTTCTTTTGGGTTTTTTGGTATGTTGTAAAATCTTGAATAAACAGACCTTGTTCAAAAAAGAAATTGTTCTAAATTGAAAAGTAATAATATAGTAACAAATTTTATTTTAAAATGAATTAAAAATGAATTATTTTTGATTAATGATTATAAGAGCACATGAATTTAAAAAAAAAAGTGCACTAGGGCTGTGTGATATGAAAAAAAAAAAAAACTAACACGATATCTTTATATACTCAATTGTCTGTATAACTTTTTTGGAAGCCGGCTTTGATATTGGTGGGCACCATATGTTTGTATAAATGATTCGTCATATGTGAATAGACAGTGTAGAATAATGGTTAAATATGTGAAAAATAATGCGAATTTTTAAAAACGAAGCATGAACACGTTGCAGTGCACCCCACAAACACAATCAAGCCTTCGAAAAAAGGTGTTTTACAACCCCTTTAAAAACCTGCAACTTGTGTTTTTAACCGCAAAATGCATTCTGTGTGAATGGTCTACTATATTCTGTTTGGCTGCAACAATAGTTTGAAAGTGCTTGCAAATTCCCTGGCTCTATCAGGGCCAACTGGTGCTACCAAACCGGGCCCCGCACCAAATGAACATCCCCGCCTCCCACCCCCATGCTTGGGACGGCCTTGGGCTCTCAGAAACATCATCTCTCCTGTATCCAACATATTCCCAAACCACAGATGTTTTTAATACTGTCCTGGATTTACCTTCCCTGATTCTGTATTTACTTCCATGTCGTAATAGTAAACCTGCTCGGTTCTGTTCTCGCGCTAGATTTAAGCCCAATTTATACTTCTGAGTCGAACTCACGCTGTAGCTACGACGTAAGCTGTGTGTAGCACGCATACACTTCGGCGTACCCTGACGTGCGCCTCTCCAAAAATGTAACAACGCGTCAAATCTATGCGGACGCATGCGCTGTGATTGGTCTGCTTGAACCCCTCCCTCGGGTTTCACATGCTCCCTCTGCATGAGTAATTGCGCGTCAACGCGGACAACGACGCAGAAGTATAAATTTAAACCAATGCGTTGCCTACAGCGTAGAGGCTCCGGCGTAGGTCCGATGCAGAGGTATAAATCAGCCTTTAGGCATGCTGCATTCAGAATCGTGCTTTCTGCGGTTCAGAAATCACGCATGCTCAGATGCGATTTTATTCTGATTTTGATTAAATCGCACAGCCCTAAGGATAAATCCTTTATAGGCTAAGTAAATCCCGCAATATTCTTTAAAAAAATAAGGATCGGTCAATTTTGATTTAATGGTGACTTTAAAGAGGCGGATGACATCAGTGCAACGCAGGCTTATAATAAACAGAATGTAATCATGCATTGGTGTGGACACTAATATAGTAATAGTTTCTGGTGTGAACGGGCCTTTGAACATGTATGAAAACTGTGCTGCATTAAAGATGAATAGACTGAATTGCTTCAGAAACTGACATCTGTAGGATGTTTCAAACTAAGTAGTCCAGTTCAGCATTCATTACAGAATACATTTCATAAATGGCATCTACAGTTGCAGTGAAGTTTATCAAGAACTGGCGAACTTTTGTTAAGCATTCTTCCTCTGCAACTTCTTGATCCTTGGATAAAGCTCTAAGAAAATCTGACCGGCATGGTGCGGCATATTGGGCAGCCTACAGCAAAACCAAACAAAATGGCTGGGTAAGCAAGCAATCATTGTCTTAATAAAAAAGCCATACGTTATTACAGATGACCTACATTTTTCGACTTTTGACTTTTTTGTTGTTTGTTTGTTGTTTATGATCACAGTAAAAGTATATTTACTGAGTATGTTTACTAGATAATTTCCTTTACAAGACTTTTCCAGGCCTCATTACATGCAAAACAAAATGACATGCCCATCTCGCCATGCACACATAGCTACTGAAAACACCCACCTTGAAAACTTTCTGGACAATCCAGCCGTGATACCTCTTGAGGGCTTGCTCATAAGCTTTAGTGATATTGATGCGAATAAGATCGGGATTGTCCTCATCTTTCTCCCCGTCCACTAGACTTTGCAGTAAAATCTGAATGAACCGCAGACCTCTGAGGAAAACACTGGTGATATTGTCAAACAATTTATGAAAAATCATAAATTGTACATACAGTAGTATATTATTTTCATTAGAGCTGCACAATTAACACATTAAATCCAATAAATGACACGTTTTTCCCCCCAAACCATTTTAAGGTTAGGGTGTAGGGTATGTTTAGGGGTTAGTATCTTTTGTAGCATTATGTTGGTGATCAGCACTGTGATTGACATGAGTAATGAAATCTTTAGAATCGACTGCGGAAGGAGTTTGCGCTAAACAGGTTTGGGCAATAAAAGCACTACGACTACGAATTGGATTTAACGCAGTACGTCATCACTACAAGCTGCAGCGAGGACAGTCTCAACACCCACACGATCTTGTTCCCAGATAATTATTCGCAACTTTAGGTGCGTTCACGTCATGTAGAAATTGCAGTAATTACGAGATTCCGACTTGTAAAAAGCTTTCACCTCCTTGTAAGGCTGGTTTCACTACAGTGGTTCAGGCTGCAGAATTTCCGAATGACTTAAGAAAAGTTATCAGCAAGATGATATAAAACTGTACACTTCTTGTCTATTACCACCCACTGCTACTTTACCAATGACAGAAATAAGCACAGTTAGAATGGCAAAATATGTGGGAGAGCGTTGCTATAGTGTGACAATATTGTATTGCAATAGGTAGCACTTCAAAGTTAATACTGAATCAAAACTAGTCAGCACAGGTTATAACCGAGGTGGTTTAATAACAGTATTAGGTTATGGTTACACTTGAATTGGTTACAAATAAAATGTATAAAATTGTACAAAACACATTTAATTGTACCCAGAGTATGTAGAACATGTGTTTTCCCCCCCAAACCAGATAAGTGGAAATCCCACCATGCAACTAATTCCATTGGTTAAGCTTACAATGAAGGGTAGGGTTAGGGATTAGTGTCAAAGTCACTTGAAGGCAAGGGTGCAAGGGTGCAAGGTTAGCAAAAAAAACTAAAAAAAGTGTAACGCCTGCTAATGCTGTGGTACGCAGTAAAGGAGACTAGAGGCCACTTTTTTAATGGATGTCAATGGAAGAGAGGCTACATTACGCTGTAGAAACTGGTTTTGTGGGAAAACTGCTTATTTAATTAATCGACAGCCAATTGGCTAATCTTCAACATGTTTGCTTTTAAACATTTATTTTGGATTGATCTATTTTTAAAGTTTCCACTGAAAAAAATCCTGTTTTTTAAAAGAATTCACGGGCAATTGCAGGACAGGTATGCTTACGTTTACTGCATTTCTCATAATTTCTATGGTATCCGCAAAGAGTTATTGATGCGCCGCTAGATAGTTACATATTTCACAATGTTACATTTTGTTAATTGCATTTTATAAATAAAATAAATGCAAACATTTTTCAATACCTCTAATAAATTACATTTTGCTTAGTGAAGTTCAGTTTTGTAAATCACATTAATAAACATTTTCCTTCAGAATTGTGGTCTATTTTAATAGCCTACAAAAATGAGATTCTCAGTGTATTTAGAATTGTGCAGCTCTAGTTTCTATTAATGTGATTTGTTGTTAGTATTTCACACTAGTTTGAGATATAAAATCAGAAGAAACAAAGGACATGCAGAAAATGTGACTAAGTGAACAAATGACCTCTTTAACCACATAAGCGCCAGCGTGGCTCCAACTTTAGGCCAATCTGAGCCATAGATGCTTTTCTCAATTAACAGTATCTGCTGAAGAGTCTCATACTTCACTGGATCTGAGTCATAGACAGCTTTAATTTTCTAGTGAGAATTGGGAAGAATTCAAAACACTCATAAAATACATTTTCAAAGGCATTTGATATAGGAAGCATCCTTAAAAATGGACTAATGAACACATACTAGCTTAGCCCTTAATTAGACTTACTGTGATGTTTCCATTTATGTCAGCCTTAATTGGTGCAAAAACCTTGGAACCCAGGCAATCTGAAACATAATTTTATAAAACACATTATAACAGCTAATCCTGACATGCAATTGTTTACAAATGTGAAGCAACTATTTTGAAGTGCTGTATAGGTAGGTACCAAGAAAGTTGTAGCCATCTGGTAAACAAACTGTTCATCCTGTTCTACTAAAACTATAACTACGTGTACTGTACTAACTAGGATACTAAAACTATAACTAGACAGGCCTAGAATAAAATACTATGAAATATATCAAGCGTTAAATAACAGGAATTCACTGAAACAACATTTATTGTACCCATATTCTGATGACTTCAGGAATCAAGAGGCATTTTTGCCTAGGCTATTTTCTGACCCTGGAACACAGTGATAAAAGCGCGTGGTAATTTGGCACCACCGTGTGGTTAAAGGAGGTATTCACCCGCGCTGCGTAAAGAGTATCAGTTCTGTTTTGTCCACTGCGTTCAATGTTTAATGACCCCCTTTGTTATTTGTTACACAAGTTTGGACAATTCAGACATTAAAAAGTCAAACTGAAATGCCAAATGTGAAAGGCAATAGCAGGGAAAGAAAGATTTTATGTCCAAAATTGCTTTCATTGTGTTTCCCTCCAGTAGTATTGATTCTATTAAAATCATCTTCGGTATTTAATCTATAGGCCTTAAGATACAGTTTCTTATGCTCGCTCACCAAAAATCTCATATGTGTAACTTCCCATAATTAAGTCACACGCACAAGTTAACGACTCACCGAAAAAATGTGGCAGATGAGAAACTGACTCCAGAAATGTTTTCGTGGCGATCTCGTTGGTGTCTGGCAGCGACGCAAACTGCTGATCCAGGAAAAGTGCCATCACAAAACATGTAAATAATGCTAACTGCTGAAATCTTGAGGCTTTATTTTCAATTGTCAAAGGTTCGCCACCGTTCGTTTCTAATTTAAATTCTTCCGGAATGTCGTGAAAAAATATTCAACAGGTGAGGGAGAGTTACTGACAAATTGACCGACTGAAGCAAACCCGAAGTGAGTTCAGTCAGTCACCGCAGTGAGGCCACGGCGTTAATAAATCATGACCGCATTTTAAATACCCTTCCTAATGAGAAATGGCATGCTACATGCTTTTAAATAATTCAGTGGGTTATATCCCGTTATAGGCTAAAACCTTATCAACAGACCTTGTGGCAATTTATAAAAGAGTGCAACAGAGCAGCTTAGGATAGATCACTAAAAAAAAATTAAATTCTGTCATCATTTACTCGCCCTCAAGTTGTTCCAAACCTGCATGAATTTCTTTCTTCTGCTGAACATAAAAAAAATATATTTTGAAGATAGTCGGTGACCAAACAGTTGATGTGCCCCATTGACTTCCAAAGTATTTTTTCCCCATAGGCTACTATGAAAGTCAATGGAGCCCATCAACTGTTTGTTTTCCCACATTCTTTGAAATATCTTCTTATGTGATCAGCAAAATAAATTCATACAGGATTGAAAGAACTTGAGGGAAACTTGAGAACATTTTTTGGGTAAACTATCCCTTTAAGTTATGTCATTCTACAGTAAATGCAAATAGAAAAGAAAATGACTAGCTGTAGCTTGAGTACAATTAAAATTTATTATATTTAGTAACAAGACTGTGAAGCAGCATCAACTGCATGATGCATATCCCATATGAAGGCCGATGTATCCTTCCAAATTGAGCAGGTAAGTGCATGTGTACACATCCACCAGCTACTGGAGCAGGAAATAGGACAATCTCGCACCAGATTAGTTGCATACATAACTGACAACCAGCAGCTTACATATATAACTTGTATATAAATATAATACAATGTACTGAATAATACAAAGCGATACCACATAATACCGGAATCACTAACACAGCAGCTGGTGGCCGTTAGGCAATTGTTTGTGTTATTTGTATTATTTCAGACAAGGCAGCACATGAACACGTCCTTTGGACACACAAGAGCATCCCTAAAACATCAGACAGAGTGAATTCATAGTAAAAGGATTTCGTTTTACAGTTGCCCATGAATAAACTCTGACATTCTCTGATGCCCTGGACAAATGAAAACTTTCACACACATGCCTGGGATTAAGCTGCAAAGACTGAATCTTGAAAGAAATTCAAAGGGACAATCATTTGAACTGGATAACGATGAGGCACAAATGAATGAAAACTATTAATGGCGAAAATAAACATGACATTTTAAAATCATAAGCCGAGGGTGATGTGTCTGCATGTGTGAGGGACTATATATTTAAGTGTATAATAGACACCCAAGCATACACACAAATGAGGTATAACAGCTCACATACTAAAGCACTCCATAATAAGACTATACACCCTGAATACTTAATACAATGGCAACACCAGGACGGGTAAGGTAGGATTTTGCAGCGAGGCTAAAGGTATTTATTGCACAAGAAATGAGGCATTGTGTGTCCTGACATCTACATCATGGTCACATTTTGAGCGAGCTGGTTTTCAAGACAGAAATACTTACTACGCCAGCTGAATTTCAGCAATAATAGCTGTTTATGATTTTCAGTTTTGTCTCACTTAAACTTCGTACATGGTATATTTGAAATGTGCAGGTAGGAAATGAGTAAAGGCCATGTTCTGTTTATCCACAAACAAGAGCAATACAGATATGACAAATCAGTTAATTAGCACCATGGGAAGCAAAACAAATATTAGTTTACATTATAAAACGGCACAATAAAGCTAGGAAAAAATAATAAAAATCAGGCCGCTAATTATCAAGGCTTTGTGCCCCGAAAGTTATGTTAGAGTAAACGTTAAAAAAAAAACTTTGATCAATAATACTGGACAAGATAATAGCAAAGTGTACATGGTGAAAGGCGCTCAGCGACTCGTACTGTAACTCAGTTACTGTCTTTGGTAGTCACAGTAACTAGCTGTTTAGCCGCCTTGGCAATGTCGTAGGCACACTGAATAACTTGCTGGGAATCATGCGGTGTGACCTTTTGACATTCGCCCTGCAGACGGCTGGCACTGGAGGTCAAGAGGCGTAAGGATCCGCGAACGGTCTCGGAGGACGGCCTCTGTGATGGGAGACAATTTCAGAGCCGTATTAACCGCTTAGTGCTTGGTGTGTGGATGCAGAGACAATAAATAAAGATATAAAGGGTTATAATCTCCACTATGGCAAAGTTTCCTAATTGGCTCAAGGCTTACCTTAGGGAATAATGTAGCCATTTCTGTCACTGCTACAAGAATTCTCTCCGAACACAGGACAAAACTTGGAGAAAGAAAGACAATGGAAAATGCATTTTTTTTTTTCTCTGATTAGATCAATTGTCATTTAAAAATATTACATTTTATTATAAAAACTTGGGGAAGTAGAACCAAATATATTTTCCTATTCTACTCTGGTGTACATAAAAAATATATTTTTTCTTAAATTATATATTATATGTTATATATTACATGTGTATCTTATTCATATATCTTTATTATTATTTTATTTTTTACAATCTGTGTACTGTTGTTGTCTTGTACTGGAAGCTTCTTCTGTCACCAAAACAAATTCCTTGTATGTGCAAAAATACTTTTCTGATTCTGATTCTGATATGGCTCCAATCATTCACACAAAAGCTTTGGACACACTACGACCCAATTCAGCCTCAAATAAAGAAAACGTATTAAATATCCATTTTATTTACAAATACAGGATTAAAACAAGGGTACGACAAGCCCCTTTTGATAATTAGTGGTTCTTGATGGTAAAAAAAAAAACCCTCCCCAAAACCACATGTGACTTGTTTTGCACTGTGTAAGGACAGCTAAAGTGCAGATCTGGGTGAGTGAAATGCAAACCTAAGGTATCATTCTCCCATGACTGCATAATGATCATCACAGACCAGAGACCGAATGCCAGCGCAAGTTGAACAACAAAGGCTCCCAGTGTTCAGAATATTGGATTCAAATGACTGTTCCTGATACTTATGTGAATACTGAACATACTGCATGCAGTAAACTCAGCAAGAAAGACAAACATAAGCCATTTGTGGATCTACACGTATCCTTCCAACATGGCCATGTGTTGTTATATCCCAGCTGTGTTGACACAATTCCATCACTTGCTTAACAGACAAAAGAGACACTGTGCCACTAGGGCTGAGCCACTGAAGTCTCCGACTGGAGAATGGGTCCTTTCACCCCTTTCACTCCACTAAACCTACCCAGGCTGTCGCCACACGAAGGCCAGACACATTTTCTTACCTCTCATGTTTATTTTCCTGTGCAGCTCTGAGTAATTCTTGGATGTTCTTAGTGATCAGCTCTGTTTTGCTGATGACGTCCTCTGTGCACGGTAGAGTCGAATCACACTCGCCCTCAGACATGTTTTCTGATTGCGGCACTGTACCGTCACCCGGCCAGCCACTCGCCCTGGAGAAGTTACTCAGTGTTGACCTGTGGGGAAGATGGAAAGCATTCACTGTTAAAAAATAAATACATGTTTTGTTTTGTTTTTTTTAAACAACAAAAGGTGAAAGACAAACCCGGATTCTTCCATCTCAATGTGGTTCAGTGCATTATCATAGTCACTTTCTGGCATGCCGCTCTGGGCGTCCAAGGTGGATCCCTGTAACAGGAGTAGAGTCACAGTGAGCTTTCTGCTTAAACAAGGGATGCAACCTGTTACTGACAACTGGTGCTTACTCAAAGCTTGAAGAGACAGCAAACAATCATGCTTTTGGTGTGGAATCAAAACATCAGCATAACAGCTGTAAAGTAAGGCCAGAAACATACTTTGCGCTAGCAGTCAAATGCAGACGCTTGGCCAACACGTCGTAAATACTTAGCGTGTTCTCGCATTAACAATGCAGTAACAAATCCTCGAGACTCAAGGGGGCGATAGAGTTACCGTCAAACATCTGCCCTATTTAACTGCCCTGCATTGTTATTCAGGTAGCTAGCTATAAACATGTTAAAATAAATTTAACTTCCTCAAACTGTTGCTCCACCAGCAACGCCAATGTCATGGGTTCAATTCTCAGGGCATGCATGAACTGATAAAATGTATACTATGGAAGTAAAATAATGACAAATGTTTTTGAAACAAAAAAGCTTGTTGAATTGCACTACTTGAAAACATATGCATTGCATTAACCCTGTTTGCATTTTAATGCATTTTATTTTAAGGGCTTGCATTTTTATTGGCTGAAATTCAACATGGTTGTGAACAAACAAGAGAAATATATGTCTCTACTACCTCAGATTTAACGTTTGATCTGTACATCAGCATCGGGGAATAACATAATCTCGGTCACGATAGAGAAAGCTGTGCAAAACTTACATGTACAAAAGTAACAGTGAAGACTTCAATGTAAACACAGCTTTTGTGTCTTTATCAGCTTTTCCATATACTGGCCCTGATAATCATCACAATACTTACTGCTTGTTCCATTTCTGTAAATCCGTTTTTTATGAATGAATGACTCTCTCACCCGTTGCTCTATAGTTTTCTTCATCAACAGCTGCTTGCGCCCCCTGCTGGTGAGGATGACTAACAGCTATGGAGATTATCAATCTGTAATCTACTGATATTCCTGGGTTCCCGGATGTCAGATGTGGAATTTTCTGTTGAATTTGAACCACTGAATTTGTGGAAGCGAATTTGTAAAGCGAAATAAAATGGATCGAAAATTGCCTCTCGAATATTATAGGTTGCATTTTTAAACAGAATTAACATTTTGGAAGTGAATTCTGGAAGGTGAATATGGATTATTGAGTTTTTAATAATGAAAACCTGTGTGAAATGTTTTGAATTGAAATATTCAAAGCTTAAATATACAACCATGTTGAATTTCAGCCCATAAAAATGCAAGCCCTGAAAATACAATGCATTAAAATGCAAGCAGGGTTAATGCAATTTTTTCAAGTAGTGCAATTCAACAAGCTTTTTTGTTTCAAAAACATTTGTCATTATTTTACTTCTACAATATACCTTCAATGCAATCTAATTCACTTTGGATAAAAGCATCTGCACAAAAAGCATGGATTGCATTCTGATACATTTCAAACGATGGGCGGCATCAAACTTGTGTAGCTAGAAGCGTTTGCATTCACGTACTTGCATAGAGTATGTTTCAGGTCTGAGATATCAGAGAGCCAGTGACTGCTTCACACATCAAGCAGAGTGGTGAGTAATGTTAATGGCTGGTGTCTCTCGCTGCGTATACGGTTTAAAGTTAGTAATCCAGCTGAGGAACACGTTGTCCATTGGTTGGACAGATCTGATTCATGCACTGAGTGAATGGGGTACAGGTAGAAGATAAGCCCTTCCAACAGCCTGTTCACTGAGCAGGTACTTCACCCTTTGGGTTATCTCATCCCAGGACCAGGACAGAGTTGAGGGGAACGTGGGAAGGGAGGAGAAGGCAGTCACCGAGGGACCCTTCCCAATCTAGAAAGGGTTCAGATTATGTTTTGAGGGATTTTTTTTTTTAATTATGAATGCACAAAACGAGAAGAGGGGTTATCAAATCATACCTGAAGTGATGATTCACTGGGTTACCAACTGAGTTAAAACCAAAGGAAATAATGAAACGGGAGCACCAAAACCAATTTTGGCTTTGGTTCGGTTCGTACTTACATTAGATGGCAGTGGTTGAAGAGTCAGAGTTGTGTCAGGGTGGGCGGTCTCTCCTCTAGGGTGGTACTGCCTCGGACCTGAACCAGTCTCATACATCGACATGGCCCTACAGCCGCGTGGAGGTGCCCTCTGCGGGAGATCCTGCGACCTTGCCAAACTGTTTGGAGTTTGCCATTTCAGAGTGCTGTTCTCATTCTGGAGGGAGTTTAACTGAAATGAAGACACTAAGCGGAGTCAGACACTTTCAGCTACAGCAGTGATGGAGTGTCAGACTGCGATCTGACCTCTTACCTTGCTTTGCATGAGTCTCAACTCCTCACTAAGATGGCAGTTGACCTTGAGGAGCTGCTGGATCTTTGCTTCAGAGGCATTGAGGGCACTTTTCACTTCCATGAACTCCTGAACGGTGATCGGGCTGTCCGACAAGTCTGAGGACTCTGAGCTCTGATAAAAAAAGATCACAGTTAGTTTTGATCCCACACACTATTAATTAGGCCTGTTGCGATAATTACTATATTGACTTATCGCACCATATATGGAGGTGACCTCGTTCAAAATTTTAAATAATTATGCATATATACACAATACATATATCCTCTAGATCAGTGGTTCTCAATTCCAGTCCTCGGGACCCCTTGCTCTGCACATTTTTTATGTCTCCCTTATTTAACACACCTGAACCAGATCATCAGCTCATTAGGAGAGACTCCATGAACTGAACTGAGTGTGTCAGATAAGAGAGACATACAAAATGTGCATAGCAAGGGGTCCCGAGGACTGGAATTGAGAACCACTGCTCTAGATAACTAGGGCTGTCAAATAAAATTTCAAATATTCGTAGAATAAAAAAAAAACATGCACATTCGAATGCAAAAACTGTGCATTCTAATTTTTTTTGTGTCAAGAGGTGTGCGAGACGTGATGACATAACACAGTACTTTTTTCTTTTAACATTAAAGGGATAGTTCACCCAAAAATGAAAATTAGCCCATGATTTACTCCATCCTGGGTGTATATGACATTCTTCTTTCAGATGAATACAATTGGGAGTTATATTAAAAAATGTCCTGGCTCTTCCAAGCTTCATAATGGCAGTGAATGGCTGTATGTCTTTGGAAGTCCATCAAAGCGCATATATTCATCATTAAAGTGCTCCACGTGTCTCTGGGGGTTAATAAAGGCCTTCTGAAGTGAAGCGATGCGTTAGTGTAAGAAAAATATCCATATTTAAAACATTATCGACTAAAATAACTAGCTTCCGGCTGTACGCATCGATTTAGGCAAAAAGAGTAACCCCTGAACTTGATGCCTCTCTTGGTTCAAACAAACAGGGCTGGGCAACCGCGTTCGTCATTATGTTGTGTGTCAAGTTCTAGGGTTACTCTTTTTGCGTAAACCGATGCGTACGGCCATCTGCTGGAAGCTAGTTATTTTAGTCGATAAAGTTTTAAATATGGATATTTTTCTTACATGATTGCATCGCTTCCCTTCAGAAGGCCTTTATTAACCCCCGGAGATGCGTGGAGCACTTTAATAATGGTAAATCATGTAAATCATTTCTGGGTGAACTATCCCTTTAAGTATTGACTTTAGAATTCGAATATAATTCGAATTTTGCTAATATTTAAGAAAGAAATTCAAATGTAGCTTTTCAGCCATTTTGACAGCTCTACGAGATACCATATTATTCTACATTTTTGAAAGCACATGAGAATCCACCGTTTACATTTACAACTCTGCATGTAAACTGTCTAAAAATACCAGACAATATTATAGTTGATCTTCACATTGGTTTAAAGAAAAACGGCAGACACACTGAAAGGAACTGCAAATTCAATCCCTGAAAGTAGGTGGTGCTTATAGAACAGCATAAATATACTGATTTACCCAGTTACTTGCGCTGTACGCAAAGCAGCGCTGTGTTTATAAACTCTAATTTATTAGGCATTATTCTTTGGAACTTTGATTAACCAATTTTTATGTAGTTCAATCCTGAGCCGAGCATCGATTTTGCACTTCCCTGATACTGAGCTAGTTAAATAAAATTAACACACAGGGCTGCCTGCACGTGATCAGCATCCATGCACTCGCGCTGTTTTTTTCAGGTTTTCCTGCTTTCCCCCAATCAGTAGCGCTGTTTCGCTCTGGCAGCACCTTGCTACTCTATAAAAATTTAGTACGTTTAATTCAAACACTTTTAAGGACCTATGTTTGTTTTCACATACTTTCCAGTTCTTGAATCCATGTATCTGAAATTCAAGTACTTTCAAGAAGCATGGGAACCCTGCCAACATTTTAACCGATCGCACTGCCTCTGTCATCTTGTCTGCTCTCTCTGTCGGAGATGAAAGCGAGGCTTAGGCAGCTCATCCTCACACACAGAGCATACACTGACAGGTGCATAGTTTTTCTATGTAAACATGCGCAAGACAGACGCGTTTAAACGTTGCACTTGGATTTTTTGCAGCGTCTCGTGCTCAACACGGCTTTATAAACACACAGTGCTCAAGTTAAAAGAAGTTCAACTTTTAAAAAACATGTCTCTAGAAAAATACTAGTTGCCTGTTGAGACATTTGTGCTTTTGTTCATATGGATATCGGGCTGCTAAATAGGGTTTGTGTTTTTCAGCAATAGTGTGCACCCCACTTAACTGAGAAAAGAAGGTCCGGGAAAAATCTGTGCCTTTTTGTTGTGTACTTTAAAGGTCTGACATTGTCAAACATACTTTTTCCGCTTTTTGTTACTTTGCAAAAGTTTTATTTATTTAGGATATAAATTATTATCTAAATATTCTTGAGAATCAGAAGTCATTTGGAAGTATGTACTTCCATTATTATGCTGTTATTTTACCAATTTTAGTGGCATAAAATTGTCTTAAAATGACAATAATATTGTTATTCGCAATTATTCCTGATTACGCAGCCAGAGAAACTCAACAATTTACCTTGGTCCTCTCGTCTTTTCCAGATGTTGGTTCTTGCTCAGTATCCTCATCTGATGCTACACTGTCATAATCAGGCTGGTCCATCTCAGGACTTTCACTGCCATGACGGTTCCCAATGTCCTTCAGAATTAACTCCACATTATCTGGGAAGAAACAAAGGGTGGAAGTTGAACTTTATGCATCATACAGTTCATGACAAACCCAAGAACTTTCATCACCTTTGACATTATCAGGAGAATTTCCTTGCTGACGGCGTTTGGCATCAGTTAAAATATCAATGACCAGCGTGGCAAACTCATGTGCATTGAACCTTGCGAGTTTCTGGCGCCCCTGTAACATAAATACCACAAACAGAGGGAAACTCAAACATGATCAAATCAACTCAATAATTTTAAAAGGTGTGTGCGCATCTGTGTCAATGTACCTGATTCCTAGTGGAAGAATATTCAGGGTTGACAGGGAGGAAAGGTACCACTGTGGTGTCAGTTACCAAAGTGCTGTGGTTCTGCGTTGCAAGCCAGACTACAATAGCAAAAGAATGACACCATTCAAAATGTTAGGATAAAATCAGAATTTGTACTTTTAGAGAAAAATGTACAGATATCAGGCTATTACGCTTCTCTAACCTGCATCTGTTTCCCTTCTGTCAACTTCATCGTACACATCCATGGCTAGTTCTTCAAACTGATGATTACTGAGCTGAAAGCACCACAGCAAGGTTATTTTGCTGTATACAGCTAATTTTACGTGTCAAAATAGGTGTTGGAATAAAAATGCATGGAGACAAAAACGGTAAACTACTGTACAACTTACGGACTGAAGCTTCTTCTTTGCTGCTTTGGCCAGTTCTGACAAGTCAAGACTGCTGTATGTAAAATAAAATAAAGAGAGCCATTATCATCTGATCATAACTTGCTCTAGTAAGACAAGCAAGTGCCATTTCCATACTTACACATTTCTTATCCATATGAAGCCAGCAATGAAAACAAATTATGCAATTAAGTATTTTAATAAACTACAGGCATGATACAAAAAGAGAGCTTATCTTACCTGTCTGCTATCTGAGGAATTATAAAGTGTTGCCCGCTTTTATGATCTGAGGAAAACAAGAAGCCATTTTCTTTCCAGGATCTCAAATCTGTGAGGTACATGCTGTGCTGTCATTACAGAGCTACTGATGACTGACCTGGCTTTCTTCCGCACAGATAGAACGCTAGTCTGTCTGTCAGCTCAAACTGGATCTCCACCAGTCTGTCTGCGAGTTCCTGGTGTCCTGCCTGCCTATAGTGAGACATAACAGATAACAGAACATAAAACATCACTGAAAATGATTCATCTTTGTACTGATCCCTCAAATCTGCATCTCTCTCACCTGGCGTAGTCAACAGGAGTCTTCCCAGAACTGTCCTGTGCTCCGGGATCGGCTCCATAAACAGTAAGCAGCTCTGCCTGTAGCAGCTGACCTGCTTTAGCTGCCACATGTAATGGAGTATTTCCTTTCTCCTGAAGAAAACAAATGACATTCATTAGAGTAATTCAGTCAGGGACAATAAACTAAACTCCTGCTATGGTGCGCATGGAATACATAGCAAAGAAAGCAAAATAATGATATCTTTTTCCACTTTAGCATTGGATCGACATGAAGGCATCCACCTATACTGCCATGCAAAACACAGTATTTACACATTTTGTCAAAATTGGGTTCTGATATCAGTGGGCCAGATTTCCTAACAGCTTGCTCCAGCGCAAACCCTCTTTTGGCGTTAAAAAAATACAGGATTTACTAAAGACACGCAGTGAAAAGTTAGTGCTGAAAAGGCGTGGACAGTTATTTTTCTGGCTGACCTTATTGCATTAATATGCATTTTATGAGTTTACCTTTCAGACACAAGATTTGTGGGAGGAAAGTATTTAAATGAATCATGCAAGGTGATTTACTAAGGTTTGAGCTAGTCAATTTAATGTTATTTGCGCCATTATTTTCCACCCAAAAAAGGCATGTCTTAATTAAACCAGACGCTAATTTTCACTGCTCTTGGTAGATTGCGTTGGTCATTATGGAAATGATCCGGCTGCGTCTGTGTTCTTTAATTTGCACGTCATGAGTAGAGCACTATTTTTTATATTACATAAACTAGAACGTTAGCAATTTCAAAACTTAGCAATATCCTTATGGTCTTTGAAACTTACTGGATGGAAAAAGTTAGCCTGTGCTCCCAGCGACAACAGCCTCAGACACGTTTCCAAATTGCCGGTTCTCACACTAGAGTGAAGTTGCTAAAAAAAACAAAACAAGAGATGAATCCATGGTTTATTTTGTGGTTTTGGTCTCAAGACCTCTGAAGACCACATCAGATGTAGATCTTCAATAGGCCTTGTTTGAGTCTCATTTTCATCTCAGAGATTCTTGTCTAGTCCAGTTCGTTCATTTTTATTAAGTAACATTCTTACCTTGCTGAGGTCTTTGGCAGTGACACTATCATCTTCTCTACATGGCATTCGATGAACAAAAGCCAACATTTGATATTTAGCCTTTATGAAATCTGTTTTGTTAGGGCTGAGAAAGAAGCAAATGATTAAGTGAGCATGTTTAAGCTGAGAGACTCGCTTGGCTCTAAATGTCATGATATATGGGACTCACTGGACTTTGTCCTGAGGATTGGCTTTGCGTTTTCCACTCATGATGGAAGATGGATCCAGAAGGCTGTGTTCCCAGATTGAATTTGCTCCATTATTGTACAGGGACTTCACCATCTATGGATAAACACCAAACACTTCACCTCAGCTTTAATTAACTTTCACTTAAGATAAGAAATGAACACGCATAAAACGCTGCACTGATGTTCCTGTGACTCCAGCGTCAGCAAGACACATGAGCAGTGTCTAGACACTTCAATGAAAAAAAAGAACATGAAAAAGAAATACTACGGAAGTCATTGGGCCCATCAACTGTTTGGTTACCAACATTCTTCAAAATATGTTTAATGTTCAACAGAAGAAAGAAATTTTGAAAAAAAAAAGGTTTGGAACAACTTGAGGGCGAGTAAAGAATGACAGAATTTAAATTTTTGGGTGAACTCTTCCTTTAAGCATAAACCAATCCTTAAACCAAAGACAGATACATTAATGATTAGGTTTTGACATCACTACTGGGCAATAATCAGATTTTTTATGATTTAACAAAGTCATGTAAACACGGTTTACTTGCATTACCAGGTTATTGGTTTGCATGTAAACCAGGACAAGAGGTTAATTCAAGAATCTGAATGCTCATTGTCTTGCGGTGTGGTGCAGGACGCCGACGAGAGAAAATACGCAGAACACAACATTCTATTTCTGTTTTAGGAACTGAGATACAATGCCTCATTTCCTTTTAATGAACCTCAGGAAACATGATGCAAAGCAAAGCGGCTCCACGTTAAGAGCACGCAGAATGGGTCTTCACCTGTAGCTGTGAGGAGGGCCACAAAGTTTGGGTCAGGTGCCGGACCTGAGAGCTGTGGCGGCCCAGACCTCGGTGAATACTGCAGCATTCATCACAGATCAGAACTCCACGATTGATTGAGGCCCAACGAGGATCTAAGAAAGAGAAAAGAAAAGCTTTGTTACTCAAGTATTGCAAATTCCCCTCAAAAAGCAGATCTCGACATTATACATTCTTCCTCCTTACACACCTAAAACTTGTCAAAAACTTGCCAAATCTATGACAAATGTATAAAGGCCCATTCACACCAAGAACGATAACTAAAGATAACTATATCAGTGTCCACACCGGCGGACGATATCGTTCTGTTTATCCTACGCGCGTGCTTGTCTGCCGCTTTAAACGTACAGTATGGAATTTTTCGCCACTAGGGGTCGCTAACCTATTTACAATAACAAAGGCGTAGTTTGATGACGCAACACATGCTAAGAATTATGGATGTTGTCGTCAACGTTAAGCCGACCGATCTAATAATGTTTATGGATGACTGAATACATTGATGCTTTTATCATGACTGTGATATGAAGCAGTTCGGGATTGCTAAGAGACAGCTATCAGCTCCACACACGACGCGAGCTCCCGCGGATATAAAAGGAATACGGACATTTCATTCTACCGAACTACACGCAGAATTACTACTCACAGGTCAGTTTATTAGACAAATTAAACTTGTGAGGTAACGCAGCGCTGTTTCACCTGGTCTAACATTACATTAGCACACTAAACTGCATTTGAATGTGTTGAAATGTATGTGTTAGTCTGTCTGTATGAGACTAGCAGTAAACTAGATCAACATTAGAATAACATACAGATCATATTCTAACATTTTATCATTGTTGAACTATATAACATTGATTAGTTTTATGTAAATGTGCTCACCTGTTTAATAAAGTACATGTAGGAGCGGTCGAAGTCTCGGACGTAGAGCTCTTGTTTATATACTGTCTATGGGAGCTCTCGGCATCTCGAAAACACCGCGCTGATATTGATTCTCGTTTTAGTTCTCCTTTTTTATCCAAAGTCTGCTTGCCATGGTCCGTAATGTTTGAACGAAACAACAACAGCGTGCAAATAGACATTGCGAACTCCACAGTTGTCTGCGTCTGTCGCTTTGGTTAATCAGAGGGCTCTGCTCATAGCTCTGGTTACCATGGCAGTACGAGCGGAAACCATAGGCGGAAACCAGAGACAACGCGGATATGACGCAATTGACTGCGACAAAACGGAAATAAAGAAACGTACCGTGTCTAAAAATTTAATTAAAATTTCTCCTGGTTTGAAAGTTGTTGGAAACAGTCGGGATAATGTAAGTACACAACTAAAAAAAATATATAACGTAGATATAGTGATTTTTGCTAATTTTAAAGCAAAAAAGGTACATATTGTGCCATTAAATGCTCAAGCTTGTTAGAGCAGGATTGATTCTGATTGGCTGTCAATGCTTATATCGTTCATCAGCTGGATAAAATCGTTCTGAAAATGATTCCGACTATATCGTTTCTCTGTGCCGTTATCGTTATAGTTGTGGTGTTAACTCTGCTATTCTGAAATGATGAGAACGATTTTTAGACCTATATCTTCATCGTTTTCTTTATAGTTATCGTTCTTGGTGTGAACGGGCCTTAACGCTGAGCCTTTGTACAAATGGCCAGATGTGCTAGTTTCCATGGAAGCATGGAAGATGCTCTCAAGATTCTAAGTTCTACTGTCATTGAAGCAAAAGAGGAACAGTATCTTATTTAATGCATTGTCAACAACAACAAAAAAACATTTTTTTTTTTTTTACAGGTGAACAACAAACAGCATTTTAAACTTAATAGTCAGATAAAGCCAAAATAGTAAATTAATGTAGATAATTTAGACCAGTAGGATCACAAAAAAACGGTACTTAAATATAATAGCCTAAATAATAATATTAGATTATAATTACTTAAAGTTATTTAAGTTCAGTGTTTTATTATAATAAATAACAATACCGTTATGATAACAGAAACTATGGATTTCGTTGGAAACTATGGTTACCAATGGTGTATCTTTGTTAGGACTTCCCTGCTTAATGAATTAAAGATGCATCTTTACCTCAAAGTAAAAAATTGGGAGACTACAGTTTATTGGTTGATCTGAATGTAAAAATTAGTTTTTAAAAGCGAGGGCCTGACCATCATCAGTTAGCGCTATTTTCCAATGGGAATATCGGGACTGTCCTTTAACCGCGTTATGTTTTATTCAGAAACCAGTATCCGTGTAATCCTTGAGTATTATTACTGTGTAGGCTAAGGCTTGAGAATAATCTCAAATAAATTCAGTTTATAAACATCTGTCTGAATAAAACCCTGTAAGATCACATAGGCACTGTCTGTTTCGTGTTTGTTTTGTTTGTCTTACCGGTCGAGCTGCAGTCTGCGCAGACCTCTCTGTTTCGCGCTCTAATGGACATCATACAGCTGCTTTACACGACAATATAAAACATTAATGTACTTAACACATTAATGAGGGAGAGAGACAGATGTGGGGAGGACGTGTTTTCCCTTGTTCCTCCTTATATGACGCCTTTTTTTACTTCCTGGAAGAGGAGGAGATCAGCAGTCATGGGCGGGTGTTCTTCAATATGACACCGCGACGCGACCAGCTCCGAACGCGCCCATTATCAACTGACCAATAACGTGCTGGTTCGTCGCGTCGTGTTACTTTTTGTTTTACCTTCATGAGGGTAGGCTACTTTAACTATATAAACACAAACGAGAGAAAAGGAGAGGAATTTACATTTAATATATCTGGAGGATTTGTCACTTTCTGTGGGTTTAGGCCTCTATAACCTGGTTATTTTCTGACCCTAAAGATAAACATGCAGAACTCGAGTCCCCACCAACACTATTAACCCCTTCAGGCCCTGCAGCCATTGGAATGGACATCACATGGTTTTTGGTTTAAACCAATAAAATGTTATGTTTTTATAACATGAGTAATGCCTGGTCACTCATTGGTCTCTGATCAACCAATCACAAAGGTTAGTTCTAGGGCTGTGAAACGATTAATCGCGATTAATCGCATCCAAAATAAAAGTTTGTGTTCACATAATATATGTGTGTGTACTGTGCATAATTATTTTGTATATATAAATACACACACATGCATGTATATATTTAAGACATTTTTTTTTATTTATACATAAAATATTTATATTTATATATACAAATTATATACACAGTATATTTAAGCAAATATTTCTTAAATATATACATGCATGTGTGTGTATTTATATATACAAAATAATTATGCACAGTACACACTCATATATTATGTGTGAACACAAACTTTTATTTTGGATGCGATTAATCACGATTAATCATTTCACAGCCCTAGTTAGTTCACACCAAAATGAAATTTCTGTCATGAATTACATGTAAAAACAAATATTGCATCACAATAACTGTAATTGTGATTGTCAAAACATTTGGTAACTAAATAGAATTTTATGAAGTTTAGTGACAACATGTTACAATGTTTACATTGTACAATGGCTGGTATAGGATACAGTTTTTATTATTGCTTGACAAAAATGTCAAGATTTCAATTCCATTCTTGTGATTTGATTCCGATTTTGATTCAATATTGACTAATTTGGATACATGTTTATTTTAAATTTTATTTAAAAAAATAATCTCACCTAATGCTGTAAACATAGAGGGCCCAATCTGCTGGTATTATTAAAGGTTAAAAATAACATTAAATTAAATATAATGCAGTTTTTTTATAATAACAATTATTTAATGACATAAGTAAAAATATAATAAATATGTAATATAGTGCTCAGCAAAATCTCTCTAGCTATTTTTTCTATTCAATTAACATGCTATGGTCGTTAAATGGCTTTCCTGAGGTAAATGTAACGTTATGTGACATAATTGTTCTCCTGCTGTTATATTGACCTCTTTCCGTGGTTGAAAAACACTAATTGGTCGATATTATGTATACTTTCGGTAAGTTGTACTGCATCTTTAAATAAAAAAGTAACAGGTGATCGGTTCACGTGCACTTGAACTGAGGCGCTCAGCGATCTGTCACGTCACATTTACAAGCGCCAAACGTATTCTTGTCTGAATTTCGTAATAAAATTGACGGAATCTAAGAGCTGAGAATTAGCTTAATATTAAAAGTACCTCTTTGCTCCACAATTTTTCTGTGCCTGAGAAAATGGATGTGTGGCGTGAGAGCGTGTGAAAAGTGTCAATTGCGTGAGTCTCACGCTCAATGCGTGAGAGTTGGCAGCCCTATATTAGTATGATTGTATGTCTTCAAAGTGACCCACACACACATCCTCCACACACACTGTCTTGATGCTATAATGGACACAATAATATATTCATCAAAACAACCAGCAAGTACACATAAACACATCCACACACAAAGACATATACATATACTCAGATTCACCCACTGCAACCAACAAAAAGAATCAAACAAGTTTTTTCTTTAGACTTTATATCTTACCTTTTTTTCTACATTCTTATTGCATTGCGCATTCTTACAGTATGTTCTTTTTAAAATCTCCAACACTATTTCAATACGAGTTCATATACTAGTTCATGACTAGTAAAAACTCTAGTTCATATGGTTAAAATATGATGATTTTTATGCTGATTCAGTCTTTGAAGTGGACATGTAAAACAATCTAATAAAAACAATTAGTTGTCAATTGTTTTATTTTTTAGATTGATTTCTACATTGAAGAAGAGCAAATATCAAGCAAGTAAAAGAAAAATTGCTCAGTGGAAAAAAGGGGTTAAAGTGTTTGCAGGTTTAATATGAAAAGTAGAAATGACTATAAGACCTTATGCGCCAGAGAAACAAGCGTGCAGCCATTTTTAGAATGTTGTGTTTGTACTTCCTTTTTTGTGGTAGGCCTAGCTCTGTATACTTCTGTGGCATCGCTGTTGAAGAGTAGGTTAAAGGCATGCAGGGTAGGTGATCTGCTATGGGGTTCTACCATTTCTTCAGCAGCATTTCCTTTGTTTGTCATTTATGACTATTCTGAACAAATTAGTGTATTTGCTCAGCAGCAGCGTAGCAGATCTCGTCCGCCAAAATCAAGCCTATACTGTATATTCCATGCTCTATGCCAATAAATGCTGTTGAAATTTATCCGTGTCAACGTATGTATTTTCATATCTGCGCATCTGCTCGCGCAGACATCATCATCAGTGTTTCATGCGATTCAGTGTTTGAGTTTCAAACAATGAGCTTATGTTGCATTCACACCATGTAACTTGGAAGAGATAGAAACCCATGACGTTATACTTGGAGCGGTTCGTGACTCAGATTTATGTGTTTCAATGGCAACACTATCAACGGCGAAATGAATCTGCAGCAGTCAGGTGCTCTTTAAGTTGTTTATGTTCACTATTATTGTAATGTTATGTGCTTTGAGACATGAGGTACTGTTTAATGCCCTCTTGTGGTGCTTTTGTTTGCTTTGCTCCCTGCTGTATGCATCCATGTGTTTTGAAGGAGGCATGGATTTGGAGACGCTCTGAACGGAGGGTGGGATCTTATGCTTTAAAGCTAGCTCGCTATTGGCCTCTCTGAAAATTGCCTAGCCTACCTTTAAGTGGATTTACTTATTATAGAGATAACAAAAGTTATCATGAGCATTGTAATGTTTGAAGTAGACATCATAAATGTCAGTATAGTGAGAAGGTTTTAAAATGAACTGTTCATTCATTAATCCGCAAGATCCATAGACAGTATAAGAAGGCAAGATCTTACCTTTCATGCTGTGGAAATACAAACCGGAAGACAGAACACAATAGAGAGCCTAAGTCCCTCCCCTTCCGGTTGAACACCATGGGACCTTAATTCGGAAAAATATTGTATGGTAGTCAATGGCGAGAGACAACAAATATTTTGATCTCGTTTGAATTGTGCCCTAAATTACACATATGATGTTTGTCAATTTAAAAGATACATTTTAAAGTCAAGAAAGTCGCAGTTTGATGTAAAACTGTTGAGGTATAAGACTGTGAAAATACGTAATTACAAAGACTACAAGCCCAAAAGGCGCACATGTGACGTCATACCTTTTCTCTCAATGAATGAAGAAGCTAACGTCTGTCATTTTTTCTATAGTCTTACGTTATACTCGTAACGTTACGCCGTCATGCCTGAGTGTTTTGTACCAGACTGAACACATACGAGCAACGGATGGTGACGTACATATAGTGCGAGACGAGAGATGTAGTTCATTGAGCGATTTTCACATAACACTAAATGTTACCCTTCTGTTTTATGACAAACTGCGACTTTCTTGACTTTCATAATTATCTTTTAAATTGACAAACATCATATGTGTAATTCAGGGCACAGTTCAGACGGAATAAAAAGATAAGTTGTCTCTCGCCATTGACTACCATACATATTTTTTCCGACATAAGGTCCCATGAGCCGGAAGCGGAGGGGAGGGACTTAGGCGCTAAGGGGCGGGGCTACAGTTTATTACTGTGTTCCGCCAAGAAATATTGTTTGAAAGACACTAATTTTAGTTATTGGGTAAAATAATTATTTGGAGGTGAATTATGGAGAATGAAAACCTCACCACTTGACTTGTCTATAAAACATCCATTTATTCCTAAATTAATTAGATTCTCACCTTTGGTTATAAATTACAATTAGACATTTACTAAAGCTTTAGACTTACCTCAGTGTTGTTTTACACAGAAATCCTTTATCATCTGACTGTATCATCAGCAACCTTGCTTTGTTCTGTGCAACAAATATGGGTAATTTTGTTTGAGTCCCAGAGGAATTATACTCCCTAAAAAACGGAGATTAATTGGAGCATTCAGAAGAACAGTGTCCAAGTAGAGCATGTCTCTAAATGAGTGGTTACTGAAATTGAATTTCTATGCTATATCTTCGAAATTATTCTTTGTAATTTACAATTTAATAATTGTAAAAAAAAAAAAAAAAAAATGTGGTAAGGGAGTAACACCTTCGGATAAATATCTAAAATGTAGTTAATTTGGGTAAATTAGGACACTTATGACATTGTAGTAACTGTCAAAAGTAGCCCAGTTTACAGATTGTTGCTAATAAAAAAAACATTTTAAAAGTGCACTATCTGCTAACAGCCACAAGGTGAAGACAAACACTTACAGAATTCAAGCAATAAAATGACAGTCCATTTAATTTGATTGTCTTCCACATTTCAATGTATGTGAAATAAATTTCCAAATGATGTCTGTTAAAAAGAATAAAAATAAAAGTTAAAATGCAGAAAATGTAGTAAGTAATAACAAATGCCGTGGAAATCATCTTCAAATACTTTTATTCATTCCGCCTATTTCTTGACAACACAAATTTTGTTATATTTTTCTCAGGGATCCCACAGTGCAACCAGCGCATGTAGGATGTGCACTGTACACAACATATACATACATTGCAGTAACACATGTATATACATTTTGTAAAGAAAATTTTAAATAATAATAAAAAAGCATTTTAAAACTCAATGTTGTAATTAAAATACATAATCATTTTTTGAATAACCACTGTTTTTCTACCTCAGTGTTTTGCTCCTAACATTGACATGCCCTAAAAAAAACATAATATATTAATTTCCAATTCACCTGGACCAGAACAGTCATGGCCATAGGAAAGCAACCATCCTGTCAGCGCACACAGGCTACAGTAGAAATAATACTGTTCACAGAACTTGCAAAATGCTGAAAGAAAAGAACTGCAAAATGCTGAAAACATTTGTTTAGGGCCTGACAGTGAGCAATGTGGCAGAACAAGTGTGGCTTCCCAATGCTTGACATCTAAAGTCATTACACCGTCTAAATCACCCGTGCTTCAAAAAAACGTCCAAATAAAGGATCGTCTTTCAGCTAGAAAATACATTCTCATAGACGTTCATGTGCAGTTTCAGTGATACTTACTCTACTTGAACACACATTGCACATTAAATACTGCATATTGGTTTAATGACTATGAGGATGAGGATGAATACAGACAAATTCTGTAGTCCCTGTTCTGGATTGATTTTTAGGAACATAATCATAATGAAAAATACATTTTGTGGGTGGACCATTCTTGAGAGCTAACTGATCCTTTAGCATAAACAGTGCAAGCTGATCACTATGACCTGCAGATGCTATTTTTAGTCTAGTAATGTTTCCTAATTGCCCTTGTTACTTAAAATAGGATAAAGGGTCTGTCAATAAAGCCAACAGGGCAATGCATAGGCTCCAAAAGACATGTGTCCAGCATCTCACAAGACTCTGATCTAGCTCTAAGGACAAAATGACCATCTACATAAGATACAGTTGCCTTAAACAAATGGGACTGGTTCATAGTGACCAGATTAGACCAGTCCATCTGAGACAGTTTCACATGTCACATGTTCTAGACTAAGCCGTCAGCTCTCTGTCTCTAGTCTTTTCATCAGTTCATACATTGTTCTTAACAATGCCATACATGGGACTTAAAACAAGTTGATTCCATAAGAGATTCCATAGGTGAAACTAGGACTCGTAAGTGGGGGGGAAAACCCACCTGATAATTAAATATACAAATCAGAACCATCTCTAGATTGTGGAATTGCTGCTTAGAAATAGATAAATTCCAGTAAACACATTTCTAATTCTAGATTTTGGCCTTTTGGAACTATTCTTGACGGGAAACAGGATCAGGAAATAAAACAAGACTTGAATCCGTGTCGCCCACGTGAGCACCAAAATTCACTATCACTAAAGGCCAATCTAGGACCGCAGCTCCAACTAGAAATACATTTCCCACTTGTGTGTGTGAGAGCTTGTATGAGAAAATGCAACTTTGCATCTGGCACCTCAAGAGGTTACAGTTAATTTGAACTTTATCATGAGGTTGAACGTTTATTATATTGCCAAATATTCAGATTACTGATCAGTTTCTTTTTGAAAATTCAAGCATAACCTGGATTTTTCACAGTTTAGTCTTAACAAACCCACTGCTGGTCTCTCTTTAGAATGCATCAAGAAACAAGTCTGTCCAGCTCCACTACACTAATAAAGCCACGTTTAATACTTTCTCAAATCAATGTGCATCTCTCACCCGTCCAGCAGCTGGTTCAGCATCAAAACACAAAGACAACATACAACATGGAAAAAAAATCATGAAGTGGCTTTAAAATCAAAGCTTGGCAATATGAAGTTGTTTACAGCTGCCCTCGGGATATAAATGAACCCTGAGGGAGAAAAGAAACACATTCATGTGACAATAACTCATTCACATTTGAATGGATGCCATTGGCTGGAGTGGACCTGCTGTAGTTAACCAGTAATATACCACAACCATTACACGTGAGAGGTTTGGTTGACCACAGGCTTGATGGCTGCATCCCAGTTCTCATACTACACCTCATAATAGTGCGCTGAGGTGATGTATTTTTGTAGGCCAACCCAGAATTTGGCATCACCCTGGTTGCCTTGTCAAAAAAAAATAAAAAAAAATAGGATTTTTCAATTGGCAATTTTAGCTCTGACCAACGAAAATGTATGATTCTTAAGTTACATGTCAATCTTCATTAATTTTGAAGTCTAAATACAATCGGCAAAAGTAAAAATCTAAAGTTAGGCTATAAACGAACTACACCACAGTCGCATGACTTCAACGTCATCATCACTAAGCTTCCGACAACTCTTGCAGCCTAAAAATTTTAAGATTAGCTTTCATGTTCGGTGTGATGATGTTGACGTCCCGACAACCCTTTGTAGTCCCATTTAGCCACTTGTTAGCCACCGACTTCTTTAAGACAAGTAAAAGCTTTAAACAAAACTCACAAGGGGATATTACAGATGTATTTTTCGTCGTAGAATAAAATGTGAAAATATCTTGAGCTTGAGTTTAACCCAAAACCCATTTAGCCAAAAACCCACTGACTTTGGGATGATGCTAAAATGCTAACTTGTTTCCAGGTTTTGCCTACAAAAATATGCCACTGATGCACTACACTATTAGCGTAGATAAGTGTGTGCCGCCTATCATTGATCAGCCAAACAAATAGTCCCGCCCCAAACTCTAGCCATTGGTTGCCGTGCCAAGCTGGTTGAGATGTTTTGATAGCACCACAGAGCCACAGTATTTCACTTTTCAGGCAAATAATCCTTTGGATTTCTTATAGTTGACTCTTCACATTAAAAGAGCAAAGATGACTGAAAAATCACCTTTCAAATAATAATGTCCTGAATTTTGCATCCATACCAACTTGTGCACAACAACAGCGCATGTAAGAGTGATTTGAGTGCTTGAATAGAAAGGCCCACACCTGCCAAACACATCCATCTGCGCTCACGGTAAAAGGAGTAAACTTTGAAAAGCCTGTACGCTCAACTGTGCGCAAGATGGAGCGGAACATGGAAAATTAAGTCTACCAGTGCCTCAACCATGTCCTAACTATATGTCTAAAGGTATTTTTATTGTGTAGTAGTATGAACACTGGAATGCAGCCGGTGACGCTCAGTAGATGATTCTACCCTGGCTCTTTTGCCAACGCAAATCAATCAATCAGAGGAAGTCATTTCGAACAGAGGAGGATAAACCAGTTGCATATAGTTGATGTACCATGGCGCAAGCTATCAAGGAACCAGCCTTGATTCTCCATGGAAGCCTGTTACAAATGAACTCTGGCAACAAATATAGCTCTACATAGAAATTATATATTTTCATAATATCATTCAATTCCATTTTTTTTTTTTTTTTTATAAATAAATGTGTACATGTCCACATAACACTTGTTGATAGTAACTCCATATTTTCTTTAACTGGTCCCAGACTCCAAAAGGTTTAAAAAAGGGATGCTCAAGTTTTCCGAGTGTTTAAACCAGAGAGTCGGTGTCAGTTTTTGCAGTGACAGTTGAGTTGTTTTAGCCCTGGGTGAACAGACCGATTTCACCATCATTTCTCCGAACTGCATTTCGGCTCTAAAGATGGAGAAATGAAAGTACTGGGTTTCCTTCAGTGTCTGCTGTCAGCAAGGCCTCACAGTGCTGTAGCCAGACTGCGAGTGTGAGAACCGCTCAGTCAGTGCCGCCCACTTACAATGCCCCGCCCCCTTCCAAGCTCATCTGATCGCTTACGTGTGGAGATGTTCATTACATTCGCTGAACCGGGAACTCTGTTCGTCAGTGATAGCGACTTCTCCTTTCTTCACTGTCTGAATCATAGTCTTTTAACCCGATACCTTTCTGTAGTTTCATTAGAGACTCTTTCATCTGTAAACACACAAATGTATCATTGAAATCCTGCAGTGATTGCAGTTCAAAGGAATAGTTCACCCAAAAGATTTGGAATATAATCATACGAACCAATTTCATGATGCTTTTGCATCCTTTTCAAGAGCAACAAGTAAAGTTCTTTTCTCCTTTTGTGTTCCACTAAAGAAAGCAAGTCATATGGATTTACAATGACATGAAAATGAGTAAATGATGACAGAATTTTCATTTTGGTTGAACTATCCCTTTGAGTTCCTTTCTTCCTTATAGTGTGGTGCAGGGATGACATCATGAACCTGGAAGACTAATGGTGGTTTCTTGAAGATTTTCCTATGGGGTTTTTCAATTTACGAGTAAGCGAATTTCATGTAAGCTATGTATGGAAGTAAAATAATGACAAATGTTTTTGAAACAAAAAAGCAAAAATTTGGATTGCATTAACCCTGCTTGCATTTTAATGCATTGTATTTTTAGGGCTTGCATTTTTATGGGCTGAAATTCAACGTGGTTGTATATTTAAGCTGAAAATATTTAAAATGTAATAATCCATATTCACCTTTCAGATTTCACTTCCAAAATATTCATTCTGTTTAAAAATGCAACCTATAATATTCAACAGGCAATTTTCGGTCCACTTTATTTTGCTTTACAAATTCGCTTCCACAAATTCAGTGGTTCAAATTCGACAGAAAATGCAACATTTGACATCCGGAATGTCAAGAATATCAGTAGATTTTTTGTCGATTGATAATCTCCATAGCTGTTAGTCAGCCTCACCAGCAGGGGGCGCAAGCGGCTGTTGATGAAGAAAACTTTAGAGCAACAGGTGAGAGAGAGTCATTCATTCATAAACGGATTTACAGAAATGGAACAAGCGGTAAGTATTTGTGACGATTATCAGGGCCAGAATATATATGGAAAAGCTGATTAAGACATTTAAGTCTTCACAGTTATTTTTGCACATGTAAGCAGCTTTCTCGACCGAAAATTGCCTGTTGAATATTATAGGTTGTATTTTTAAACAGAATGAATATTTTGGAAGTGAAATCTGAAAGGTGAATATGGATTATTGAATTTTTATTAATGAGAATGTGTGTGAAATGTTTTGAATTGAAATATTCACAGCTTAAATATACAACCATGTTGAATTTCAGCCCATAAAAATGCATGCAAGGTTAATGCAATGCATATTTTTTTCAAGTAGTGCAATTCAACAAGCTTTCTTGTTTCAAAAACATTATTTTACTTCCATAGCTATGGGTGTGTGTAATTCACATTGTAGAACAAAATGTCAAAGCATTGTCAAGTTATATAGCACAGGCATCCCATAGGAAAATCTCAAGGGAACCAGTGACAAATTAGTCTTCCGGGTTTTGACGTCATCCCTGGACCACTCTATTGTTTAATACTGTTTATTACTTCTTAATATGATACAGCTATGAAATTCAAACTTTACTGTACTTGGTCGTACCTCATCTAACAACAGCACAGATGACTTTATTATTTCCCTCCATTTCTCCAGCTCGTTTTCATGGTAACGCTGCATAGACTCCAAAAGCTGAGCCCATTCAATCTGTGTTTGCGGAAGTTTACTGCAACACACACACACACACACACACACACACACACACACACACACACACACACACACACAGAGTGAAAAACATTCCTCGTGCAAATATCATTCATGTGTTCATATGCAGCAAAAATCAGTCTATTAATCAGTATTTCTTTTTTTTAAGACTTGAAAAGCAATTTTTTTTTCAGAGAATATTTATTGAATTAGGTTTATTTTTCTTGCCACATTGGCATTTTTTCTTGCATAAACCTTACTACAGATAAACTTCCATCTTATGCAATACTGCTTGTTGTAAGTGTTTGTACATTTTTACCTAAAAACTACACAAAAATACATATTAATACAATATTTTTTTACAGTGTGCTAACAGTTACCTGCCAACGTAGGTGTTTTGAAAAACCTCACATTCCTTCTCATAAAAATAACAAATCAACACATTCAAGGGTCTAGTTACCTTTCCGGAGACCTGAGACCCTGCCATGAGGTCAAACTCTGGGCTGTGTATTCCAGCATCCATAGCTTATAAAACAGCATCATGTTTAAAAAGACCAGCAGCACCAGACTGAGGAACGGAAGAGAACAAACCCAGATCAGCTCATGAACCGCTCCATATCAGCTACGTCAAATAAAACACAGCGGCTGAAAATATTTTGACAGCATTTATACAGCATTCATACAGATGAAAACATTGAATACCTTACACAAATCCTGCAGGATGCAATGAAAACAGGAGAGAGAAAAGACATGAAGCCAAAGAAAAACAGACCATAATGAATTCCTGCTGACCAACAATGTGAGTAACTTGAACAGTAACTCTGAAACATGAGGGAAAAAAAAAAACTTTTTCTCCTCTAATAATGTAACATAGTGTGAGAGACTGACAAAGTTAGAAGATTGAAAACAGACCAAAGTAGACACTGAATGAAACATGCAGTGAGGACATTAAAGTGGCCTATTCTACACTTTTGTGCCATGTTAGAAAATGTAAACCTCAAATAATTTTATTTGAAGAAATTATCTGCATGTGTCAATCTGGGTTTGCTAAAATGAGCAATTTGGGAGAAAAGAAGTGGAGAAAATAAGCTTCATTTTCGAGTTTAATTCCTGTGATGTCTTGGTTTTCATTTCTCATTGAGAATACTCACACAGAGCTGATGATGAGCAGGAGTTTGGAAACGCTGTAGAGAGCCAGGCCTTCAGATCTGTGGTCCGGGATGTGTCTGGTCTGTGTGGATCCTGAGACAGCAGATACATTATACTCAATGAACACAGGAAAACACCTAAAAATGCAACCAAAACTATATTCCTGCCCAAGTACAGTTCATTAAAGTATCTCAGGAGGAGACTTGGCTGATGTCACACCTGCCACATGTTTGATGCGACGGATGACACTCTTCTCATCCTCAGGTGTGGTGACGGGGCTGAGCGTCTCGTCCTGCTGCCTCATGTGTGTCATGGGCCGCTTCCTCCGCCTCACTGGAGCTGTGTGTAACGCTTTGGATCTGGGAGACTGTTTGTGAGGTTCAGAAAGCACCAGCTTACTCAACTCTAGCTCTAAACACACACACACAGACACGCACACAGCAAAGAGAGAAACAGAGATTATTTTCATCTTTATTCTTTTTATCCAGTTCTCTGCATTTTATTTTATTATAGGCTATATTATATGTATTTCTATTTTATCTTAAACTTTTACTCTGAATGTAAATTAAATATTTAATGTTCAAAATTAATATTTAATTTTCATTACATTTTTTAAAACTTACCTAAATACCTAAAATATTCATCCAGGCCACTCCAGAAGTTTCTCTCAATGAAGCCCTTGACCAAACCCCACGGTTGCTTCTTGTAGCGCAGTTCAGCTGATACTCTTTTAGATTCATAAGCAAAAACCACAGCATTTTATTCCTCTTACATGCTACAAAATTTGTTGTTTTTTGTATAGCACCAAGCAATACACATTATAATGATATTTATTGGATTAAAATAGAGCGCAGACTTTACCTCAGACGGCACTTGTTCTTGGCGACCCTGGTGAGCATGTAGCGGTTGAGCGTGTAAAAGTAATCGTGATATGGGACATCGTGAGCAATCACCTCTGCGTCGATGATGTAGCACTCGCTCACTTGACTGGCCTTGTGCAAAGTCTACAAGAAAAAACAAAGAAACTAAAGCTTTTCATAGCATCATCATGAAGACAAAAACTACATTAAACATGCCCCAGAGACTGTACGAGGCTTGTTTATCTCCTCTGGTGAGCTCACCTGTGTCTCTGTGACTGTGGCCGTCTTTGGGGCCAGTGGGTTGGAGAGGGCGATGGTGTACCTGATCTCTCTGGTCTGACCAGTGTCCTCTTTCCTCCAGGGGTGATAGACCACATCTGCAAAAGAAAGACAGAGAGAAAGAAAATAAATAATAGCTAGAAAAATAAACAGATAGATAGACAGACAGACAGACAGACAGACAGACAGATAGATAGATAGATAGATAGATAGATAGATAGATAGATAGATAGATAGACACATATATATATATATATAGGGATAGACAGACAGATAGATAGATAAAGAGGAACAGGCAGACAGACAGACAGATAGATGGATAGAGAGGGATAGACAGATAGATAGACAGACAGACAGACAGATAGATAGATAGATAGATAGATAGATAGATAGATAGATAGATAGATAGATAGGGATAGACAGACATATATAGGGATAAACAGACAGATAGATAGATAAAGAGGAACAGGCAGACAGACAGACAGATAGATATATGGATAGAAAGAGGGATAGACAGACAGATAGATAGATAGATAGATAGATAGATAGATAGATAGATAGATAGATAGATAGATAGATAGATAGGGATAGACAGACAGACAGACATACAGATAGAGATAGATAGATAGATAGATAGATAGATAGATAGATAGATAGATAGATAGATAGATAGATAGATAGATAGATAGATAGATAGATAGATAGATGGCCCAAACAGCTCAACCTGAGAAGCGCCTCTGCTCCAGAAACTCTCTCATGAACTGGGATTCAGTGAAGAGGATGTCATGCAGTTTTTCCACACTGAACATATACACTTCATTAATGTACAGTTTCCCATTCAGATCTTCCTGGAAGGCCTGCACTTCCCCAGCTGAGAAAACACACACGCACAGAAACAGTCAGACTAAAGTTGTGGTACAGTACATAGAATTTGATTTTGCATACACACCTTCATCGTGTGTTTCTGAGGAGTCGCTCAGTTCAGTGGGGAGGTCCTCGTTGTCATTGAAATCAAGGGAGGGGGATGGGGCGGGAACATGGGCAGAGCCACTGGTCTCTGACAGCATGTTTTCAGGTAAAGGCAGGGGCAGGAGGTCTTCTGGGACGCAGCCAGTAAAGTCCTCCACTGGGGGCACATCAAACTACAAGGATAGAAAGATTGATTATGAACATTTTGAATTAATAAAATATCAATTTGCAGTGCTAACATTATGCTGTACTGGTCAGGTATGGCCATCTTAACCATTTATGTCATGTATAAATTACCATTAATAAACAATTCTGCAGGTGTATTCCCACTGTAACACAGTTACTGTATGTGTTTTGTGAAGGTGGCCCAGTTCTTACATTGACTGGAGCGTCTGTGCTGTCTGTGGAATTGAGACTGCTATTGAGGAAAACCTTCCTGTGGAGCTGAGGGCTGATGTCCATTTTGGCGTCTTGGGTTTTGGGACAATTGTCAATGGCCTCGTTGTCTTCAGCGGGAATCTCCTCACAGTACCTGCACCAGGGAGAGGGGCAACAGCTGCAGGTCAAGATTACCAGCTCGGGCAGCAAAACAGACCCTCTACCACTGATAGCAATAAGACGGATTGATAGACAGTGGGAAAAAAGGAGAAGTGACGATGTCTACAGCAAATCAATGATAATTTGCCATCTGAATATTGGATGTACCGCTGTAGTCTGACTGATGTATATCTGATTGGGCAGTCTTCAGTGTCACACAGGCCTTCAGCCATCATTCTAATATGCTGATTTGGAGATCCAGAAATGTTTCTAATTAATATCAATGTTAAAAATAGTTCTGCTTATTGTTTTTGTGGAAACTGTGACACTTTTTTCAGGATTCTTTGATACAAAAGAAAGGAAAAGACAGCATTTATTTGAAGTAGAAATCTTTTGTAACATTATAAAAAAATGTACTGCCACTTTTAATTAATAATTAGGGGTGTAACGATACCCTCATGTCACGATTTGATACATATCACGATACTGAACTCACGATACAATATTATTGCGATAATCCGAGACATGGTAAAGGGTTAACAAAAAATGTACTGTTGATTAAAATGCTACATTTCATATTACATGGTGGATGTAAATGAATAGGCTTGGACTTGATGAAACCCAATGCACAGGACAATGGAAACTCCAAAATAAAAATATTGATGATTCTGAAGCTGGAAATACAGAATTATTTTAGACGAATATGCTTGCACTGTGTCACTGACTAGATATATTTAAAATAATGTAGGCCACTTTTTACTGGTAACATTTGGCATTATCATGACCCACAAATATTCCCCCATTGCATTATTATACATTATATTCAACATTATATATATATATGTATATATATATATATATATATATATTAGGGCTGTCAAACGATTAATCGCGATTAATCGCATCCAAAATAAAAGTTTGTGTTTACATAATATATGTGTGTGTACGGTATATAATTATTTTCTATATATAAATACACACACATTCATATATATATATTTAAGAAAAATGTGTTATTTATATATAAAATATTTATATATAATATACATTATATATAATATAAATATATATACACAGTATATACATGCAAATATTTCTTAAATATATACATGCATGTGTGTGTATTTATATATAGAAAATAATTATATACCGTACACACACATATATTATGTAAAAACAAACTTTTATTTTGGATGCGATTAATCACGATTAATCGTTTGACAGCCCTAATTATATATATATATATATATATATATATATATATATATATATATATATATTAGTTTAATGTAGTACTGACACTAGAACTTATTTTGGGTGAATAATACACAATACAGATTGTCACCCTCCACGATACATATTGTTGCAGTTTTGTATTGCGAAATTTTGTGACACCCCTATTAATAATGCAGCTTTGCTGAATAAAATTATTATTATTATTATTATTTTTATTTTTTTTCACAAACAAAACTGGTTTGGATTGGCTGTATCTGATTGGGACTATATCAGTGTATCTGAATGGGTGTAGTTTGTGCTAAAATAGCTTCTTGAGTTCAGACCTAAAAAAAGACTAAATCTGTAAATCTGAGTGTACTAGAAGCTGGGAAAGGGGCACAAAACCACTACTGTGACTAGACAAAATACCCCCAATACCAGATATTCCTAAACTTGCAATTGAAAATCTGTTTCCTGGACCTCTTCTAACACAGCTGTGAGAGAGGGTGTAGATTTGTAAATTTTGAATCACCTAAATGATTCAACATTCAGGATGGGGGAAGACTCACCCCATGGTGTTGAAGTCGTCATCAGGAGGTACATAATCTTCATCGTCACTGGTCAGACCCAGTTCATTCCCATAACACTGATGGACAAAATGCCACAGCTCTTTGGGACACAATGGCTAGATAAATATGAGAGACATAGAGACTTTGTGGGCTAACATGGCCACCAAACATTTGTTTTCAAAGGATCATTTGGGAATAATGACATATCTTGTCAAACCTTTTCTAGCAGAGCATTCTGCCAGAGTCTGAACATCATCATGTACGTCCGATCTCTCGCCCCGAATGAGGTAAAAAAGTGCTAAAGGAGAATATGCAAATGTTTAGTATGTACGACAGAGTTTGGTGCACAAAGTCAAAGACCTCTGTTTACCTTTTCATTGTCTGTGCACAGCTGGATGGCGTTGGGGATGAGTCTAGCCGTTTTCTCCTTCGTCATGGAACAAACATCTTTCAACTTCACGGTCAGCTAAACACACACAGACATAGAGAGATGACGACACAAACTCAACAAACCTGCTGAAGCAACACAGTACATTCACTGGATATCCGTTTTTTCAGAGCTAAAAAGAGAGGCAGAAATGTCAATTCTGTGCAGAATACGCCGTTTCTCCTCACAGCTGTGCGAGAAAATCAGAGATGATAGTAATATTTCAACTCACCAGCGTTTCCCAGCGGAATATGTTGCTATAGAAACAGATCCAGTTTTCGGAGAGGTAGAGGCGGCCCTGCAGGAGGATATCTCTCTGCAGGGCACAGGAGTAGTCTGTCAGGATGAGGTGAGAGGTCAGAGTTCAAAGGTCATGGATGTTAAGATGCATCCTCCACTTTCATACAAGAAACATTTCCATGCTTTATACATATTGTTTATACAAAACTTATAATATAACAGGCAATCACTAGTTTGAAAAAAAAAATGAAAAAAGAAAAAGGTAGGTCTCAACATTTTTGGCCTAACCAAATCAACAACAACAAATCAATACAGTAATTTCAGGTTGTATGTTAAATGATAACATGTATGCTACAAGACGGCTAATTATATTGTAGCTGCCTTCAGTATGTAAAGAACAAACATAAGACTCACCCACAATGAGGCGCTCCGTGTCGGGCAGCTGCTTGAAGAGCTTCCTGAAGTCTTCATTTCGCTGCTTGTATGTGGGGCTCAAAACCTGAGTGAGGAGAGGAGAGAGAGAATGAGACCAGCTACTGTATGTACAGTACAGATATAAACACAAACATCCACACAGAGACAGTTAAAACACTCAGCATTCTCAGCAAACACTCACACTCAGAAGGAACAAAGACCTCATACATTGTTTTTTTGGAGAAAAACTGTAAAAGGGTCATTCTACAAAACGGGTGCCATTTGTATCCCCATATATACAGACACAATGGTTTGTCTTACCTACAATAACCAAAAAAGAAAAAAAAAGTCAGTAAGTATATTTATGCTTTTTTTTTTTCATTTACTTTAATCATGAAGATTTTTTGGCCTGTTCCCACCCCTGTAAATGCAATAAAACCTAGAATGTTCTATTCATTCTCTTTCTATATATTTTTCGATTTTAGAAGAAAGAATTCATTTTAAAATTATATTATAAAGGCTTCTTGTGTCCCCAGCATATTTTCTCTTTCACAGCAGCTCAGTACATCAAAAAAAAATATATAATTTTTTTATAAAAAACCTTAAAATATATACCTGGTATGTACCATTGTATAGTAGACACATGAAACATGGAAAATGGAAAGAAATATCAGCATTAAATTCTCAAATGAATTTGTAAAGCTGTCACCCTGTTTCCATTAACACTTATATAGGAAATTTTGATTTTAGTTTTGCATAATGCAGTTTATTAACCCTAAAACACATTATCTGTCTGATTAAATGTTTAATATTTTACAAAAATGTACTTTAAAAATCACTTTATCAGTCTGGAAAAGGCAGTGTATATATACAAAAATAAAAATAAATATAAAGAAATACAAAAAATATATCAAATCATTGCATTCACAGCAAAATGCATGGCATCTGTCCTAAGCAGGTCCGTAAGCGCACAGTAGTAAAACTGTAGTCGTGTCTCTCCACTGAAACATAATGAGATGCTCATGATCTAACAGCAACAAAGCCAAACTAAAAAGGGAGACAACTCCCTTCTCATCTGCTCACTGATTGGTTGCTTACAGCAGGAACACTCTCTAAATCCCAGTCCCAGTCCATCCAATCACACAGGGGCACTTCAGACTGTTGGACTGCCTCCCAGTCGTAGAGCCAATCAGAGTCTGCATCAAAGCTGAGGACTTCCATCGCTCTTCACGTTCCCACTTATTGTCTCAGCTCCTGATGGTGGTGCAATGCTTCACGATATGCAGGTTGAGCTCAATACCAGCTTCAGCAGGCCATGCTCTGAAATGACCTGGCGTAACCTCTGCACCCCTCCTTTGGCATTACTGGGCTTGTTTTTGAAGAGTCTCAGCACCTAAACACCAGCCAAACAATCCTCCACATACGGCGGGAGAACTCCTCACATTGATAAGAGACACATATCAATCTTGACAATGAAAACGGAGCACGGTTTCCTCAGGAAATGAGTTAAACTTTTAACAAGACACAGAGGACTGTTAGTGGTCTGCTTTGAAAGGCTGTGGCAAAACAATCTTTTTGTTTGAGGGTTTATGCCCGCTGATCCACCAAATTTACTAAATACAAGAAACAGTTCCAGATCCAGCCAGAAACTCTAAGGTACGTTGCCACTTTACAATATTTTAGATTCAAAGGGTTCATGAAGGTTTTCAGATACAGCTATCTGATGAAAACATATATTTAGGATATTGCATATCCTAAATGTTTGCCAAGAAAAACAAAATCGTCCAAGAACTATCCCGAGGCAAAATCTCTTTACACAAATTCAAAAACTGAAAAGTGTTTGATTCCTTGAGGCATCCCAGAAAAACATCCACCTGTTAAAAAATGCAGGGTTTCTCTTCAGATCAATTTCTTTAGTATGGATAAAAATAGTCAAAATACAAGCATTAATATCCTTGCAAGTCAAGATTAGTTCATCTGCGTCACGTCCCTTTGAGTATATCTTCCTGGAGGATGCAAAATGTCTCATTTAATCTCACAGAGAGTCTCTTGAGCTGAAGCAGCCCTTTACTACAACAGGAAAGAGTTCTCACTAAGACTTTCTTCAAAACATTTCTGCCAAGAGGAATGGGAGGGGCCTGAGAGAATGTTTGTGTGTGAGAAAGAGGGAGGAGGAGCTAGGGAAGCCAGCTGGCCAATAGAATGCAAAGAAGAAGAGAGAAGAGGGGCTGTGCCACATGTAGTGAGCTCTTTGCTTCAGGCTGTACATTTTTCTCACTCATGATCGAAGAGCTGGGAGATTTATATGCTTTTCCTAGGACTGTCATTACACCCCCACCCCAGGTCAAACTTGATTCAATGTCTCTCCGGAAATGTTACAAAGAAACCTTATACTCCTGTGACAGCTGCTGTTGCCAGTTTCCTGAAGACCCTGATGGGTTCGGTGCCTGAACAAGATACTTCAGCTTCCACAAATTTGTTTTATTGCGAAACTAGCAAAAGCAGCAGTTTTTTTTTTTTTTTCATGAAGTGGGAGAAAGAGATCAAAAAGTTGGAGAAAGTAGAGGACAGAGAGATAAAAAGTGTTTGAGAGAATCAGAGGCCCCCATTGTGCACAAGTCATTTTTATGGTGTTAGTGTTGAGGCACGGCCAAGGACAACGCCTCAGTCTTCATTCTTGCACTCTAACGGGGTGAACAAACTCTAGTTAACTTCCTGGGCTGGAGGAAGGGGGGATGTTGAGGGGATGCCAAATGGGTGAATCATCTCTCTCTCTCTCTGGCCTCTCCTCCAATCCCCTCTCAAACAAAACATCTGAGGCCACTGTTGAGCCAGACACATTGTTCAGCTCAGGAGCAAGACTCTCGGTAGAACCAACTCTTTTCTTTGAAAGTCCTAAGGAAGTCTCTTTTTTGTACAATAAAACATGTTGGCACTACATGTCTGGTTGCCCAATGTTAAATCTAGGTCCTATTGGTAAATATGAGGGAAAAATGTAACTAAAATATATTTCATTTAAAATATTTACAAAAATATAACCATTAGTTGAAGTAGAATTATAGAAGAAAATGGGTAGCGCTTTATTTTACAGTCCTATTCCCCACGTACATACTGCACTTATTATAGTAATTTCAATAACTGGGTAATAACTAGGTACTAATCCTGAACCTACCCCTAAACCTAACCTTAGCCCATAGTTACCTTATATTACCCAGTACTTTCTTAGGTAAGTACACTGTAAGTGCACGTACTGTAAAATAAAGTGCAACCAGAAAATGCATGAGAAATAAATGACAAATATTTTTTCATTTCCCTACATTTGCCATGATTAATGGCACCACTACAAATTACAAATTAAAACAGAATAACACAATATTCCCATTCATCCTGTACTTTAGGCTATCTCAGAACTTTTCACTCCTCTAGCTCAACATTTTGTCGCGTTTTTTCCTTGCTACACTTACTCTTCACTTGTTCACGTTTAAAGCTTAGACGTTAATGCATGATTTTCTGTAAAGCTTCTTTGAAACAACATGGCTTGTAAATGCGCTATACAAATAAAAATGGCTTGACTGTCCCTGTGACCGTGACGGGGAATGTGATTATTTACAGTCCTGTGGAGAAAAAGCTTCTTCCTTTACTGTCTGTATTTAGAATGTTTACAGCTGTCATCTTACAACTGAGCATATTATTCAACAGCTTGCGGTTATCTGCCCACCCAAGAAAAACTAAAATGAGCAAAGTATACAATTTTCTGATAAGCTCACACTTGGAGAGAGTCCCAGCATCATTGTTTCCTGCTGGTCTTTATAAACACTGACTGTTATCTCCACACAGACGCTGGTGTCCACACATTGGTTTTCCTCTGTTTATGGAGTCATGCAGAAGCATCATGCCCATTCAGACTTCCCCCGCAGAGTCCTGTTTGGTAAACCCGCACCCACACTACTTAACAGAACACCCGACCCGTTATCCGACAGCAACACTAATTAAATTCCACACCCGACCCGTTTGACAGAGACCGTGACCCAAACTGCACACACGTTAAAATGCGGTCGTCTCTCCTGAAACTCTTCAGTTTATATGTGGCTGTTTGTCCTCCTAGCAGCATAAAAAAATAATAATAATAATTCAAATTCTGAATAGGCAACATACAGAAAGCGAGCAAAGGGCCATCCCTATATAATCACTGAAGCTGTCAAGTACTTACATTCAGCACAATTGGCAATAATGCTCAACGCTACAAACTGCATTGAAAATATAAAGCTTTGACAGTCTTCACAGTGTGAACATAAATATGCATACTGGGAACTTTTCAAAGCAGCTGCCTATCAGCGTGTACCGAATTGATTCGAAACAGTCTTGGATAATGGACTCCCAACCTAAACACCAAATGACAACGTAAATGTTATTCCACCCGTTACATCATATTAATGGTTCACCTATCGGGTACCCGCCCAAGTGCAGGACTCTGTACCTCCCTCAGATTTTTTGTGAATTTTAAACGCAGCTTCCAAACAAAAAATAAATAAATAAAAGAGGAAAAAAATATCTATATTTAAAAATTATTCTGGTAAAAAAGTGTTCAAACATATATATTTGCATGTCAAAATTTGATCAATTCAATTGAGTGCAGATCATTTGCTTTAAACTGAAAATTCATTGTTGTATGACTATCTATTCCAAGGGATGAATGAATGAATGAATGAAGCTTTTATATGAAAGATGTAATGAAAGTGACATATGAAGGCAAAGTATGTTAACCCATACTAAGAATTTGTCCTATGCATTTAACCCATCCAAGTTAGTGCACACACACTGGGAGTAGTGAGTAGTGAACACACACACACTGCAAACCGTGGACACACACACCCAGAGTCATTCTGCTGAGGCACCCGGGGAGTGATTGGGGGTTAGGTGATATGATTGATAAGGGCAAATGGAGGGAAATTGTCCAGGACACCGTGGTTACACCCCTACTCTTAAAGAGATGTGCCATGGGATTTTTAAATGACCAGAGAATCAGGACCTCGGTTTAACGTCTCATCCAGAGGATGGTACTTGTTACGGTATAGTGTCCCCATGACTAAACTGGGGCATTAGGACTAGAGGTCTGCATGGGATGGATTTTTCAGTCCTGCTCCTGCCCGCTACCGCAAGATTTTATACCGTTCCCATCCGAAACTTTCACGTTTTTTCCCGTTCCCGCCCGCAAAAGCCCGTAGGAAGTTGTCTATGCTGATTTTTCAGTCCCAGTCTGGTTAGATTCTGTCTCGTTCTGGTATCTATAGGTTCTTTTTTCCAATTTCTACACACAATGCTTAAGATCTCCAGCTACAGACTTCTTCATGCTGTTATTATTAGATAATTATATTTAGCTGGAGCCCACAAGTCATTTCTTTCTCCTGCTTTCCGCACATTTATCAGTAACTTCCCTCCCGCATTCACACTCAGCAATTCAAAGCTTGTCCCACGGCGTACTCTGTCGGGTCCCGTGGGATTGCAGACCTCTAATTTGGACCCACACAGGCCACAGGGTGAGCCTCACTAAAACTTCTTCCAGCAGCAACCTAGTGTTTTCATGAGGTCTCCCATCCAGGTACTGACCAAGCTCAACACAGCTTAGCTTCAGTGGGCAACCAGTCTTGGGCTACAGGGTGATATGGCTGTGGTTATGGCAGTGGAGCAGTGAAAAAAAAAATAATAATAAAAAAAAAAAAAAAAAAAATATATATATATATATATATATATATATATATATATATATATATATATATAAAATCAGGATTTGCACATTAAATTGCTAAATTTCTCCCTGTAAAAAACGCTGCATTTTATATAAACATAATTATGCTTTAAAAGTGATGCTGGGGGAAAACCCACAAATGAGATCTTTTCATCTCAATTGCTGCTCTGTGAAAAAAAAAAATGATAATATGGGAACTTTTATGGGAAGAAAAAAGAATCCAGCAATCTCACATGAGTTTCAGAAGAGATCTCAAAATCAAATCAAAAGTCTGAGATTTCAATGTGAATCAAATGATCTGTGCTATGCTATATATTTTAGATGTAGTATGTTTGAGTAGTAACAGTGGCACAGCCTGATCCATGACAGAAATGGAAACACTGTTTATTTGAGAGAAAGAACACTGCGCTCTTTGTTCTGACGTTCTACAGTGCACTTTCATCAGAGTGGCCCAGAGGTTATGACCGACAATAACACATTGACAAAACATCACAAAGGCACTTGTAAAATGATGAAAAAATTTCATTAAGTACTAGCTGACCTGAAAATAAAAATGGATTCTTTCCCACAGGAAAACAAATGTCAGGCCAACCATTCAGCCTTACAGAAGAAAGAGGTAATCATTTCCTACATGAAATGTCTGTGAAGGCAGTTTAACTCTGGCAAGCGACACCCTCAGAGATTCACATGACATAGCATGTTGATGAGCAATAAAAAAATAAAAAAATAATGACAAACAAAATCCAGTTCCTAAAGAACCCCAACCTGCCAATATTGTACACAATATTGTATAAACACACGACATTCAACATCAAAAGTAATGAAGAGTAAAAAATGTTTAAAAAAACTTACGTTATACCAGCTTTGACTTTTCTGTGAGTTTGAAGAATCCGATTTTGATGGTAGAAGAAACAAAAGAGGAAGAGATAAACATTAGAGTGAGTTTTGAAGGGTCCTGAGTGATTCAAATATACACAAACACTTATATTTGGCTATATACAAGTCACACACACAAACACAGACACACATATGCTTTATAGGGACATTCCATAGACATCATTATTTTTATATTGTACATAAACTGTATATTCTATCTCCTAACCCATCCCATCACAGAAAACTTTCTGTATTTAACATGATTTATAAGCTGTTTTCCTCATGAGTACCAAAAAATGTCCATTCTATCTATCTATCTATCTATCTATCTATCTATCTATCTATCTATCTATCTATCTATCTATCTATCTATCTATCTATCCATCCATCCATCCATCCATCCATCTATCCATGAATGTTTGATCAGCACAGGTATAAGTATATCATAAACAAGGAATTATGGGAAGGCTCTGTTTGCGTATAGAATCTTTCATCTGTGCTTGTATCATAGCACATTCGCAAAACACAAAGCTACCACAAGGGGGCAGTCTCTACACTAAATTAAACTCCTGTTGTTAAACATTGCCAAACGTATAATGCATTTTATAGAGGACAGGACAGATCTATAAAACCACAACTATCCTAAAAGTGTCTTAACAGAGATTGTGATACAAGTTTATGGTTCATACACACAAATATAAAGACCTAAAAGAATGGAGAAAGTAGTGTAATGCGAGCATTGGACAGATCTTTTCACACACACTGGGACTCTACAGTACTCTACTGTGGTTTCTTCTCAAAGGATGGGTCTGAGCTCAAGGGCACAAATACTGATTTCTTACTTTAATCAGGTTTAGTCTGTCATACTGGAGAGAAAGTTCATCAAGAGAGGTCAGGTGTGAAATGTTTTACTTATAAATATGTATTTATCCTTCTATATCTGTCTTTAGAAAATAAACTGACTGTGACATAAGTAACGTGTTTCTACTATGGCATGCTGAAAACTTCTGCTTTTGTGATTTTTCCATTTGGTGTCAAATAGAAGATAACATCTCTTTTATAAGCCCTGTTCACACAGCAATCCCAGTAAATTACCATAACATTACCAGAATGACTTTACCGGTAAACTCTGATGTAAATGATTGCAAATTACCTTTAAACACATCTGTTTTCTTCATCTACCTGGACGAGAAGCGCTTTAGTTTCACTATCTGTCCAATTTGACTACATTTGAGTGACATGCGTAAGGTTCGCACAGAATGCGATTTTGCTCCTAAAAAAACGAGGCGCATAATAGTTACTGTAATATTGCAGTTACTATAATACGCATACGCAATAACTGCGGAGCTGATTAATGGAAAAGAAGGGAGGGGCTGTGTCCGAAATCGCCCTCTATACCCTCATTCACTATTGTCTAGATTAGACCACTAATATAGTTCACTTGAATAAAAACGAGTGAGCGAATTTGAGTGTGCTGCATAGTTAGTTTGTGCATGCTGTTTAATAATTATTTGAAACTTTGCAAACTGGCAGCTTCAGTAGTGATGAAAAGATTTATCTTAAACTCTGTCATGGAAACTAATAGCATGTATAAACATTAACTAAACAATTTAATAATTAATTAAAACGGAATTTATACCTGTATGATATGTGCTGTATGTGCTGTAGCCATTGAACCAGCAGTTTGGAAAATGGATGGATGGATGGATGGATGGATGATTAAGCTGTGGGCGCCATCTTCTGGTGAGCTGCGGGAATTCATTCGACATGGGACTCTCACAGTGCATTATGGGTATTTGCCGTTGAGAATAAATCGATTGTACACTCGTTATTGCGGTGCATTGTGGGATTGAATGAGATAACATCCACTATGGTTTCGGACCCCACTACAAATGGCTGTACCTTCAAATAATGCCCTATTTAAGGGTATTATGGGTGATTTTGGACACAGCAAGGTTCTCGATCATGAGACGTGGCCGTCTAGCGCATGTTTACAGAGAAAAACTATTAAAAGCAGCGGAACTTACCATAAACGGACAGAGCATTATGATTGGCTCAACGCAAACTTCTTAAGATGGTGTTTTCTGACCTCGCATTTGCTCATACCCGTAATCCTGTTCTTTGTTTACACACAGAATCGTAACGGTAATTTACTGGTAATGTTACAACTTCTCATACCGGGAAATTGTTAGAACTTACTGGTACTTTTGGAAAGGTTGTGTTCACACATGATCTCTTAATAGTAATTTACCAGTAAAGACTGTATGTGTGAAAGGGGCTAGTGTGTATCAGAAAGTTCAAAACATTTAACTTGGCATTACTAGCTAGTCTTGCACAGTTTGCTTAGCATTTTCTAGGTTAGCACAGATAGGTGATGCAAAGCATTATGGGATGGGTCACATGCAGGGTGGAGGTACAGTAGAGCAGAAAAGAGTGATGCTTACTTTAGACAGTCTCTTGTGGGACTAGCATGCATGAGAGAAAGAACAGATATCAGAAAACAAACAAAAACAAAAAGAAAACTATGAATTATGTGCAGACAAATAAAAAACACTGTTGGGCGGCAAAGCTTCCCCACGTACAGTATCAAAGCAGAAGAGATGTTCCGTAACTCATTCTGGTACATGAGGTGCTGATGGTCATGAAATGATAATGCAAAGACTTGACTGACTTGATTAGACTTAAATGTGCTTCACTTTGTGACATTCACAATATTTTTTTAAATGATGTACTGTTTTTATGAAGCATGTTCTTCTCGAAGAAAGGGAGAGCTTAATCTTTTACCTTGCAAATGCAATCCTTCAACAGATGCAATGATAGGAAAAAGAAAGCAAGAGCTCTACAGTCTTTTCAAAAACTAGTGAGCTGCCTCACACACACACACACACACACACACACACTCACACTGTGTGTGTATGTTGACTTTTTTTGTGTGCATGATGACTAAACTGTTCACTGGATAGGCAGCTCACTAGGTTTTTAAGTAAATTTACTGGAAAACTGTAAACACTGGTGTCTTGTAGGAAAATGTAGACTATCTTCTCTACAGGTATAAATCACCTGCAGTACACTCAGAATTGAGTTTACAAGCCTGCACTGATGAGGAATTTGACCCCACAGTAGCAATAGATGTGCCAGACACGCAGTATATGAAGACGGTGAGCAGAAGTACAGTACGTATAGTCAGTCACACATTTACCTTGGAGTTCTTTCCTCCGGTGCGGGTGTTGTGAAGCGACTGGCTGTAAGTGCGTTGGACGGCTTGTTCCGGGGTGGAAGGGGATTTATCGGAAGAATGATCGGAGTTCTTTTCCACCATGTTCTCTCCCTCTGGACTCTGGGGCGTTGGGGAGCGCGAGCGTTTACGCAGGACGGGTGAGCAGGCCGGCGTGCTGCGGTTCGAGTTACTGGCAGTGCTACAGAAACAAGAAAAATATCCAATAAATAACCATAAAACAGATGTTACACTTCACAAAAAGAATGCAAATGGTTGTTTGAGCCTTGGCTGGACAGTTAGCGCATGAGCTACAAACGTGTGGTTGCTCATGTGGGAGATGCAGGATTGAGTTTTGTGTAAACCATCAAAAGGCTATAGTAAACATATTAAATCTATTATTGAAAATGTACAAATGAATAAGGTATTCTGTAAAGGACAGGGGAATAAATATAGTCACTGGCTCAGAATAACAACAACAGAATTCAACGGAAAAGTCCCTACCAAAACCACCAAACCTCTTGTGAACACACAAATCCTCCCAGCAGGCCTTTCACCTCTGCCCTGTCAGCTTCCAGGAATGTACATCAGACTGACATCTTACAACTCTGACCAAAAAACACAGCAGCGGAGGTCACATCGCTAAAGCGCTGTAGTTCTGGTGGGAATTTCCACATCAATGATAAAATCACACAGAAAAAACAAGATCGGACAAAATACAGGAACTGAACATCTGATGATCTTTTCGAAGCACAAAACTGAAACTGAGAAAAAAAAAAGAGAAGAAACTTGAAGAAAAAAATGTTAAAATGGAGAGCAAAGCAAATGGAGACCTCCTAGTTCATATATTTTTCTCCTGAGACCTTGATATTCTCACAGGAGATTCTCAACATAGGAAGTTCACCCAAAAATGTTGTCATCATTTACTCACTCTCAAGTTGCTCTAAACCTTGCTGAACCCAAAAGAAGATATTTTGAAGAATGTTGGTAATCAAACAGTTGGCGGTAGTCGTTGACTTCCATAGTAGGAAAAAAAATACTATGGAAGTCAATGGCTACTGTCAACCGTCTTGTTACCAACATTCTTCAAAATATCTTCTCTTGAGTTCAACAGAAGAAGAAACTTGGAACAACTTGAGGGTGAGTAAATTCAGAATTTTTTTTTATTTTGGGGTCTTTGGGTTACTATCCCTTTAAATGTGTCAATCAACTTACAATCAAAAGTCAAATAATTCTCAAATTCTTATGGTACCAAATTATCAGAGTTATGGTGTGCATGTTCATTTTGTAGCTCTGTTCTCTAACTGTGTGAACAGGTCTCATTTTATTTCTCCTAAGAGCTTTTAGGAGAAACATCTCAGACAAAATTGATACTTCAAATAAAACAACTGAAAACTTCATTAATTCTCCTAAGCTAAGAAAGAGTACAATCTTCTGAGAAAAACCATTACAACAACACTCACTAGCTGACCTCAAAGACGGAGAATCTCTCAATCAGACCTTATTTGCTTACAAAGGTCAAGATGGTATAGATAATACAGAAGATGAAAAGCCCTCTTCAATCAGATGGAAAAACCCTTCTCTAGCCATCTATCTTTGACTCAATCTCTTGATGCAGCAATCCTCCTTCTTCCTGCTGCCAGCCCTTCATCTGTCCCTCAGAAAGGCCACCAGGTTCTATCTTAATTATTAATGTTCTGTACCTGAGCTAAGAGCTGCCCGTCTGGAAAAACAAACAGTGTGACGAGAGAGAGAGAGAGAGAGAGAGAGAGAGAGAGAGAGAGAGAGAGAGAGAGAGCAAATAAAATAAAGCAACTGATAAAACACCTCACAACCTCTCTGGGTTCATTCAACCTAATGCACTTATGATTTTATCCATGCAGCAACACTCAAGCACTCAAGCAGCCGTTCCTTTCTAGAACGCAAGTCCACGTGTTCTAGAAGGTTCTGACGGCAAATAAATCACTGCAGATAAAACCTTCACAGAAACAGTGGCATCAAATTACCGGTGCATAGATCTACATCTATCAAGCTGTCAAGAATCTGTTAGATCAGCTGCTTAAATGTTTTCTTGTACATCATATCATTCAATATACAAAGTGAGGGTGAGCAGCACAATATTCCATATTATTTTGTCTAAATAAATAGTCTAAATGCTAAAATAAATCATTTTAAATGTTACAACTAAATTAAGGCATCACAACACTTAATATTCAACAATATTATTGATCTGCCTGCATTGACACCATTACATGAGAACTGAACTGAGCTGGACGATGACATCACTGTTTTCTCCAGAGCAGCTGTATAGACAAATGCTGTATAAACTAAATTAATAACTTTTTTTTTTTTTACAACAAAAATGAACATACTGAACTTACTTAGGCTGGACTATGACACTATTTTCGACACGAAACAAACTTTGTTGCATTGTTTTCCTGTTATCACTGTAAAGCTGCTTTGAAACAATCTGTATTGTAGTGCTATATAAATCTATTGTAGTGCTATATAAATAAAGGTGACTTGACTTGACAACATTATAATGAAAAGGCAGAAAAGGCAATCTAAATGTAAAAATATAGTAAATATGAAAATAGAAAAATATTAACCATCAACTGGTACAAATTTGAAAAATACATAATTAGCCAATAAGGTGCCAATATATTGTGCATCCCCACATACGTCTGTGCTATACTCACTATTTGTGTAGTACATAGTATGTATCCTGTGCAAAGTATGTGCGTTATTAAAAAAGCAGACAGTCTACAGTACATACTGCACAGTATCCAATAAGCAGTGAGCTAGTATTCCATTCCAGACATCATACAAAAGCATTGTCTCTCATGAGATAGCAACTGACATTAGGGTGCAGCTTTGAGAACACAAGTGCCAAACACTTTCCTCACTCTCCACACACCTATAAAGTGATAAAAGGTATTTATCAAACACTCTAGAGAAAAAAGCTTGTATTGTGGATGGATGTACGGCTCTACTCGCCTCTCATCTGTCATATCTGCGCTTATAAGAGCCGTAATGACAGGCCACACGTGCATGTGTGAATGCAGTTTTCACACCTCTGCTTAAAGGGTAAAACCAAAAAACTAACATACATGGTATAAACATTTTCTCATACCACCAGTCGGAAGATATTGCTCTCTCACGCTCGAGCATTTGGCAGAGATAAACATCTTTTCTCACACACATTAAAGGGGTGAAAACACTCCTATGTGATGCAAAAATAAGAATAAAAAAATCGCTCGGTACATGCAGCAAACGCAATGCATTATTCTGATCAAATGTCACAGATGCATATCTCTTCTAAAAAAACATACAGTTATCTGCTTGAAATTGGATGAACGATGGATTTACTTGCTGGAAAAATCCATGATTCTATTACATATTACAAGGTGGCAAAAGCATAAAATAAGAACTAACATATTGGAAATTGTAGCTAATGGACATGTCAAGTGTGACAGTCCCATCATGCAAATGACTTCCCTTCATGACGTTAATGCAAAAATCACACATTGACAAACCTGGTGGCCATGAGGGGCTACACGAAAGCGTTCGGCTCTGCTTCATTCATTCAGTGCGGCTGCAGTGTGAGAATGGAGCGATGTGAGGAGAGAGGAGGAAGAGAGGAGGCGGAGCTTATCGTCTCAGCATCCATGTTCTTTCATGCAAGCTTCCTCATTTGTTCGCTTTTCTACATGCTTCCTCTTCTATTCTGTTAGCTCTTCACTATCGTTCTGTCGAGCTGGTGTGAAAAGCGGCTGCTGTGCTGGGGTTTAATATTCATGGGTTTCTTGAATGAAGCCACTCACGTCAGCAGTCTCTGGCTCTCTACCCCTCCCCCTGTCCAATCACATCCCTCCCTTCCCCTCTCACTCGCTCATGCTCGCTCTCTGTTCACTCCTGTGATGCATATGCCATCAAATCCTACCCAGTCAAGTCAACTCACCTTTATTGCTACAGATTGTCTCAAAGCAGCTTTACAGTGATAAGGAAAAAAAAAACTCTGGATAGCTTTTACTTATGTGAATATTGTAATATGTGAATAAGTAATAAGCTTGAACTTGTGTGAATGATACCTCAAATCACGCGTCTTGTTGAAGAGGAATGCACTGTTATTTTTCTAAACAATCAGACTTATAATTTCTACCTGGTGGATGATAATAGAGGCACACAAAAATCACATAGATTTACATTTAAGGAGAAAGCTGAGTTTTATGAGTTCCTGTGATGGCAAAGCTGAATTTTCAGCATCATTACTCCAGTCTTCAGTGTCACATGATCCTGCAGAATTAATTCTGGCACTCTATTATTATTGGTGCTCAATTTTTAAACAATGATTCTTATTTAATATCAATTTTGAAAACATTGTTTAATTTTTTTGTAAAAGCTGATACATTTTTTTAATCATGATTCTTTAATGAGGATTATTTGAAATATAAATATTTTCTAATAAATAATTTTAGTGTCACTTTTGATCAATTTAATGCATCTTTGCTGAATAAAAGTATTTTTTTCTTTTTTTTTTTCTTTTTTTTTTAATCTCCTTTACCCCATACCTTTCAATATTAGTGTCACGGTTTCCACAAAAATATTATGCAGCAAAAAACATATATATATATATATATATATAATAACATAATAAGAAATGCACCTTTTGCAACACATCACATTGATTTCTGAAGGATCATCTAAAGATCACACTTAAGACTAGAGTAATGATGCTGAAAATTCAGCTTTGCCATCTCAGGAATAAATAACATTTTAAAATATATTCATATAGAAAACAGTTATTTTAAATTGTAATAATATTTCAGTATTTTTCATTAAATAAATGCAGCCATGATGAGCATAAAAGACTTCTTATATATAGGAAACATTACGATTTTTATTTTATTTTTGAAAGAAGTCTCTAATGCTTATCAAGGCTGCGTTTATTTGATCAAAAATACAGGGAAAAAAACCCAGTAATATTGTGAAATATTATTACAACTTAAAATAATAGTTTTCTATTTGAATATACTTTAAAAAATAATTTATTCCTGTGATGCAAAGCTGAATTTTCAGCATCATTACTCCAGTCTTCAGTGTCACATGTGACATCCAGTCTATCACGTGATCCTTTAGAAATCATTCTAATATTCTGGTTTTATTTTGAGTGTTGGAAACAGTTCTGCCTAATATATTTGATGAATAAAAGGTTAAAAAGAACTGCATTTATTCTAAATAAAAAAAATATTTTCTAATAATATAAATCTTCTTTACTATCACTCACTTTTTATCAACAACACATCCTTGCTGAATAAAAGTATTGATTTATTTCAAAAAAAGAAAGAAAAAAAATACTGACCCCAAATTACTGACCAGTAGTGTATATTGTTGTTACAAAAGATTTCTATTTTTAAAACATTTGCTTCTTTTTTTTTATTTTTTAACTTTTTTATTCATCAAAGTATCCTAAAAAAGTATCACAGGTTATGAAAAAATATTAAGCAGCAGAACTGTTTCCAACTTTGATAATGAATATTAGAATGATTTCTAAAGGATCATGTGATAGATTGGAGTAATGATCCTGAAAATTCAGCTTTGCATCACAGAAATAAATGATCATTTAAAGTATAATAAATTGAAAACCAATTATTTTAAATTGTAATAATACAAATACAATAATATTATAATAATTACTTTTTTTTCTGTATTTTTGATCAAATAAATGCAGGCTTGATGAGCAGAAGAAACTTCTTTCAAAAACATTAAAAATAGTAATGTTTCCAAACGTTTGACCTGTACTGTATATTATTATTTATTAGTTTAAAGTCAGATAAAAATAAGGGCAGTTTAGATAATGTTTAGATGATAGTATAATAAGATCAGAGAGGTTTGTTTAAATCTGTTCAAAACTGGATCAGATCAGATGTGATCAAATCATGATCTGATAATAAATATTAGATCAGATCAGGGTTCAATTAGATCACTTTTTCACAATTAGATTGTCAGATGAGATCGAAATGAATTCAGATCAGGATCAGATTACAGTCAGATTGCCATCACCTGATTTGATCACAGTCCAATCATATGAGTGAGATCAGATAAAGGTTAAATTGGATCAGTCGCAAATTAATCAGAGTTTGATAAGATCACAATTTAGATTTTAGTGAAATTAGATTAAAATCAAATTCAGAGTTGGATCAGAGATCAGATATTGGTGACATTAGAGGGGAGTCACAATTAAAGAGTAATCAGAAAATTCACAATCACAGAAACAGAAAAACAACATAATAATTATGTTTAAACTTTAAATCAAATCATGAATCTGTGAATCAAATCAAACTAGTTGCTAGTCTGATTTATACTGAGAGAGAGAGAGAGAGAGAGAGAGAGAGAGAGAGAGAGAGAGAGAGAGAGAGAGAGAGAGAGAGAGAGAGAGAGAGAGAGAGAGAGAGAGAGCATATCTCTGCTTAAAATAGACCTGTAATCTGCTCAGGACGGTGTAATACATGGTAATGTCTGGAACAAACAGCCAATCTTAACTGTCCAGCTATCTGTTAATGTTGCATTTAACTCTGGAATGCCTTTGAGAAAAAACAGCTTATCATACTGTTTCACACACTTTTTTAATGTACCCCTATTATGCTATTTTAATGGTTCCTAATTTTCTTTTAGAGGTCTCGTACAATAGGTTTACATGCCTCCAAGTTAAAACAAAAAAACGGAAAAAAAAATTCTCATACCACACATTGAAACCTCATTTCACACAGTGTCTGAAACCAGTCCGTTTGAAGATGCGGTCCCTCTAAACCCCTCTGCTCTATACTCTGGTCAGTTGGCCCAGTCTGTTGTGATTGGTCTACCTCTTACAACGTGCGTTGGAAAACAAATGCCTACATTACACATATGAATTTTAGCTCCAGAAGCCTCTTCAGCACTTGTATACACAGTAATACAAACAGTAAAGATGGCGTCGATTTTACCGTATCAATTCGAGCCCGAGTTCTCATCTTTTTGAAGTGCATTCAAAGTGGATTTGCAGTGCGGAAAACAGCGTCTTCTCGGCATGACGACAACATGAACCAAACTCTTCCAGGCCTCTGCTACAACTACACTGTTTGAGGGCGGGTCAGAAAACTACATGTTGTTTGTGGGCAGCCAATGAAGACCATATGCTGGCATTATGCAAATTTGATATAACCTAATTAGGCTTGTGCAGGAAGTAAGACTGGCATCACTGACGATTCATTTCAGGCAGTTCAGAATCGGTTTGCACACCTCTTTATACTGTAATCAGACATTATAAGTGTGGATTTTCAAACAGGCGTATTTAAGGAAATCAGATAAAAGTAAACAAAATGGCAAGAAAAGCAGTAAATCTGGGATGTGTTTTCACGAGGGACTCATAATTATATAGCAACATGTCTCTTAGTGTCCACTGCAGTAAACACACACAGATGGACACAGTGAGTGATCTGGTCCAAGGACGCGCTCTGCAGTGCTCATTTAACAGCGCTGGGAGCGAGAGTCCTACTAGAGAACACGGCACACAGATGCTGAGACTGTCCACACTGTTATCGCAGAACGGCTGATGAGCAGAAATCAAGTAAAGTACCTACAAACATACCTTTAAAAGAAAGTATTTCATGTTTTTGTAATGTGTACTATGTATCTTTTTTTCGACATGTACTATGCTAATTCCATGAAATACAATATCATTAAAATACCATAGTATATTAATAGAAATGATTCAATATCATGGTATATATATATACAGTGCAATGCATAAGTGAATACACCCATGCTAAAGTTGACTAAAAAGAGGAATAAAAAATCATATTTTGGAAATTGAACTTAATGCCTTAATTTAAAAAATTAGGAAAAATCCAACCTTTAAGGACACCAATTTTCTTTGTGAATGAATAATGTATCGTAAATAAATAAATGTTCTTCCTTAAAATACATGGTGCATAAGTGAGTACACCCCTATGTTAAATTCCCATAGAGGCAGGCAGATTTTTATTTTTAAGTATTTTTAAAAAAAATTTTTTAGGATACTATGCATCCTGATAAAGTTCCCTTGGCCTTTGGAATTAAAATAGCCCCACATCATCACATAGCCTTCACCATACCTAGAGATTGGCATGGGGTACTTTCCATAAGATCATCTCTCAATGCAAATCAAACTAGCTTTTAGGCTAACTGAAATAAAACCATGCCAATCTCTAGGTATGGTGAATGCTATGTGATGATGTGGGGCTATTTTAATTCCAAAGGCCAAGGGAACTTTATCAGGATGCATAGTATCCTAAAAAAAAATATAAAAAAATACTTAAAAATAAAAATCTGCCTGCCTCTATGGGAATTTAACATAGGGGTGTACTCACTTATGCACCATGTATTTTAAGGAAGAACATTTATTTATTTACGATACATTATTCATTCACAAAGAAAATTGGTGTCCTTAAAGGTTGGATTTTTCCTAATTTTTTAAATTAAGGCATTAAGTTCAATTTCCAAAATATGATTTTTTATTCCTCTTTTTAGTCAACTTTAGCATGGGTGTATTCACTTATGCATTGCACTGTATATATATATATATATATAAGAGAACCATGATATTATTATTATTATTATTATTAGTCTAATTTCCATTTACAATCAATGATGTTTGGGATTGGAATATTTCTTTGTCTGACCAATGGCAAACAGGAGGAGTGTCTGGGAAAGCTTAGACAAGGACTAGACTTCTTAAGTCCAAGATCCAGACCAACAACCTGATGGTCCAAGAACCAGGCTGTCATTTTAATGAACTAAATAACAAAATAACGCTTTAATGAAAGACAGACAGACAAAAACTGCAACTGCTTTTTTTTGTTGCAAATTATCTGTATGGTGATGACATCACGCTGACCCGTGCTTGAGGTTTTTATCACCTTTAATATGGTAAAAATCTCTGGATTTTATCTGAGATCTAGAAAAAAGCCATGTTCATGTGGCCTCAATGTCTCAAGAGTACAAGATCAATAAACTAGTTCTATCAGATAAGACCCCAGGCTTTCATAAACACAAGCTGTATCAACATCTGATGAAACAGTTTGCATTATAATATAATTGCCAAAAGTTTGCATTTAGCATGCTTATCAGACTTGAAACACACTGCAATACAAATTAAAAAAAATCTTTGCCTGACCAAAAATAAACAAAAGTCTTTAACCAAGCGACTAGTTCATAACAGAAACACATCATATGAGCTAATTGTAATCGTTTCCTCATTTCTAAAAATTCCCAACCACAAAGCACCTTCATCACAAAAAACTGTATATGAACTGAGAAAAAGGAAAACCGACGGTCCAAAAGAATATGAAATTATTACATGAAAACTGCACCGTCACACTTCCTTCACTAATCTGCATAAGTCCTGAACTCAGTGCCTCTAAAATAAGCTTCCACCATCCAACAGGGAAGAATCATTCTGCCATCTACGAGGGCAATGTTACATAACCATTAAAAGTTTATCATTAAAGTCCACCATCTTGGCCTCAGCTGTGTGGCCGCCCATTGTTTGGAGCTATGGAGAACCAAATCAGTCATCAGACCAAGTCAACGCTATACATGGTTGATGTATACAAGTGGCCACTAATACGTCACTGCAGATCTCAGACAGCGACAGATACAAAGCGCTGGAGAGAGCGAATTCCTACCGTACCGTACAATGCAGGTGTTTAAGATGAGGACATGCAGCCAAAATCTCTGCGACATTAAAAGAAGAAGTAAACACACAAACGAATACTGCAGAGAGAGGAGAAGCCCACGACAGACCGGTGGCATCACACAGGACCGTCTGTCCATCTTACCAGGCAAGCTTGAAGCCTTTCATTAGTGCAGTGCAGGCTGTCCTGATCCCACAGTGTCATCTTCCCATTTCACGGGCCACCTTTCCCAAGGCATCCCGAGCGGGATGTTAATCCGGGTCGGTTCTGGTGATCCCAAGCACGGGCGATCGGCCCGACTCAGAATGCCTCATTCAGCATGAAAGTGTCCGGCGAGCCATACTTCCACATCCTGAGTGCGTGAAGCGCTCATGTGCACCTCTGAAACGCAGCAGCCTCTCTCTCCCTCTCTCTTCCTGCAGATGAGGGCATGAGCGGCTCTCGTCTCAATCCGGTGCTCACTGAGCATGCTCAGATCCTCTAGGCCACTCCTCCCCCCCCCCCCCCCTGCTTCCTTCCTGACTCAAAGAAATTCCTGTCCGGTCTCACTGCTGCTGTGTGTGTGAGGGACTATGGGGCTGTCGACAGCTGGTCCTCTAATCCCTTAATACAGATGGACGGTAAACACTGCGAACAGAGTGTGTAAGGATGAGAGAAATATATTGCTTGGTGTCTTGTTCTATTGCAGTTACAAACACACACAGTTGATATTACTGCAATTGTCTAGTCACGTGTACAGGCCATAGCAGTGCTTCTCTGATCTCGTGGACACACAGGTCTCTCTTCTGAAACACCCACAAGCTGCCTGAACACATTAATGTCTGTTAAAGTGTGTTTTCAATGTGTGTGCTGAAAAAAAGAGGGCCAAATTTGTCAGTAAAGAGCAACAGGAAGTGTTCACTACAGACTCAAATTTTGATGGCTGCGTTGTTCAGATTTGACTGGGAATAAAAGACAATTCTGAGTCACTGTTCTGAATTCACTTAAATACACATAACATGGTGACCATGATTTTCAAAGTAGGACATGTTCCTGAATCCTTGTCCTCATCCCTGTCACCCTCAACCAATAATATTTTAGGGTTAGGTTTAGGGTTGGGTTTTGGGGCATGAATAGCATTTTCCTCTGATTTTAGGGGTTAGGTGTGAACGCACCTACACAACATAAAGCTTACCAAAAAAAAGACAAAGACATCAAAGACAAACAAAAGATGTTGATTCTGGCATAAATCCTACTTGGCAAAATCATAGTCATACATTAACAAAAAAATATACGAGAAGTGTTCACACTGACAGTGATTTACAGAATCAAAATGACCATGAGTTTATTTCAGTGAGAGTTAGTGGTTTAAGGCTACATGAGGGAAAAAAACTGTTGTAACAGAAACGCACTGTTATAACACCATGCACAGTGATGCAATATGGCAAATGGAAGCACAGACAGAGAAGCTTACATGATTGTCATCCAGCAGCAACCAACAGGACAGCAACTTCCCCTGATTTAATCGCTGTAAGTGTCAACGCACCTACAATACATCATTTTCTATTGGTTATGCAACTGCTTCTCAAAAAACGCAATACTTGCCTGTTTTACATTGTATATAAATGTGGACTAGGGGTCTGGGACACATCTGAGAGAAAGAACACCTGGAATAGAGGATTCATAACGCCCAGTTTCAAAAGACAAATTAGATCTGTGTGTGCAGTGATGTTTTGCAGCATTATCAACACAAAACTCGTTCACTTCCTTACCGAACACAATGCCTTAAGCAAAAGTCAAATTGGATTCTTACCAAATTTTAGAACATCAGTCAATTTCTTCACCCTCCATACCCTGATTGATAAATACATCAACCAAAACAAAACCAAAATATTTGCATGCTTTGTAGATTTACAGAAGGAATTTGATTTAATTTGGCAACAAGGTCTACTGTCTTACTTTCAGAAAATTGGTATAGTTAGTTAGTCCTCTATGCAGATGATCTGGTCCTGCTGTCTCCAACAGAAGATGAACCAGTTTCAAGAACAATTTCACCCTTGGTATGATAAAAATTGTTAATGCCACAAACTACTCATACCTTGGTTTGAAATGGAAACTGAAAGAGAAAGCAAGAAGGGCTTTCTATGCTATCAAAAAAATCGATCTAATTTGAAATACCAATTAGAATTTTGCTTCAAAAGATTCCAATCAGTCATAGAACATATTGCACTATATGGCAGCGAAGTTTGGGGTCCTCTCCTAAATCACGAGTTTGACAAATGGGACAAAAATCAGATTGAAACCCTGCATACAGAGTTTTGTAAAAGCATCCTTAGAGTACAGAGAAACACAACTAATAATGTATGCAGGGCAGAATCAGGCCAATGCCCTCTATCCACACAAAACAAAGCAAACTACAATGTTATTTGGCCCTAAACAGAGATTAACAGAATACCTGAGCACAGTCAGAGACCACAAACTGAGGAAAAACATGACGGACTGAGCTACTACAGCCTGGCTATAGAGAAGGGCAGATACAGACAGAGCTGGATGCCCAGAGAGGGCAGTTTGAAAGTATTTGTCCCAACTTCAAAAAGTTGAAGAATGATGCACAAGCTCACTCTCTCACACACACACACACACACACGTACACACACACACGTGAACTCACACAAACTCTTGTACACACACACATACACACACATATGCAAACACACACACCACTATAAAGAGTGAGAGGAAACCTCTGAAAACCTGACTACTATTTCAAAACTTCATAAATGACCAGCACACATGCACATTTACACACAGACCGGTAAGAAAACATGGTCATATAATTCTCGTTTCTCATTTTTATATCCAACAAGCTAGGATAATAGATAAATAAATTCTCAGCATGATGCTGGCCACAGAGGACTGGCCAATCAGAATGAGTCCCTGTAAAAGCACTGGCCAATCAGAGTGTGTGCATGTCACAGTGGTGCTGAATGGACAGCTCCATCACAGGCTCTGAATGTGAATGCATGCATGATGTATGAATAAACATTTTATCTGAGACTTGTATGTACGAATTCAGTTTGGACTTTTATATAATGTGGTACAAATTTTATGAAATATCCTTTCATAAATACATATTCTGATTCTTATATGATATGTTATGAGATGTTACTTGTGCCAAAGGTGTTTGATGTCCAATTAAAGAAAATGCAAATGCAGTTTCAAATATGAAAAAATCTGTATCATAATTTAAATCATATAATTTCATCAGCAGCACTCCTACAATTTCACAGCGTCCAGTACTGATGTGAAATATCAGCACTGCACATGTAATCCGTTACATCAACATGTTCCTTTGCCCTTGCTGGGTCTCTGGGGGTCTGAGTGAGGAAGAGCAGATGAGCAACTCTGGCTCCAGCGGGCCTGCCGAACCTGGCCAATGAAGGCTGGAGTTTATTTCTGTGGATCCAGTCCTGAAATGTTTAGCCCTGTGGCCCAACGGCCAGCTAGAGCTGCCACATAGCCCCGCCCCCTCAGCATTGCTGAGCTCACTGCCACATGGAGGCTGAAGGGAGCCAGCCAATGAGAGGAGAGCGTGAGAGAGTCAGGTGATGAGGTGACTGTCAGGCTTGGTTAGAGAGCGTACTGGAGAAGTGAAGTGAGGCAGCTAATCCCTGCGTGCACAAACAAACACACCCACACACACACACACACACACACACACACAACCCTGACCGGCAAAAACAACACAGATTGTTATTCCACTGAAAAGAGCTCAGAGGGATCAAATGATATTACTCATAACTAGTTGTCGACGGTTTTTCCAAAATAGGGAATGCCAGATATAATGTTAATATGAGAGCAAAATGGTTAGAATAAACCATGTAAATGGTTACAATATTTACTTAAAACAAATTGTGTTATGCATTAACAAATCTGAAACAGTTATTAGCTTATGCTGATGCAAAATATAGCTTTTTTGTAATGGATTGTTGGGGGGGAAATATGTGGAAGAGAGAATTATGGTGAATAACTATGGTAAAATATTACACGCTTATTAGTAGTTAAAATATATTTATTCAAAAATCCTTCAAAATCATAAAAATGTATAATTGCATTTTGAAAGAGTTTTGAATAAATATTGAATACATTCAAATGTATTAAAAAAATGTGTAAAAGACTTCAACAGTATGCATGCTTATGTATAACTATTAATATTATCAGATTCACTTGAATGTTTAATAAAAGATGTGTAGAAGTTTATGAATGAATTCTGCTTGAATCTGCAAAGCTTTGTGTGGGATTCAGTGGCTGCAGATCCCATGCAGATCTACTGTTACCTCACCGATCACTGAGGAGATGACTTATGCTGCAAACACAGGTCTCGGGTGCTTTCCTGAGATTTATACAGCAGCTCTGCTGAATCCCACACAAGAAGGAGAACTCAATCATTTGCTCATGACCTACTTTCTCTGGCTCTATACAGCCCACTCTTCCTGACAAAGACCCTAAGGACTCTGAGAGTTAGTTCAATCTGCAAGTAAAACGACTCGGTGTCCACAGACAGACAGACAGACAGATGTCCAGAGAGGATTCACTTTACATATGGCTGAGGAAATAGTCCGTTTAAAAGGAAGTCAGAAGTGCACATGAACTACTATGAGAGAAGGGATTCTGTTTACAGCTCAGTGGAAAAGAAAGAGAGTGTGTGAGAGAGAGGTATCTGATTGGGGTGTTAGATAACATCAGTCTGCAGTTCTGTGATGAATCATCAGCTCTGGTAACAGGACACTGCGGCTGCAGGCTTCTGTCTAATCTCAGCTGAAAGATGGCCTGCACATCTTTCATAGGGATCTGGACAATTAAATAAGAACACAAGATCAAATGAGGCAACCCGAGCATGTTGAGCACCCTGAAAATGATTACAGGAACAAGTCAAGCAATAATGTGCTTACACATCTTGTTACACATCATTTTGATGGCCACTATCTTGTTGAAACAAGGGCACTGAGAAAACAGGCCAAGCTTAATTTAAAGGGGACCCTTTTTACAAGATGCAATATAAGTCTCGGTAGTCCCCAGAATGTGTCTGTGAAGTTTCAGATCAAAATATCCCACAGACCATTTATTATCAAATGTTGTAAATGCTCATTTTAAGTTGAAGCAAAAACACTCTCTTTTCGTGCATGTATCTTTAAATGTAAATGAGCTGCTGCTCTCCTCCCCTGTCCAGAATAGAGGGTATGCGTGTCACCGTCGACCGTAGTGATGGGCATTCCGGCTCTTTTTCGTGAGCCGGCTCGTTTGACTCAGCTCACTGAAAAGAGCTGGCTCTTTTGACTCACAAACAGCTCTTTAAAAAAATCTATGTTTTAACTCACTGAAAGTCCACCGCACAACTGTGCAACGTGAATATTCACATTTTTAATTGTCCATAACAACCCAAAAACTTGTCTGCTCGCCTTGCACATTTTTCTTACTTTATTTTTTTATGTGGATGTTATTGAGATTGTAGAAGTTTAGCTCTTGTGTTCTTCTGAACATCTTGCGCTGCAATTGCCCGATGTCATTTCTGAGTCATATCAGACCATAATCACGTTATGGTTGACAGGAACAGAATGTGAGGCTGATCAGACAGTCGAAACAAATGTGTGTGCGCCTTTAGGCCTATATAATTATTTTTTTGTTGGTCTTTGAATTAGTCAATTATTTTAAATACAATTAAAATCATTCATTATTTCATTATTAGCCTACATAATGATTTAATTTCTATAGGCTATATTTTTCAAAATAGAGTCGGCTCTTCAGATATGCGAGCCAGCTCCCGACGTTCACCTACAAGAGGTGAACGATAAGATAATCTGTTCAACTCATTGTTTCGACTGTCTGATCCGGCTCATTCGCGAACGACCCATCACTAGTCGACCAGAATGAGAGTAGAAAGACAGAGGGGCAGCATTGGTTTTCAGCGTGAATGCCGCGAAAAACACACAAACACATCTAAAACGGGAAAGAGCTTTACGATTGACTATTCAATTAGATTTGACAAGAAATATGAGGTATATTTTTACAACTGGACTTCAGGCAGCGAATTGTGGATTTGCAGTTATCATTTTGCGTCAATATGCTGAATTTAGGGGTAAAATCATACCCTATATATTGTATTTGTCACGTGTCAGTGCTTGTTTGGACTTTCAGTTTGTGTTTTGATTGGTTCCTGTTTTCCTTTGTTCTTTTCCCGCCACTCCTTCGTTTCTATGGTTACTGTCATTAAGTTTAGCTGTGTCATCTGTGTTTAGTTAATCATCATCATCTGTATCACCTGTGTTCCGTTAATCAGTGTCATTTGTGTTTGCATTTAAGTTCCTTCTGTTCAGTCAGTCTTGGTCCGACCTCAGTTTTATTTAGTGTGTGTGTTGCTACCTGTTCTGCTGTCCTGTGTTTAATTACATTAAAACTTCTGATTTTCGGCTTAACGGATGTGGCCTAATGGTTAGAGAGACTGGTAACTTGAAGGTTGTGGGTTTGATTCTCAATACCAGCAGGAAATGACTGAGGTGCCATTGAGCAAGGCACCTAACCCCCAACCGCTCCCTGGGAGCCACAGCAAAATGACTGCCCACTGCTCCGAGTGTGTGTGTGTGTGTGTGTTCGTGTTCACTACTTACTACTCCTAATGTGCACTAACTTGGATGGGTTAATGCAGAGGAATAATTCTGAGTATGGGTTACCATACTTAGCCTTCATGTCACTTTCACATATGGGCCCAGTTTCACAAACAGGTCTTAGATTAAGCCAGGATTAGGCCTTAGTTCAATTAGGACAGCTCTTATAAAACGTCCTTTAAAGCCTTAAAAAACATTACTGGTGTGCAACTTGAGACAAAACAATGGCACTGGCATATTTTAAGATTTTCCAGTGCAAGTTGCTTTCAGTTAGAATAGTTCAAACAAAGTTTTCTGGGACTAAGCTCTCTAAACTAAACTAAGATCTCTTTCACACTTCTTGCGCTTAAACTGTCTAATACACACAAGGTTATGTCAAAAACAAACAAAGTTCACATAAACACAGTCAGCTATGTCTGTGAATGTAAAAAGTAGTGAAAGAAATTGCATGTGTATATTAAGATCTGTGTATTAAAGTGAAAGCAGCGTAATATACAGTACCTACTGCTGTATTTGCTGTTAACATTAAAAAAAAAGAAAAAAAGAAAAAGAAAAACAGAAAATCACTTACCATTCTTGATTGAGCAACTTTAGTTGCTTTAATAAAAAATACATTTCTTAATTGAATGCTGCTGTTAAATGCTCTGGCGAAGAGATAAACATGGCGGACTGCGTACAGCTCACTCATGGGAGGAGCTAAGCTAATAGGGCAGATTCCGTGCCAGTCGTGGGCGGGGCCTGTTCCAATGTGATTCCACATTCCTGAACGGCTCATTTTCACTGCCACTATTTACCCAGCCGCCCAATCACAGTGGATGAGAGGCGGGACAAATACCACACAGACCAACCGTCACTCATCAATCTCATGAACCCACATAGGCCGGCGGGTCCGTCCTGTGTTTCTACGTGGTTCATCTCTTCATCCAAAACGAGGGCCAGAGCGAGTACTTTACAATGGGTGACATTTTTATATTCAGAAACAAACTTTCTGCGAAATCAGATACTAGTAAATCTTCCGCATATATTCTGAATCATAGCAACCAAAGCGTAAAAACTGAAAAACAAAGAAGAAGAAAAAACGCTACACCACCAAAGTGCTCTCAAGCGCCTGCAGCTAGGCTGCCATTTTCAGCTCGCTATAAACGCTTTGGTGGAAACAAAGCTTAAGTGTTCATATACAGTATGTACGATGGCCCCAGAATGTAATTGGACAGAGACACAAGTTAATATATCTGAATGTCATTGCATTAGATACAAAATAAACCAATAATGCAAACAAAAGATGGATGAGCTTTTCTCAGAATTAACTTCACGTTTCTAAGCCTTTTTGTGAACACCTCAAGTTCACACATGTCCAACAGTCACCATGGGTTAACAGTTAACTATGGACATGTTCACATGAAAACATTTTACAACTAGAATGTGTCTAAACACTTTTTGTGTTAATTTTGTACAATAACTATTGATTAAATATTTTTAGTCTAACAAACTTCTTTATGTAAAACTTTTGGCTTTAAAAGTGTGCTAGTGCGAGCTTTTATTAAAATAAATGTCAGTTGGTTTGATTTCTAGTTATCTAATGCACTGACATTCAGATATTTTGAAAGTATGGCATCCAAATACTTTTTGTGGCCCCGGTCTCTGTAAACTACATGGATATTGTAAGGAAATATGAAACGTTAAATGTAGCAAGTTGCAGTGAATAATGTATGCTTCCTGTTATAGGCTCACTGCACTTTTCTTTTGCAACGTAAGCATCTCCTAACAAACTATAGCAAAAGGGCAACTCAGAATGTTGCTGATCATGTCAAAACAAAAACCCTGTCCCAATGTACAAGGTCTGATCTCACCTCAATACACAGAGGAATACACAGAGGAATAGAGAGAGAGAGAGAGAGAGAGAGAGAGAAAGAGAGAGAGAGAGAGAGAGAGAGAGAGAGAGAGAGAGAGAGAGAGAGAGAGAGAGGTTGAGGCTGGCAGAGTGATTTCTTTGTTAATAAGTCTGCTTTGAACAACTGCTAATTAAAGAACAGGCACACTAGCGCGCACACACACACACACATCTGCATTCATCAAAGCTTTGTGCCTGAAGAGAAACAGATCTAGTTAGTCTAGTTACTGTGACAGGGACACAATGACCCTGAGCTCATGTCGATCAGAAGAACATATCATGACTCTTTCACTGTCTCATCCTCTCACTCAAGTGTGTGTGTGCGTGCGTGCGTGTGTGTGTGTGTGTGAGAGAGAGAGATGTTTGTTCTGTTTAGCATCACTTTGTTAAAGAGATAGTTCACTCAAAAAAGAATGTTCCGTTTACTCATCCTCATGCTGTTCCAAACTTCTTTTGTGGAACACAAGCTGAATTTTTGAAGAATACCCTGGCCACTCATTTCAATAAAGAAAGTGAAGAGGACTTGGGTTGTCAAGCTCCAAAATGGCAAAAAAAAGTGCAATAAAAGTATCATTAAAGCAGTCCACATGTATTGTGAATTAAATAGCATTTTGTATTATATAGTGCATTATATTTGTTTGTATGATGCACATATTTGAGTTGGTATTCTCTGAAAAGCTTGATCTCTGCCCAAGCTTTCCTTAGAATAAGAATTCACAAGAGAAGTAACAATGTCCAATACAAATCATTCTTTTGAATAAGATTCTTTTCAATGAATCAGTCGATAATTTTATCAAAAATTGCAATGATGATTTCAACTCAATGGTTCAATGATCTATTAACAATGGTAAATAGTTCACTGGAGGGTAAGATTATCAGCAAGTAACTTAAATTTCATCATGCAATGGTCTCGTATGGACTAATTTTATGGTGATTTAGCATCCTTTCAGTGTTGACAACTTAGCAACTTTGTCACTATATATTAGTGACTTTTCAGACCCCTTTAGCAACTTTTCAAAAAAGCGACTTGCGACAAATCCAGCAACTTTTTGGACTACTGGTTAACATGTAGCCTAGTCAGTCACTATATCATATTTGTTCCGATGTCTGACAGAAAATTTGTAAATGAAAACAGCTTTATTGGACATTCGGCTATTAAAATAAAGTACGTGAACACAGATTAGGAGAGAAAACAGATTTAAAGTGCCGACAGTCGCCACATTACGTCATCTAGCGACATTTAGCAACTTTCTAAGCAGGTTTTGGCTACTTTCCATTGAAAATATTTGGAAACACTGATCCTTTAGATATAAACTTTAGTGATCATTCATTGTAACTGCATTGAAATAGTGTATCCAGTACATTATGCTAAATTTCTCCTTTTGTGTTGCTCATAAAAGAAAAAAATGTATATAGGTTTGGAATGACAATGCTGCGAATATAATGACAGAATTTTACTTTAACCTATTCATTAAGTACATGTTTTAATGTATTATTTAATGCATTTAAAAAGCATAACTAAAAATAAGTATGTATTATAATGAATTGTGATTTTTACATTTATTTGAGAACATTAAACATATAAAACAATGTGAATTAAAAGGCATTATAAATGCAAATAATGCACAAATATCCAGTGGCTTCCGGTTCAAAACTGCAGGAGAACAAATTATAACCACAAACATGACTAATATATTGAATAATTATGCGTTTGAATCAACCTTCTCTCCTCTTTACGCCTCTACTGTAAAAAATTGAAGGGTAATTCTATACATCACAGGAAACAGTATCTGCTCCAGCAATACAGACTGGATCAACTGACCATGAATTTCTGCCTGCCAATTTACAGTCTGTACAAAACACCTGGCAAAAACAGACAAAAAGTACTCACTGATCCCGGCGAAAGTGCAGTCTTTTCCTAAGCGTGGACACCCGCGGGTGACAGCCCAGTTTGACGGGTGAGGTACATGATAAAGTCCTGCTCTGAACCATGATGCACTACTCATGTGGACCTGCACACGGTTCACACACACACCCTAGCGGGAAGAAGACTCCTCATTACTGAACTCCCTGCACCCCCCCCCCCCTCTCTCCCCCTCTCTCTCTCTCCCTCTCTCTCCCTCTCTCTCTCTCTCTCTCTATGGACCATGTCTTGTCCTGCAGTGACCTAGATCCTGCATTTTCTCTGTGTGTTGTAGATCAGCACAGCTTGTTTCCTCACCTGAGGTGTGTGTGAGTCAGACCACCAGCAGAGATGCTAATATGACCATCAGAGTCTCAGAGAAGAGCTTGGGTGCTAGTGGGCAAGAATGCATATCTAATAACCACAGATCTGATAGGGTGAATGGATTTGGTTGTTGTTTTATGAGCACGGCTGGACCTGAATTTGAATCAATTTGGCAAATAGAATGATATTTTCAATATTTATTTTTATAGGTTGAAACCATGAACAAACTTAAATTCTGTATTGATAGATTTGGTCATTTTGCATGTTTTTTTTGTTTTTTTTTATGTGTATAAATATATATATCAGGACAAATCAGGCATAATCAGTCAAAATTAAAGGGAGGGTAGGGAATTTGTTTTCTAAACACTTTTTGTTATACTGGTTGAAACTCTCTACACGTCCTGAAAGCAATCAATAATAGAAGTGGTCTTAATATTAAATTTACATTTACATATATCTTCTGTGAAAGTCTCAGGACTTGTACCAAAAAATATTGTACCTGAAAATGTAACCAAAAAATGTTGTACCTGCTTGTCAATATTACCTCCACGCACCTGCTCGCGCAGACATCACACGCCATAAGCGCGTTGTAGACAGTCACTGAGCGCCATAAACTAACAGCAGCCACTTTTACAGTTCCTCCTGAACCAAACCAACAAGCTTATGTTGCGCTCACGCCATGTCGTAACTGTAATTTCAAGATGGCAACCCGTGACGTTCTACCCGGAGCTGTTCACGTCCTCAGACTCGGATTTATGCCTTTCTATGTCGACAGTATCAATGCTGAAAGTAATCTGCAGCAGTCAGGTAGTACAAGTAAGAGTTCTGTAAGTTGTTTATGTTGATTATTATTGTAATGTTATGTGCTTAGAGACATGAGGTAGTTTAACGTGTCTCTCATCTCATGATGCTTTGCAAACTCTGCTGTGCGCGTTCATGTGTTTTGAAGATGGCGTGGCTTTGGAGACGCTCTAAAGGGAGGGTGGGATCGTATGCTTTCAAAGCTAGCTTGAAATTGCAAGTCTCTCCGAAACCATACTTTGTTTTGCAAATTCGACATCATGTGAGATGTGTCCAATTCAATTCAAATTCACACTCATGAACTGAAATGGAGCCTGTACTGTATGTATGTGTGTGTAAATGAGAGTTGAGCTGTGATTCATTCAGCCTAACTGGACACAAGCAGGCTGAACATTCACCACCTTTAATGAGCATTAGCTGCTTTTACATCACGACACGAAACTGATTTAAAAATAAGCTCAGGAATCAGCTGAAATCAGGTTGCTGAGTGCACAAAACTGAGCTGTGGGCGACCGTTGCATACTGACTGACTTTAGCAGGTTTATAGATGCGTACCCGCACACACACACACACTCATGCACATACTCACACAAACGGTTATCTTAAAGGAGTTTATAAAGATCTCTTTTCAGACAATGGTAAATAATGCTGATGAACGTTAAAAGCAACAAACAAACACAAAAATAATGAATAATGAGTGATAATGAGTGATGTTCACAAAATCCAGGAAAAAGAACACCGTGTTCTAAAGAGGTCCAATAAAGGCACAAATAACCAAGCGCCTGAAGCCTGGAGATGAAAAAGAAAAAAACTCATAAGATATTCCAGCCGAGGATCAGAGTGTTCTTTGCCCAGCTGGGCTCAACAAGAACATTTGAGCACAGCTAAAAATCTGAGCTTTCTGTACAAAAATTTGCTTCGCTGATTCAACCTGCACAGCACCTGGTTTAATTTCGAAGATGACGACAAAATAAAAATTATCTGAGAAAATGCAGCCCTGCCATGGGAAAGTGAAATGCGCTAGAGTTGTTTTTGAGTTGGCACAGACCTTGTGGTCATAACCAGATAACAGATGCAGAACACGAGCCGCGACACAAAAAGAAGAACAACTTCAAAAGCAAAACATGAACCACTAAAAACAGAAACTTCTCAACCACACTTGAGATCCAACACTTGAACAGGAAGTTCATATCATGTCAAGCATCTCAGTGTCTGCCGTTATAAAGTTTCACTTGACAACTGTTTTCCTTTCTTTTTCAGAGGCTGAATCCAAATTTGCAAACTATTTGTCATATCAAAATACACCAGATTAGCCTGTTTTCATCAAAAAAAATAAAAAATTGTGAAATATTTTTTAGTCACATTGAGCAATAAATCCAAAATAATGAGATAGTTGTGTAATTCAGTAGTTATAATTGTGAGATATAATGTCCCATAGCAAAAAAAAAAATTCTCATTGAAATTATGAAAAAAATATGAGACAAAGTTGCATTGTAAATTAAAATAAAAAATAAGAAATAATTTTTCATTGAAATAAAAGACAAAGTTGCATTGTAATAATTAAAGTCACAATTAAAATACTTTAGCAATTATAATATGTGAAGTCAAAATTACTGTACCTTTTTGGTGTATACAAATATGCTTTTGTTGAATCTATCTATCTATCTATCTATCTATCTATCTATCTATCTATCTATCTATCTATCTATCTATCTATCTATCTTAACCCCTTGTGGCACAGGACATATCACATACTGTGTGCTAACTAGGCTACATATTTTCCCATCACTAGTGCAGTAGAATTATACGAATCATGCTTCAGAGAGATGTGAGCTGACCAACTACTGACCCCTATTGGACATGTGGGAACTACGGTGAGAGCAGCATAATGCATAAATGGAAGACATACATGTAAAACACACTGACAATCAAAATGACATGTAAAGTCCACAGTGTCTCGGCGTGGAGTACCTGTCCTCGCGGGTGTTGGGGCTCAGGTAGCGTGTGGACTCTTCCTCATGACTGCTCTGCAGGCTGCTCTGCTGACTGCTGTAACACACATCAGCACATTACAGTCAGAACATAAGAAATACACAAACACCAGACGTCATACTGAGAAAGAGACGACAGAAGGTGAGTTTGGACACACAGTGATCTTTTAATTACATGGTGACAAAAAAATGCTCAAACAAGACACACATAGTTTTACAGTCCAACGTTGCTCGGGCTTACAACTAAAAGGAACAAACATCCATGAAGCATCTTTTAGGATAGTTTAATCTTCCCCACTAGAGGGCAGCAGAGAGTGTTGAGAGAATTTCAATTGGAAAATTGAATGAGTGCTGTAAACTAAAACAATATTTCCATTTAACCAGTTAAACTGGTTCGCTGAGTTATTGCATACTGCATGAAAAGGAAGCAGGTGATAAAACAGCCTAACAGGTCAACATAACGGAGCCCTAGATTAGTGAACGCTGTTGTGCTTACAAGGGTTTTCTACCAGCAAACACCTGACAGCTCACAATACACAGCTGTTCCCTGATTCATGTCAGTCATGTCAAACATTTACACGTCTGAATTTATTTACTAAACCATAAATCCCCTGTATGGTACCAGTTAAGTTTACACACACCTTCTCAATCTTTATTAGTAGTATTTTCCACATTTTAAAATGATAGCAAAGTCGTGAATATTATGAAATAACACAAGTACGAGAATTATGCAGTGACCAAAAAAAAAAGAAAAAGAGAAAAAATCCCCTTTTTGAAACTAAATAAATACTTCTTATTCGGCAGGCCGGGATGCATTAAATTTATCAAAAAATAAAGACTTTCATTGTTTCATACAAAAAAATAGAAAAAATCAATTTCAAATAAACGCTGATCTTTTGAACTTTCTGTTTATCAAACCCAAATGTATCACGGTTTTCAAAAAAATTAAGAAGCACAAGTGTTTTTGGCAAATCACCATATTAGACTGATTTCTGAAGAATCATGTGACACTGAAGACTGGAGTAAAGATATTACTATTTTTAGTTTATTTTTGATCAAATAATTTGTAGGCTTGGTAAGTCTAAGAGACTTGGTAAGACTTGGTAAGTCTCTCAACTTGGTAAGTTGGGCTTGGTAAGTCTAAGAGACTTACCAACCCCAAACTTTTGTACAGTCGTGTATTTTTATATTTTATTTTGGGGATTTTGCATAATAAATGCTGTAACACAAGATGAACATTTTCAAAATGCATAGAAAACACACATACGTTTGCTTGAGGTGGAGAATTGTTTTATTCTGTAAGAAGACGTGTATAAATTATGCTTAACCGAATAAATTCCTACAAGTGTTTTTTTGTGTCATGTGTCAAGTCATGTGACTGAATAATTTGCACAGAGAAGAAAATAGGTGTGTTCGACTTAAGGTCATAGCAGATACATACTGCATGTTGTATTATTGTCTATTAAAAGGCAGGAAGAGTCGTGAATATTTAAGACGTCCCCAGACAGCGTCCGCTTGTTCTTCCCTCCGGCCTATAAATGTCCCAGCAAAGACTTCAGTCTCTCCAGAAAAGACGGAAAACACACTCACACACAAACACACGGGTTGTCTGCTATGTAATGTGCCAGAGCAAGCCCACATGAAGACTCAAATGAAGTGATGGACAGTGCTCATGATGGACAGTAGGAATGGAGAATGGATGGGTTTGTGGGCGAGGGCTCGTGCTCATACAGACCTGCTCTCACTGCCGTGCTCTTTTTTCTCTCCTCCTCTCAACCACTTGCGCAGGAGGAAGCGTCTCCGTTGGGGAGAGGCGCTGGGTGTGGAACAGCTCGACCACACCGCGTCCTCGTCGCTGGACGGCGTGATCTCAATGGACGGAAGCTGCAGGTACTCCTTGGAGCCGGAACTCTGAAGATGTTCCTGCTCTTTCTCGCTCATGACGTTCTTCATACGGCGCATTTTAAAGCGCTTGCGGCGCAGAGACGAGCTGGACAGGGCCGGATCCGCCACGGATCCGTTACACTCCCCGTCTGCCGGGCCCTGGATCTGCAGCGCGGGCAGCTGGAGGGTCTCGAACATGGTTCTGCTTCTGTTCAGTCTCACATGAGTCCAGAACCAAATAAAGATGCAGATCAGAGAGCTCAGTGAGTCCACACCTGGGCTGAGCTGAGTTCAGCACTTTCTGTGAGACGGCTCGGTGCTGACATATTTTAGGACAGTCTTATAGGAGGCTTCCTTCAAAAACCCCAGAAAACCAGGATAGCTCCCTAGAGGTCAGAGGAAGGTCATGAGGTCTACTAGGTCAGCAGTTCTCAAACTGTGGAAAATTGCAATACTAAAAAACGTAAAAATATGTTTATTTTATTCCAATTAATTTACATTTATCTTTCTTTTTTTGTTTATCAAGCTTTACACCGTTTGCGCATCTAACACCGTGTCCTATCCAGACGTGATGCGACAAGATTCCAGCGACAAGCAGTTTGTCTGTCCGCAGCAGACTACGAGACCTGACAAAATCAATCAACTATCACAGCCAATCAGAAGAGCATGTGGGCGGAGTCTCTCTGCAAGTGTACTGCACTTGTAAGGAAATGGATAATCTAGCTAATTAACAATTTAACATTATTAAAAAAACATTTACCAAGTGACTGAAACAATCTTTGTCATTAAATACCCTTGTTTGTTCACATTGAGTTCACAGTTTGAACGCTCTTGTTTCCTTTAATTTATTTTCAAATTATTCATTGTCACTTTCAGTATGGCTATAAAAGGGCACGCAAAATGATATTCAAACTCGCATTAGACCATTTCAACATTAAATGAAGCACAAAATCAGTAAACTTCTGTCCCTCCTTTGACAGTCTACGCAACTACCGCTTTGACACGTCAAATAGGTCATAAAGAGATCATAAAACGAATCCATATGAATTGAGCGGTTTAGTCAGAATTTTCTGAAGAGACTTGATCGCTTTATATGATGAACAGATTTAATTTAGGCTTTTATTCACATATAAACATTCATCAACTCACACATCAGTTACGGTTTTACAGAAACGGAAGCTCAAGCATGTTCACTTCACGTTTGAGAACCAATGAGGTTCATTCTCGTGTTATACATCCCGTTCGAGCTTCAGCGAGAACCAATGAGGTTCATTCTCGTGTTACGCAGCACGTTTGAGCTTTCGCAAGAACCAACAAAGTTTGTTCTCGCGGTTGAGCTTCTGTTTAAGTTCGCTAATCTTACAATCGTCATATAAAGCAATCAAGTCTCTTCATAAAATTTGGACTAAAATGCTCAATTCATTTGGAGTAGTCTTACAATGTCTTTATGAACTTTTTGAAGCGTCAAATTGGTAGTTCAATGTCAATGGAAGGCCAGAAATCTCTTAGATTTCATTAAAAATATCTTAATTTGTGTTTTCCGAAGATGAACGAAAGTCTTACGAGTTTGAAACGACATGAGGGTAAGTAAATGATGACAAAATTTAGGCTAATTTTTGGGTGAACTATCACTTTAATGTGGAAAAGATACCTTTTATCATGTGTCGCAGTGCTGAGTAACATCTGGTTAGGACACGATTTTAGCCGTTTTTAACCCACATTATTATTTTGGGATTGCTGGAAGTGCATAGGTGTTAAACAATTTAGTATTGATTTCTTTGAAATTTGCTTTTACCTGAATGTTCTGATTTGATCAGAGACTTAGCCTGAAGTGTTTGAGAACCACTGTGCTAGATGGACAGAGCCTATACACGCACTCTTAAACATTTAAGCCTACACAAGAGTTAACAAGAGGACTTTACAGAAAGGTTAGAGTAAAACATGCAAACAAATCAGATACAAACTAATGAGATAAACTCACACACACACACACACACACGCTCTTTCCTGCTCTGCTCCGGAGTATCACTGTAAAACCACTGTGAAATGAACATTAGTGATTTCATCTCTAATGGGTCATTCACAGTAACATCGTTTATTAGTAAAATCATTAAAAGGGCCATATCATGCATACATATTATATATACCCTAAATATATGTGTAATATTTTTATTAACTGAAGTCCACTTTTTGTTTTGTTTTTCTAACTGGGGAGGAAGTTTTGAGTTCTGACACTTCCACTATGTTTTCATAGTACAATGACACTTATCAAAAAATCTAGGAAGCATGATTACTCAGGATATGACCCCATTAAAACATTTTAGAGCCAGCCATGCGTGTCCATGTTAATAAAACAGGCTTCACCTAGCGCTGCACTTCAGGCGCGTGTAAGGAAGTCAGGCGTAAACATGCAAGCGTGTTCATGTTACAGGAGGAAGCGCAGAAAGCTGCAGCCCACTGAGAAAAGACACACACTCATGGCTGCCCATCTGCCTGTTCAACACATCACACAATCTGCTGACTGACCCCTACGGCGGTTTAGTAACCTGCCAGACACTGTTAGATCACTCCTGTTACTGCTCCACTGGAGATGGGCAGTGCTTTTTCCCTTCTCCTTTTTTTCTTTACCAATGCCAAATATATAAGTTCCGCATTCTTATACAAAACAAATCCTATCATGGCCCCCACGTGTGGGGCCCCAGAGCCTGCACACTGCATCACCCTGCCTCAACTGTACAGTACAATACCTGTAATTTCCTGTAAGAATGTGAGGCTCTTAATCTTGTTTTTTTTTGTTTTTTTTTGAGACCAAAAACATACATTAATAATGCATATAAATCACATATTTTAGTGTGCAGTGTATTATACTTAATGCCTGTGTCTACTTAAAAATAAAAGTACTACAACCACAGGTTTTTGGATATGGTACCATATTAGGCTAATACCAGGGTAATTCTTGGGCATACCTTGGAGTTCCATAGAATTACACCGTACACATATTTCAGTACCATAGTATATAACAAATGACCATAGTATTATCAAAGTACCATGGCACTACCAGCTTGTATCATCATTGTACCATAGGTACTACTGCCACAGAACTCTTTATTATGTAGCATTATGAAACATGATACTATGACGAAAAAAACAAAGTTATAAGAACTAAACCTGTCTCTATCGGAAAGTATAGTGCATGCATACCACACCTAAAAGTCATTCGGCAAAGTGGTTAACGGTATTTTATTTACAATATGCCATACGCTATCATTTTAAGATTTCAAATTATGTTAAAATGAATGACAATGAAGCCGTTAACGATCGTCAAGGGTACAAAATAAAAAGTTAATGTACTAAACAGAAATCCTACCTTTTCACATTTCAAATAACCGAAACCCTCGTTTTTAATATGCAGTCGTTGTCTTTAATTTTAAATGACCAGAATGAGGAACTGTTACGGCGTTTTTTCCCCCAACACTGTTCCGTTATGATCTTCACGTTTCCTTTTATGCGGACGATTTCACTCCAATTGAAGGGGGGAATACAGCACTAAAAACAAAATATATGTTTTTTACAAAGTGAAATAGCTTTGTTAAAAGCGAAAGAAAAGCAACTATTCTTGTGATAAAGAAATAAAAAGGTGTGGTTTAAAAAACGATCGGATATTTTATATACGCAGACTGAGCGCTGCGCATCACCCCTCTTTCTGAGATAAGGCGTCCCGGACCTCTCTGTATAAAAGCAGCAGCCCGGCGGCACTGTAAGACTAATAGTTTAAAACGAGGTTGCCGGGCGGCCACAGCCAGCAGCCAGTGAAAGTCAACCTTCTAAATCTATCCGATAATTTAAACGGTCGTGCTTGTCTTAAGAAACAAACTTCTCTCTCAAAACTAACTACTTTTAACATTAAACATGAGTGTGATCGCTTCTTGTCAAATCTTGAAATACGAGTAAGAATGTTCACTTTACTTACTGAGGTAAAATCATAAGTAGCCTAGCTTACTGTTTCTTGAGGGCAGAAAATAAAAATCTTCATTACTGAAAAAACTAACAAGAACGTTTTTGCCAGAAATTCTTGTCAAAAATTTACAACCACCTAACTTACAACTGGTAAAAACAAAAGCACATCTTGTCAGCAGGAAATGCCAGTCAAATGTGTGTACAACCACCTTAATAACAGGTAAAATCATGAGAAACATCTTGACAGCAGCAGGAGATACTGTACAACTATCTATATCTGACAGAAAATACCTACCTGGTGTTGGCTGCCACCTCAACAAATGTGTTAAAACCATTGCTCATTTTGACATAAATCCCAAACTACCCCCTATGATGAGTATATTGTGTTGACAATCATATTTTAACTTAATCTTTAATGCAACAATCAATCATATTATTCATTCAGAGACATTATTTTGTGCCATATTTAATTTTATGCAAATTATGACTATAGATAGCATATTAGTACATCCATTAAATATAGGCCTATCAGACTAAGGTATCTAGGCTAAGCTCAACGTTATTTGTTTGAGAGATACATCATATTTGAAATTTCACTGTAAAGATGACAAATCGGTAAACAAATGTTCTTAGCATCAGATATGATTTATGAATTTAATGAAGCACTACACAAAACTAAAAATAGGCTACACCTGCAAATAACATAATTTCCCAGAGTGTGTATAGATCCTGTTTCTTTTCATTATATTGTTTACTCTGCTGCGCTATGAGCTGTTGACTCATTTATAGTATGCCAATGTTTTCTAACACAAGTAACGTGCTTCAAAGCTTTAACTTTTGGGATTTATTTGGCAGATGGCTGCTTCAATCTGACAGACAGTTTTCCCTTACCACACCATTAACATGCCTGATGTATTCATTCACTACACTAGAGTGAAAGTATATGTGCCTGCCAACTGACCTTCTTTTTGATACTGAAAGAGACTGTTGCGCAATTAAACATCACTGATGAATGATCAACCGCTCAAGCAGAATGACAACACCTGCCCGTGAGTCATGCGATATAAGTAATTAACACCTTTGGCCATCTGTATTCACCATCTTGTCTTTTGGGAATAAAAATAAATTCTTGTTTTGGAGTGTAAATTAGGCCTAATTACCAAACTGGAACCTGTTTGGTCCTTATAGCCCACATCAAGATTGCATAGCTTTGAGAGTTATTAAATTCACTTAAAAGAAGAAGATTGAAATCATAATTCAATCTTTTGTTATTATAATATGTCAAATAATGTGAACATAAGGCTGATTTCACTTATTTTATATACAAGTATTTGACTTTATGTAATTATAGACTTTTTTTTTTTTGTCTATAAATGGGGTCCATTGTTGTTTGGACTCTTATTTTTCAAAATATATTCTGAGCATATTAAATACAATGCGTGGGCTATTCCTGCAAGCACATATTGAACTCTGGAACTTACTCATCTTCAGCGTCAGACTGTGCTTTTTTGCAGCTCTCACTCACTCTGCTTTCAAAAGGTTTTGTAAATGTAAGGTCTTACATAAAAACTACCTCCAAGTGCAGTGGATGTGGGTGTTCATGTTTATTCAAACCAATGTCTCCTACAGTTTTGTTAATTACTTACAAAAAAATCTGTGACCACAGTAAAGGATAAAATAAAATAATTAACTGGAATTCATGCTCAATCTAATGAAAAAGAAACAAAAATGTTGAAGGGAATCTTTTCAGTGAAGGTTTATTAAGGGTTTTAAAGAAATATGGTGTATCTCCAGCTAGCAAAGCCAATCAAAAGATCTTTATTTAACATCAATTATCTGTAAGCTATGTAAATTCCACCATCCACCATGATTTTGGAGCCGTTCAATCGAATTAATAATCGTACAAACACAGTGCTGTACTTGATAACGTCATACCAAACACAGCATAATATTACTCCAGGGGATCAACATTTAAATTAAATCTGACCAATGTTAAATGAAAAAAATGCAATCAAGAAAAGATTAGTTCCTCCTCCATAACTCTGATTTCATCTTTCAATTCTCAATGATAATAAACGTTGCGATTTGATTGAGCTGAGATTTCAGATCACACATAAAAGAAAATTAAAGGAGACATTTTCACACAAAGAAAAGAACGTTAACACCAACTTTTAGCAGATTTAGCAAACTGAAACTAATAATAATAGCCATGGTACTTTCATAGCTTAAAATGTCCTCCTCATTATAAACAAAGCATTTATTTAATCAAGGTCCAAAAACTGCTTGTTTTCATATTACAGGATCTCTGACGCAACACGGGCAAGTACATTTGCATATGCCTGTCTCCAGGGCAAGACATAGACAAATAGTTATACATCATCACACCATATAGGCCCCGCCCACTGACATTCAGTCGCTTAACGGCTGACATTTGCCTACACTGGATGTGAGCGTCGCGTCAAAAGCAAATAGAACCCATTATAATCACTGATGCTGTCTACACTGGATACAGTATACAGATGCGTGTTCAGTTTCTGGCATACCCCATGCACTTGAGTCTGCCGACAACAGGACAAATGGAAGAGTGAAAGAACGTTGGCTTTGAGGCTTGTTCGCGTCTCTGTACAGTTTTCAGAAGGATCCCAGCGAAGGATCCCAGCGATCAACAAGTGGATGATTTACTTTATTAGATAGATAATGTTTTCAAAACACTTACTCGTGCAATAGTGAGTCTGAGTTTATACTTTTTCCTATGCAGTGACGTTAGCCAATCAGAACAGTTGCCGTTTACTCACAAACCTTAAAGGAGCCGCCTCTTAAAAATGGATCATTTCAGACACAGGGTCAGAATGAAGGTTCAAAAGAATTGTTTTTCTGCATATATATATACTGTATATATATTCGTTTTTAGTTTTCATTATATGTGAACCTAAAGGAAAATATTAAAATAAAACAATCCATGTCATGACCTCTTTAACATCCATAGAATATTTTCATTGCACAAAAGGTTCTTTACAGAAGAAAAAAGTTCATTAGTTTTTTTAAATGCTCTTCACACAAAAAGAAAAAAATGGGCCCATCCTGAGTAATCAAAATAGGATTGTGTGAATAATTTAGTAGTTACAACAAAAAAGGGTATTCACCACATCCGGAAGACTGAACAAGAGCTGAAACACTGTTCAGTCTAAACAAATACATAAAAAGTGAGCTCACAATGTTTCAGATAGAAGATAATGAAAAATGCATTACATTTTTCATTGACAGTATGATGCACTGAACAGAGAAAAGAAAAACAAGAAAATAACATCTAATACGGTAAATGCTCCTGACAGCATGTGCATTGTGTGGGAAGTCACTAACAGTTCATGTGTCATATCCTGTCATTGACATGCCAGTCACTGTGTCATTATGTCATAGATGAGCCAGACGATGAGACTGCCCAGCTATTATATGTCTTACTTTCACACAGAAAACTCAAGCAGCAAAGCAACACTTCTTCACATTTCTTACATTTATGTTTTAAAAAAGACTGAAAATTATCTAAAATGACAGAATTACGATTATTCATTCATATAAATTTTATCTTGAAAAAATGTTCATGTCCATGTTATGTCAACTATAAATACTAGTGTGAATACATCTATGCACATCCTGATCCTGATTTCTGATGACCATTTCAACAAAATTACACAAATTTTTCTGACTGTGAATGAAACGAGGGGACGGCTGACTTTTTTCCTCTTCACAATCAAGCTCTGTCCGATCTTAGAAGAAAACGTGCTATTCAGTTCGAAGTTTCCATGACAACCATTCTCAAAATCTGATGTGATGTTTTGGGAACTTAAAAAAAGGGCCGCTTTGGGAGTCTCCAAACATAATGATGAGCATCAAGTCGAAATGGGAATTTGTGAGCATGAAAGTTAAAATGTACCAACACGAGCTGCGAAAGAGCCAGCACGCTTTAATACTCGCTTAGTATTTGACAAGCCGACCACGCTCTTGCGATACATGATTGGTGGGAGCATTTGACTGACAGCGCTTACTGGATGTGTTTGTCAATTATGAGTCACGCTTGGAAAGACAATGCTAACTTTAGAAAACAGCTAGTCAAATAAAAGCTGTGTGAATGTGAATGTGAATAGTTAACAGGAGTGTGACGTCTAAATGTTACGAAACAGTCCCCATTGAGAAATCCAGGCCTAATCAGCACCAAGAAGAATATAATCTGGCCAATCATTGACTGCACAATAGCAACATTTTTGAATGTTTTTTGCCCATAAAATGAAAGTCAATGGGGTCCAAAATAACACCGGAAGCCACTGGCTTTCATTTTATGTAAAAAAAAAAAAAAAAAAACATTTGTCCAATTTATTTCTTCTTTCATATGTGTGCTGTCATTGATGGAAAAATCTATTTGGTTATACTGTAGTTATACTTGTAACAGTATAGAAAAAACACAAAGTAACCCTAGTTTTGCGTGGAGCATATCTGTGTGGTGGCGCAACTGGTAAACCCAGTGCGCTTGTGTGGCAGCGACCCGAGTTCGAATCCAGTCCGTAGTGTTTCCAACATTCAATGTAAATATATATGTTCCCATTGTCTCACTGATCTTCTCTGGATAAGTGAGTTAGTATGATAAGCAATCATACTAGTATGATAGTCAAAATGATAAGCAATGTCAGAGGTGATATCCACTCATTTGCATGGACGCAGGACCGTCCCTGTCTCCGACAGCTGGGTGGCCTCAGACTGCCGAGACGTGGACGCAATGACCTCAGCGGGAGGCCACTGTCGTTAGATCTGCGTTTCAGGGACATAAACATGTGATCTCATGAATATGGAAGAAAGAGCTGCCAGAGGTGTGTTTGCCCAGCATGATACTGAATAACGTAGAGCCCCAAAAGACTGAAGAGAGAGGTAACAAGGGAGACGATAAAGTTCACAATGCTTTTTATGGATACAAGACGCACTGTCTAAAAAAAGGACGCTGTCCTCCTCCTCCTCAGGCAGTTGAATTAACTGACAATCATGACAATTTCCTGAGCCAGTACATCTCCGTTCACAGCATTCACTTCATTAAAGATAAGTGATATAGAATGATTGCACTCCAAAGCAGTGGAGGAATTCACTCTGAAGTCAGGCTCCATCAACATACACACACTTGCACACAAAAGTGAAACTGAACTGGTATGAAACACCATGGACACATGCATGTCAACATCAAATCCTACAAGAGATCTTTTCATGCATATAATAACCTGGACAAGCACAGAATTTGGATAAAAAGGCTTTACTGTTACCTGACCCTTAACCGTGTGAAACAACACGCCAACATGCGTGACACAACGCAGCCTCCACTTTTCTCTCTGCACAACTGAGGTCGCAGTCGAACTGCATTAAGCCCACACGATAAGAAACGGTGCAGCACTTATTCACGAGACACTGAGCACACGTCACGCTGCTGCCCAGTCAGCGCAGCAATCTCTCTCTCTCTCTCTCTCCTCTCTCTCGTTCTCTCGCTCCATCTCCAGGTGTTTTGCTCTCCTTCACTAACTTCTCTCTAACACACTCCATCCTGCTAGTCTCTCCTTTATCATTGCACAGCTGCTACTTGGGAAGTCCACAGATGTTTGGAGCACACCAAAAATGTTCTTTCTTAATCTGTATTTTTTTCTCCTGTGTTCCAGTAAAAAAAAAAAAAAGAAAAAAAAAAAGTTGAAATGTATAAATCAAATATATATGTCAAATATTTTAAATCAAATATAATGTTATATATATATATACTTTTACTTATAACAACACAAAACTGCACCAGCCGTAACAATATGCTTATTTAAACATATTTAAGAACTCGTTTCTTTATGTAACACTTTTTCATTTAATCAATTTTAACTCTAAAATTAATTTATTTAAAAAAAAATGGGAGCAAATTTTGACTGCAGATATTTAGGAAACATGCTGAGTTCACATACTAGTTTCTCTGAAAAACACTTCTACAGCCAGTTATTTTACTTTGAAATGTGTGTTCTGTGTCAGTGTGATACAACACATTGACAATTTACTCAATATTATTTCACCACCACAGGTTGCCAGATGGCGGAAAACACAGCATATTGCAGCCATGGGAGCCAGCGAACAAACTGGGTCAGAGATCGCAGATTCTAACCGACCTAAAATGTCTCCGCACCCATCTAAAAATCTCTATGAACGGGAGTATATTAAAACGTGATATCAACTCATCATAAATCAATAAATCAACTCATCAACCTACAGTGTGTAAGTCTCCTCGCATTCCATTGTCAATTGCGCTCATTCCTGTTGTGTGTCCTCAATCTGGCAACCCGCGTGAGCGTCGAGTCTGAGCAGGAGGGGACGGGGGAAACAACTCTCTCCAATGTTTTTTATTTGGACTGCAGTATCCATTTCAACCGCTATCTGTCAATCTCACATACTGCACCTTTAAGAATGTTTGGATGTTTTGACTGGAAAACAAGAAAAATACTGATCAGGAAAATGATGTCTGCATCATGCTGTTTAGAGAGCATGTTGAGATCTCAGCCATCAGTGGCAGAAATCTCTCATAAACTGCACAGGCTTTTCGGAACATTAAAAGCTTGGGAATCCCAAACCGAATCCAAACATCTTCACACAGCTCAATGTCATTCTCACTGGTTTGGTTGGAACTGGTTCATTTCTGTGATGTGGGTGGATTGACTCTTCAGGGTGAGACAGAAATAAGTTGGCACCATTTAAAAGAGTTTCAAGTATCTGGGGATTCGACTGACATATTCAATCGAGCCCTTTGTATTGAGCAGCAGACACACGTGAGCACACACACAGAGAAAACACATAGTCTGTAGAATCTGAAGTAACATTAGGAGGCAGACCACACAGCATCAGTGTTGAAAATAAAGATATGACCATCTATGAGAAATTCCTTGAAAATTTCCCAGCTCCCAACGAGAGTGCAAAGATCTCAAACACGCAGCAAGCCCTTTAAAGATTTAGCTCACCCATCATTTACTCAACCGCATGCTGATGACTTTCTTTCTTCTATGGGACACAAAAGGGGATGTTTAGTAGATTGTTCTGCATACTTTTCCAGACATTAATCATAGCTGCCAACTTTTGAGTTTTGCTTGGAGTGAGATTTATGGCCGGGGGGTGGGGTGGGGGGATTGGTTTTTTTTGGGGGGTTTGATTTAATATTGACTCATTTGGATAAATATTAGGTAGGCTACACAAGATAGGCATTCATTTTTCTCAAGAAAAAAACAACTCACCTAATGCTGTAAACATACAGAGAGCCCTATCAGCTGGCAGTATTATTTAAGGTTAAAAATAACACAAATTAAATATAATGCGTTTTTTTATTATAATAACTACTTTATTTAATGATATAAGTAAAAATATAATAAATATGCAATATAGTAGGCCTACACATATTTAGCAAAATACTCTCTATAGCTATTTTTTCTAGCCAACTAACGTGCTATAGCCTATATTATGGTCATTAAATGGCTTTCCTGAGGTAAATGTTATGTGACATAATTGTTCTCCAGCTGTTTTATTGACCCCTTTGTTTGATTGATTGGTCGATATTATGTATGAGGAATATACATTTCGGTAAGTTGTACTGTATCTTTCAACAGTGTTCATTCGTGTTTAACGTTATTTAGGCTACTATCAGCTAGAGATGATCGGTTCACGTGCCGATCTGTCGCGTCACATTTACAAGCGCCAACACGGTATTTATTGTCTGAATTTCGTAATGAAAGTGACAGAATCTGAGAGCTGAGATTTTTTTATATCATAAGTAACCTGCTCTGTCTAGTCTGTCGGTCTCCGTGTCCTCTTTGCTTCGCGATTTTTCTGTGCGTGAGAAAATGCATGTGTGGCGTGAGAGCGTGTGAAAAGTGTCAATTGCGTGAGTCTCACGGTGAATGCGTGAGAGTTGGCAGGGAAACATGGACAAGCACCAGCAAGCTCCAAAAATAACTAAAAAGCACAATAAATGTAGTCCACGCAACTTGTAATATACCTACTAAAATGAATCTCATTCACATATTCAGGCATATTTTGCATATTCAGACTGTTCAGTTATGAAGTTTAGCATCATTGACATCAGTACAGGAGCAAAATTATGACTTGATGTATAAACGAAAAAAAAAAAGCCATACGGTTTTGTAATGACATGATTGTGAATAAATGATGACAGAATTGCAAATTTTGTCAAAAATGAAACAGACAGACAGACAGACAGATAGATAGATAGTCCATAAAAGTGCATCCATCCATCATAAAAGTACTCCACACAGCTCTGTAGGGATTAATAAAGGCCTTCTGAAGTGAATCGATGTGTTCGTATAATAAAAATATCCATAATTTAAACTTTATCGACTAAAATAACTAGCTTCCGGCAGACTGCTGTACGCATTGATTTACGGTGGAAGAATAACCCTTGACCTGACGCATAGCGTAATGACGAACGCGGAAACGCAGAGGATAGAGCAAAACAAAACACCAGTCACGAATTAGAAGTCTAAAACGACAATTTTTAAAGAGAAATGTCGGTGGAGTTTGAGTTTGTTGTCCAGCCCTGTTTGTTTGAACCGCGAGAGGCGTCTAAACTTACGATACTCCTACATCCTACGTCATACATCGTCAAGTGTTATTCTTGTGGTCTAAGTCGAGTTGCGTATATGGGTTAGCTAGTTATTTTAGTCGATAAAGTTTTAAATATGGATATTTTTCTTACACGAACACGTCGATTCACTTCAGAAGGCCTTTATGAACCCCCGGAGAGCCTTGTGGAGTACTTTTATGAGGGATGGATGCACTTATATGGACTTCAAAACAGAAACTGCAATTCACTGCCATTATAAAGCTTGAAAGAGCCAGGACAGTTTTTAATATAACTCTGATTATTAGTCTGAAAGAAGAATGTCATATACACCTAGGATGTCTTGAGGGTGAGTAAATCATGGGCTAATTTTCATTTGAAAGTGAACTACTCCTTTAAGTCACCGGCCATTGGCCATTTGGGTGAACTATCCCTTTAAAGCAGGGTTCACCAATCTCGGTCCTGGAGGGCCGCTGTCCCTGCAGAGTTTAGCTCCAAACAGCTCCAACACACCTGTTTGAAAGTTTCTAGTATGCCTAGTGAGACCTTGATTAGCTGGTTCAGGTGTGTTTAATTGGGGTTGGAGCTAAACTCTGCAGGACAGCGGCCCTCCAGGACCGAGATTGGTGAACCCTGCTTTAAAGGGATAGTTAAATTTAATAGCACACCTCTTCTCAACAAAACACATGATCATTCATCCACATAGCATTGAACTTATGAACATTAGTATTTAGATTTAGAGATTTAAACAAACCACTAACCTAAACTAATAATAATAGTGAAACTTGCCTAATGATAACAATAATATCATGAATTGCATGTAAACTTCATATTAGGCTTGGCTACACTGACACTGGCACATTATATTACAGCTTCTCTTACAGCTACAGATGGTGAAGACGAGTGGATGTTTACAGTGAGCTCAACTTTACATTGAGGACAAGACAGGATTGTGAGTGCGGTAAAAATAGCAGTCTGTCGATGTAGTGTGTTATAGATTTTCTATAAAGGTAAACTCAGATATCCTGGAGCTTTAACTCAATGCGTATACTTCCTTCTGAAATCCTCCATTGCTTTATTTAAGAACATTTCTCTATCAAAAGAAACATGATATGAAGATGATACTATGATGTTCATAGGTTGACCCCCCATAAAAGAGTTGCAAGAGTTGCATTTACTGTAGAAACCAGATCATTTTCTGCCTCCAACCAAGAGTTTCCCCTCAGATGTTGCTGAAGCTTGTTAACATTTCCATTGTGCGAATAAAGGAAGTGTAACTGACTGTGGGCTCTACAGCTTGACCTTATTACCACCATTAGCATATTATGATAAACAGAGTCCTTCTGCAGATCAGAGGATGGATAAACATGCCTCTGCCTCCACTTCTCTCTGTGCAGGGGCGTGCTTACTTCTGACAACAAAAACATATATATAGCTGGCAGGTAATTAAAGAAGCATTTATTATGCACAAAAGAGAAGAATCCCATTAGTGTTTGGGAGCTTCACCGAAGGTGGATCGCACTCTATTTCTTACTCTCTTTGTCTCTCTCATTGGAAGAAAATAATAGGTTTGTCACACACATCCTGTGCCTGGCAATTTTTACCTACATGTACAAATTCCCACACACAGCGCTCACTAAACAGAAAACTAGGGTGAAGGAACAATCTCAAACAGTTGCTGAAATGTTGAAATTTAAAAGTGCATGAAAGTTTCTGTAACTATCTAAAGCTCATGAATATTTAATGAGGCACTGTATTGTTTAGCAACAGATAGCCAATCATAAACAACTTGCCATAACATTGAAGCGCTGCAGTTTTTCACAATGGATACTTTGGTACCGCAATTCGGGGTTCATAACGGCATTAACCCTCCTTTAAAATAAAAAAGTATGAAGAATTGCTGAAAAAAATGACATCAAAGGTAACGAATGGTAGTATATTTATTGTGGTACCTTATTCTGTGCTGCAGTCCAGAGGAAAGTCAAGCATTTCCAGGCTCCGATCAGTTATAGGGGCTCAAACATTGGATCAGACAGCATAATCATATACAGTATCCCTCATGGAGTGATGTGTCTAAAGCTTCCGTCACTTTAAAATGCTGTGAAATTGAAATGTGAAATTCAGAGTCAGCGACCGCTGGAGTAAAGCCTACTGCGTGAGATAAAGTTTGCCTTTGGGGCCTGTGACACAATTGTGAACTGAAAACGGGGAAATGACACAAAATAGCATGACCACTTTCAGCCCAGCTTATAGGAGGCACTATCAGTGAGGCTAAAAGAAGGATCTGTGACAACTCTGAGAAGGATGATTAAAAACTTGACATTGTTATATATTTTTAAAAACTAGCAGAAGTGGATTCAGAGAAACACCAATGCATCTCTGCGCTAGTCTTAGCCTTGAGGGCCGTTCACACTGACACCAATAAATCGATAGAGGTCGCAGTCACTGTATTGTGAGCTGCAAACTAGACTGAGCTTCACTTCCATTGGTAGCTGTTGCATCATGTTGTTGTGCATTTGCATGTCATCTCAAACTGGCAGTCGTCACTGAAAATTACCGTTACTGCAAGTTTATGTTAAATAGCTCATGCACGATTTTGCTGTTTTCTCAAGATGATGGCATTATGAACATTTAAAACGCTCTCTGTGCTGTGCATAAGGACAAAAGCATCTTACTACCACAAACACCAGAGACCAAGATCAGATCACATTGATGCACCTGAGACCATCAGAACAGAGAGCATTTAGATGATAATGGATCCGTCCAGCTGCGTTCATATAACACTGGATGAATGTGTGGGAACTTACGTAACGTCATGAGTAACACCATAATATGGGCAAAAGAAAGGCTATGCCTAAACAAAATCTTCTCATCATTTTGTTTATTATACTGATGTGGCATACACCCACTAAATATTGTTCATGCAGCTTATTTAGTTATTTTTTTATTTTTTTACAATGACCTAATTCTTTCTGAGTCACCCAGCCTGATTCACCGTGTTGAAAATGCCACATACATGCAAAAACAGTGTTCTCTTTTCCTGGCCCTCCTTTTATCTCTCTTTATGGACAAAACTATTCAGACAAAAGCTTAATGTAATTATAGAATAAATGCAATTCTTGTGAAGTAACAACTTCATTTGATGGTCAATCAAATTGAGTTATGAACTATGTATCAGTGCTGCCCTCTGGTGTCCTGAAATGAAATCTAAACAATCTTATATACTGTAAAAGGATAGCTACAATAATCAGCTGACAAGAGACTGAATTTCCTCCTTTCCCATGCAGTTTTATATTTTTACAATTTAATATTTTCTGTAGACCGACATTCACTTCACACTAGATCCCATGCATCTAGACACAAAAACAGATTAATAAGAATAGAAATACACTGTAAACAATCATGATCAATAAATCTTTAAACTACTAAGTTATACAATTTTCAACACATTTTTTTGTCAGTTTAATATAATTTAAGTTGAAATGACTTGTACAGCCAATTTGAGTACACTTAAAAACAAGACAGAAATTAAGTTAAGTTGATATACCACATTAAATACCTCATTAAAATTCTGAATGTTTTAGGATTTAGAAAATGATGTCATATTGTAAAATGGTAAAAGGCTAGGATGCACCAATATAAAAATTCTGGACGAAAAATGTCACGGCAGATAAATATGAATAAAATTATAAATGAATAAAATTAAAAATACATTAAAATAAAATACTGTATGTATATATATATATATATATATATATATATATATATATATATATATATATATATATATGAACTATATGAAAAAGTTCATTGTTTAATATCTATCTTTTTTTTGTATATTTATTTTGAAACTCTACAAACAATATACACTGCTCAAAAAAATAAAGGGAACACTAAAATTACACATCCTAGATCTGAATGAATGAAATAATCTTATTAAATACTTTTTTCTTTACATAGTTGAATGTGCTGACAACAAAATAACACAAAAATTATCAATGGAAATCAAATTTATCAACCCATGGAGGTCTGGATTTGGAGTCACACTCAAAATTAAAGTGGAAAACCACACTACAGGCTGATCCAACTTTGATGTAATGTCCTTAAAACAAGTCAAAATGAGGCTCAGTAGTGTGTGTGGCCTCCACGTGCCTGTATGACCTCCCTACAACGCCTGGGCATGCTCCTGATGAGGTGGCGGATTGTCTCCTGAGGGATCTCCTCCCAGACCTGGACTAAAGCATCCACCAACTCCTGGACAGTCTGTGGTGCAACAGTGGATGGAGCGAGACATGATGTCCCAGATGTGCTCAATTGGATTCAGGTCTGGGGAACGGGTGGGCCAGTCCATAGCGTCAATGCCTTCCTCTTGCAGGAACTGCTGACACACTCCAGCCACATGAGGTCTAGCATTTTCTTGCATTAGGAGGAACCCAGGGCCAACCGCACCAGCATATGGTCTCACAAGGGGTCTGAGGATCTCATCTCGGTACCTAATGGCAGTCAGGCTACCTCTGGCGAGCACATGGAGGGCTGTGCGGCCCCCCAAAGAAATGCCACCCCACACCATTACTGACCCACCGCCAAACCGGTCATGCTGGATGATGTTGCAGGCAGCAGAACGTTCTCCACGGCGTCTCCAGACTCTGTCACGTTTGTCACATGCTCAGTGTGAACCTGCTTTCATCTATGAAGAGCACAGGGTGCCAGTGGCGAATTTGCCAATCTTGGTGTTCTCTGGCAAATGCCAAACATCCTGCACGGTGTTGTCCTGTAAGCACAACCCCCACCTGTGGACGTCGGGCCCTCATACCACCCTCATGGAGTCTGTTTCTGACCGTCCTGCTGGAGGTCATTTTGCAGGGCTCTGGCAGTGTTCCTCCTGCTCCTCCTTGCACAAAGGCGGAGGTAGCGGTCCTGCTGCTGGGTTGTTGCCCTCCTACGGCCTCCTCCACGTCTCCTGATGTACTGGCCTCTCTTGGTAGCGCCTCCATGCTCTGGACACTACGCTGACAGACACAGCAAACCTTCTTGCCACAGCTCGCATTGATGTGCCATCCTGGATGAGCTGCACTACCTGAGCCACTTGTGTGGGTTGTAGACTCTGTCTCATGCTACCACTAGAGTGAAAGCACCGCCAACATTCAAAAGTGACCAAAACATCAGCCAGGAAAGCTCAGTTCCTAGAAGTGGTCTGTGGTCACCACCTGCAGAACCACTCCTTTATTGGGGGTGTCTTGCTAATTGCCTATAATTTCCACCTGTTGTCTATTCCATTTGCACAACAGCATGTGAAATTGATTGTCAATCAGTGTTGCTTCCTAAGTGGACAGTTTGATTTCACAGAAGTGTGATTGACTTGGAGTTACATTGTGTTGTTTAAGTGTTCCCTTTATTTTTTTGAGCAGTGTATTTTTATTCATCATGCATCCCTAAATAAGGCATTTAAGGAATAAGGAAATAAGGAAATTAGCATTTCTAGGACACTGGTCAAATAAACATAACCAAGTGCAACGGTTCATCAGTGAAGCATTGACTCGTGTGCGGGCGCTGTCCATGGTGCTGATATCTCTCTTATCTGTGTGTTATCTGGGAATGCTGAAGGCCCCTGCAGGGTGGGTTTCTCAAGGCTCTCTGCTGAATCTGACTCACAAAGACTCATCAAGGACATATTTCTGAGAATCTGAGCAGCTCTTAAGGACAACTGACATGACTCGACTGCAAAACAGTGACATTTCATTTTCATCATCTTTGCTTTGAAAGAGATCGAAATATGCCATTGAAATATGACAAACACAGAAAATTAGAGTTGCCAAACTCAACTCTTTTCATGCTCTTGCCTGAAATTTTCTACTAAAAAACGTCATAGATTGCAGAGAGACTAATATGTTGTCGGGCATGTCTTATTCTGGCAGGACTGTGTTGGGCGTCTCATAGAGGTCACAGGTAATGGACAAACAATCAATAATGTGCATAAGACTGTAATGGGCCGCACTGCGCAATGGGTAAAGTGAGCCAGAATGGGCCTGGGGAAATAACAATCCTATAATGATTTGATTTCACTGTGTGTGTGGCATCTTTTTACAGTCATATTGTATTACAATACACACAATACTCAGTAAAAGATTTTGCTGAGCAGGTTCAAGGTAGAAAGGATGCTATGGTGCTCTCGGTCGTTGTACTTACTTACTGGCCAAAGTCAAAAGAGAACAAAAAACAAGTCTAATCACTTAGACAAATAATTACAAAAGCCTGTTTCCACCCAAAAGTAACAAATATAATTGTGCAATAGAGTTTAAAAATAAACTCATGGTGAATAAAATCAGAAATAAATAAAGCTGCAATTGTGAGACATATAGCCAAAAAACAAATCCACAATTATGAAACAAAGTAGCATTGAGAGATACAGGGCCCTATTTTAACGATCTAAGCGCATGGTCTAAAGCGCACAGCGCAAGTTCACTTAGGGCGTGTCGGAATCCACTTTTGCTAGTTTAACAACAGGAAAAATGGTCGGCACGCCAGGCGCATGGTCTAAAAGGGTTGTCCCTATTCTCATAATGAGTAATGGGTGTGTTTTGGGATTTACATGCGTTAAACCAATCAGTCTCATCTCCCATTCCCTTTAAATGCCAGTTGCGCTCGCGCCATGGCAGATTCGCTATTCACATGATGGAATTTGATAGTGGAAAGACGAAGGCGCAAACGGATCTGCTCGTGCACGAGGTAAAAGTGCGCAAGCAGACCATCTACGGGAGAGACAAGCCGGATTCCACCATATCTTCATGTACACAATAATAATGTTTTACATTGTAATCCTTTTATTTTAAATATTTGGCATGTCTGTGTGCTGCTGTGCGTCCCTGTGTGTTTAATAAGCAGAGTGTACGCGCATTGTGCACCCGCCCACATTACTAACGCGCTAATTAAATAACAAAAAAAAATATTGCGCAGTCTATTTCTGTAGCAACGCGCCAACATTGCGCTTGAACACACCTCGTTTTCAGACCAGCACGCCCATGGGCGCAAATGCATTTGCTATTTAAAGAACGTTGCGCAGGGACGGACTGAAACTAGCAAAAAACACTTGTGTTGCGCTTGGCGCTGCATTGCGCCGGGTGTAAGATAGGGCCCATAGTACTATATCAACATACTCACAGATCAAGACTGAGATGGATGGATGGATGGATGGATCAAGTGCCTGAAAAAAAGCCCCTTGAAAGGTATCTGTACAAGTCAATTTCCATACTTTAAAAATCTTCTGATGCATGATGCATCAGCCTTGAGAAAGATTCTCTGGAGTGAAGCCAAGGAAACATCTTGAAGCTATAACATTACGTCACGCTTTGAACAAAGCATGCTGTCCTTGAGTTCCTGGCAATCTTAAAAGGGATAGTTCACCCACAAATGAACGTTTTGTCATAACTTACTCACTTATTCCAAACCTGTATGAGTTTCTTTCTTCTACTAGACACAAAAAATGCAATTTTGAAGAATGTTGGTAATGAAACAGTTGACGGTAGCCATTGACTTACATAGTATGAAAAAAAATACTATGGAGGTCAATGGCTACTGTCAACAATCTGGTTACCAACATTCTTCAAAATATCTTCTTATGTGTCCAGCAGAAGAAAGAAATTCATACAAGCTTTAATGAGAAGGTTACAAGAACTACATGAGCTGAGTAAAACGACATGCTATATCTATATCCCAGTGAATTAATCATCTGATTTAGCAATATTATAATATATAATAGGAATATTTACCTCTGAATGATGATGACTTTAACTATTTGCTATACTGTGCAGTTTTGTTCAGTATATAATGTGGGTAATCGAGCAAACAAAAGAGTTGATATCTGCTACTCCGGTTAGCTCTTTCAGCACAGCGCCAGCAGCCTGTACTAGATTTATAGGCCATGATATAGTACAAGGACAAAAATGTGTCACTAAACCATGTGACTTCCATTCTGTGAACTCTGATCACCTTAAACTAATCTCACTTAGCTGAGGATTCAACCGCTGTCAGGATACAGTGAAAACCAACACAAATCTTAAACATCGGCTAAAAGAATCTCAGGAAAAGGTCCTTTTGCAATGGTAAGAAGTTAAAAATAATTCAAGCACCATTTAAGCAATTATTTCGAAGTATGTACTCAAAGACCACCTGTGTTGAAAATCATGTTGTAATGATGTTTATATGTCTATGTGTTGTTTTTAATATGCTTTCAGACTAACCATGTGCAAATTCATAAGTCAACACCATTGCTCGAGTATTTTCTCCTTAAAACTGCAGTGAACCAAAGACAGTCTCAAAAATGCGGTTTGAAATCTAATTAACATTAGCATTATTAGCTGTTTGATAACAAACTCAAGCAAATGGCCAATCATATTTATTATCATTATGTGTCTGACGTTGTAAAGAGCGATACCTTTGTGCAGTGTTTACTACAGTAACTTGAGTAAAAGATGACAGAGTGGGTCTCTGATCTGGTGTGAGTGAGTGAGTGAGTGAGTGGAGGCGGGGTTAATTTATATATACCTATCAAATAATGAATAAGTTATATGCAAGTGTGCATGAAGGTTAACAATATACGTATACGGAGGCCTTCAGGATAATCTCAGCATCCATACAAGCCCACAAACTCACAGTGAAGGTCAGATGGACTGATTTCAGACATATCTGATATCTGCATCTGCCTCAGAAAACACCACAGCTCTAGTTCCCTCTGCAGTGACCTCTAAATACACCAGTTCAATGGCAAATCAATCCCTACATGCTGCCTGTCTTTGTGCTTGAAATCGGCACAGTTTCACACATTCCCTTTGGCTGTAAACCTCCAAATCTGTTTCATGGACAGTTACCACACTAGAGGTCATCCTCGACCCCAAACTAGGCTGAAAAATATGTGCTTAGCGCATGTTTATTTACAGATCTACTAAAAGTAGAAAGTAGCATTTAATGAAATAGTCAGCTAATGAGGTTTTGGCAGTCCTCTGGAGCATTTGCTGTAATTGCTCACAATCTACTTCCAGCAGATTGCTTGCTCTTCTGCAGGCACAGAATGTTTGGACACCATGCAGATTTAATAAAGCAGCAGATATTGAAATGACTTCAAAGATGGCAGGAAAAAAAAAATCAATTAAGAGGCTTATTTTTCTCTTTTCTTATTTTTTTTCTTCTGTGTGTTCAGAAATAAATTAAGGATGTGTGAAATAGATGGCTTATGTTTGATGGGTTTAAGCAGAAGTCATCGAACTTTGCAGTTTCAGACAAATTAGATAAACGTCCTGTTCTGTGGAGCTCAGACGTCAACATGACTGACACTTTTCACTTTTCAAAATGACTGACATTTGTCTAAAAACTAAGACAAGATCTCTGCAACTTCACCACAGCTGTTTGTTTGTTCCAAAATCAACCTTAACGTGACAAATTGACTGATCGGATATTGAGCATCGTGCTGAATTAGAGACAGTCTTACCTGTGATGTTTCCGCGAGCTGAATGGGGAGAATGAGGATTTGCTGCGCCGGGTGGAGATGTTCCCGGACGGGCTTCCGTCCTCCGCCGCTTCCTCCACATTTAGCTGCGGTATGATCTGACCAACTGTACAAGCCATTTTCATCGACTGCTCATGTAAACAGCTTATAACCTCCCGTGAGAAGGAAAGTTCGCCTCAGGACGCAATGAGGACAGGAGGTGCTGTTTGCATATCTGGACATGAGGCTGGACTGCAGGGACAGAGATACTGGCGAACTGATTCGAAAGATTTGTGATTTTAAGAAGTGACACCTCATGTAATCTGACGAAATCATGCTGAATTATAAATAAGTGCGTCTTACTTGAATAGTTCTGAGTGACATGAGCAAGATAATCCTAATTGCATACATTTTTCCCATACGCTCAACATTATTTTGTCCCACAAGTCTCGATTCGTGAACGAATCGTTGTTGTAAATCGGATCTTTTCAATGAATCGGTTGAACCGGTTCACAAAACCGGTCGGCGTCTCTTTCGGACCACTGTCTATGTTTCGGACATGTTTGATTATTTATCCAACGATCGTGAACTGATTAAAAAAAAAATCATTGAGTTTGCAACTTACTTAATAAAACGTAAGCTACTTGAAATATGTTTACGATTATATGCTAGTTTAATCAACAGTTATATTAACCAGAGTCTTTTTTTTTTTAGCGCAATTTTCCAACGGACAAAATTGCGATTGTTAACTCATGATTTCTGTTCTGTCTGTGCGCACCAATCTTGCACTTCTATCTACTCCTCAACCAGACCACCTAGAGACTTCGGGTTTTCGGCATTATGTTAAGGAAGGTCTAATCTCGGGAACGCACAAAAAAAAAAAAAAAAAAAAAAAACAGGAAAAGATTTACTATCTCTTAGTGTTGTGATCCCATGAGGTGAGAAAATTGCGCTAAAACACTCACCGAGTTTTTATTACTTGTTTAGATAGGCCTATTATTAAACTTTACGCTCTGAACTTTTGAACTTTTTTCAGCCAAAAAAATAAAATTAGTTAAGGAATTATAGCATAGTTTAATGCAAAATATATGTTCTACATTATTTTATGAGCTGAATCATGGTTGTAAGTTGCAACAACAGACCTGTAGTAGGCTACAATAAACACCGTCACTGATGACGTAAAATCTTTTGAACCGGTTCTTTGAACGAATCTTTTAAACGAATTATTGGAAATGAGTCGGACTTCCAACTCTATCCACACTTGAGTTGACTTGGAGGTTGTCAGTCTAGAATCCACAGCGGGGAAAAAAATCATAAATATGTCTTCTGGAATCTTAGCTGGTTCTAAACTAATAAGTTCGATTACCCTATAACGGGGAAGACTCAGGAATGGATTCAGTCGAAAGCCATGCATTAGTGGCAGGTGTCAATATTTAGAGCCATTTTCCAAATAGAAATCTTCCAAGACTGAAAATCTTAGTCTGCTACAGGCTGAGTTTGATAATAGTAGGCTACTACATATTGCTTCAAACCATAATAGGCATGGACTAATATCCACAAAATTCAAATTCTGAACTCATGGGCTCTTACTGAACCCAATACAAAAACATTAAAGTCATTGAACTTTGAAATAGGCCATTAGACTAAATATAAACGGCCTTTCCTTCTCACGTGCTCATGTTTTATTCACTCTCCCTATAATGTTGCTTTTCATCCAAGAGCAGTTATAGCCGCACTTTGGCCAGTAGAGGACACAATTGCACTAACTCTGTAATCAGGCATCCTAAAACTCTTTACGAGATCATCTTATTGTTACTAATAAAGAGGACAGAAATGGATTTTAGATATTTCAGAATTACAGCTGTGTTCGAGTGGAAAATAAGGGATTATATATTTTTTGTACAGGAAATGTGGGTCAGTCTTCTGTGCAGAGCTTTGCCTTATAGCAGACCGTGAGGTGCTAACAGGCTCTATTAATGATTTGTCGGAGTGCATACTGATGAAACATGGCTGAATCACAATGAGACTGAGAACAATTACACCACAAAGGGGGGATTAAGGAATGAATAATTAACTTCTTTTCATCTTTTTTCTCTTGCTTAGCCCATAAGACACAGGATAACTCTAAAAACTTCAAACTCACTTGACTCTCAACTTTTCTTGAGCAGGAACACATCAGATGGATGGCTTTCGCCACAGGAAATAAATGTATTAATCACTCTTTGGGGTCAATCTGACTCCAATGGACTTTTCCTTCATTTTTTAAAAGTGTTACCTTCATCTCAGGGGCATGAAACTCTGTGACTTTTCCTAAATAATCTAAACATGCACAAAAAAACTGGGCTTGATTTGGTTGTTCTAAAGGTGTGTAAAAAAAATTTACCTTTTAAGGTCTTTGGGGTCAAAATGACCCCACATTGAAAATGAATGGGAAAATGAAAAAAATGACTTTTTATTATTTTGTTTGTCAAAAAAATAAAAGTAAATCCATTATAAATCTGAAAAATTCTACAAATAAACCAAGGTCTGGTCCTAGAGCATAAATAAAAAGTAGAACGAACTTTCTATCTCATACACACACATACACACACACACACAAACAAACAGATGTATGTGACTGCAACAGAGAGCATTTTCACAGAATTTGGCAATTAAAATAAACAAAACTGGCATAAATCTAAAAAAAATTACATTTAAATGAAGGTCTGGTCCTAGAGCATAAACCCAAAGTGGAACGAACTTTCTATCTCATACACACACACAAACACACACAAACACACACAAACACATATGTCACTGCAACAGAGAGCATTTTTATAGAAATTGGCAAATAAAATCACTGGCATAAATCTGAAAAATGTCACATATGCAACATGGAACAAGCTTGTTCCCACACACACACACACACACACACACACACACACACACACACACACACACACACACATTACAGTCATGTCATAGTGGTGACTTGTAATGTTTCTGCAAATGTATGTATAATAATTTGCAAAAGCAGATAATTCAAAATATATCAGAAAACAACAACAAATTCTAACTCTGACAAAACTACATATTTTTTATGTATTTCAAAATGTTTAAATAAATATTCACAAAATATATATCATAAAGTTGTGAGGAGAAGTTGAAGCATCAAGAACAATGAAGTGAAAATGAATGAGTCTCTATGGCCCTCTATTGGATATATGTGGTCATTGCACTTTCTTTCTTTAATTATAATTTCTAAAGTTTTTCCACAAACCAGCAGATGTCAGTATTCTATCCCTAACACCTAGAGCAATGTCCAAAAACTATTTAGATTTAATTAAGATCATCATTTAAATGATTTTTTTCTTTAAAAAATCATTTTTCATGAGCCAATTTATGGCCTAGTTATGTAATTGTGCAGTAAATAGGTAAAAAAAAACTTCAAAATTTCCACAAAAACACAGCATAAATGTATAGTTGAGAAGTAAATAAAAAAAAATATATAGGCCTATAGTTTTCCATATAAAAAATGTATATTTCCTTATGCAATCGCTCTTTAAAAGTGTGGGGTCAAAATGACCCCAAAGACCTTAAGTGTTATCCTTTTTTAGGAGTGATTAAGGAATAACATTTCAAGGGCCATGTTTGTATACAGGGCCTAAAATACGGTGCTTGCCAATTGCCAAATGCGAGTAAAATCGGTGTTGGCGAGTAGGCCTATATAAAACGGTGACAATCGGCAGTTAGCCTGTAACATTTATGAATTCTAACAATGCAATGTTGTGAGAACCTGAACTTCAACAAACGTGAACGGCGCTCGCGACAATTAACGGGCCAGTGCTGCATCCTCACGAATGTTAAAGCCTTGCCAATTTAAATATTCAAGCATTAAAGGCAGGGTAGGTAGGAATGGTCTAAAAAACTTCTTTTTCAAATTTGTTTAAAATTTATGTACATATCAATACATAATTAAAATGTAAGTACTCTGAAAAAGAAAGTATAAAAATCGAGTGTCTGTAGACCTCTCAGGACTGTTTTAAAGACAGTTCATTATTTCCATTCACTCCCACCCCCTCCCTTCTGGGCTCCTTCCAAAGCCACGCCCCCAAAACACATGAACGCGCGACTCCAACCGCTGAGCTGAAGACGCATTATTTACCTGAGACAAGCAGAGAGGAAGGAGCACAGTGCATGTAGTGACATCATGTCAGAATCACATGTAATAAAAAAATCTAACGCTAATTGCTTATGAATATAAACAAATAAGATGTATTTTAGTACTCACTATCAAGCTAGCATATTGATATTGGTAAATTTAAAATATATATTTTTTGATTCGCTAACGAGCTAGTTATATAAGCTAAAAACAGGTTGCATTGATACACTTTTTTACATTACCATCAGTTATATTGTGATGAAGATGAATTTCGTGTAAGATTCATAACATATATGGTGTTCTGCATGTAGGGGTGGGAGATATTGACAAAAATGAATATCTCGATATTTTTTTCCAATATCTAGATATAGATATTCAGGCGATATTTTTGCCATCCTTCAAAGAAATGTGAGCAAACTGGCAAAGAAGGTCCAGTTGGTCTTTTGACTTGCTGCATTTGACCTATATTATTCTAGGCTATAGAAAAAACAATAAAGGAGCTAACTAAACAGAATCTGTGGCACCCCCTACTTTTTCCACTTACAAAAAAAAAAAAAAAAAAAAAAAAACTTAACTAGGCACTTCTTGCAACAGTGATTATTAAATCAAACAACAATATTGTTGATGATCAATTCAAAGTAAAAAAAAATTAACATTTTCAAAACGGTATAAATCCATTCATTTTTCCCCCAAAACGCTATAAATCCATCTTTTTTTTTTTTTTTTCTAAATTTATGGTTTGTCTTTTTAAAAAAGTTTTTGTCTTTTATTTTTCGTGTTTGCATTTATGAGGAAAAAACAATATTACTTGACAGTTCTCCATTATGGACGCGAGCGCTCTGAAAGCTGCACTGAGACTTTCAAACTTTAACAGAGACCTCAAAACAGAAAGCACAAAGCCTTTCTTTAAAACGAATTTCGTTTTGTATTAATTGTATCTTAATTTTAATATATTTTTTTTTCATTAATTCATTAATATTTTCATTCCTGCATTAAATACATAAAGTAAATATAGGCTATCAATCACAACATAAGGTGCTTGAACTGGAGATTATATCATCGTGAACCGAACCGTAGCCTCGCCTCACAGGCCTAAAAAATGTGGAATATATTTACAGAAATCTGGTTCTAAACAAAACCATCCAAAACAAAATAAAACTATGTAGCCTAAATGTGCATTTCTCCGGTGCATGCGTTCACTAGCCTACTGCGAAGATCGCGAGTCAAATATCGTCAACTTCATCTTTGCAGCCGACACAGAAATTAATAAACAATTAAAATGTCTTATTGCAATATTTTACACATTCATAATCATTACTTTTGCTGGTTCTTTGAGGCAGCTTTTTAGGTTTATGGCGTTTTGGAAAAGAGCTCTTCACGTACAAACACCGTTTCACCAAGGCACAGCAGCCCTTCAGCACATAAGAACAAAAAGAGAAAAAGCACGGACTTACTAATTACGAAACTTTGATGTGGTTGAACAGCTGAAACAGTCACAAATTCCTCTGCAACTCAAACATTCGAAGGAAGAGAACAGCATTACAGTTTTCAGCGCGTCCTCCTTTGATTGCTGTGTTGTGACTGGAAAAGTGCATGCAGGAGCACATGCGCAAAATGTAGGTTTGTAAAATGTCCTTTTGTAAAATAAAAATAATTTTAGGGCGAAGCAGAGGAGGTCGTGCAAGAGGCCGTGGCGTGCAACTAGGGTCCGAGGAAGTAGAGGCTGAGGACGGGGTGGTCGCTGGAAAGCTACGCCGATATTGACACGCGTTTTATTTCTTTGTTTATCCAAAGACTTTTTGTTCATTACCTTTTCTTGTACTGTCTTCTTTTTTTTGCCTTGTTTGCCTTCACTAACTGCATGCCGGTAATGTGAATTTTGATTGCTCTTTCTCTGCCATTGTTTTGCTATTCCTAGGTTCAGTGCCTCTCGAATTCCTCAAATCAAACGTGCGCGCGTCCGCGCGCAAGTGGGCAGATCCCGTGGCAAAAGGGTTGTTGCCATGGTTGCGAGAGAGAGTGACAGTCGCCTAAGCCAATCCTTTGATTCGTCCCGAATCGAAATAATGAGCTGTGTTTAATACAGATTAAACGGTCTAGAGTCACTTGCTTTTTATACTCTTTTTTTCAGAGTACTTACATTTTAATTATGTATTGATATATATAGAAAGTTTTAACAAATTTGGATCTTTTTTTTTTTTATAGTCCTACCTACCCTGCCTTTAAGGCGGGCATACACTGTGCGATTTTCGTCCGATTTTGAGCAGAATTCTGACTCGTGCGACTCTTTTTCGGGTCGGGCCGATTTTCAGCTTTGTCGTGCAGTGTTCATGCAGTGAAGAACGGATAGGCCTATTAATATCAATATTAGGGATGTTTTTTAGTTACGAAAACATTACAAACACATTCTACGCTCCCTACAGGGGGAAACGAGAGGCGATTAACCTCTCACGACCAGCAATCGGATGGTCGGATGAATTTCTGGCATGTTAGAAATTTTGGTTGTTCCTCGTGACTATATCGCACAGCTGAAGCAGAGCTACGAGCCGATTGCCCTAAACTCAGTGTTTTTTCCCTCACTGCGCCTGCGCGAAAACAGTTTCATCTGCAGCAAAAAAAAAAAAAAAAAAAACACGAAAAAAGGGAGATCTTTAAGTTCTGTAGTTCAAAGCTACAAATTACTGTTGCTTACCTCCAGTTCGTGTTGCAAAATGGATTAACCATTACCCACTTCTTCCAAGCCACCTGCGATGTACACTTTGCCTCTTTTATTGTTAAAAAATGTTTTTGAAATAAAGCTGTTTTTAATTTTCATTGATGAATTATTGCAGTGTTCGGACATATTATAGACTGTTAATAATTAATTATATGAATACAATTCATTGTAATCGACCTAAATGTTTTAGACAATTTTAAATGAGGAGAAGTAGCTTCTATGTAATATTTTATTATCCTCAGCACGTTGGTTATGCGGTGATGCGCTATGAAATTGTTGCGTGGCAATTTAATTATAATAGCAATATTACAATATTAATTATAATCAATTATAATTTAATTATAATATCACTTTAATAATAAAAGTAGCCTAGGCCTTCCCTAATAATAATAATAATAATTAAAGCTGCAAGCAGCATTTATCGGGGTTCAAGCAGTTAAGGCCTTTAAGGCATTTAAGCACAAAAGCATCAAAAGTCATTAAGATTTATTTAGCAAGCATGTAACCACTGACATAATAGATGGAAAAGACCATTTACAGCCAATACAGGCAAATTGCCATGGGATATATATGGTTTTAAAGCTTTTTAACAGTTATAGCGCCACCTATGGTCCGATCTCCATAAAATTGTTTATTGTGACCTCAAATTGAACCCATACACATGTGTACTGATTTTGGTGAAGATATCTCATTTACTTCTTGAGTTATAGCCATTTGAGTAAAATAGGCTCCTCCCACAACAATTTGCCACATTCAAGAATTATTTAATATGATTCTAGCATGATTTACTATCATATACCATGTTCCAGAATGATTTATTAGGATTCTAGCATGATTTACCTTGATACACCTCATTTCAGTATTATTTACTATGATTTACAATGTTAGCATGATTAACCACATTACTAGCAATTATGTGAAGTGTCAGTGCAAATGAGGTGATGAACACTGACAAAATATTATTGTGTTATAATAGTTAGTTATATACGTGATTTTTAGTGTGTGTCCAAGTATGAATGCAAAAGCACATGTAAAATATTTCATTATTAAGTAGAATGGCCAGCAGAGGGCACTAGAAGACCACTTATTGGCTCACTTTCACTTTAAACCAGTTTTCTGCACTAAAGCAAACCAGTTTTTCCATGTTAATTCAATGCATGCTTACACACACACACACACACACACACACACACACACACACACACACACACACACACACACTTACCATAGTTTATCATGATTTACCATGGCTGATACCAATACCAATATGACAAAATGACTATTTTAAACAGCAGGGGGCAGTAAAATACCACTTATTGGCTTAACATGCCATTAATTCATATCATTTTCACCTTTTTAACTGTTATAGAGGCAAATTTTGTCAGATCTGTCTGAAAATTTTCATGCATGTTCAGAGAGATATTTCACATGTTCTGACTTGTTTTTAAGAAGGTTTGAACATTCATTAAAGAGATATAGGCTTTTGGGGACACTTGGTAATGGCCACATATTGAAGTGACACTATTATAGCCATCCAAATGAAGAAGTCATACTTTTTCTGATAATTATTGATCTAGAGAGTCCAGAGAATTGCACTGCACTGGTTTTGAACATTATTATATGAACATTATGATTATAGATGGAAAAGACCATTCACAGGCAATACAGGCAATTTACCATAGGAAATATATGGTTTTAAAGCTTTTTAACAGTTATAGCGCCACCTTTGGTCCGATCTCCATAAAAATTTCCATGCTTCTTTAGCATGGTACGACACATATGCTGACCAATTATCGTGATGTTCTGAGTTTTTGTTTAGAATTTATAGGCTTTTGATTGCATTTTGCCACGTCCATTTTCTTTATGACACAATTATACCCATGCGAAAAATGCAAAAGTTCAACTTTTTTTGATAATTATTGATCTAGAGAGTCCAGAGAATTGTCCTAGACTCGTTTGGTTCCGATCGGGCAAAAAACCAGGGACTAGTTCGCAAAAGTAGGTTTTTAACATATTCGTGAATAATTAATAAACTGTTTGATTGACAGCAATGGTTCTAGAGGCAAAGTTGTTCAGCATAAGCAGATCTATCAAATGATATGCATTTTGTGATGATAAGTGTAACACCACGTGATTACAGAGCCATAAAACTCATTAGCGCCAACTAGTGGCCGATTTCTTTCAAAATTCTTACAGACCTCTAGGGCCATGAGCCGAACATGCCCATTGAGTTTCGTTCCGATCGGCCTCCGTTAACCTTGTCTAATAGGTGCTCAAACTTCATTGGCCGATGGCGGCCATGTTTTTTGAGATACGCCAATGTCCTCATACACATACATGGCACCTTGGACCAAGACACTGCATACCAATTTTCAAGTCAATCGGACTAACGGTCAGGTGGTTATAGCCTGTTTTATGTTTTTTTCATTTTATAGCGCCACCATGAGGCCAATCGTCGCGATTTTTTTACTGTGACCCCAGATTGAACTCATACACATGTGTACCATGTTTGGTGAAGATACCTCATTTACATCGGGAGTTATAGCCATTTTAGTAAAATAGGCCCCTCCCACAACGTACGTTTTGGCGCCCCTTAGCGACCGTGAATCGAAATTTCCACTTTTTTTCGATAATTATTGATATTCAGACTCCAGAGAACATTTCTGCACTGGTTTGGTTCCAATCGGGCAAAAAACCAGGGACTAGTTCGCAAAAGTAGGTTTTTGACAAAATTCAAAATGGCGGAAAATCTATCATGGCGGAAATGAAATCGGAGATATACGTTTTGTTCGTCAGGCATCCAGCTTTCCAATGATATAAGACACTTGAGTCTACGACATAAGGTCTAGGAGTTATGAACAGTTTCGCGCTTTTGGTTGCTATAGCGCCACCTATGGGCCAATCGGAGTCATACTCTCTGAACCTCTCCTCGATTTTTGTACTACCATTTGACAAAGTTTCAAGTCTCCAGCTCTTACGGTTTAGGCTGCACGATGCGTTTTACGGCAGAAGAAAAATAATAAAAATCAGCACAATTACAATAGGGTTTCAGCACTTCGTGCTTGAACCCCTAATAATAATAATACAATACTAGCCTACTAATAATTTGATATATAAATTGGAAATGCTAAATCTTCTTGATATTGATAGCTGATGCTTGTTTTGACAATATCTCTGGATAGGCTACATGATATCGTCCATAGGCGCAACCCGGCACGAGGATTTATCGCGCTGATTCGCGCATATTTCACACATATAGTGTGAGCAGTCAAGTCGCAGCTCGACGTTCGGACCGTACAGTGTGAGCACATAAATCCTGAGCTTTGGCTTTACATCGCACATGTTTGCTGAAATCGCACAGACATCGCACAGTGTATGCCCGCCTTTACTCAATGTGCAAACATCCAAAGCACATGTCCAGAAAAGCTGCATCTCAGGCAGCACGCAAATACTGAATTAAGCTCCGTTTAGGTATTCTTTCACTTGAATGGACAAATTCATAAAAATTATGTAAAAAAATAAATAAAAAATGCCAGTGTCTGGCAAACATAGTCGGTTATGTCTAAGGGAACGTAAACAGTTGAGAAAGATAACACGTGTTTAATTGGATCCGTGCATTAAAGTGACAGCATCCTAATAATCCTGCTGCCATCTGTGTTTTGACAACACAATCACTCATTGCTCTTGACTGACTAACTTTTGTAACTTAAATAAGGATTAATATCTGCTTAATTTATACAGCGAAGACTATGCAGTGTTATTTTACATTTGATTACTTTTTCTGTATCTAAAAATGTGAATTTTCACTGGTATCTAAAATTTTTGCGAAAATAATTTCATGGCTGATAAAAAAATATTTATGGCTGGTAAATTTTCTTAAAGGATTAGTTCACTTTAAAATGAAAATTAGCCCATGATTTACTCACCCTCAAGCCATCCTAGGTTTATATGACTTTCTTCTCTCAGAAGCTAGTTATTTTACTTTATAAATATTAATATTTTTCTTACACAAACTCGTCGTTTTGCTTCAGAAGGCCTTTATTAACCCCCTGGAGCCGTTTGGAGTTCATTTACGATGGATGGATGCACGTTTTTGAGCTTAAATCTGTTGGTTGCCATCCACTGCCATTATAAAACTTGGAAGAGCCATGATATTTTTTTTAATATAACTCCGATTGTACTTGCCTGAAAGAAGAAAGTCATTTACACCTAAGATGGCTTAAGGGTGAGTAAATCATGGGCTAATTTTCATTTGAAAGTGAACTACTCCTTTAAAGGTGGGGTATGTGATTCTCTTTTTTGTCCATTTTTTCAAAATCACTTGAAATCCTATTCCTAACCTACTTACAGCCACTGAGTTAGAAGCACTGAAATGAAAATTAAGCAATTTAATCATCTGTGGAACGGGCAGGACTCGAAAAACTGCAGCCAATCATTTCCAAGACCACCTAGAATCATTGGACAGTAAGTTCGTCAATCAAACGGTCGTACCATACCCCCTCCCCCCACATGAATGGGTGGAGTCAGGGCCAGCGTTGGAGGAAAGAAGGTAGGACCATTTGAGTTGTGTATTTTCAAAATCTGCCGGCCATTTTGTAAATCCCATACCCTACCTTTAAGTCACCGGCCATTGGCAGGTGTGGGTATAAAGTTAATTTAAGGCCCCGTTTGGATATCTTTAGATTTGCTTAGAGTTTGATTTTAATCCACAAAGACAAAAGGCGTTTGAGAGAGGAAATCTCCTGAGACAGAAAATGACACTGTTTTCATTGGCTTGCCATTTAATGCTTTATTACAAACCAAAGGAAAATCATTAAGATACTGTACAAATATACATTTGAAATGAAAGGAAATATGTACAAGGTCATTTGTCCAATCAATCAATAGCCAGTAATGTTTAAAAATAATAATAATTCTGAACGACAGAGGGAAATGGGTCATGGTTTCCTTACTCATGCAGTCAAAACACCAGACTGACCAAACAAAACTACTGTATAGAGAGTACAGCTGTAGAAGTGTCGACAAGAATGAGTTCATTCCATGTTTATTGGGTATAATGAAAGTTGACGTATAAATACAAAAAGTATTTACATTAGTAACATTTTAACCAAAATCCTTTTTTATAATGTGATTCTTAGTATATAATGTACTGATATTAGCACTGAGCCAAAATACTTGCCTTTCTCTAGCTATCGTTGTCATGCAGGTCCATTGCCAATAGTGTTTAGATGCACATTCTCTCAAGCAATTGTATGCAGGGTGTTTAACATTAGAGCTCAGCATTCAAACTGTTCAGCCGTGACTGACCGAACACAAACTCAACTGAACCATGCGTCTCAGCACATATCAACAGCAGACTCAGCCGTAAAGGAACAGCGGGTTACGAGGAAGTACTTAGACTAATATTACTTTATTTCCTCACGTTCTCCGTGCGTGGAAAGAGACTTCAAAGCCGGGGAATCGACCGGGTTGTTAGTTGAAGCTAAATCAATGGAACTGGGTGCACATTCGGAGTTCTTTTGCATTGGCCTTAAGAGTTGTGAAGGATTGGATTTAGATAAATAAGGTCAGCCTTTGGTTCCTTTAACTCTCAGAGCATTGACATCTAAGTCTTGTTCCATGCAGAGACGGTTATTCCCTGGTTATCCGGCAAGAAGACATTGTGCTCCTTAAGGGTGACCTGTCACTTTGAATATTTTCTGACATCTTGTTCGTCCGTCTAATTCATTTCTGAAGACGTAAAAAGAAGAGGGGAGGAATTCATGTTATGGCCTCCTGCTGTTTACTGATGGGGACTCAAAAAGCACATTTTTGCAGTTGATTCTGGGTATGAATGCCTCTCTGAGCACTAGAATTCATCAAACATTGAATTATAAGAAGGGAAAACAACTGAAAAACAGAGAAAATATATTTTCAATGGCATTAGAGTAACCAGAACACAACTAGGATACAAATGTGATTAATATATATAAATCTGCACTCAAGAATTTAAAGCTTCTAACCTACTGCAGTTACAATGCTGTGTCTTTTGCCCAAATAGCAAAAAATCGAATTAATCTTAAAAATAAATGGTTGAAAAGAGGAAAAAAGCTAAAAATAGCCAGCTATACAACACATTCAAAGCTCATTCGTGCAGGCCCAGATGGAATCTGTAGACCTTTCCCCCCACATTTTTTAAATAAAACTATTTAAACATGATCAAATGTCTTAAACTGAGCAGAACGCACTACATTCTTATTGGTAGATGAAAGCATTAGCAAATTAGCCATAATATTTAATATAAAAAATATATACAAATATTAAGGGTAATGTAGAGCAGTGGCCTCAGCAAACTTCCAAAATATGCTTTTAAAAACGTAATCTAACTTTAATTAAAATCCTAAACACAAACACACACACATACAAAGACACAAAGAATGTAAACTGAAATTTAACTTTTTCCCTCTAAATAACTATTGTGTTTATTGGAGATCATATTTGTTTTTGAAGAATCTTGGATCCTGAATCACAAAATGGATCGTAATGCAAATTTGAAATGTCAAAATCCAGTTTATGTCAATAAAACATTTCAAAACAAGCAGCTTTGTCATAATTTCAGCAGAAATATCTTCAAATTTTGATGGATAATGGCAGACCTTCGAGTCAAAAAGGTTGAGAACCACTAATGTAGAGCTTTGACCAGCCGTTCCAAAACTAGTGCTTTCCACGCAGGCAGACTGTGTGTGGGCCTGCTCATTCGGTTTCACCGTAATCGGTTACACACTTCAGACCTAAATAAACCAGCACTGAATAAGCCTGACCCAACCTCACCATACTTGCATCCAATGGGATGCGCCAACCAGACATCTGATTTCAATTGCAAATACCAGGAGCCAAAGCCGAGTCAAACCATTTCCCCATTGAGACAATCGACCTCATTACTGAAGATACTGTGTTCATTATCCTGAAGAATGTGAGTGAATGATTTAAAGGGATTGTGCACACACGTTACGAATGCTGTTAGATACTTTAACTGAAATATATATGGAATTCCTATAAATACCTATTAAATACGGAATACTTCTATTCATATGGAATATTTATAGCTCTAATGAGGAACAAACCAATTTACTGTCATTGTTTATGTCACGGTGTGTTGATTTCTCCTCGTTCTGGGCCAATCATAGTGTCTGCGCCCAGCAGGCGACCTGCCATTGGCTGTTGGGGTGTGATACCAGCTGGGCTGCCTGGCAAATGCTGATTGGCCGAGGAAATGAGTGGCAGATGTGAATCCTCGTAGGGGCGGACGAGCAGGTGCCTGGAAAGAGTCCGCTTATGTGAATTCCTCCTCCAGTTCTGTAGCTGTCAGTTCAAACCCAGCGAGGACAGGAAGTGTGTGGTCAGGTGGACAGGCTGTCTGTCTGGGTAAAGGCAGAGCTGAATCTCTGCTCATATCTGCCTCTTTTGTTTGCTCAAACCACCATAACAACACAAGGCACAGTCCTCACATCTTTAAACCCTTTAAAAATACATACACTCCACGAGGGGTCTCCTTCCACTTCAGTGTGCACATAAAAACAACAAAAGCATTCATTTTCCAATGTTGAATCAAAAGGCCTGACCACCTGGGTTTTCCGCAGGGAATGGGAAATCCTTTGGGAATGTTCCTGATACCAGATGTGGGAGTTGATGCTTGTTGCAGTGTGTGTATATATCTGTTTGTGTGTGTGTTTATGTGTGTTTTGTATTCCTACACAGTCTGGAATGCCTTGGTTTGCGCGGGGATCATCACCGGTGTGGCGCCCATCCTCGCCAGGTTCCCTGGGCTGAGCTTTGCCGAGCTGGGTCTGGGGCTACTGCTGGGCTCCGGGGGTTTGGGGACCACGTGGTTGTACGGCGGTGGTACTGAAGGGAAGTTTTCGGGCTGCCCGCTTTCTTTAAGGGCAGCCACCACGGGCAGTCGAGGCCTGGGCCCACGGGGGGCGCTGTTGTGCACCATAGACTGAGTGGAGGAGGCTCCGGAGCGAGAACTCCCAGAGCGAGAGGAGGAGAGAGAGTTTGGCTTCACCAGTTTGGCTTTGGGAGCTTCCGCATCTTCCCTAAAACATAAAGAGAGAGACTCCCCTTATGAAAAGAAAATATATTTCCCTATATATGAATGATCAACATATGAAATGGTTTAACAGTATATTTGAAAATATACAGAATACTATATTGTGTTAATATATTACGATATATTGAATAATACATAAGGAATTGAAAATATGTGACAATATATCATAATGTATGTAATTTTATAGTCCGTAATAAACTTCATTATATATAGATGTATCAGATATGGTACTGCATGTGTGATATATTGCCGATATATTTCCTCATGCAACAGAAACACACATATAGAGAAATATATAATGTAATATATATTTTTTAATTATTTGCATTATAAATGTTTCATACATTCAAGCTAACAGAAGTTAACAAAAGCACAAGCACACCTGCATGTACTAAAGTATTTAGGCAAGAGACTATCACTGTGCTAAGGGTGATTACTTTTAAATATCGTCATTATAGTCTTAATGGTGTTCGGTCAATCGTCAGCCGAACCACAGGCTCTACTCTTCAGCACAATGGTGACCTCAAAAACTCAGACATACCAGAAATCATTTTAAATTTCAAAATAATAGAACATGAAAAACTAACAGACCTCCCTCCTTACTAGTCTCCCATATATGGAAATGTATTATGTAATATATCGCATTATATTTTGCAGTATATACCCATATATTTTTGTTTCATAAGGAACTGTGAGATGTTTCATCTTGTGTATACTTTGCATGCAAGGGCCTGCAAATGTCTGGGCCAAATTGGAAGTATTACTATTCAGACGGCTCCCTATAAACATGTCAACTCCCTCAGAAAGAATTTTTCCGGCTACTCTTGTTTTGTTTTTTTACATTAATTTAAAAATATACCTGAAAATATATTTTTGCCATATGGGCGACTAGCTAGAAGCTTTTCTTTTCAACAACTCACATGGAGTTCATTTCAAGCCTAAATGCATTTTTGACTCAAATGTAAACAGAGTTTGCATAGCTAGAAGCATTTGCATTCGCAAACATGCATTGAGTGTGTTTTGGGCCTAAATGCACTTTACATTTTATAAAATGTTTTGATAAATTCACTAAAGCGTAAAGCATTAAAATACCTTTAAACCCTTCAGGCTACCTGGCTAACAAGTCTAGAGAAAGTGACTTCTGTTACACTGGAACCATATGCATCTCTTTAACCTCAGCGAGAGCAGTGTAAATGTGTGTATCTCGTTGTCATTTGCATTTTTAATGCTCACTCATCCTCCAAACCTGCATAATTCATCCCGACACCCGCAAATTAGCCTAGACATGAATGCAAGTCACCAAAGAGAAATAGAGCTGCTAGACATTATAAATAGTGTCAATTATGTCCAATGAGCTATTTAAAGAAATGTTTTTAGTTTGTTTTACCTTATTTCATTGGGCGCTTCCTCCTCCTCATATTTCTTCTTCTCTTTCTTGCGGAAAACAAGCCAGACGATGAGGATGATGAGTAGAACGCCGAAGGACACGCCCACCACAGCACCAGCCACCACGCCCATTCCACGGACATCTGCAAAAGAGTGGACACTTCACAGCTGATTCCATTTTATAATAAGTTATGGTGTATGCTGAGGTAAGCTTCAGTGTTATTATTGTAAAGTCACATTTATTTATAAAAAAAGTTCTGGCATGAAACTCCAGATGGCACAGACTAATAGGTCCTTAACTTAATCTGCTTGCTATCACATCATTATCTATAGATACCAGCTGATTGGTTGCTGCTGTATCAGTAGCCAATGATCTTGCTGCTCATCCTTCAAATACTTGGTCAGCATTTGCTGTAGCAGTTTGCAGGGCACATCAGAAATCCTCCACCTTCCCCAGCTCCACCTGTATAGATCTGCTGTAGGTAATTCATGTACACTATATTGTGCAGCAGCAGCATGTCTTACTTGCTCACAGCAGTGTATCATGTGTGTATTGGCATTAGCAAGTCCTGTACCTTTGCAATGGCATAGTAACATCTTAGCAACCACCCACAACATTCTATTCTATTCACAAATCACACATATACAGTAGAGCCAGGAAGTGCCTAAAACTGTTTAAACATACACACTCACTATACACTACTGTATACAGCACGATTAATCGCGATCTCTATTCAAACAACCATGTGATGACAGCGATTCCGCTCTGTCTATTAAACCTTTGACAAGTACGATCACAGCAAGCATTCAGATCTGCGTTGGCGCTGCCGCTGACCCAGAGTCAGCAGTTGTGATGTATAGGTACGAAACAGCATCACAGTCCTTTCAACCACACAGTATCATTATTTCTCTCTTACAAACATTCAAATTATTACAGTAATGAGACAAAAGTTTATAGTTTGGATATGGGCAGTCGTGGCCTAATGGTTAGAGAAGGTCGTGGGTTCTAGTCATGTCTAGTTTCTGTGGTAGCGATCAAAAATTTGACGCTTCAAATAAAGATTGTATCAATTACACCATTATGCCAGTAGGAGGCAAGAAATTACTGTTTAAAAAAGTATTTGTCATTGAATTGTTTATTCCAGATATTCGTTCAAAAGCGCTGATTCATCCAGTAATGAATCAAGTATTTAAGAGTGAGTCATTGAATCATTCATTCAAACCTTTTTTTTTTTTTTATAATTCATTCAAATCAATGAAACATTTTTAAATAGACTGCAGCGATTAACTTTTTTTAGAACCCCTAGTAAATTGCATGTTATTTTTGTTTAGTAGTTTATTCAGAATCGTGAGAGAATCGTGATCTCTCTTTTTTTAAAAAGAAAAAGAAATTGTGATTCTCAATTCATCCAGAAGCGTGCTTCTTTTAAAAAGACACATACAATAAAGTTTTCATGCTCAGAATAGACTAACAAACAGCCTGTAACAAGCAGCCCCCTCTGCATTGCAGATACCTGAAGGAGTGTAACTCACCATGAGAATACTCCAGCAAACAGCACAGCATTAATCAACCTACCGCACTCACTACGCTCCTTCCTTTAATAACATGCCATTTTTTGCATGAATTATTTTTTTCTTTCCGTCACATAATTAATTATTTCTTCTAATTCCATCATCTGATATTTAATTATGCAGCAGAGCAGTTTGAGAAAGGTTTGGAGGAAGGGATTAAATCAATGAACACTGTTAAAAAAAAGGATTAATTCTTTATTTGGATGTTAAATAGTGCTGAAAGATCGCACTGCATAGCAGAATTGGTCAGGATCTCACCGCCATCTTCACAAAAATACTGTGGCTTGCTATACAGCAACGACTTATGCTGACAGTAATTCAATTACGTGTTGGAAGCAAGCATAAAACAGCAACACAAAACAAAAAAAAGCTAAGAATAGGAATTTATAGTTTGCATAAATCCTTTCATCTGTGTCTGCATCAAACAAACAGAAACACACTAGTCAAGTTCAGAATCACTACAAAATACAACTCATACTACATTGTGTCATGCAGCATGTATACTGTTAGTATGCTAATTTTCTGTATGCAATACTCAGACTGCCTATTGTATCCCACAGTGCAAAGCAATGCGCTCTATTTGACTAATTAACTATTTTTTTATTTTTTGACAAATTAGCTTAAAAAATGCAATATGCATTTTTATTTTCAAAGTAATGGATAACTGGATGTCACTTGCTAAAATAAACATGAAGCACAATGAGGTAATGTATCAACAGTGTAGCGTATTACTGTTTGAAGCATTTGTCAATGCATACTATGCACTATTTTTAGAAAACAGTAGGTAGTTGGCACAGTATGCAGTAAGATGTATGCCAAATGCCATTTTGAACTTAACCATACAAACACAGATACTTACAGTGAACTTTGACCTCTAAAGTGCAGTTTTCTTCTCCGACATCATTGCTGGCGGTGCATTTATAGACACCTGCACTTTCCTTCGTCAGATTTTTCAGCGTAACAATCTCAGGGTTCTTCAGATCTTAAGACAAAAAACACTAAGTTACTTTGATATGTTAATAGTTTAGACAGAATTGAATACACAGCATCCATCCAGACACATGACAAACAATAAATCCTATTTCTTCCATAATAATCTCCCATTCATTTTGTTGGCTGCTGGGTAGCCCCGCCCATATAAAAATCTAATTCTGGCAAATTTATATTCACTTTATATTCAAGATTTCCTCCCAAGTCTCTTATGCTCTCCAAGGCTGCATTTATTTAATACACTGTTTCTATTTTAATATATTTTAAAATCTAATCTAATTTTCAGCATCATTACTCCGGTCTTCAGGTTCACATGAACCTTCAGAAATCATTCTAATATGCTGATTTGGTGCTTGCTACAATTCCTGTCTCATGTTCCCCTGTCTTGTGTTTAAGGACTCTTATTTTGAAGTGTATTGTTGTTCTTATTGTTCCTGCTTTTACTTCCTGTGATTAGTTCCTGTTTCCCTTGTTTGTTTCCAATGTTACCCTGTTAATCACCACAGCAACTCATTAAACACACCTGTTTCTTTCGCCAGTTTTGTTATCTTGTGTCTTTATACTCCAGTGTTTCTCTTGTTTTTTTCTGGTGTTGTCCTTAATTGATATTATGGTTTTGGTTTTGTTTCTCCCGTGTCTGGAATATCCTGTTTTATGTCTGGATTTTCTTTTGTTTTATTTAAAAGGTGCCCTGTGTAACGTTTTGTTCAAAATGAACAGTCAATCTATCAATCCTTCTTCCAAAACATTGTTTTTGTCTTTCCCTGATTCACTATGGTAAGCCCATTATAAGTGTTCATATCAGTAAATAGAGAAAAGTTGCTCCAGCTACTTTGACGCATGTATGGTGTGGGAGTAGCAGGGGTTAGTTGTCACAACGAGCGAGAAAGGTTGACATGGCTTGTCACTTTATCACACTGGGCCAGATAAGGACACACTTCAAGCTTCAAGTACTAAACTGGTTAGTGTTGATTTCATCGAAACCTGATTTCTGACATGAAACAACTTCTGAAAGTGTTCAGCTGAATGAACAGATCATGCTCTGCAAAATTCTCCACAAAGGCTGATGAAGGGTACAGAGCGCATTACATTGCACATACGTCACATCTCTTATCCGATCTCATAAGAGAGGCTAATTGAGGAGGTAGTGAAGCATGTGGGGTGAAAAATGCTGATGGAATTGATGTAAATTTAATTTGAGAATGCTTGCGGTGTTAAATTGTCCCTGTAGTGTCTTCATCTATTTTCTGCTCCTCCAGAGAGATGATGTCCACATGATTTACTCCCCACGCATGGAATATAAACTTAACGCTGCATTTTCTTTCTTCTCGGGAAAGCAGTATTGCGGAAGCAGAGCGAGTCAGTGTATCGGTTAAAAATCTGAGCAACAGGTTACAGTCAAAAGATCATTTTCATGTACATCACATCTAAATGTGACACATAGAACTATTAGTAATAATTATCACTATGAAAATGTCCTCCTGCTTAAAGGTGAATTTTTTTAATACATTCTAAGTCAGTTTATTGTTCATTGACTACTATTAGTATGTCATTCATAGGTTTATCTCACCTACAAGTTTAAACATTGAGACCTCCAGGCACCATATAAACATTGAGAGCGGTCCACACAGATCTGCCAATCTCTTTCCAGCTCAACCTATAGCGTGAGTTTGGGGCGTGGCTAGTGTAGCAGGCGGAGCCAGAGGGTGTTTAGCTGCTGTGGGACCATGACTGATGCGTTACATGGGAAAAGACTTTAAGCTTCGGGTACAGGAGTCTTCAAAGATTAAACAGGTCATGAACACGAACAGGGAATTGCGATACAATGCGCTACAATAAATCATCATCATGCACCCATTCAGAAAGAGAAATGTTCCAGTTTATATTGTTTACTTTGATGTGTCCAGTGTAGACAGCCTCAAACAGCTGTGGCGCGTCATGTCAAAAAATGCGTCAAGTCGGTTTATTATAAGGGAGACGCTCGCGTTCACTCTAGACAGAGCGATACTCAATTGCTTACTCATGACACAGGGCAATACAGCTAAAAGTATTATTAATATGTTGGACCTTTCATTGAAAGTAGCCTACTTTTACCTGTTGAGACATGCCTTCATGCCAACAAGTATGAGTATTTGTGAAGTTTGAGTTGGGAAAGGGGCGTTTGCAAAATATGCTTTATTTTTGTAATTCTGCGTGGTGCCACTAGTTCCAGAAACTACATACTTCAGCTTTAAAGACGTAAATGATAAAACGCTATTAATTTTCTAAGAGCTCACCTATGAGGGCCAGAGGTGGGAGCTTGCCAACATATTTTCCCTTGTCCAAGACTCTCTCCCATTTGTAGCTGATTGGGTCAGAACCATCTGTAGACTTGCAGCTCAGTCTGACATCACTTCCTTCCAGCAGACGACCCTCCATCCAACAGCGTGGTTTGGACGGCTTCACTGCAAGTTGCAAAACAGACATGGTAAAACACACATGGTAAGGTAAACATTAAGTCAAGTCACCTTTATTTATATAGAGCTTTATACAATACAGATTGTTTCAAAGCAGCTTTACAGTGATGACTGAAAAATTATGCATTTCGGCTGTTGTTCAGCTGAAGTCAGTTGAGTGTTGATTCAGTTCCGTTGCAAAGATCATCGGTTATTAAATTAGTTAATTTCATCTATAAAGCAGTTCTGCAAAAAATGATGACATCGCCCAGTTCCGTTCAGTTCTTGTACAACAGCGTCAGTACAGTCAGATCAATAATATTTTTGAATATAATTAAGTGTCCCCAACTAAGCAAGCAAAGCAGGCCAGAGACGACATTACATCATGGTATGAATTTTCTTATATTGTAATGTAGGTATTTTAGCAAAGAATTTGCTTATATATAACATAACTACATAGTTTTGGACAATCCAATGAATGTTATATCACAATACAGGTATTTTAGCAGGAAATTTAACAAATAATTGCCTCATATATTAAATAACCGCAAAGAGATGCATACTAATTTGAAAATCCCCTGAATTTAATATCACAATATAGGTGTTTTAGCTGGAAATTCAACAAAGAATTGGCTTATATATTAAATAACCAGGTAGTAATGCATATCTTTTGATAATCGAGTGAATTAAATCATTTACAAATAAAAGATATTCCAGCTGGATAAACTCATTTGATTATTTGCTTTTTAAATGATTTTTTTTTTTTGAAATCTTGTGCAAAATAGCACTTGAGTGAGTGATTTAAACTAATTTTGGGACGAGTAGTTTAGAGTATGTAAGCAAAACCAGTACACACACATGCACTTTTACCCGTTTTGCATCATTCCCCATTTAGATTTGTTTTTCCTCACATCATGAAACCTTTTAAAACCCAGTGTGATGCCAGCGAGTTCTATAACATGAATCTGTAAAACAACCCGTTCACCATTCGGTCCTCGACCCCCCGCTCCTGCCCACCCCGGCCATCAGCATCTGCTCCTGCCGCCTCTATCTGCTGAGCCAGGGCAATTCTGTCCCGGCACTCGCAGGGGGGGATGCAATTACAGCCGCTGAGTGGGATGCAGGTCCCCTCCATCTCCCGACTCTGTCAGGATCACTTACTGCGCAAAGAGGAAGCTGCAGCCTCGTCCTTTGCCAAGCCATTATCTTTGTGTTGAACAAGACAAATGCTAATGTTTGCCCCTCGGAATCGAGCGTGTCGTTTCAAAGCTACGGATCATTTGTACAAATGCATGCGTAAATTTGTGGCGCTCTAAAATGTCTTTATATAGCTGTCGAAGCGGTTAAGATGGAATGAGGGAATATAGAAAGAAAAAATGGGGGAAAGCAGACGTATAATGTTTCTATGCAAGAAGAAGTGTTTATTCAACACATCCTCGCAATAATACATGTTGAATGAGCAACTTAGCCTGATTTATGTGTTTTGGAAGTTCAACTCTAGTGTGTCGTATAAATGATGTAGATGTTTACATGCGATTTTCTCTCCATGCTATCATCCATAATGTGTCGTTTTTATTGTCACACAGTCGCTGAATGTCATTTCACGCCAAGATCGGGGCACAACTGGCGCACTACGCCCAGAGACAACATCCTGGTGCTATTTTTGTGCCCCTTACTCTGTGAGATAAGCAATCTGTCATGTCTTTTTCGTTCTCCAGGCCTAGAAGAGGAGTTAATTAAAGCCAAGCTGCAGGGCCAAAGACTCACGGAGCACGATGAGTTTGACTGTGTTCCAGTAGTACTTCCCGCCGTTCTTGACCTTGCAGATGTACTCTCCAGAGTCTGTGAGCGAGAGGTCACTGATCATGAGTGAAGCGTCACCCTTCAGATAGTCGCCCGATAGGGACAGCCGTCCAGCTTCACTCTCATTGGGGTCGTAGATCCGACCCCCAAAGTAGGTGATCAGCTGGTGAAAGAGGAAACATACAGCGAATTAATAAAGACTGCTTTGATTAAGCTTTTGAAAATCTATGAGCTACGGGTAAAATCCAGTGAGGGTTGAGTCACACGCCTGCAGTTAGAGTCTGCTAAACTCTGATGTCACTGCGAATCAGGCCTTTCTTTGCTTGGTTATATTTGTCTTTCGGTGTCCCTGATACTCAACTTCATTTGGTAAAGCACTGCTAAAGCTATTCTGCTCACCAAAAACTGCCCTTTTCACTTAGAAAAGTTTCCTTTTATTTAACATTTACTAAAAGGTAATCTTAATAAAAACACTAATAATTTAGCTGTTTTTTTACATTGACAATGTTTCTTGAGCACCAAATATTAGAATGATTTCTGAAGGATCATGTGACAAGACTGAAGTAATGAGGCTGAAAATTCAGCTTTGCATCACAGGGATAAATTACATTTAAAATTATATTAATATAGAAACAGTGATTCTACATTATAATACTATTTCACAAAATTACTGTTTTACTGTATTTTGCTCAAATAACTGCAGCCTTGGAGGGACTCTCAAAGGGATAATTCACCCATAAATGAAAATGCTGTTATTATTTACTCACCCTCATGTTGTTCCAAACCTGTCTGATTTTCTTTCTTCTGCTTAACACAAAAGAAGATATTTTAAAGAATGTTGGTAATCAAACAGTTGACGGTAACCATTTACTAAGTCATAGTATTTTTTAATTAATCAACTGTTGGATTACCAACATTCTTCAAATATCTTCTTTTGTGTTCAACAGAAGAAAGAAACTCATACAGGCGTACATAAAAATATCTTACAGGCCATTCACTTTTGAACGGTAGAGAAAAAGCTTAAATGCACCTTAAAGTTAGAATTGTTGGTAGGGATGCATGATATATCAGCCACCATATCGATATCGGCCAATATTATGTTAATTTTTAATGTTATTATCGTTATCGGCCCAATAAAAACAATTGGCCGATATATTAATGCCAATAAATAATGTATTTTTCCTTCAGCTGAGACAGTTCAGATGCACACTGTTTGCTATGATGTTTTTGAGTCACTTCAAAAAAGGTGCAACACAAGTCTGTCATATAGGCTATATAAAATTATTATAAGAACATCATTATAATTGTGTGCTTGGGACATGGATTTTAATGGTGAGACTTTTGTTTTTGTAATCAGGATCTCAAAAATGAGAGATTTAAGATTTAAATTTAGATTTAAATGTCTAAGTTTAGATTTATCTGCCAATATATCAGTTATCGGCTTTCAGATATAAATAATTATCGTTATTGGTATCGGCCAAAATTTTCATATCCCATCCCTAATTATTGGTGGCGCTTAAGTGTCTAAGAGACAGAACAAAAAACTCACCCCTAAAATATAGATTTATCTCATTAAAGGGCTACATGCCATTTAGAAAAATAGCTCTAAAATGATTCGTCTCTGGCAGGAAGTTCAATCGGCAAAAGGTTTGAACCTTCTTGTCAGATATATTGTGTCGGGAAGGACCTCAGGGAGCAGCTTGAGCCGTGGCCAGATTAAAATGTAAAACTTGTCCTCGGGCCAATTCCACATCATTAGGTCATAAAAGTAATTGTTGGGGGTGATACGAGGCAAACCAGTGACATTAAAAGAGAGCAGTTTTCACAGTGCTGATTGAAGCACCAGTTGATGGTACAGTTTACAGAAAGACAACCCTTCCCATAATCGCAGCAAAAAGCACTGCACTGCAGATCAGCGAAGGCCAGCATAAGCAGCGCACTGTCGCATATACACACACACACACGCGCTCACCACTGTCTGCCGTGAGCTGGATTTATGCAGCATCCATTCTATGTCCAGCAGGGTAATGTCGGCTTGCCACAGCTGATGGTGGCAAGGCAGCGTGGCATTGTCTCCGACCACTCTCTTCATCTCCGTCTGGCCATTCGCCTGAAGCACACTCAGCAATACTGTGGAGAGAGAGACAAAGAGAGAGGAGGAAGCGTTAAGGCCGATGCCAGGGAGAAGTTATAGGACGGAAGGGCTTTAGTTGGCTTTACTGCAGGATGCAGAGGTAGATATCATGCAGGCATCAGGGATATCACGCGACTGATCCAATGCGCTCACACACACACACGCACACACATACACACACGGGCGCTGCGGCACGGCTCTCGTCCAGAGCAGAGAGAAGATGATTCAGGCTAGAGGCCAGAGGCTCCATGGAGACAATCATTGTTCTACCCTCAGATAAATTCCTGGAATTGGACAACGGTTTAACAGCCAAGCGGCCACTTTTCACACTGAATAGGAAATCATCTCCATAACACAAGGGAGGTAAAGGTCTATTAGCGACTGCTGGAGATGAAGGCGGCCATGCTTGTGAATTTATTGAGGTTGAAGCATTTTGTCAAGTCTAATTCTGCTGTAAAGCAGCTCTACAAAGACAATAATGTCATTATTTAGTTCAGTTTATCCAGTTCAGTTCAAGAAGTGTAAAGTTCATCAATCATGAAATGAGTTTGATTCAGCAATAAAGCAGCTCTATAGAAGACAGCAGTGTCGTTATTCAGCTCCGTTTAGTTCAATGTTGATTCACATTGTAGATGTTGCAGAATTCATCAATTATGAAACGATGTCGATTCAGCTATAAAGCAGCTCAGCAGAAAACAGTGGTGTCATCATCCAGCTCAATTCAGTTCTCATACAATAGTGTCAGTGCAGTCAAAATCCATAATATTACTGAATATTAAGTGTCCCCAAAAAAGCAAGCCTAAGGCCACAGTGGCAAGGAGCCCGAACTCCATCAGGTGACGGAAATGGAGAAAAAAACCTTGGGGAGAAACTAAGCTCAGTCTGGGGACCAGTTCTCCTCTGGCCAAATGAACGAACATGGTCACATTTTGTCTCCAATACTGATTTGTGGGCGAATTGAATCTGTGTTACAACCCTAATTTCCTCCATTCCAAACCATCACAGCCTCTCAGCGTTTCCCATCACGATACATTTTCCACTCATCAAGAGATAAAACGCGGAGTGGACGTCCCACAGCACTGCTACTGTACTTTAACACCATTTGCGTTTGAACTTCTCTACATTGACACAGGGAGGCAGCTAAATGAAGGCCAAGCTAATTAATTCCCAGCATGCATTCTGAATGCAGAAATAATGCCCACACAGCCAGATGACAAGCAGACAACTCTACACCTCAGCCATATGCAACAGCCTTATGCTTGAATAATCCTGATAATGCGAGACATATCATCAAAAATCTTCGCTTTGGGCAATGATCAGAATTGAGCACACTGCATTCTGTGTTCTGATTTATAAAAATAGAGAGAGTGAATATTTTAAATAGAATTATTTCACATGTTTAATTCAGATTGGGGTAAATGTCTTCACTTCTGGCAGACTAATCAAATAATAGTCAAGAAGATGGTTCATTTAGCTTAAGGTTCATTTGTCACACTAGAAATAGAAGTGTAAACCATTGCAGTTTTCAGTATGCACATTTTTGGCAAATCTAGTAGAAATATAGACAACTGGGAATTGAACATTTGCATACATACAGCATACTACTGTCTTTAAAAAAAAACAACTGAATTTTGTATGACATTTTAAACAAGTTCCAAATCTTAAAAAAGACCATTTGTTACCATTTTGTAAAGCTTCAGAAAAAACATAAATTACTACTTTAATAGGCTGTACTCAATGACGTTATGTAAGCTAAAAAAAATTTAGTTTAGTTTATAAGAAAATATCAAAATATATTTAAAGAATATAGAGCCTGGTCTCATTAGAACACTCTTCACCTTAATTAAAATCACAATACTGTTAATAATCTGAACGATGCCCGTGGAACATTTCATTTTCTCCTAATGTTGGATGACGTCGTACCATGTGATATTTTAAGAACATCAAAGAGACTTTTCTGGCTGTTTATTCAGCGAAAGCGTCTATCTTGGTATTAAATGGGTTAAAATGCAGGCCAGCTAAAATGGGTTGTGATGGAAGCAGGTGAAATCTGCCGGCATTAGCAGCATTAATATGGGACACATTACAGAGGATCAGGTTTTTCTTCAAAGGAAATGATAAGATCAGATAAATCCTCATCTGCATGGCCTCGCAGTGTCGTGGAAATCCATCTTTGAAACACAGTGAAATCATGGAGATCTGGCTTTTACTGCCTTGAAGTTAAGATTAAGATAATGATACAGTATGTGATTTACAAAGGTTTTAAAATAAAGTGTATAGCTATGTTCAGAGTTGCATACTTCCATACAACTCGTACTGTATTCACAGAATACCTCGATATTTGCCAAACAACATTCTACAACATTCTGCATATATCCCATAATGCAATGCACTGTCATTTGCTGCGTGACTCATGAATGAAAAAATATTTTTCTTGACATATTATTGGATTGGAACGACAAGGTGTTTTACACAAGATTGGATTAAAAATACAAAATATTATTTTAATTAAATTATTCAATTAATTAAAATCAATACATATAATACGAAAACGTAATATTTTACAATTTTATTTACATAAACTATTGGTTACATATATGATTATTTATTATTACAACATTTTATTATATCTAAATGTAATACTAATATACTAATAATTATTAAATGTATTAATAAATAGTAATAATACATTTTATTATATAGCACTTTTTAACTGTTCACTGAATTAAAATATATATATTTTTTAATTATTATTATTAGTACTTCCAAATATCAAGCAAACTTTACATTCAATCAGATTAATACTGAATACAACCTAATGCCCGTGATGCATCCCAATCAATTTCAAACCATGTTCATTCATCTACCCCAGAGGAGGACTGGTCCCCCGAGTGAGCCTGGTTTCTCCTAATGTTTTTTTTTCTCCACTTCTGTCACTTGATAGAATTTGACACTGTCGTTTTTGGCTTGCTTAGTTAGGGACAGTTAATATCCAGCAATTGAACTGATCCAGTTAACTGACTCAAGCTGAATAATCTCACTATTGTCTTCACTAGAGCTGCTTATAGCTGAATTTAACTCATGAATAATGAATTAACTTTATACATTTATTGAACATAACTGAATCAACACTGAACTGAATTGAGCTGAACGATACGATTATCTTGCGACTTCCGCTATACGGCAGAATTTGAACTTGTCTCATACTTGATGATACTTGCATGCTTTGAAACAATTTATATTGTATAAAGCACTATAAAAAATAAAAGTGACTTGAAGAAAGGGGGTGGGGGGTAGCATGCTACTGTTTAAAACCTTAATGGTTGCATAAGAGTATGCAGTAAACATTACGCTAAGTATTCCATTCTGAAAATAGTCTGATCACAGACTGGTTCAAGATATTCATATCAACCAATCACTTTACCAGAGTGCGTATGCTCATTGGTGTACAAAAGCATTTGGGAAACACATAAAGGAGCATTTCTCTAGCAGTACTAAACCAGTTTGAAATCTCTGAAGCACACAAAGGTATCCATGCAACTATTTCTAAACCGTAAGGTAGGAGCCTGTGGGCCGGGTCATGTTAAGTTCTCAGCTGGAAAAGGCTTGGATGAAATGGCCATGTTAATGCCTGCAGTGTTCATCTCTCATGTTCTGCCATCAGCTGCAGCTTGAGATTTTCTAGCCCCTTTAGGCACATGGTGGCTCAGGCTGGGGGGAAAGAGAGTGAAAGAGCGGCTCATTAACAATAGGAACCAAGCAGCTTGGCTGAGATGCACCAAAAGCTGGTGGAAAAGCAGATTTCTATGAAGATGCCCTAGGGGGAGTTGTGCTCCAGTAAATTCTCCTCCCCACAGATCACAGCAATCTTATTATAGAGCAGCCAATAGCACACATCACATACACACCCTTCAAACTGTCCAAAGACATGGTGCATAGCCTTCACAATCTTTACATGGCACTCGGACTTCGCCACGGGACAGAGCTGTGATCTACCACCAAATAGCGTTCTCCACACTTCAAGCAAGAACAAGTTAATAGAGGAAAGATCTTGCAGCTGAGATCTAATTAAAGAGGACCTATTATGTCCTTTTCAAAAGTCTTGATTCTTGGTCTACTAGAACAGATTTTCATGCTTGATTAAAAAAAACACATTATTTTTCACATATTTTAAATTGTTGCAGCACAACACTCTGGGGTGCGTTTCCCGAAAGCATCATTAGTCAACTATGGTCACAAGTTCTGTCATTATCAGCATAGTTCAAGGAGTCGTGTTTCCCGAAATCATGGTTCAAGTAAACTTTCAGCAAACAGCATTGCGTGGTTGAAACCAAAGCTCTTGACCTGTGGTTATACACAGCAGTTTCTTGTTTGCATGCCATGAGGACTTAAAGGGGTAATGAATTGAGAAATCAAATTTTGAGCTTTTGACATAAGAGGTAAGCATACTATAAGAATATCCTGTAAGTTTCAGAACTGAAAACTTCCTTGTTAGTCCAAAAACAGCTTTTATTGAAACCAAGCCCAGAGAACGACTTGTTGTGGAATGTGCCTGTCATAGATATGTGAAAGACCGACTCCTCAGAAGAAGATCAACGCCTACTTCATAATTGCTTCAACTTTGGCCCCGCCCACTGTCGTGTTAGTGACATGAAGAGGAGAGAAGAGGTATACAGGACCACTGGACTAAAAATAACATTACTGTTTAGTTCCTGTCTCTATGAAGCCCCTCCTTCTGAAGAGTGCAGTGCTCAGAGTGTTGTGACTGGTCAACCGCTTCGAACATGTTACGGAAATGTCACACCTCTTACCATAACCGCGAGCTTCAACACATTACTAACGCAACTCAACCAGGCCTCGCTCCCTTTTCTCCCGCATATGCCTTAGGCGTGAATTATTTAGAGGGATATTGTGACATGCACACTCCCGGAAGACTACAATCAATGCTTTTCAAGGAGTTCAGAAACAGTGTGCACTGATATAGAAATAACTCCCTTTGGAGAGAATGTGTTTTTGTAACTTTGCAGACGTTTTTCATGCTCAAACAGCAACATTACACACTAAAGAAAGTAGACAAAAACATAATAGGACCCCCTTTAAAGGGTTAGTTCACCCAAAAACGAAAATTACCCCATGATTTACTCACCCTCAAGCCATAGCTGTACAGTATATGACTTTCTTCTTTCAGATGAATACAATAAGAGATATATTAAAAAATGTCCTGGCTATTCCAAGCTTTATATTGAATTTTGAAGCCCAAAAAAGTGCATCCATACATCATGGCTCCAGGACCAGAGCCAGGGCATGTTTTAATATATCTCATATTGTATTCGTCTGAAAGAAGAATGCCATATACACTTAGGATGGCATGAGGGTGAGTAAATCATGGGGTAATTTTCATTTTTGGGTGAACTAACCCTTTAATGGTGCTTGCATCGCTTTAATGAGGGATAGCGTGTTACCCCAAATATTAAACTATAAAGAGTAACTAGTCCCACAGCATTTGTGCAACAGCTATTTTTTTTTCCATCAAGTTTTACAATTTCACAGTTTTCATTGATTCATGTTTTAGTTATGTAAACTAGATTTTCTAGTTTCATCGGTTGTATTAAGTGTAATTTCATATGCTGCAATGCTGTTGTTTGTATATTTAAAAAGATATTCTGTCCATTAATGGTTAGTTTACTCAAAAATGAAAATCATGTCATTCCAAACCTGTATGACTTCTTCTGCAGAACTCAAAATAAGATATATTGATGAACATTGGGGTCGAAACATCTATGGACCCCATTGACTTTCATTGTATGGGCCAAAAGAAAAAACTTTTAAAATATGTTTTATGTTTCACAGAAGAAAGTCATACATTATCAACATCGTTTTTTGAATTTCACATTTAATATGTTAATTTCTGTTTCTTTGTAAATATTTGATACATTTACTAGCAATTTCAATGAGTGAAAACAGTCAAATTAAAATCCTTTAAATTGAAAAAGTAAGTACTACACCCATTATTTTCACTGTACAGGTTTGAAACGGCATGCCAATCATATTTTCTTCAGAAAATATACAAATCTAGTTATTCTTTCCTCTTTTAGTTTTTCTGAAAAACATTACTCTGGAGTGATGAGCCCAGTCTATTGCCTTTTGATTCAGCAAAGACAGAGGAGAAAACTGAGAAAATGGGAGAATGCACTTTGTTTTTCTGTAGTTGTGCTCACTCAGCTTTGCTGGAAACTGTAAATGCACACAAACGGGAAGAGGGAGAGGTGGGTTTGTTCTGATGATGTATGCTTGAGTGTGTTTGGGGGTTGAGAGAAAGGAGAAATGAGAAAGGCAAGAACATACAGATAAATGTGCTTTACCGTGCAGCGCAGCACATGGTTCATCTTAAGCCGATTTACATTGCATTTATCTGTCCAAGTTCGGACATTCTCTTGAAATATTTCACTCCGTTGCCGTTTAAAAGTTTAATATCACACATGAAAGTCTGGCGTCTCATGTGAACATCTTCCTAGAGTGAAACACTCTACATTAAAGCTGTATTTTATGTCTCAGCTGCCCAGATGAGTCTACTGAGCTATAAAAAAAGACAAAGATTGGTGCTGCATTACACAGTGTCCAGAAACGCAGCAGTAAATACAAGCGCTCTTTGGCCCAGCGCTGACAGGTCAAGTGCAGGTTCATGGTTCTGCTCTCTCCTTCCCACACAACATCTGACGAAAACAGCCTCACAGCACATCTAATTTACAGCAGTGTTTGAAGCAAAGGGAACTGACAATGCATCAGTATTGTAAAGATGTCTCATTAGAAAGATTAGCAATTTTACAAATGAAACTTTATTTTGGGCTGGGTTGTATGACTATATATACTGCGACGACGATATAAAGGTCTATCAATTTTGCTATTTTGTGTACATCACGGTATGTACATATATCTACACTATGAAAAGAAACGTGCATGAATAACAAATCAAGCAATTTTGCGCTTAAAAGACGTCTAATAGCTGTCCAATTACAGCCCAGACATCTAGGCTAAAACGAGGCAAATTTGGGATGTCAGCTTAAATTTAATAGAAGTCTAACCATAGCCCAAGAATAGACGCACAGGCTACGCACAGAACATGTCAAAGAAATGAAACCAAACACCTTGTAATCACTGTTGACTTTGCTTACATAATGGAATATCATACATCTCGCAAGTTATTTTGGCAAAAATGACATGTAACCAAATTAGATCAAATTGGTTAGAAGTGGGTTACTCATAGCCGGACTATATCGGGTCTATACTTAACCTAGATGGTGAAAGGACGGCTATTGCTTGCTGGGAAAGCAAAGGACGTGTTTGATGTTAAAGGGATACTCCACCGTTTTTTCATATTAAACTATGTTATTCCCTTAACTAAGATGAGTTGATACATACCTCTCTCGTCTCAGTGCGTGCACTCAATCGCTATGGTGCGCGGCGACACTTTGATAGCACTTAGCTTAGCCCAGTTCATTCATTAGGAACCAAACCATTCATTTTCCCTATTTAAATACAGTTACACGAGTAGTTACACGACCAAGTATGGTGACACAAAATAAAACGTGGCACTTTTCTAAGCGGGTAAAAAGGATATAATGTATGGCGGAATAGCACTTGAAGTTGGGAGCACTTCGACTCTGCGCAGTAAAAAGTCACGTTGATTCTAATGACAGAAGTGAGAAGGAAAGGATTTTTCAGGAGTGACTTTTTACTGCACAGAGTCGAAGTGCTTCCAACTTCAAGTGCTATTCCGCCATACATTTACCCGCTTAGAAAAGCGCCACGTTTTATTTTGTGTCACCATACTTGGTCGTGTAACTACTCGTGTAACTGTATTTAAATAGAGAAAAGGTGGAGGTGTTTGGTCGCTTCTAGCTTCATCTCTGTTTGGTTCCTAATGAATGAACTGGGCTAAGCTAAGTGCTATCAAAGTGTCGCCGCGCACCAGAGCGATTGAGTGCACGCACTGAGACGAGAGAGGTATGTATCAACTCATCTTAGTTAAGGGAATAACATAGTTTAATATGAAAAAACGGTGGAGTATCCCTTTAAAATGAGTTATTAAGTGCAACAAGCTTCAAACAAGCACTCAATGAAGCCGGTAGCATGTGCACAGAAAGCCGCCACTCTCAAACAGCATTCGATCCCAAATTCTGTTCTCCTTCACGACTTTGAGATATTCATCAGACATGATGCACAGTGATCACCTCAGAGACATTCGGCTCAGGAAAATGTCATATCTAGATCAGCTTATCTGTTGAGCTCATCTACCATATGAAATCACATCACCATTCACCAATATTTCCCAATCAAATGTTCTGCATAAATGCTATTATCTGGCCTGTGGGTGTGGTGTGAGGTGAGGAATGTTTCCTTCCCATTAAATCCCAAGCATTTCTTTCCAGTGACTGCGGGCGCCACTTTGAAGGCAGGAATAATTCTCTAATCCCTTTCCTGCTGCTGATGATATTCCAGCTCGTGGCATCAACACCCGTGAACGCTATACCTGATGCCCGCTATGCTGTCGTCCAAACCACAGGGTGCTTAGTATACAAAAAAGAAAAGAGGGCACAACAAAATGCTTCTTGAGGCAGGGATTCGACTCGTCTCTGGTTTTCAGCTGGGCCTCTGGAGGATGATGAGCATCTCATTTGAATTGGAGGTGCTCAAGCTCCATGACACTCGTGTGAAAAAGCTCATTATCTCCAGCTGAACACCGCACGCGTCAATCACTCTTGGTGACAAGCAGAGAAAACAACGTGATCATCTGCCTGTTTATCTAACTGTCAGTGCATGCTGAACACAATGTGACAAGAAACATAAAGAACTGAGTTTTGTAATCAAACTTTTGCTGTATACGCTACAGTAAGTTACCTGACACAGTAAAAGCTTCACGCAACCATTTATTTTCACACGGTCTGCACTGCACCTGATTCATAAAGATATTATGCAAATTATGGACATTTTTGCAAATTATGCAAAATACAAAATATCGTTCTAAAGTTCAGGAGTTGGTAAGATTTTATTTTAATGTTTTTGAAAGAAGTCTCTTATGCTAATTAAGGCTGCATTTATTTGATCAAAAATACAGTAAAAACAGTAATATTGTGACATATTATTACAATTTAAAATAGTGGTTTTCTATGTTAATACATTTAAAAAATATATTTTTTCCTGTGAAAAAAGCTTTATTTTTAGCATCATTACTCCACTCTTCAGTGTCACATGATCCTTCAGAAATATACTATGCTGATTTGCTGCTCAGGAAACTTTTCTTATTATCATCTATGTTAAAAGCAGTTATGCAGCTTAATATCTTTGTGGAAATAGTAATTTTTCAGGATTCTTTGATAAATAGAAAGTTCAAAGAAGAGCGTTCATATAAAATAGAAATCCTATAAATGTCCAACAGTCCTGAAGTTTATTGTTGAAGGTGCTTTTATGGCTGTAAACAGGATGCATTTAAAGATCATCTGTGCAACTTCTCACAGAGGGTTTTAAAACATGCACAAACAATGTTAAAAGTTAAAGCACAGCACGATAAAAACCTCTTCAAGAAGTTGTGTCTCTAAGTTCATCAGCACTAAAAATATCTCAATCAAATCCAGTAAACTAACTGGTTGTTGCACGACCATTCTGATGCATTCTTAACAGCAACATGTGCTTCTTTATAGGCGCTCACAGAAAAAGCCTAGGAAACATTCAGAGTGAAACTGAGGTCAATTAGTGCATGTCCATCAGAGTTTCACCCAATTCTAGTCATCCAGAAGGAAGCTGCCATGTCTCCTTGAAGCTCACTGTTCATTATAGAGATTCTACTTCAAATGAACACACACAGCTGAGAGCAGATAAAGACACATAGACACACACACACTTCCATGAACACACAGTACTCATGTGCTGTCCTGCTCTTCTTTAATGAGGAGGTGTTGTGGAAAGCTGCTGCACTGCAGAGCACATCTCTTTGGATCAACCACAAAACCAGCACGAAACGCTGCAGTATTGACTCCACCATATGCAATATTTCACACATCTGGACTAAAAAAATGTGGGCAAACTCTTCCCCTCAGCAAATCGAACAAACCCCTCAAGATTTCCTGTAGTTCTGATGATAAAAGCAAAGGAGTGAATGAAAAGGAAAGATTGATCACAAGAGAACTGTGATGGCTGGACTCACTCTCTCTCTCTCCACCTGGTCTGGATCAGCCACAGGATCAAAGCCCAGTTCAGATGTCTCTGACAACACCAGGTCTCCATTTCACTTGTTACATTTCAGTCCCATCAAACAGACTTTTTTTAAATTAAACAATTGTTTCACATTTGTGCAATTCATTTCAGTGGGGGAAAAAACAGCATTTTATTCAAGATTTTTGAGGTGGAAATGGATTTATGCAACAACAACAAAAAAAAGCATTGATTGCTACGTAATCGTAAACTGCAATACACAAAATTGTGGCAGATTTTGCACATTTACATCTAAATTTGGCCAGTCTAATTGAGTCACACTTTCCACAGATAATTTAGTTTAACTCAAAACATTGTCATCATACCCAACATGATGTCACACACACACACACACACACACACACACACACACACACACACTCACACACACACACACACACACACATTCTTAGTGAATTTCCCCCTGAGTTTTAAAGCTATTCTCTCTACCATAAACATATTTCAGCCAAAACCATAAATCTTTTTGACATCTACAAGAGACAATACAATCGCATCTCATACAGTATAGCGCTTTTCCCACAGAAATACTTAAATCAATAGCTAAACATATCTATCAATACCAGACACAAACACTCAAAGTGCAAACAACAGAGCAGCTGAGATTTGCTCCAGTACCACTGTTTGCTTGATACAGGGCTACAGTTCACCATTGACCTGCTCCGATCGATACTTTAATACACTTTTTATCCTGCCACGTCCATTTTGCTGCAATTTGCAACTTTCATGCCCATTAGGTAGAAAATCTAGCTGACTGTGGGGGACGGCGGAAGAGGGAAAATGCATCTTTGTCTTCCCGAATCCATTGCTGACTACTCAACACAAATGGCTCGGCCCGTACAGAAGTTAAATTACAGTATCCCTCGCGGTCAAGTTGAGTTTCCCTTTCATCTAATGCAATTTACTATGCTAGGGGTTAGACAACATGGCTGGAGTTGTTTCACCACATGCATGTATAAATATGAAGTAGTTTACTAATTGAAATATAAACCCTGAAGTCTAAACTGTTTTTCTATGAATTTGCTGGTACACACATTAAAAAACTGTGGTTTGGATCATCTGGTCGGACCTTGTAGTTTGCGATGCAAAGAATGACAGATGCTCTTAAAAGCATGTGGTAGAGGCGGGTAACCACTTTTATGACAAGAATAATTTGTTTGGTGCCTTTCACTAGCGTCGCAGCAAGGTTAGCCAAAGCATTCTGGGTGTTCACAAAGAGCAATGTGGAAACAACTCAACTCTTGAACATTCCATGCTAATTAAAAACAGACTTTCAGTGCTCTTATTTGTACACTGCAGCACTCAAAAGCACATGCATTAAAACCAGCTTTAAGACCAAAGCATTAGGGGTAATTCACTCTAAAGTGATCCTGTCATCATTTTCTCACCCTCATATGCGGAAAACAAAAGCAGATATTTAGCAGAATGTCAGCTTGTTCCAACAAATACAGGTTTGGAATGACATAACAGAATTTGTATTTTTGGGTGAATTGTTCCTTTAAGATCTTGATCATGATTCATCCGAATCCTGGCCAAAGATAATAAACTTTGGTGGAGCTCTGAAAAAAATTAGCACATCAGCGTAACTCAGTAAATATCCAGCCTCTATAAATAATATAATGATATATACTTAAAATAACTGTGTAAGTAGTAAAACAATACAAATGCAAACGAGGTAAAATAAATGCGTTTCAAGTTTAGAAACATTCTGAGTCCCCCCTCCCTTGCCTCACAGTGCTTTGGCCCATTGCCTGCTTTCCCCCTTTACTTCACCTACACACACAAGTCCGGTGGGAGAGAACGAAGTTCTTCAGTAGTTGTGGAACTCGAGTAAGTAGGCTGTCAAGGCTATTTTATTCACTTTAAACATCGGATGAAGGGATTCTTTTCTCTTTAATACAGATGATGCTGAGTCATTAATAAATCAGTCATGACAAAAAAAAAAATACTTTCCATGTGTCCGCTATGTTAGCCATTATAACGTAACCTAGCTTGTTTGGTAGCTTGTTTAGTACCATAACTTGCTGAATTGTAAGTCACCCATTACAACTAACATGAACTGATATTAGGCTAATTGTAGATCTTCTGTAGTGTTTGGATTTGCTCAACATGATGTTAAGTGGCAGATCAGTGCAGTGGGCTTGTCTGTCCCAGATGAAACCTAAAATACTATGTGGAGGACGCAAGATGATTTAATAATTATAATATGACCGTGTGGTGAACCTATGAACCTAACTCATATTTAAACAACTGTCGCTTTGTTGGCCAGAGAAAATGACAGAGAAAAGAAAAATGGACAGCGTACCAAAACACCAAGTACAAAAAGTCCCCATATTTGTTTCCCCTTTAAAAGTTGCTCTTGAGAAATTTTATGTTTATTGCCCCCCCCAACTGTTAGATGAAATTTACGCCCACGTTTACAGCATCTCATCTGCAATGGTTGAATCACCCAACTCTAAATAATGGCAAAAATAGCTTACTGTTGTAATTAAACTAGCCAGCTTTTGCAAAACAGCAAATCTAACTCATACAGTCAACTCAGCCAACACGCAATCAGATCTGAATAATGGGCCCATCATCACCACACTGTAAAAAGTGGTAACCTGCAATTATTTCCTTAAAGAGCTATTTCTATTTTTTGTTGGTATAAATTAGTGTATTTAAGTTTTAAGTCAGAAAATAATAATTCTGACTTAAATCAAACCAGTTAATTTAGATGTTATCATGTTAGTGTCACGTTGTGTTCAGGCAGGAAGACGAAGACGGATCAAGATCAAGATCAAGATCAAGATCAAGATCAAGATCAAGATCAAGATCAAGATCAAGATCAAGATCAAGATCAAGATCGAATAATTCCTTCAGCAGGCAGACAGGTGATAGCAAACACAACTTAAAATAACAGCGATCGGACAGAGAACGAATGTGAGGGGCCAACTTATATAGCAAACACAAATTAAGATGATTAATAGAACAGAGCTGAACCAAATGAACTCAGTGACGGTGACCATGGTAACAAAGGAGTGGCGGGAAAACTGAACAAAGGAAAACATGTGACTATTGAAAACAAACTGAGCATAACAGTGACAGTTAGGTTACCTTTTTTTAGTGTATACGCTGCTCAACTGGGGTAAATACCGGGTCACTGCAACACACTGTTTGCATCTGTGCTATTTTAAGAGGACAATTTTATAGCATATACATAGCAAGATTTTCTTGTAGTGTTGCAACAAATGACAACAACTTAATTTTCTTACACATCTAGCCCAACGTTCTCCTCCAAATAACGTGCATTGATAATTTATTATAGTAAGCATAAACACACTGGTTTGTAGTGTAAATAGTTTTACTGCTTACTGCACTTTGTTATTCTTAGGTGTTTACAGCAGCTAATGAATTGGACGTCTTGCACATTCACAGAAAATACCTTACTTTCATCATTGAATTGGATATGGATATGCTCGGATAATGTTTTCCTCTGACACTGCAAATAAAAGAACTTGAGTGAGAAAATTCTCTTCCTTCTATTATGCAAAATGGGTTAAACATGCTTTTTTTTCGGGCGTTACAAATGGCACAAATACCAGTAAACTGACTATACAGCAAACCTTAGTAAATCACGTTGCATGATTTATTTAAATACTCTCCGCCCATAAATTTTGTGTCTGAAAGAAAATCTTCTACAAATGCATATGCAATAAGGTCAGCCGTAAATATGAACCTGTCCACACCTTTTCAGTGCTAATTTTTCACTGCGTGTCTTTAGTAAATCCTGGCAGTAGTTTTGAAAGTCAAAAGAGGGTTTGCACTGGCGCAAGCTGTCAGTAAATCTGGCCCTTTGCCTCATACAAAAAGCGTAAACCACACAGAAGTATGGCTTTAGCATGTAATAATCACAAAAATAAATAAAAAACACAAATATATAATATATCTTTAAAAAAAAAAAAATCCATTTTAATTATTTATGTATTTTTAGCAGTATTTTTCAGTGCTGAATGAATTATACTGAAAGTGCATTTATAAGCACTTTTCTTGAATTGTCTGTTATCTTGGATGGATTTTTTTCCACTAAGCTCATACATAGCTATACATTCTGAAATTGCCTTCTCCACGAAGGATACATGTGATTCATGTTTTGGCAGGAATTTGGCAAGGTTTCTTAGAAGACAGCATAATTATGCTAAATATCTTTTGGATAAGCCACTGTGTTGGGTAAGTGCCTATAGCTATGATGCCTACTCGTTTTTGAGTTATAAAACCAAGCCTAATGTAAATGTCCTCTGTTATGATTGGCTAACATCTCTGCATATGAAATGAGTAACAATAGCAACTGAGCATTGGAGCTTATAGTTGTGAATGTTGGAATATCTCCACGTTCAAAAGAACATGGAAATGCTTTTTGTCATAATATGTCCAATCTCTAAAAACAACCCAACAACAACAAATCAGCCTTAGATTCGGATTCAGCCCAAAACTCAACCCATTTTTAAACTCTATCTCACATCAGTGGGATCGTGACCTCTTTTGTCCCTCAGGTAAGCGGTTCACCATTCTCCACATGCAAGGCGTCCCAAAGCGCGGAGGGAGTTTGGAAGCAGATGAATGAAGCTCTCATGTTAAGCCCCCGTTGGGATAGTGTTTCAGCCGCGGGAGCTAGATTAAAACAATGTGTGGGGAAAGTGGGCCGGAGCCTCTTGTTCCTGCAGGGCACTAGAAAAAAATACCTTTTACCGTCTCCACACAGCAGTTACAATTGAGATGTGAAAAGCTCTGCCAATTTGTCCAATCTCTTTTCCAGTAAATGTGAGTTCCTGCAAACAAGGCACACATGAAAATACTCTGTAATACAAGACATTTAAGTTGTGCAGTATGTGCAGGGAAAGAATCAGTCATGCCATTAGAGCTGTGATTGTTATCCATCCATCTTCACCCTCATAGTGATGAAAACAAACGCCTCCATCTCGATTCATCATCAAATCCTCAGCAGCAAGATGACGGCAGAGCGCTCGAAACATCACAAGCCATCAAATGAAATCAGTCCAGAGCTTCTTTCAGCTCTGAGATGCTCAAACACAACAGAGGCTTCAAATAAATCATTTCAGTTTGGCTACGCTGAGCAATTTTGTTGCTCACTATAAAAAACAAACAAACACAGTGCACAGATGAAAAGCCTACTGACCAGGGCCGTCCTTCCCCGCACTGAACTGACCGATCCCCGCCCCAACCCCCCTGGAACGCAACTGCGAACGGACCGAATGAGGGATGCGCTTTCTCTAACTCGCGTTAGGCCCCACTCCATGCTTGGGACGGCACTAGTGGTGACCAAACTGCCTGAACCATCCTGAACTGACCCATTTGTCTAGAGCAGGGGTAGGTCCTGGAGAGCCACTGTCCTGCAGAGTTTAGCTATAACCCTAATCAAACACACCTAAACAAGCTAATCAATGTCTTAGGATAACTAAGGCTACAGGCAGGTACGTTTATTTTTCAGGGTTGGAGCTAAACTCTGCAGGACAGTGGCTCTCCAGGACCGACATTGCCTACCCCACGTCTAGCACCAGGTCGACAATGCTGTCAAATACCACAGAAAATTATTTTAAATCAAGCAAAAATTGTGTTTACAGTATTGCACTTCTATAAGGCAAGAACAAGTGGTTTTAAAGATAGAAATGTGCAGCTCGTATTTGAAAGTTTTTCAGTGTTTTTGAAATAAATCTCTTATGCTTACCAAGGCTGCGTTTAAAATACAGTAAAAACAGTAATATTGTGTAATATTATTACGATTTGAAATAACTGTTTTCTAATTTAATGTATTTTAAAATGCTATTTATTCCTGTGATGGCAAAGCTGAATTTTCAGCATCATTACTCCAGTTTTCATTTGAGACATGATCCTTCAGAAATCATTCAATATGCTGATTTTCTGATCAAGAAACATTGCCTATTACTATCAATGTTGAAAACACTATTAAATATTAAATATCATATAATATCTAGGCAGGTGGAGCTGGGGGAGGTGGAGGGTTTCAGAGGAACTCTGAATGTGCGGCAGGATTAGTTTACAGCAAACAATGAACCAGACTATTTAAATGTTGAACAAGCAATCTCATTGGCTACAGGTCCAGCAAAGCCAATCAGCTTGTGCCATGCAGTAATGGTGTGATTGCTTGCAGATTGCATGTAAATAATCAGTCTGCGCCCTCTAGAGTTTAATGACTGAACTAGATATTTATCCTGGTGCAATGCATTAACCCATAGACCTCCATTACAAGTGCATTATTGCTCATTTTTACAAAGTGACTGATGATATGAAATTATTTTCTATGAATATACAGCTTAGCTTGTAATTAAACCTGGAACAATCCTTTAAGAGCCTCCAATTGCTTAAAACTGCTTGCAAATAAATAAAACACAATCCTTGTGGCAGAATCAGAGCAAACCCAAGCCTCAATGTGCTGAAACAAACACTACATATTCTCTACACTGCAAAAATGGTCTCAGACAGTAAGAAATAAATGAATAAATGGGGTGAGGTTTATACAAAGAACTAATGCAAAAATTTGCCAATAGAACAAAACAAGATGTACTTACATTCAAGATATTTTCTGGAAAGTCTTAATATCTTATGCAATTTTGCTTCTCAGGAAAATTAGTTTAAAGGATTAGTTCACCCCAAAATGAAAATTTCCTAATAATTTACTCACCGCAATGCCATCCAAGATATCCATGTCTTTCTTTCCTCAGTGGGAGAGAAATTATGTTTTTTGAGGAATTTTTTCTGGATTTTTCTTCTAACAATGGACTTCATTGGTTACCATCGTTTTTAAGTCCAAATCAATGCAGTTTCAAAAGTCTTTGAAGTGTTTAAACGGGCTGTACGCGATCACATCTGAAGAAGAGGTTGTTATCTAGTGAAACGATAGGTCATTTTCAAAAAAATAAAATAATAATTTATTTAAAGACTTTTTACCTTCAATAGTTCGGATTGAGCTGATCAACAAACGGACAGGGAACTACGTCATCACGTTGAAAGGTCACGCCGGCGCCGGCGGAAGTACCTCCCCACTGTTTACAATGCGACCGTACATAGGAGGATAGTTCAAATAGTATTGTTTGCTATTATATATATAGTAATAGTATTCAGTGAATATGAATATGAATAGTATATGAATAACATTCTGATGAATATGAATAGTAGTTCAAATAGTATTGCCGGCGCCGGCGTGACCTTTCAACGTGATGACGTAGTTCCCTGTCCGTTTGTTGATCAGCTCAATCCGAACTATTGAAGGTAAAAAGTCTATAAATTATATATTTTTTTTTTAAATGACCTATCGTTTCGCTAGATAACAACCTCTTCTTCAGCTGTGATCGCGTACAGCCCGTTTAAACACTTCAAAGACTTTTGAAACTGCATTGATTTGGACTTAAAAACGATGGTAACCAATGAAGTCCATTGTTAGAAGAAAAATCCAGAAATGTTTTCCTCAAAAAACATAATTTCTCTCCCACTGAGGAAAGAAAGACATGGATATCTTGGATGGCATTGGGGTGAGTAAATTATTAGGAAATTTTCATTTTGGGGTGAACTAATCCTTTAATGATGTTTTTTTTTTTTTTTACTGAAAAATAAGACAAAATTACTGAATAAAAAAGTTTTATTAATAAATGGCTGCTTTTAAATGGTAATAAATAGAGAAACTTGCTCTTTGCTTGGCTAAAGGTGTAGTTACATAATCTACCAGCAGGGGCTATTCAGCCAAATCCTAACCCCCCGTCTTAAACAGTGCACTAAAACATAATCTTGTTCAGGACAAGATTTACTTGGATCTGGGAAACCAAAACACTATTTGTCAGATTCACCGAAGCAAACAGTATTAATTGTGTTGTCATCACTTAACTCATTAGCTCTAAATCAGCCTCCTCTCATTCACAACCATTGAACCGTGAGCTGATACATCAAGACGGTGTGATCACTCATGGATAGGTGAATTAGAGAACAGTTAAGAGACGTGACAGCCGCGGATACCGTCTGTCCACCTGGCTGCTCGACGCAGGAGCGAACAGGTTTGTTTTGAGAGAAGAGCTTTCTACATCAATGACCACATTTGAAATCCCCCATGGAGACTCCACAGAAACCCAAAGAAACTGTTTGGAGGAACAGAAATGTTGTATTTCTACATTAGGGGATAAATGCCACAATTCCTGTACTTTAAGTCGCAATGTGGTGTGGCACAGCGCTGACAATCCCTGTCGTCCTCGATCAGGATTCTCGAGTTGTGATGATGCAGCCGGCCGAATGCCAAGACCATGACGACATGTTTCCCCTGATTCAACAACAACAAATGATTAAATCATAGCTAGAGTAGCTGTGGCCAATGAGAAAGAACTGCAGCAGGCTGAACTGAACTGCAGTACAGGCCAAGATTTGACCATCAGCCATCTCAATATCTACGCTGTATGACACTTAAAGATGAGAGTCAAATATATATTTGCAAAAATATGTAGGTTATATACACACACTGTTAAAAGTTGGTAAGACTTTTTAATGTTTTTGAAAGAATGCTTTTATGCTTACCAATGCTGCATTTATTTGATCAAAAATCAGTAATATTGTGAAATAATATTACCATTTAAAATAACTGTTTACTGTTTTAATATATTTCAAAATGTATTGGCAAAGCTGAATTTTCAGCATCATTACTCCAGGCTTCAGAGTTACATGATCCTTCAGAAAACATTCTAATATGCTGATTTGTTGCTCAAAAAACATCTAGTTATTATCAATGTTGAAAACAGTTGCTGCTTAATGTATTTGTGGAACCGTGATACATTTTTATTTGGAATTCTGTGAAGAATAGAAAGTTCAAAACAGCATTTTTTAAAAATGGAAATCTTTTATAAATGTTTTTACTGTCACTTTTGATCAATTCAATTTAATGCATACTTGCTTAATAAAAAAAATCTTACTGACAGTAAACTTTTGTTTTGAGATATATGCATATATATATATATATATATATATATATATATATATATATATATATATATATATATATATATATATATATATACACGCATCAGTTCTAGTGAATAGTGTCAGAAATATGGGCACACAGCCAGGTAACAGCAGCAGGAGGCAGTGTAGTTGACCTTACTGTTAGGGTGGAGAGAATTTCTGCTATGGTTTTTACAAGGACTATAACGATCTCCCCTAGAATCAGGGTCTCTTAGGACAAGTTCCACTGTACACACTTCACAGACCCGGTTTGTGTGGTGGAGGACCCCCATGACTGGGCTGTTAACCAAACTCAGCGATGCAATATTGCAAGCATGACCCCACCCAAAGCCAGTCTTGCCACACACTTGAGGCCGTTTATCATCCAGGCTTTTCTAATCTGTGCTGACTTGCATCTCATCCCTGGAGTCTGTCAACTGTCAGGCCAAGAGGAAGATGGCTCTGACGAGGGCGCCATTAAATTCATGCATTTCTGCCCAGTCTTGCACCAAATGCTTGCGAAACTTTTCTGTGACATTAGATTTTGACAAAGACGATTTTCAGGTTCCTGTAATAAATTAGATGCATCGTCTCATTACATAAGATCTGTAGTCATTATGACTAAATTAAGCATGAATGTCAGTGACTATAATGAGATGAGGAGTAAATGGCAGCATCATTTGTGAATGACAGAAACCGCAATCTATACGAAGGAATATTCTTGGGTCTTATTCTGGCTGTGTTCTGAGTTGAAGGAACTGGTACAGCATTATGGGGATTTGCTTCTGGTGCCTCTAGACAAAAAAAAAAAAAAAAAACTAATTTTAGAGCCAGCAATATATAACTATAGTGCCTGACACAGACAGGAAACAACCTAGTCTCCAATCACAAATAATGAAGCTGTTGAAAAACAACAACATAAATTTGAAATAAAGCTTACAAGAGGATATCGTTTGACACTTCATTTACTCAGCCAAAAATAAAATAACAAGACCAAGTTGTTGCTTTTCTCTCCATGTGAGTGACTATAAAAACTCAAACTTCTGTGAATTTTGACAGCAAATGTTTCACAGCCGCTGTCGTCCTGAGAGGACAGAAGTACACAGTCCAGCTGTGTTTGGACTACTTGACCTCAGGAGAGAGAGTAGAGTGGTACGAACCATCACTGTTCCTACACGACTTCAGGACGCTGCCCTTATAGAGCTAACACTGAGATACTGACCACTAGTGCAAAAGAAATTCAAGCAAGTCCTTTTTCTACAGCATTCTCACTTGAAATGAGACAATTAAAGCTGAAACTCATAATTGACTTGCCACATTCGATAATCAACACAAATAATTAAATATCTCATTCCCATGGTTCAGAGATAAAGATTTGAAACGAAAATGCATTTTTACTACCACTTCAGAAGGCCTATGAATTATTCCTGTCGATGATTTTTTCATACACAAAACATTTGGGCATTTCCAGATGTTAATAATCAATGTTTGAAATGGTTACAAATATATACACACACACACATATACATATATATACATATTATATATATATATATATTGGAAATACACATATGTTGTGTGCATTGTATGTATGATAACATGTTTATGGCCATTCATACTGCACAAAAATAAACAGTATTAGTAAAATAATAAAGAAAATAATGTTTAAAAACCAAAAACAATGCAGACATTTTAAATGTGCTGTAAGGTGTCGTGGAAATTTTAAACTGTATATTAAACTAACCATGTTTCTAACATCTAACCTTATTTAACATCTAACACTTGAACAGGATGTACTGTACGAAACCAATGGAAAACTTGTGACTTTGAGTGTGTGCGTGTGTGTGTATAAATAACATAGTTTGGGAAATGAAACTAGACAGTCTGTTAGAATCTTGTGATTAACAAATGAAGTCATCATTTAAAACAAAGTTTGCTTTACCTAGTAACAGAGGGGTTTGCATATGAAGAACCAATCAAATAGTGGGGAAATTATGTAATGCAGCATGACATTTATGCCATACCTCTATAAAAACTGTTGTATTCTTGTGTACTGTGGGATTTTCTCAATGGAATTTGTCTGAGATCCTCCGGCCTTGATTCTTCTTGGGAGAGTTCCTCTGAGAACTGCTCGAACACTCTCCCGGCCGTTAATAAAGGCATTTAAAGGACGCTAGATAGTCAGGTTTAGGGAAAAATCCACTACAAAGGCAATATTTAAAAAAAAGAAAAATGCTGTTCTTTTGAACTTTCTATTCATTAAAAAGTCCTGAAAAAATGTATCACAGTTTTCACAAAAAAATATTAAGCAGCACAACTGTTCTCAACATTGATAATAATAAGAAATGTTTATTGAGCAGCAAATCAGCATATTAGAATGATTTCTGAAGAATTTCTGGAGTAATTATGTTGAAAATTTTAAAAACTATACCGTTATCGTCTCCCTGTAAACAACAAAATGCAAATTTGTGCGTGATATATATTACGGGTTCAGTATACAGGCACGTACGTGTAGTGTTTCTTTACAAAGTGACATCGCCAACTACTGGCCTGGCATGAATAATACAGCCTCTTTAGTTGCTTTCGCGGATCCGTGTGAAAGGGGATCGTTTTGACAACATTGTCGTCTGTACGCGAAAAAAGCAAAGGAAAAACATTTCTGTTTTTAGTACATTGTTGTAATTGTGCCTAAAAGCTTTGCCACTACAGCTAAATCAAAACTGCATATAGTATTTAATGCAGTGCAGATCGTTTTAACACAACAAATCATGACAGCACTCTACTAAAGCATATCACAGCAAGCCACAGAACTCCCACAGGACTGTTCCCTCCCATTCCTGCGCAGCTCCACCCCGGGATCGACTGCATCTGCGGTTGCCTTTCCTCCAGATGAATTATTGGGTAATGGATCTCCGGATTTTCCGGCCTCAGCACTTCTCCTCACCCCGCTGCCCTCCGTTTATTAGATGTGGGCCCTGTAAATTTCTTCAGTTGGATCTCTTACTAATGTTTGATTCATTTCACTAGCAAAGGTCAGGCTATCCACTCTCAATAATTCAATATCGTTATACTCTCGAGTCTGGGTCATATTAAACGTTGGAAAGGGGCAGAGATGTTCAGCGAGCCGTAGACTGTCAAAGCTGAAAGTCTTTTCCTTTCCATAAAGATGTGACGAATACAAAATCCTTCACAAGAATGCTGCATTGCAGGAGAAACACTCAAGGAAATCTCTGCTGAAAATCTAATGCTGGTTTATTTAGCATAAACCAGACTCGACAAGCAAGAGATTTTTAGCCTGGTGATGCTGACCGACCAAAGTTAAACCTAAAAAGAACATTTCTAAGGCCTCTAAATGATCAAAACATTATCAACACAATATCTGACTATTATTTCAATGCCTGGTTTCACAGAAAGGGCTTAAGCCTAGTCCCAGACTAAAATGCATGTTTTAGCTGTCTTAACTGAAAGCAAATTGCACTGATATATCTTAAAATATGTCAGTGCCATTGTTTTGTCTCAAGATGCACACCAGTAATGTTTTTTCTAAGGCACGTTTATAAAAGCTATTTAAATGTCTTAATTGAACTAAGGCTTAATCTTAAACCCTGTCTGTGAAACAAGGCCCATGTGTCAAGCCTTACAGTGTTAAATTAGTCAAGATTTCTTGTGAAGATTCCATAAGAATCCAAAAAACAATGATCAAGTATGGTGGTCATTTCAGAAATCAGAGTGGTGTTCTGGGTAAGGAAGGAAAAAGACAGGCTAGTCAAGTATTTCAGAGATAGTAATAGGGATATTTGGTGATCTGCGGCACTTTTACAACACCCAGTGAACTATCCCATCATGCACTACGGTGGGGTTTCATATCTCGCAGGTTTATGACTCAGACCGCACTGAGATTTATGTTCTACCACCAAGCCGCCGTGACGCACTGTAACTCAAGCGCAGATTCACTAGTGTACAATTTTCGCTCTCAATTTTTTTCTCTATTCCTCTCTCTTTACCAAAGACGAATCACGACTTGCCAGAAAAGATGTTTTCCACAACTACTCTTTCATAACGTGAGTGTGCGTTCACCGCAGAATGACAGCGCGCTCTCGGGAGATCTATGAGGAATGCGACAGAGCGGCGCTGACCTCACATTCACACCCACGTGTGGAACCAAGCGTCGCTCCCTATGAAAAGCACCCTTGGCCGGTAAATACGATTTGTCACGTAGTATTTTAATCAGGTCGGAGCGATTGATAGTCACAGCTTGTCATGTTAACTGTGATCATCATTCAGAGCCCTGGGCATTCTGTGTCTATCAGGTGGGCGGAAAGACTCCAACGCCTGTGTGAGTTAGGAGTCTCAAACCTGAGCGTAATCTGCCTCTGTCCGCCACCGAGGCACGTATAGATCAGCGCCGCTGGCAGCTAATCCGAGAGGGAACCGGTTTTGATGGATATGGAAATTGATCCGGCTTCTGCATCGTTCAGAGGTGGTCTCCAGTCTGAGATGCGGGAAACTACAATCACTTTACTCAAAGGAGACTACTGAAACCAATCAAAGAAGGATATTATGAGCCACGATGGTAATGGAATATTGAGTTTAAACAAACACGAAACTCAATGTGGACAAACACTCTCTATCATGAACCTGAAATGAGGTTTTCCAGCATGAAGGGTTTCAGTTTGCACGACTACAAATGAATCGATAAAGGAAGGATGGGGTGGTCAAAGTATGCATGAATGGTGAAAAAAAAATATATGAATCATAATAAGACACTGAGAGTGAGATGGGGAATGAGAGGGTTGGACACACAAAAGTATTTCCTCTCGTCTTAAATTGGATCCCCTCTATGAAGCAGAACGAGAGACCACAGAATAAACTAATGGCAGAAACATACACGAGTGTGTGGTGCCGCTTACATACCTAACATGCTTTCTTGCGTTACTGGGGCGGTAGCAAACCTATGGAAGCCCCTTTCCGCCACGGTTGAGTAAAAAAAAAAAAGATTCTTTAAGTCATAATAATGAGAAACTTTCTCATAATTATGACTTAGTATCTCATTATATTGAGAAAGTTTCTCATAATAATGACTTAGTATCTCATAATTATGAGAAACTTTCTTGTAATAATGACTTAACATCTGTAAAAAGGGATCCACTGACTGGAGGCAAGTTGTAAAGAGAACCCAAGTGCAGTTTATTATAAACAAATCCAAACATGAAACAAAAACATGGCGTGGCATGAAAACTCAAAAACAAGACATGAACATGCACTTGAACAGAAACTCACAAACAGTGGTTACAGCTAACAATACTTGACAAAGACACATGGCAAACATGAGGGCTTAAATACACAGACTAATGACAAGACAAGGGACACCTGTGAACAATGATCAGACAATTAACCAATGACAAGACACATGGCAGGATCACATGACAAACAGGGAATCACATGACAGACATGGAAACATGACATGAACAAACCCAAAACGTGACAACATCTCATAATAATGAGAAACGTTCTCGTAATTATGACTTAACATCTCAAAATAATGAGAAACTTTCTCATAATAATTACTTAAAATCTCATAATAATGAGAAACTTTCTCGTAATAATGACTTATTTTCTCGCACTTCTACGCATGCGCAGAGCAGAAGGGAGTGCCACACTAGCGACATCCGCCGTTCACACTGGCAGAGAAGAATCATATTACAATCGTACACACAAATCCATGATAAATACCAACAGCACACTTAAAAACTACAGTTAAACGCAAGAAAATGTGAGTTGTGTCTGTGACCAATCGGTTTTTGTTGCTCGTACTCGTGGTTTGCAGATGAAGTGAGGTGGTCACAATGCCGCCATATCTTACTTATTTAATAAAACTTTAAAAGCGGAAAGCGCATCGCTCATTCCAGGGAATACATTTGACATTGCAGCCTGACCTTGACGGAAATAAATATCCTGTTCCAGTAGGTGAAGTTACACAACAATAATAATAATATTTGGATGTAATATTCAGTTTCTGTGAAAACCTGTTCCAGTTAATGGAGTATACACAGGTGATGTGTAATATTCAGTACCAGTAAACTCCACCCGCTGGAACAGTTTCTTACAGTAACTAAATATTACACAACATCACCTGTTCAGTTTTGCAAACTGTACTCACAGATGTGTGGCCAATCCCTTATTTTAGAAATCTGTTTTTCAGTATATTGATTTATTGTGTATTGTTAAGATGAATATACAGTAACTGTCTTAACTGAATTTTTCTATGATTTAGCAATGGGGTGTGTAATGTATAGATGACATGAAACCGCAAACCAAGATATTTTGCAATCAAACTTAGTGCCAGCACTCATGTATTTCCGTAAAGTATGTTTCAAGCCTAGACAAAATATTGGGTGAGCGAAAGCATCAGATGAGGAAAGAATATAGGATATCTGGAAACATATAGGAGAGTAAGGAGAAAAGGCAGCAGTGATGGAAAACTGTAAATGTAATCAGTTCATCCATCTCTGTTACTGTGAATGTGGCAGATGGGAAACACCTCAAGCTGTGTGTAAAAAACTCTCTCTCTCTCTCTCTCTCTCTCTCTCTATGGCCTAAGAGTATATGTCTCTTTTGTTATTAACAGCCTATGCAATGTGTTTAATAAACTTCTTGTCATCCAGTGATCTGGCCGGCCAAACCCAGGAGGAGTTAACGCTTTGCAGTCATCACAATACTAAAATTTCATGTCAATACCAATACCAGAATATAATATATATATATATATATATATATATATATATATATTTTTTTTTTTTTTTTTTATGTGAAGTTTTGACAGTACTAATAATGAATCAAGTCTAATGGACATATTTATTCCCAGAACATTTGCCTAATGAGCTTCATGTTTTGCCTTAGAAATTGAATATTATCAAGCAAACGTCCCATCAGCGTCATTGTCCGTTCCAGCCATCAAGCTTGATCAAATCAGCGTGTTCGTAATGAGAAGCCTGTTTTTACAATCCAATTATTATTTTTTCCAGGACATCTGCGTTTCCAGCCAGTACATGCAACATTGGCTTATCTGCTTTCCTCTGATGGTCCAGAAGTATGGCACCAAACCCTGGCACATGTGAGGGGTGCTGGTCAGTATGTCTGTGAACATATGTGACTTCTGAGGCTCAGGCTGTGGAACACGTTTCTACAATTGACAGAAACATGTTCTGCTGATCCCCCCAGACCCCTTTGAGTCAGTGTGCCATGTTTGGGCTCACAGAAACCTAGAGAGCTTCCACCAGACCAGAGCTGAACATTTACACTGCCAACACCACTGGACACAGATCAGGGGCTTTCTGGATTCATACTGAGACCAACTGGGGCCAGCTCGACTACTTTCTCTTCTTCATAGGACATACTAATACCTGTGGGTGGAACTAAAATCAAACTAACAAAAGCAACACTATTATTTCCTAACTATTTAATCAGAAGAGTGGCAGTATCTCGGCAGATTTCAAAATAGTGCAGCAGTTCAATATAATAGTGTGGTATAGCTGGGGATGGACAATATATTGGTACAATATTGATTGTCGGCAAATATATTGGTTGATATTGGATATTAAATTGCGCAAGCTCATTTAATTGATTTTCCATTTAGATTACATTTGCCGTCATCTAAGCTCATGATTAGTCACTATCATGAAAAACTAGTGCTGCAAATCGATTAAAAAATTTACTAATTAATCACACATTTTTCTGTAATTAATCACGATTAATCGCACGAGTGTGTGTGTGTGTCACACAGACAGGAGATTCACAGACGCACGCCATTGTGTTCTCTTTTGTGTCTTATTGTGCTTGAATGGTTTAAAAGCGTGAAGACATATTGTAATATGCTAGCTAAAGGATTATGGGAAACGGATGCTGCGTTAATTACGTAAAATATTTTTTAACGCATTAAACTGAAAAAAATTAATCGCATACATTAACGCGTTAATTTTGACAGCACTATTTAAAACACTAATAAATAAATAACACCACTATATATCCATTCATAATATAGTTCACTACCATTAAAAAGTTCCTGTGATGGAAAAGCAAAAAATTTCAGCAGCCATTACAGTCTTCAGTGTCAGATATCATTTTAATATACGGATTTGCAGCTCAAGAAACATTTCTAATTATTATCAATGCTTAAAACAGTTGTGCTGCTTAATTTATTTATTTTTTTTGGGGGGGGGGGGGATTCTTTAATGAATGCAAAGTTCAAAATAACAGCATTTATTAGAAAATTATAAATCTTTTGTAACATTATAAATGTCTTTGTCTTTTTTTACTGATCAATTTATCTTTGCTGAATCTTTGCAAAATCTTTGCTGAATAAAAAGTATTAATTTCTTTAAAAGTATTTTCTTACTTGCCCCAGACTTTAAAAGGTGCAGTAAGCACCAGTATTTCTGAGAAACGCTGTTGGTATTTCAAATCACCAAAACAAACACGTCCCTACCCAAAAGGATCATACCACTATCTTGATAGCTCCGCCCCCAAATTCACAAACATGCTGTGCAGCATAGGCACCTCCCCCCTCATAAGTGGACATGCCCCTTACTGCTGATTGGCTACAAATGTGTATAGGTGGTCGGTCCCATCCACTTTCAACTGCGTTTCTCAGAAATCGCTTACTGCGTCTTTAAATGGTAGCATACATTTACAATACTGTAATACATATTCTCTGTAACTTGTAATATGACTGATTTTAGTTTAGTAGTGGTTTATTTTGAATTTATTTAGACAAAATAGTAAAGAATTTTAATATCAGCAAATTATCTTCAATGTCTACAACACGATGATAATAATAGTATCGCAACAATTGACCATTCGCAAAGACCCGTCCCCTTTAGTTACTGTTGCTATGTCCGACAAGCCACGCCGCTTGAAAAATGCATCGCAGAGAGGACACTGACCAGGTTACTTTTGATATGAAACAAAGTCTCTTTCAGATTTGGTCATTTTTTAAGGAAATTTAAACAATAAATACCGTTTTGTGGCTCTTTAATGTGTCCGACAGATCGATGTAGAGCCTCAGTTAAAGCTGCTCGTGAACCGATCATCTCTTCCTTCTAGTTCATTTATAGCATCAAATAAACATGAATGAACATAAGAAGGAATGTTGTTTTAACCGCAGAAAGACGTCAGTACACACCGTTTTTCAAGTTCAAATCCTCCAACGTTAATCTACTAACTCTCCTGACTGCTTTGTCGGACAAAAATGGCGGATTCGGTGGATGGCGGATTATGATTGGTCAGATCGCCTGTCAATCAAACTCCCTGCGAAGGGTCAATTGTAATATCGCTGCATCCCCAAGTAGCACAGCATCGCAGTATAGAAGTTAAGATACAATAAAGGGCAGCTGAACTGTAACTTCTATAAATTATCAGTAGTGTGGTTTAAAACCTTAAAACCCCTGGAAGAATGTGAAGATCAGCACTGTTTCAGCCCATCAGGACTCCTCATCTGATTCAAGACAGCCTGATCTTAGTGGAATTTATTCAGTGGAGTAAAATTTTTGCAGTGCCCAGTGGAACGCCGAGTCCACAGAGACGAATATAACACACATTGTTCTCAGTCTGTGGACGATAAATGGTTGAATTTTATAGTCAAGCAGAATTATGAAAGAAAGGCCCAGAATTACCGCAGCATAAAGGAGCTGTATTCTAATGAAGAGCTTTTCATAGTGGAGAGCCACAAAGACGTGATTAATTATGTTGTAGCATCTCATTAATATCACAGAGAAAATGTGTGATGAACATCCAAATATGGAGAGTTACACAGAACGGTCGTGTGCTTTCACACAGCCACAAAAAAAGAGACGAAGACTGACACTGAAAGAGCTCATTTCTACTGCTCTCTGAATGGTCTCGGGTCTTGCTTTCATCACACAAGAGACGATATATGAAATAAAACAAAAACTGGAGCGACAATATTCCTCTTCTATTCGAGAAAGGAGTAAATGCCAATCTATCTTTCAGGCCACAAAGAACAGTGTGAACAATGAAAACGTAAATGTTCCACTCTGAAATTAAAGTCATTCAATGAAAAACAGCTTGCCCTCCACAGTAGCTTGTCACATGTCGCACCAGGTTTGACGTCCAAACGGCTTTGAGTGGCAATAAGATTTGAGAGCTATGCTGAGGGGATATTTTTAGTAAATAAGAACTTGAATTTCAGTCTTTTAATTGTAAAATTTCATAGACTGGAAGTATGGAGCACAAGATTATATTTATGGGGATTTACTTCTTGAAGATTGACAGTCCCTGGTAACTTCCTGCTTTCTGGGAAAAACAAGCATGAACAATATTAAAAATAAGACTGGTTTGAAATGAGAATAAAGTAATTTTGGGTAAATTATTTCTTTAAAGAAAAAGATTATCTGTTTCAACGCATAAAAAATCTGCCTAAATTCACTGGGGTGAAAAGATGTTTTTTTGTTAAATATTCATTTGGAAGCCAAAAAACGCCTGAGGAACATCTACGATAAAACTAACAGAGCAGCTGCAGCATAAATCATTTTATGGGACAAATAGGAGGATAATGGAAGCTCATTGTGAAATAATATGAAATACTCCAACCACCTCTTGATAAATGCTGGGACTCTGGGAAAAAGAGCAGAGAACTTAAAAAGACAAACAAATCTGCTCTGCTGTGTTCACTCTCCACACCATTACCGTAGGTGCCACACGATCCTGTTTTTTCCCCTTAATGAGCTTCAGTGTTAATTGGAGCTCCGGCGTCTCTCGTATTTGCATTGTTTCAAGAGTGAGGCAAAAAAAACACAGAACCCAAAACTGGAACTAAATGAATCACGTGAGTGAACTCAGAACAGTTAGAGAGAACTTCAAAGGCTGTGCCGATATCCACCGGAGACATTTTTGGGAGTTATTATGAGCAGGCATAATAGTGCGAGCTCATTACAGAGCCATCAAAACAATCCTAAACCCACCAGAAGAAAAGAGAGAGAAAAACTGCTGCTGTTCACCAAAAAATTGCACACAAAATACATTTAAAAATCTCAGCATACATGAGCAACAGGAAGGCTTCACAGCATGCAAACACCTGGGCAATGACATCATCTCACCCGCAGTCTCTGTTTTGGTTACCGATAGGCTGATGGGTAATTATTCTGCCCTCCACTAAAGCTTTTAAAGGTGCTGTGTGTTTTTTTTGTTTTTTTTTGACTCTACTAAAGCATATAAAATACCATAATATGTGTGCAGAGATTTGTGAAACACACTAAGGGCCCTATCTTGCACCCAGCGCAATTGACTTTGTACACCGACGCATGTATCATTCCTATTTTGCACCCGCGCACAGTGGACTTTTCCCTCCACAGACGCACGTCGGTAAATTAGGAAATGAACTTGCGCTCCCGGGGGCGTTTCAGCGCAAAGAGGAGGCGTGTTTCGGCACAAACGTTCCCTGATGCTATTTTGCAGGTTTAGAAAACAATTCCACCACTGACCAGGAAAAACCTAGTCTAAAGTCAGTGGCGCATTGCGCATGTTATTCATATGCTATTTTAAGGGCGCATGCTTGGCCATAATCAATGTAGCATGTGCACAACGCGCATACACTTTGATTCTCTCATCTACACAGACGCAGCAGTTCTCATTTTTAGAAAACCATACATTATTACAAGGAAAAATATTAACACATGAGGGAAATCATTGTTGTGTCCATGAAGATGTGAAAAAATAGGCATAAATCTAGCTTACACATTTACCCAAATTATTATACGCCTGTTTAACCGAAGCTAATTTGGGTGGGTTTCTCCCATCGCCAATGTCACCTCTCTGTGTTTTACAGCCCTGACGAGAACGTCGGTCTCCTCAGCTGTGAACTGCTCCTGGCGTGCGTCTGGCAAATCCGCCGTTATAATAGCAATCCGCCATGGAACAAGCGCGTCTGCTCTTAAAGAGAATGTGAGATGTCGCTCCGATTGGTTTATTTCACGTTACGCCCAAACCACACCTATGAATAATGAAGCTACTTCAGACCAACCCATTTTAGATTTGCGTCAGGCGCAAGAGTCATTTATCCCGAGATCCGCCCACAAAGTTACTTGCGTTTCGCGCTTGATACTTTCGTTTCAGATCGTTAAAATAGGGCCCTAAGTTCAAATGTTGGTTCTATGTCAAAATGTCTGTTTTTGTTTTGGTCTGTGTGATCCCGCCCACTGACAATTTAACCAATAGTATTTCAACACTGCGGGTTGCCACTTGGTGGAAAATACAGCATATTGCAGCCATGGAAGCCAGCAAACGAACTGGGTCAGAGAATGCAGATTCTAACCGACCTAAAAACCCTAACCCTAACCTTGGCATCCATCTTCTCTCTTCATCTTCAACTCTATGATCAGAGCAGGGCTCTGAACCGGCTCTGAACCGGTTCAAGGAACGAAAACAAAATTCAACGGAAACGAACTAAATTTAAAACATAAACGAAAACGACAACAAGTTAAAACGTTCTGAACAGAAATGCTTTTTTGAAATTACCATTAACCAGTTAATAACGTTATTTTATCGTTCTGTTTAAGTCAACCAATCATGAATTCAAATTGTAAGGCCTATGCAATAAGACGTTCACACATCAAACGTGAGTGAAATGCCTGCACTCAGTTGCCAAGTCTGTAAGTCGCAAGGCAATGTGCTGGAATTATCTGTTGGATTGCAGGAGTTTATCCGAGGATATGTTACTGTGGCAAGTTATATCCAGGGTGGTGTGTTTTGTAACCAAATTTCAGGTTAGTGTAGAACCGCTATAATTCAGGATTTTTTTTAAATGTATTTTTTTAAATGATTGAACACCTTGTGGTCAGTTAGCATAAGTATAAGTTAATATGGTGGCTTTATGTATGGTCAGACACTTGCGTGTGTTGCTATATTATTTAAAAAAATCCAAAATCAAGCTCAAATGGAGTTAAGAGGTTTTTCACCAGCGAATGTTGGAGATTTGTGTTTTGTCCATCATTAGAAAGGCCGCATCTGAGGCAGTGCACTGCATCGCATTAAGTTTTTATCAACTTTATCAAGGTTATTAGCTATGTGCTCAGTTTTTACTGTCGTTTAATATATTTGGCAAAAAGTTTGTGTTATAAAAGACGAACTGTTACGCACAGGCCGTATTGGCTATAACTAAATGGCAAATACCAGACCAAGACTCCGCACCTCAAATACATAAAACAGCCTTTACACACATCGTGTTTTGAATAAAGAAAACGCTGCTTATTTAAAGAACCAGTTTGTTTATTCACCCTTGCACTGCAAACAAGCAGAAAGAGTCTCCAAAATGCGTGCAGGACTTCATTCACAATTGAGGCGGGTGGAGCTACTGTATGAGGCTTTGGCGACAGTTTGAGGATCCACTGGAATTACGAGGTTTAGTCACAATAAAGTAAAAAATAAAACAAAAAAAGTATTTTTTTCTAATCAAACCGTTTTCTGAATGATAATGTTACAGAAGGAACGCTTGAACAGAAACGTTAAAATACTGGTTCTGCTCGGAGTGAACCGATTTAATGTTGATGCTCCCCAACAGACATTCTACTGACTATAAATATCTTAGCATGTCTACATGTCAACTTATTCTACTAACCCTAACCCAACTGTCTACTAACACTCTAATCAGAGTTAGTTGATGTGTAGATGCAAAGTTCCTTATAGTTAGTACAATGTCTAAGGTGGACCATCAAAATAAAGTGTAACCCTAGAAAATGTAGAATTTTCGACTGCAATACACATTTAAACCACTAGCTGTCAATGCTACATACTGCTCCTTTAAATCCCATTTGTTTGATGACCAAACGACTTTGGCTACAAATGACTAAGAGGATGTTTTTAAACTTAAATTTCAGTCTGTTCCTCACAAAAAGCTATCACAAGATTTCACAGATGGTCACATGACCTGTTATCACTGTTATTTATTTACACCATTTTTAATTCATTGTTGTGTTAAAAAATGTTTTAACTTTTGTCAGTCAGATAAAACAATGAGATAATTATTATATATAATTATTAATGAGATGTTAAAAATATTGGCTTTTTGAATTTTGAATAACTTTAACGGAACAATTTCTATCATGGACAAGGTTTTAGTTTTATGACTGAGAAGTATTAATGCGAATGGAGTGCTGACTTCAATAAACAGAGTCGATTTTTATTCAATTATTTATTTTGAATTAATTGCATCATGCTGGTAATTGATTCTATATTGCACAATCGTCATGCTAAAATTAGTCAGAAGCTTTAGGGATGTACTTATATCCTGTTCCCATGGACCTGAGCTCAATAATTGACCTTTGGCAATTAGAATTTATGTATTATTGATTATGTGACTCAAAACCCAATCTATACAAAAGCATGTGGCTTTAGTGGGCAAGCACAGTTCGGTTCTGCCAGCGAACACAGAAATAAAGCATTTAACTGTGGCTGAGCTAAAATCCAATGATAAAGGAGATTATATTGCTAAAATAGACAAAAAGTCAGGGTCAGGCTGAGTGTGTCTTTTTTCTGGTTCACTTCCTAAGAGCTTCTCTCTCTCTCTCCCGTGTGTGAAAAAGGAAATAATTAAATCAGCGCAGCAGTTTTGCATTGATTTCTTGAGGACCCTTGCAGCATTAATTGACATGAGCAAGCAGATCTCTCCCTAAGCAAGAGAAGTAAAACAAACAAACAAACATTAAAAAAGACACACACATTAATTATGAAAGCTGCTGACTTCAGGTGCATTGATAAATGGACTTATCTTTGCTATAACTCTAATCGTGATTTTACAACTAGTACCCTATATAAAGTGTATATAAGGTAGTGGCCAAAAGTGATGTCCGGAAGGGATGTTTGTTTTTAATGAACCTATAAAGTTCAGCTAAACCATCAAAATATGAGGGGGAAAAAATCATATATTTTTTTAAATATGAGAACAAAACAATAAATTTGGTGAAGGTATTTATCTGAAAAAAATATTTTGCAAAAAAGGAAAACTACAGCTACTACACAAAAACAAAAATGCATAGATAAACAAAAAGCTCACAGGAAAAAGAATACATTGACTCAAAGTAGCATTATTCAATGAGTTGACGTAATTTCCACAGAAGCAGGAAGACAGGGCGGGACTTATTGAACAGCACCTCCCCTTTTTTAAATAGCCAATAGTGTTTCATTTATAGCCGTTGATCTCGGTAGAGCCGCAGTTTCCTACTAATATCCACCATATCTCTTTAAAATATAGCATACTGTGCAGAATTCAAATGGGTCTGATACATTTTCCGGTATGCGCATATGATAATTTTCTAGTATCACGCATTTGATCCGCTCTGTGCTATCGTGTCTCTTGAACGGAGCAGACTGTGTGCGCGCTGTGGCGGTTTGCATGACGCTGACGTGAAAGCATATTTACACTGTCTGAATCGTTCCCTATCCCATATATAGTGCACAATAGTGCCATTCACCATGAAGAAAATAGTAAACGTGTGAACAAGTGACCGATTTTAGTCGCAGCTTCAGCATTTATCTATAATGTAGGGCAGGGTTCACCAATCTCGGTCCTGGAGGGCCACTGTCCCTGCAGAGTTTAGCTCCAACCAGCTCCAACATACCTGTTTGAAAGTTTCTAGTATGCCTAGTGAGACCTTGATTAGCTGGTTCAGGTGTGTTTAATTGGGGTTGGAGCTAAACTCTGCAGGACAGCGGCCCTACAGGACCGAGATTGGTGAACCCTGATGTAGGGGACAGGACGATTTACATTCGAGCATTTGATTGGACAGAAAATCTGATGAAAAGCTGAAGTGCAGATGTCATCAAAATCATTGATTCATATTGGCAGAAGTGAGAGACTGTAAGTTTTGAATGCTTATGTCTTCTAAATGCAAATTTTGCCATTGTTTTGGATCTCACTAGCTTATAGATAACAGTAAGGCTAACTAGGGGTGCACCGAAATTTCGGCCGCCGAAAATTTTCGGCTGAAATGGCATTATCGGTTTCGGGCCGAAATAATAAAAAAAACAGCCGAAAACGTTTAACCGAAAATGAATGTCACCCGCCCTTCCCATCCGTGAGCAAGCGCTTAGGTTTCACCATAGACAGTATAAGAAATGGACAGAGCCATCTCATTGGATCTCAATTGAGACAAGTGAAGCCCATTTTTAGCGATTTCTTAGCACTTCCTTTCCTGACGCGCAGACTCAAACCGAGCAAAGCGTTACACGGACCACGTGAGCAACCCGTCTGTCTTCTAGTAGCTGTGCCAAGAGAAATCTGAATCATTCCCTTCCGAATCTTGCAGAGACGGAGAGTGTGAGTAGGAGCTGTACATGAGCTTGGAGCAACTTTTGCTAGGTATTCTGATTAATTATATTGTCATTTTGCCTCCACGTCCCCCCGATTGCCCGCGAGCTTCTCCTCCCGTCCATACGGTAATCTCTCTACTGTGCGACAGAGAGTCGCGTGGTTATGACGCAATCGTTAGCCTACTTTTACAAAAACTGCTTCTACGGGGCCATAACATAAGCTACAAGGTAATGGAGCATTTTATACATTGTCGTGTTTCTTTAGAAATAAATAATGGACAAATGGAGTCTTCAAACACCTCAGATGTAAAGTTATTCGCTGTCAAAGTGACGCCAAAATGAATGGGAGTCAATGGGATGCTAACTGCAGGTGAAGTTCTGCTACAAGATGGTGGCACGCGGCCGGCTTCAACTTCCGGTCGACTTCCTTCCCGCCTGGGTTTCACTCATGGTCGAGCTGTTATCACGCGTCTGCCTATCAAAGATTAAGCATGTCAAAGGGCTGTCACTTATTGCACAATCGATCGGACCAACCAACACAAGTTTCGAAAACGAAAATAGGGAATCGATTTTAACGGCCTTCTCTCGGAGCGCGTCCAGCTCGTCACTACAGTATATGCTCTCAGCGAACGCGCGTCACACAGCAACTGCAGGTTCTGACACACACACACACACACACACACACATACACATAGCCTATTTCTGCATAATATAGTGCATAATATGTAGCCTTCAGTAATGCTTTTCATTGATGTTATGGCAGTCCACATTGCTGACTTGTGCGCCCTCTTTACGGTCGTCCTAATGCCTGTTTAGTTGTCCGTGGATTTGCCTATATTTGGCGTTGAAAACGGATCAACGCCAAATATAGGCAATTTACTAACGATTCAATGAACACTTAGCCTATGTCTCAAAAATCGAACAGGATTTATTTTTCACAAAAGTGACAGCCCTATACGAGAGGACACCAAAGTTGCAATATGTAACATTTGTTCTGCAAAAATCTCCAAAATTGTGGATTTTTTTTGCACAACTTTTAAAAAACTATTTTATTTGATGGAACATAAAACTTGAAGAATAATATTATTTGGTATTATTATTTATATTTATTGTTAAAAATATTTTATGTTTTGTTATGTAACTGTTAATAAAATTTGATTATTATATTGTGATTTTTCATTTCAGATCCATTAAATTCAAGCAGTATATATAAGTTTTTAAAAGAAGCCATTTTCGGCTTCAGTTTCGGTTTTCGGCCAAGAGCATCCTACATTTTCGGTTTCGGCTCATCACTAAGGCTAAAATATTCATACTAACAGCCAAAAAACTTCAATTTTGATTTCATGGGGACGTTAATATTTTGTCGGCTCTCTCTTGTTTTTGCATGTGTTCATAATCTCTTTGTACGACAGCCTGACCAAAAATAATGTCCACACAATTTGGCATGTTTCATTATGTTATTATCACAAATAAAACGATTGACTCTAAGCACAACTATGTAATATGTGTCACGATTCATGTCTGTGTTCCCCTGTCTCATCCTATGTTTAGCAGTTCCTGTTCCTGAGTCTCTGTCTGAGTTTGTTGTCTCTGTCTGAGTTTGTTATCTTTTGAGTTTCTTTAATAAAACCTGCTGCACTTGGATTCTGCTTCTGCATCTGCTTCAGCCGTCTACGTTACAGAAGAACTCACCACATAATGAATCCAGCAGCAAAAATCATGCGTCTCCGTCAAAGGGATCGATCCATTGAAAGCTTTGTGATGGACTTTTTAGAGCTGGCTCACCTGACTGGTATGGACGAGGTATGTCTTATGATCTTTTTTCGTGGAGGACTATCTGAGCCGCTCAGCTCCGTAATGCCATTACATGACCCTAGCTGGACTCTTGAGCATTATATTGACCTTGCCCTTTCCTTGAGCGGTTCAACTTTTACTGTGGGTTTGGTGGATGAGGAGCCCCGCAACCCTACAGTACCCACCAAGTCTGAACTTCTTCACGTCAGTCCTGCCAATCTAGAGATGCTTCACGTCACATCTGCCGAGCCAGAGACTGTTAACGTCACGTCTGCCGAGCCAGAGACTGTTCACGTTATGTCTGCCGAGCCAGAGACTGTTCACCTCAGCAGAGATGGCCGCCGCCATGCCTGAACCTGAGCCCCTGAGGAGGTCCCTTGATAGAACCATGGAGGCCGCGGCGCCATGGTCTCCTGAACTGTCTGTTCCGCCCTGTAGCCCTGAACCGCCAGGTCCGCCTGGTCCCCCTGAATCGTCTGCTCCGCCCTGGCCGCCTGAAGGGTCGCCTGCACTGCCTGCTCTGCCCTGGCCTCCCGTCTTGCCGCGGTCTCCAGGTCCTCTTCCACTCCATGGGCCTGGCCCTCCATCCCGCCCCCGGGTCTGCCTCTGCCCCACCACCCTCCTGGACTGTTTTCCTGAGCGTCTGGAATCCGCTCCTTAAATGTCACGATTCATGTCTGTGTTCCCCTGTCTCATCCTATGTTTAGCAGTTCCCCATTATGTTGATTAGTCTCCCCAAGTGTTTTTCATTAGCCACGCCCCCTTGTTATCTTGTTTAGCTTGTCTGTCTGTGTATTTAAGCCCTGTGTCTTGTTTCAGTCTTTGTGAGTTCTTGATGTTGTATGTTGGCTGTTCCTGTTCCTGAGTCTCTGTCTGAGTTTGTAGTCTCTGTCTGAGTTTGTTATCTTTTGAGTTTCTTTAATAAAACCTGCTGCACTTGGATTCTGCTTCTGCATCTGCTTCAGCCGTCTACGTTACAATATGATTACAAAATCTTTAACAATTTTTTAATAATATCTGAATAAAGGGTAAAGATGTCCGATTTCCTAGGCCGGACATCACTTTTGGCCACTACTGTTTATATGTATAGAGAGAAATACACCATCAATGTGTGTGTGTGTGTATTTATATACTGTATATGTTCATGTTTATATATATACACATATATATATATATATATATACACGTATATATATATATATATATTTTTTTTTTTTTTTTAAATGTTCTTTTGTTTTTCTTATGTATGTACAGTATAAATATATATTACATAGACACGCTTTCATGACAATTACATTACTGTAATACAAATTAATTTCATACAGTAATTTGACAAAATAATTATAAATGATTTAAATGTTTAGCAAAAAAATGTATTGTTAAAAATTACTAATGTATTCTGTAATTATAATTGAAAAAAACAAACTCAAAAGTAAAACCTCCAGATGCATTACGGTAATGAGTATTTGTGAGTTAATGTTGTCATGAAAATATTGGCACAAAATGCATCTCATAATGCAAAAAATAAATAAAAAATCTTAAAGGTTCTAAAACAAGCTTAATTTTTCTTTATGCAAAACATTATTTCTAATTTTAGAATGTAATGTAACCTAGATTTATTTTCATCCACAGGACAGTAAGAGTGGGTGTGTGTCCTGTGATTACAGTCTCGTTCTGCCTCTCATAAAAGTGTCACGGACAGAGGACATGATCATGCTGCAATGATGGCATCTTTAGTCCAATTGACACTTAAATGGGTAACATGACATGCTGTAATATAACACAGCGAGGGGAGGGGTCTGATGTGACATGAACCTCTCCAGCGGAGCCAGAGTACTGCAGAGAGGCAGGAAGACAGGAAGGTGAAAGAAAGTGGAAGAGAAAGAGACGAGCCTGCCAGACACCTGGCTCTACTTAGAAGAGAATACAGTGGCAATTTGGCAGATAATGAAAGGAAATCAAATATCCTCTCTCCAAACTTTTCTCTGCCTGCTCAGAATACCAAACTACCACACTACTCTTACTACTTCTGCAGTATGTGAATAGTATGTGAATTTTCTGATACTTGCATTACATTTGGGGGAAAACGTTCAACATTTAGTAGCTACAAAAAAGCATACTGCACAGTATTATACTACATCCCACAAAGCACTGCGCTCAAACTTGTTCTTTCATTTGACGTGTGATGAATAAATCAGAAGTATTATGGGCTGTGAATTTAAATGCAACCAATTTTTTAGCAAAATTGTATTTATTTCTGAGATTAATTAGATGCAACTAGTTGAATCAAACAAGCGATGAGGTTGTGACAATAATGTTGCGTGGAATTTGTAGCATAATGCATAATCTGGGTACATAATTAACACTCTCCAAGCAGCAAATGTGAGAAAAATTGGCTTTGTTTAGTAAATAACATGTCTGGTCAGTTAAAATTTGTCAGTTGTCAAATTTGTCTAGTCAGTTAAAATTTGTGCTTGTACAATTCTCTCATACTGACCAATGGATGTTCAACATGGCACCTCATGGCAAAGAACTCTCTAAGGATTTGAGAATCAGAATTGTTGCTCTCCACAAAGATGTTCTAGGCTATTAGAAGATTGGTAACACCCTGAAACTGACTTACAGTACAGGCCAGGGTCATACAGAGGTTTTCCAAGAGGGGTTCCACTCGGAACAGGTCTCGCAAGGGTCAGTCAAAGAAGTTGAGTCCTTGTGCTGTGCGTCAGGTGTAGAAGCTGGCTTCAAAAAACAGACGCATGAGTACTGCCAGCATTGCTTTAGAGGCTGCAGAAGCTGAAGGTCAGCTTGTCAGTGCTCAGACCATACGCCCCATAAGTCGGTTTGCATGGCTGTCGTCCCAGAAGGAAGCCTCTTCTGAAGCTGGCTCACAAGAAAGCCCGCAAACAGTTTGCTGAAACCAACCTGTCCAAGAGCATGAATTACTGGAACCATGTCCTTTGGTCTGATGAGACTAAGATAAACTTGTTTGGCTCAGATGGTGTCCAGCATGTGTGGCGATGCCCTGGTGAGGAGTACCAAGAAAATTGTGTCTTGCCTACAGTCAAGCATGGTGGTGGTAGCATCATGGTCTAGGGCTGCATGAGTTCTGCTGGTACTGGGGAGCTGAGCTTCACTGAGGAAAACATGGATTCCAAAATGTACTGTGACATTCTGAAGCAGAACATGATGCCCTCTCTTCAGAAACTGTGCCGAACGGCATGATAACGACCCCAAACACAATGCCAAGATGACAACTGCCTTGCTGAGGAAGCTGAAGGTGAAGGTGATGGAGTGGCCAAGTATGTCTCCAGACCTGAACCCTATTGAGCACCTGTAGGGCGTCCTCAAGCAGAAGGTGGAGAAGCACCATGTGTCTAACATCCAGCAGCTCCATGATGTCATTATGGAGGAGTGGAAGAGGGTCCCAGCAACAACCTGTGCAGCTCTGGTGAACTCCATGGCCAGGAGGATTAAGGCAATGCTAGATAACAATGGTGCTCACACAAAATATTAACACTTTGGACACAGTTTTGACATGTTCACTCACTTATGGTGTACTCACTTTTGTTGCCAGCTATTTTGAGAATAATGGCTGTATGTTATTTTCTGTATGTATATAATTATGAGTTATTTTCAGAGGACAGTAAATATATACTGCTATACAAGCAGCACATTGACTACTCTAAAATATATCCAAGTTTCATTTCTATAGTATTGTCCCTTGAGAAGATATACTAAAATGTTTGCTGAAATGTGAGGGGTGTACTCACTTTTGTGAGATACTGTATATATCAAATAAACAGCAATGCTTTGCAACGCTTGCGAAATATTTACTGCTGGTATTTACCTAAATTAATTTGACATTGGCAGATGTGCCCAAATATTTATTTTGGACCCCGGTCATACGTTTTAACATGCTCATTTGTAAAAACGGTATATACTGTGCATTATGCAGAAGCCTATTATTCCATTCCACACATAGCTTCTTTCTTTCTGCTCTCCTCTGAAGATCACACGCTGATGGCAGAATGCACTGTGCCTTCACATCAGCTAACCTTGACATCTGTCTTTCACACATTCACAGCATGGGATGAGCAGTCACACACACGCCGTTCCCTCCAGCTAGCTTTCCGCTCACATTCTCCAGGATGCGCATGGAATGTATGCAGTCATTTCTCTTCCGAAGAGAGAGGTGTCACACGTTTGCATAACGCAAGGTCATCCCGGATCTTTCTAATGCTGATCCATGCCATCAAAGAATGCAGACTCATTATCAACAGACCCACCATCCATCAGTCATCTCACATGAGTCAGACGAGATCGGACGACGCCGTCAAACTTGGTCAAAATCTCCTGCGTCATGTAGATCCTCACAAGGTAATGAGGAGAAGACACTCACTTCCCCTGAAGACACATTTCAACTGTTGTTTTATTTTTAGACTGACTGTTTAGGTCTTTCTGCAGACGCAGCACTGACACATTAGATTAAAACCAACATCATTGAATCATCTGTGTAATAGACAATAGATAAATGCTGGTGTGTGCTAATGCAGTTCTTTCTGTTGTTCTAGTCTCACACAGCCATGCTTTTGACTACTGGCATAAAGTCTGGTCCGCTTACACTACTGTTCAAAAGTTTGGAGTCATTAAGTTTTTAAAGAAGTGTAAAATGCTGAACAATGCTGCATTTATATTATCAAAAATACAGTAAACCCAGTAATATTGTGAAATACATTGCACGGCCAAAAAAAAGTCGCTGTTTGGATTTAAATAGGCAAATGCTTAGGAGTTATGATTGGATCATTATTACAGTGATTATTATGTTTCTTGCATGTTATGTTTGCCAATAGTTCTTTTAACCCTAATTGATGGAGTGTGTAGCTTTTCATTTCTTAAACAACCATGTAGGAAGACACATCATGGCCATATCCAGGATGCCAAGATTCATCAGGCTCAAACTGTGAAAAAATTGGGAAAGAACCTCCAGACCTCAAACTCACTGAAAGTCTATGGGATGTGCTGAAGGAGACTTTACAAAGTGCTGGGGTCTCATTTATAAAGCGTGCGTACGCACAAAACAGGGCTGGAAACGTACGTACTGTACACCAGTTCCCACGCAAAGGTTGTGATCTATAAAAAACAAACTTGACGGGAGAATGTGCGCATCTTTAAGCAAACTTTGAGCCGTGCGTACGCACATTCTGGAGACAAAGGGAATTGGCGACACTGATGGTGAGCTGGAGTTAAGTGTCTTTTTGGTCACTTTTAGACAGAAAATCTAAAGAAAATTAAACATATACAGAAAGATAATACAAATATAATTTCACTCAACAAGCCTATCACTTGAAGCAAATATCCATCCCTTCTTAAATGTCCGCGCCAGCGAGCGCATTGGGCCGTTTAGTGAAACTGACGCAAATAACAGTTTAAATAAATAAAATAATGATTTAAACTATGTTTTACTTCTGATATAAACATTTAGATTAAATATGCCATTCAAATTAATGGAGTTAAACACTTAAACATGAAATCATTACTGAGAAGTTACAACATTTTTTATATTCAAATTCAATCAATATAGAAATATTTGTTGTGGATGCGATGTTTTTGAACACTTTTCCTCTGGCATGCTGTGTTTTAATGTTTTAACCACAGAGATAATTGCTTATCATGATAATACCAGATTGTCTGAGAAAATAGTTTCGTGCAAATAATGCCCAAGGCCTATCTGTTTCCATTAAAAATATAAATCAATTAAAAATACAATTCGGCCAGTGGAAAAGATTGAGAAAAACTTTCTCTGAAATGTATTTTACACTATTTGATTTATGTATTCAAAAAAAGGCAAGGATAGCTACTTGATTTTTATTAATGTAATGTGTCTTGTACCGATAAACGTTATCACGTGAATGAATAATCATATGCAAATGATATGCAGATGAGGATCTGCATAGTAAAACTAGGCGTTGTAAGCTCCATATATGGTTATTTCGGGGAGGAGACGCATGTGCGCACAATCTTCCGCTGACTGGGATTTATAAAGTGAATTCTGCGCAGGTTCTGGCGTACGAACAGTTTTATAAATCTGAATATTTTTTTGCGTACGCCATTTTTGGCTTTCGGGCACACGTACACTTTTAGTAAGGTTCCTACGCACAGTTTTATAAATGAGGCCCCTGGACTCTTGCATTGTCAATACAAGATCTTGACCAAAAATTGCTGCACCTCTTGGTGAAAATAAATGTGATGTTATTTCCATCAAGAGCCGGAAAAGTACCAAGCTCTAAGATCTGTGTTGACCCAACAAAAGCTGCCATGCTGTGCCGCCCACGTAATGTCAGAGATGCTCTTCCATGCAAACCCAAAGTCTGTGTGTTTGCTGAGATTTCCTCTGCCTACCAACAGCTACTTTAAAACTGCAAGCCACGGACTTAATTAGCTCATTAAGGGGAGGCTGTGGAAACTCTGCCCTGGTTTCAGCATTACTCAAAGTCACAGGAGCAGTACAGAGGAGAGGTCAATGGAGAGAGAGAGAAAGAGACATACGCTGTTGACATGAGTAATGTTTGTTTAATCGAGAGACGTTCGGCCGATGGAAGGCCCTTGTTATTCCCTACCGCTTCGCTTGCCTTGACGCATTTCTTGTTATTGTGACATCAAAAAAGACATCAATGTTTCCTAGTGATTAAAGGGATAGATTTGGAAAAAAAGCCCTTATTCACTCTTCCTTATGGCGTTTTTCTGCTGAACACAAAAGATGTTCATACATTTAAGCTACTCTTCCATAAAATGAAAGTGAATGGTTACCAGAGGCTGTCAAGCAAAAATGCACCATAAAAACACCATAAATGTGTGCATTTCATTTCAATTCATACAATAGATTTGTAACAAAAATTCATTGAAAATCTCCCCCGCCGCCATAGCTCATCTTCTCATTCATATGATTTGAATTTTCATGAATGTGAATGAGATTTGGGAGATTTAGAATACTTTGAATTAGTTTATATTGTTATATTTTCCATTTTTATTTTAATTTAGTTCAAGTTTTAGTAAATTTGTTGTGTGTTTTCATTTTTATTCTGTCTATATAGTTTTTATTATTTATGTTTTAGTTATTTTTGTTCATAAAGTTAAACTAAATAAAAATAAGAAATGTTTTCTTGGCAACTACCTGAAATAAAATAGGTTTAAAGGGGTCATGAATTGAGAAATCAAATTTTGACATAAGGGGCCCTATCTTGCACCCAGGGCAATTGACTTTGTACACCGACGCATAGCAAAAAGAGGAGGCGTGTTCGCAAACGTTCCCTGGTGCTATTTTGCAGGTTTAGAAGTTTTGCAGTGGCGCGTTGCGCATGTTATTCATATGCTATTTTAAGGGCGCATGCTTGGCCATAATCAATGTAGCATGTGCACAACGCGCATACACTTTGATTCTCTCATCTACACAGACGCAGCAGTTTTCATTTTTGCAAATCATACATTATTACAAGGAAAAATATTAACACACGAGGGAAATCACTGTTGTGTCCATGAAGATGTGAAAAAAATAGGCATAAATCTAGCTTACACATTTACCCAAATTTTTATACGCCTGTTTAACCGAAGCTAATTTGGGTGTGTTTCTCCATCCCCAATGTCACTTCTCTGTGTTTTACAGCCCTGACGAGAACGTCGGTCTCCTCGGCTGTGAACTGCTCCTGGCGTGCGTCTGGCAAATCCGCCGTTATAATAGCAATCCGCCATGGAACAAGCGCGCCTGCTCTTAAAGGGAATGTGAGATGACGCTCTGATTGGTTTATTTCACGTTACGCCCAAACCACACCTATGAATAATGAAGCTACTTCAGACCAACCCATTTTAGATTTGCGTCGGGCGCAAGAATAATTTATCCCGCCGGTATAATAGCAACAGCACCCAACACCTGCCCACAAAGTTACTTGCGTTTCGCACTTGATACTTGCGTTTCAGATCGTTAAAATAGGGCCCAAGAGGTCATTGTAGGCTACTATAAAAATAAAAGTTTTTTTTTAGAACTCTAAACTTCCTTGTTAAAGTATGTCTTAGCGCACTATGACGTCATACTGGGACAAAATCTGAAACGAGTCATTTGGGAAGCTTGGTTTCGATAAAACCTGTAGGCACACTATGCAGTTTCCGTTCTCCTCAAACAGCGACCTCTAGAGTCGCTGTGGAGTACTTGTATTTAACGTTACTATTGTAAATACCACTCACACAGAGCCATCTCTGCACTCTTCGGACCGCGCTTTCATAGTTTTCTTAGATATTTCTACAATGATGTAGAAGTATACTTCTACATCATTGCTTCTTTTTTTTAACATCATTGCCCACCAATTTGCGCATGTCATGTAGTAGTAAATACAAGAGAGAAGCAAATACAGGATTACTCTAGCAACAAAAATGATAGAGATAAAGTGTAGGTTTGTCTTCTTATTCGGGGATCAGAGTCAACATGTATGGCGAAGATCGGAAGTTTTAAAAGAAAAATGCACACATGATTTTTGGAGCTTGAATAGTACCCTGAAAAGAGCAGCGTCAACATGCTGCTAAACTTCTCCTTTTCCCCCACAGAGGAATTAACATCAAACAGGTTGGGAATGATGACAGAATTTTCTCAAATGATCTGTTTAAACCACCGTATTCCTCAGAGCAAATAAAACGCAATATATTAGAAACTCAGCTTGGTCTATAAATAATAAAATCAAACAAAAATGACTTTTATCAATATAACCTTTATCTCATGGCAGGTTTCTCCTAGGATCTTGTTTTTCCTCTGTTGCTGGACACAGTAAATGGCATGCCTCTTTTTAAATGCCAGATTTCGTCTCACGCTGAGGAAGACCGGGCATCTGAGCGAGACCTTCGCCTTTCGTCTGTTCCAGGAGGGAGCGCACTGCAGTTAAGCTGTCACACCGCATGAACGCCAAGGTAAAGCTGCTCAGAATAGACACAGCAGGAAACAGCAGCCCGACACGCAGACACGGCAGCACCTGTATTGACTCGTCCTCCTCCGTACCGCAAATAACACCAGACAGTCCTTTTAAAATACAGCTTTTCACAGCACACACACAAACCCTCAGTATTTAACGAACAATAGGAGGAAGGTGTCAGCTCATGAAGGGCTGGGGAGGGTGAACCCAATTTTACTGACAAGTCCACTTACATGCTAATACTGGAGGTTAAATGTGGAAACTGTCAATCCAACCTGTTATATTTTAGAATAGGGCTGCACAATATTGGAACAAAACTGGCATTGCGATATTTTTCTACAATATATATTGCGATAGAAAAAAACACAGGGATTTTCAACAAATGACTTGAATAGATAGGCTACTGTATATTTGGGGGGCAATTTTGTTGGAGTTTATCTGAACAGAAAATATATATATATATATTTATTTTTTTAAAGCAGAAAAACTTTTTAAAATGGCAAAATCCTTCACTGTATTAAAAATGTTGTTTTAGTGTTGAAAATTAGTTTTAATAAAATCTTTCCTCTTGAGTTTTCATAGGCTCTATTCCTACTGTTTTTGACCTATTCAATATTGTTATATTACATAAAATAATACTATTAAATTAAATGAGAAATATATTGTATTCTAAAATAAAAATTTGAGTAGTAAAAATAATTTTATTTTACTGTAAAATTACAATGCCAATATTTACATCTTAAAGGGTTAGTTCACCCAAAAATGAAAAAAAAAATTGTCATCATTTACTCACCCTCATGTCGTTCCAAACCTGCAAGACTTACGTAACACACAAGAATGAACCTCATTGGTTCTCGCATGTCAAGCGAACATGCTGATGTGTGTGCTGATTAAAGTTTCTATGTGAATAACAGCTTAAATCATATAAAGTGATCAAGTCTCTTCAGACAATTTGGACTAAACCGCTCAATTCATATGGATTCGTTTTACGATCTCTTTATGAACTTTTTGAAGCGACAGAGTGGTAGTTTCGTGGACTGTCTATTTTCTACACTAAGCCATATAGTGCTGTTGATTTTATCGACAGCCCTATTTTAGAATACTGTTTCTTAGCATACTATGATTTAATGCTGCCTTTATGTGCTAACGGAATTATCGTAAATATGAGTTTCCTATAGTGAAAAATTGGACATCAACGCTCTCTCAAGTCGAATTTACCTCTGGGAAGTACAGGGATAATTTTGATACCCAAGTTCCCGAGTTGGGCGGGCCATAAACATTAAACATGGCGGAGGGGAGAACGATTGCTGCTGTGACTGGTATTCTTTATTAATTTTTTCCAAAACAGCTACATCGCATTGTCTTGTCATTAAGGTGGTGCATATTTACATATATGAATAAGCATTTGAAGCGTATCGTATGTTTTAATTTAAACACAGCGAAAATAGCCTGTATTTGACTGGAATTCCAGAACTGTCAGCATGCTGACTATCTAGATTAATTTTGTATATGGTTATCAATGAATGTATAGGACAATAAATATAGTTTTGGCTTTAATAAGATTTTCCCAATAAATAGGCAAGAATAAACCTGGTGTCCTCCATGAGTCCTGTTCATTCCGCCAAACAAATCACTTGTATGCGACAAGCTCATAATCACAACTTCAGAAGTGGGAAGTAGGCAATTTAATATAGTGTGAAGGCAGCATTGATGCACACATTCTAATCTTGCATACTATTTTGGATGGACAGCATGCAAAATGGGAGGCAGCGATGGGTTTGATTGAGTCTGTGCTGTATTCTAATCCCATTCCATCTGTCTTTCCACTGCAATTTCCCTTCATTCTCGTGCTATATATCATTAAAGAGTGGCGAAAGCCCAAAAACAACATATAAAATTAACTAGCATTTTCCCAGACCTTTCTCTGCTGTATTACATTCAAGGGACACCTCATTTTAAATACATCTTGAATCCTGCACCATAATCAGAAAGTTGCCAAATGCAGCCTGCGGGTGTTCCTTCTGGGTGTATTAGCCGTGAAAGGATGAGCGATGCGAGATGGCAAAAACTGCTGCTGCTTTTGTTTTTTTGTAGGTGAACAGAACGCACTGATTCAACAGGAGCAATTAGAGCACAAAAAGTCGCACATGTGCAGTGCAGTGGAACGGCTCAATTTCTTTAAGAAGTTATGTCTAACGACTTGTAAAAAAACAGAAGTGCTGGTGCCATATGTTCTGGGAAAAAAAAGTAAGGGAGAGAAAGAGAGAAAGAACTAGAGAGAAGGAGAAAACCTCATTAGCTTCTTCCAGCATGTGTGCCAACTACAACCTTATCTGTCAAAAATACATAACCAGAAGTTCGTCCACCCAAAAAAAAAAATGATTTAGACAGCTCAAAAACAATTCATCTAAGTGCTTTAAAAAGAAAGAAAAAAAATCATTGAGCTTCATATTTCTGCTTTTCTACCCTCCAGTCGCTTGCCAGTTTTCCACTAAGTGCATTACAGCAAATGCTTCTTCTTTTTTTCATTTTAACAAAAATATATATATTTTCTGTGTTAATCGACAACAGCTGCTATTCATAGACATTACGTTTAATGCACAAGATTAATTAATGTATTTAAACACATCCATCACTCTTTGTTTGTCTGGCGTCTCATATTAAAAGGTTTTGCTCATTTATCAAATGGGCAGTGGACAGCAAAGTTAATAAATGTTTAGAGTGAATCGTTTGTAATCCTGGAGGAGGGAGGGGTGTGATTTAAGTTTCATTCTTGGCACTAAAAGCTTTTAAAAAAAAACTAGTCCTCATTTTCCCTCCACTGTTTTTCAAGAAACGTGACTCTTATCCAAATGTACGAATTCATCTTCAGGGTGGTCAAAAGCAAAAGAAGAAAAAAAAACCCTTTTAAATACATTTTATTAAAATAAAGTATCAGTAAAGTTTTCTCAAAAAACACCCTGCAAATCCCCGCCAGTGCCTCAGGTAACATCATCCTGTCAGGCTGCCTATAAATCCAGAGGTAACGCTGAAACGAAAACCTCCCCCAAATATTTTTGAAAGAAATATTTTGGTTTTTCCACAATGAAAGCATGAGGTGAGAGCATGTGGTTTGGATTACAGTAAATCTAAACCGTTTCACGGTGTCTCAGGAAAAGCAGGAGTAAAGGAGATCATTCCAGCTCTGGGCCTCGAATGCTCCTCCACAATCTGTTTTCCGTTTTCCTCACTCGTGTCTCTGAGCGCCGTGAGATTTGTAGGTCAGAGCGGCCTGTGCCATGAGACACTTCAAAGCAATGATGACCAACATACACTAGAAGCACAAGGGACGAGCAGAGGGAACGTAAAACGTCCTTTACTGGATGGATGGATGGATGGATGGATGGATGACAAATAATAGATAGATAGATAGATAGATAGATAGATAGATAGATAGATAGATAGATAGATAGATAGTCTATTCACATGTCTAAATTTGGGAAGTGGAATTAAGTCCTATCTTCACTTTACACTAAAAAAATCTTTATCTATCCACTATCCAGCCAAAATGTTGCTTGACATGTGGAACATAAAAGAAGTCAATAACAAAATGTAAAATTTGCTCATTTCCATAAAACGAAATTGTATGCTGATCACTGACATGCTTATTTAAAAAACATGTTTGAAAACAGATGTGCAGCTTTATATTTTTTTGTGGAAACTGTGATGCAATTGTTTAGGGTTCTTTTATAGAAAAGAACAGCAAAAGCATTTATTTGATATCTTTTGGAACATTATAAATGTCTTTACTGTCTGTCACCTTTGAGATACAGACCTCAGGTTATTTTTTATCTTCTATTAATCACTTGTTGTTAAAGTGTAAGGTGTCATACGGTCGATAAGACAAGGTACAATATTACTTTCATGACACCCATCAAAACAGACCATCACACACCAACACATACAGCAACACTGCTGCACTGTTCTCTGGATGTGTTACGCACATGTACAGCTGTGTGATTGATATCAGTGTGTGTGTGTGTGTGTGTGTGTGTGTGTGTGTGTGTGTGTGTGTGTGTGCGTGTGCGTGTGCGTGCGCATGTGTGTGTGCGCATGTGTGTGTGTTTGTGTGTGTGTGTGTGTACACAGAGGAGGTAAGTGGCTGGTGCTGTGTGTCTGGTGGGAGAAAGGATGTCACTGTGATTTCTCTGAACGGAATGACACGGCTCTCAGTGAGGGCCGGCCCTGCTGTGATGTGCTCTACTAATTAAAGACAGCGCTGGGTCCCCATGGGGACGTTCACACACACACACACACACACACACACACACACACACACACACACACACACATACACACACACACAGCTGACATGGTCCATGTGATCAAGAGCTGAATTAAGCTAGGTGCTGAAAAAACCCCACTACAGTTCCTGACTTAAGTTACTAAATTACCACAGCCGCCTGAAAACACACACACATGGGCTAGTTACTCCCAGCTTTTTGTTGGTGTGCACTTTAATATGCCTCACAATCCTGTGGGAAGTGTATCGAGCTTCGTTGTACAAATGGTTTCATTACTGAAGCCATTATACAGTATTTATGGTGTCTAAGAAAGTAATGCAGGGACATCCATTTAGCAAGTATAAATTAATAAATTATAAACAAACTATTAAATATTAAAGTAATGTTGTCATGAAATATCAGGAAGAAACCATTTACAATGACACAGAGAAACATTTTTCTTTTATGGCACACAAATGATCTTTTTATCTCATAGCATTTGCGTAAGTAAAGGCAGATGCTCGCAGTGAATGTGCCTCTGGCACTGAAAGGTTGTGGTCTCATCAGGGTTAGGGTTAGAGACACCGAGGTCAAGTAAGGAGATACTCCATATTTCAGAACGCTACATGCAGCTTTTGTTATTAAAGTCTGTTTGACAGCAACATTCACAGGGCAGAGCGAGTGAGTGAGAGAGAGAGAGAGAGAGAGAGACTGAAAGAGGGGGAAGGCAGCACACAGCACGATGTCACTTCCTGACCTCTGGTTCTGGATGCCCATGTCATCTTTATACTTGACAGATACTTTTCTGCCCCTGGAGATCCATCTAAAAATAGACTGATCTTAGATCTGCTTCTTAACACGCTCTTTATTTGAGTATGAAGTAACAAATGTGCATTTTAAGCAATGGAAAGAAGCTTTGGTTTGTATTAGGGATGCACCGATATTAAACTTCAGCTTATATATATATATATAATTTTTATGTTATGGTCAATAATAAAAACAACAGGCGGATACTAAAATTCTATACTATTTTGTTAAAATAAAAAACAAACTAATAACCAATCGTTTTAAATACTACAAAGGAATTTAGACATCACAACGTAGAATGTAGAATATGAAAAATGCATATTAATTTTGAGACATATAACAGTGTTATTAATGTATAAGTGTTTTTACAAATACATTTAAGTGAACCTTAAATTATGGCAAATGTCATCTAAAAATAAAAATAGGGGAAGTGTTTTAATTTTTGAATCAGATGTTACATTTAAAAAAAATGAAAATGTCTACGAATGTCTATTAAATGCGCCTGCACGTAGCTCATAGCCAATCGTTTCAATTATACCAGATGACGCATGTAGAGCGACAGAAATTCGACGAGGAAGAAGACGAAATAAACTTGCGTTCTAAACTACTTAGAACACTATCTACTATCTGCATCGAAAGGTAACTTCGCGTTTGATGCCATGTTGGATCCATAGATATAAACAAACTGCATCGGTGTGTTGCATAGACGTCGTCATCGTCTTGCTGCTCCCTCCCCATTCTGTGATTGGTTCCCTTTTTGAGGGGAAAATCTGGTCCATGGTATCCAGGCTGCCTAGCAGCGTGAATAAAATCGCGCTGCGCTCGAGGCAGCATGGGAAAACCCAGGCTATAATTTTTATATATCTAGTCTTAAAACTGGATAATATATAACAAAAACTTTTTGTTATGCAAATCTTAAAACTGAATAATAATATATAAAAATGTTAAAAATAATATATGTATATATAAAGCCGATAACTGATATATTGCAATTTGGCAGATAAATCTAAATCCAAGTTTTAATATAATTTTTCATATCCTGATTACAAAAACAAAAGTCTCAACATTAAAATCCATGTCCCAAGCACACAATTATAATGATGCTCTACAATGATAATTTCATGTAGCCTATATGGCAGACACAATGTTGCACTTAAACGTACAGTATGGGATTTTTTCTCCACTAGGGGTCGCTAACCTATTTACAATAACAAAGGCGTAGTTTGATGACGCAACATTTGCTAAGAATTATGGATCTTGTCGTCAACGTCAAGCCGACCGATCTAATAATGTTTATGGATGACTGAATACATCGATGTTTTTATCATGACTATGATATGAAGCAGTTCGGGATTGCTAAGAGACAGCTATCAGCTCCAAACGCTACGCGAGTCCTGCGGATATAAAAGGAATATGGACATTTCATTCTACCGAACTACACGCAGAATTACTACTCACAGGTCAGTTTATTAGACAAATTAAACTTGTGAGGTAACGCAGCGCTGTTTCACTTGGTCTAACATTACACTAGCACACTAAACTGCATTTGAATGTGTTTAAATGTATGTGTTAGTTTGTCTGTATGAGACTAACGTTAGCAGTAACGTTAAGCTAGATCAACATTAGAATAACATACAGATCATATTATGACATTTTATCATTGTTGAACTATATAACATTGATTAGTTTTATGTAAATATGCTCACCTGTTTAATAAAGTACATGTAGGAGCGGTCGAAGTCTCGGACGTGGAGCTCTCGTTTATATACTGTCTATGGGAGCTCTCGGCATCTCGAAAACACCGCGCTGATATTGATTCTCGTTTTAGTTCTCCTTTTTTATCCAAAGTCTGCTTGCCATGGTCCATAATGTTTGAACGAAACAACAACAGCGTGCAGATAGACATTGCGAACTACAGTGGTCCACGTCTGTCGTCTTGATTACTATCAGAGGGCTCTGGTTCATAGCTCTGGTTACCATGGCAGCACGAGCGGAAACCAGGGACAACGCGGATATGACGCCACTGACAGCGACAAACCGGAAATAAAGAAACGTGCCGTGTCTTCGAATTAAATTAAAATTTCTCCTGGTTTGAAAGTTGTTGGAAACAGTCGGGATAATGTAAGTACACAAAAAAAAAATATATATAACATAGATATAGTGATTTTTGTTATTTTTAAAGCAAAAGAGTTACATATTGTGCCTTTAACTGTATTTTCCTTTTTTGAATTGATTTCAATCATATTTCAAGTAATTAAAAACCATCATTGCGAACCGTGTGCATCTCAAGTGTCTCAGGTGAAGGATATAATCCATTATTTATGGGCTTTAATATATGTCAGCCAACATTTTTTATTGGGCCGATAACGATAACATTGAAAATTAACATATACCGATACCGATATGGTGGCCTATATATCGTGGTGGCCTATGCATCCTATACCTGTATATATATATTGCGTCCCTTATTTTTATATATCTAACATTTTGTTGCACAAATCTTAAAATTAAATGTCAAATAGCACAGCATTTAATGAGAAAAGTCTCAATGAATCTATCCAGCCCTTCAAATATAATCTGAAAAGTAACACATTTTGCTTTGGCAGCACCTTGCCATTGCTACCTCATCATGAGCACATTTCTGAGGGATAAAACACTAGTTGCTCTAGGAGAGAGAATAATCAAACAAACAAAACAGTTTGTGCTGCTCAAAAAACATTTATTTAGAACCACAGGAGTAATAATTGTTGCTATAGGGAATAAGATGTTAGACAATGATCAATTATTTACAGAAGAAAAGCCCAACCAATTAAATTTCAATACCGATAGATAGATAGATAGATAGATAGATAGATAGATAGATAGATAGATAGATAGATAGATAGATAGATAGATAGATAGATAGATAGATAGATAGATAGATAGATACTCTTGTGTTGTGTTGGCATGTCTGCGGGGTGAATGACGGTGTTGTGATATGTTGTGTTGTTTGCATGGCTTGTCTAGCACAGTTGTTTTAATGCAACTAATGAAAGCGCTCATCATGATAATTGCTATGGCGTTTGCTGCTGTATGTTTGCGAGTCTGAGGACTCAAGCGCCTCGTGTCTCTCTGTGCCACTTATTGTCTAGTCACAACACTTTAGTAAACTGCAGTAAAAGAAAGCACACAGGTTGCAGTATTTTACAGAACATGCAGTGCTACATAACTTAAAGGGATAGTTCACCCAAAAATGAAAATTCTGTCATCACAAAAGAAGATATTTTAAAGAATGTTGGTAACCAGACAGTTGACGGCACCCATTGACTTCCATAGTAGGAAAAGAAATACAATGTAAGTCAATGGGGTCCAATCAACTGTCCGGTTACCATCATTCTTTACAATATCTTCTTTTGTGTTCAACAGAGGAAAGAAACTCATATAGGCTTGGAACAACATGAGGGTAAGTAAATGATGACAGAATTTTCATTTTCGGTTGAACTATCCCTTTAAGTCAACATTAAATTAGTATTACCTGTAGTCTTATTGTGAATGGTTCACCGGTGCAAGTTATTCTAAATGAAAAAAGTGCTTGTTACTGCAATTTTTCTTCAGAACACAATAACTAAACGTCCTTTTCGTCTGACGTCATCAAGTCGTCTTATTTTTTCAATCACTCTCATACAACCACCCGTCATACAGAGACCTCTTTTCATAAAACAATCAATTCCCAATGGATAAAATCAAGTCTCGTCCACATTTTTCCTCATTGAATATCCAGATCCACACAAGTAAAATGGCTTACACACAACTTAAAACTCATGTATTGATTCTCCAGCAGCCAAATGGAAATAAGACTCGGCCTGAACGTCACAACAGCAGCAAAGTTTAGGGCTGATGCAATATTTAATTTACACAGAACCAATGCCTAAAACCTAAGCTTTCCTAAAGCTTCATTACTATTTGTTTTGCTGACTTGCAACTGAGAACTTACATGTCCTTAAGGACATGCAAATCTAGTTATATAGGATGATGTCAGTAAAATAGGTTACCATCAGGTAAAATATGCCAGTTAGACAATAATACTTGACATGCATGTACTGGTTTGATTGGTCTGAGTTTGTTACAGTTTGCATGTATTGAAGAGGAAATATAAGATGAATAACCTAAACTGATAATAGCAACTTTTCACATTACATAGCATTAATTTATTTTTTAACAATGATGGTTTTGAAACACTGGCCCATTTTACTATAACTGAACATAATGATGTTAATACTGAGGGAGACTTCTGACATTTAAATAGCTCTTGGGTTTTTGGGTTTTTTATTAAATTTTTTTAACATAAAATGATAGAAGGGACCCGACTTAACACAAAAATGTGTTTTAAAGACATTTTAAAGCTGCTTCAGACCAAAAAGTGACCCTTTTTACCTGACTTCACCCTACGTGTCAGACTTAAACACTAAATATCTGCATTCTCAATAACAGAAACATGGAGAAATAAAGAAAAAAGTCAAAGTAATTTGCTTTCAACTTTCTTTTTCAGTACTGTATCATTTAAAAAACTGCAACGCAGAGAGTTTGTAAAAAGGCTATGAAACATGCATCTAAGATCACTTGTGGACAACATGTGAAATCATAACTTAATTCATGGACAGGAAGGCATTAATAAATTAATGCATAATCTATCCGGATGCTGAATAATACAGCACACAAGAAAGGTTGAAGTATACCAGGTTATGGCAAGCCCCTTTCATATTTAATTCCTTTTAAATCTACTGATAAGATTGAACTATAAAATTGTTATTCTGACTAATCCATTACATATAACAAGTAAACAATAAAATGTGCCAAGTAAAATTTATACCAGCAACAAATGGAATACAATCGGAAGTGAATAGTTGACATCTGAACCCCAGATCACATATTCATCGCAAAAATTTGAAATGTGTTTACTAGACAAAAAAAAAAAAAATGCAATAGTGAATGTCTAGTAAAATAGTTACTAGTGAAACTTAAAAATATACTGGAATAGCCTACTCAAAATAGTTGTAGGCTAACATAATAAATAAATACTAGTAGTACTTAAAGAAAATGTTAAAACAGCTTGCCATAATCCGATCGCTTTTTGTGTGTCAATTATCGTGTAAAAGTAACATTAGTAGAAACTACTGACATCACCAACCAAGTAAACTACTACAAAGTCTACCAATCTATTAAATCTCTCCAACTGATCACATTTGACACGTGCTGTAGAAACATCACTCTCACAAGCACGAGGAGGAAACTTACCTAAGAGCAGGGCGCGAGCGCTGGCTGACATCACGTCTCCGGACTGAAAATCCTACAGAAACGTCTCCTTTGCTCCTCAAAACGAGCACATTGAGTCATTGAAATGGTCTCTCAATTTTGTTCTGAACATGAGCGGAGCGATATCACCGGCTGAGACCATCAAAAGCATCTCTGAGATCTCCAGACGTCCTGAAGCTCCTTCACAAGCGCCCGTTTTCTCCGAAGAGAAGTTCTCATTGACTTCAACTAGGATGCGTATCTACGATCTCTTTCCTCTCCTCCGCCTCTTGCTCTCTGTAGGAAGGAACCACAGGCTGGTAAAGGTGTGTGAGGGGATGTGGAGACCTCTGCAGTTAAAGGAGAACGCTTTCCTTTGCAGATTTCCTTATGGGACACATGCATATAGATGGCGACTGGATAAGAGTCTTTCTACTGCTGCAATGAAATGATTTGCATACTTTATTATAACCCAACTTTAACAAACACCTGGCTATGGCAAGCCCCTTTCATATTTAATTCCTTTTAAATCTAGAAAATAGTTATTCTTACTAATCTATTACATATAACAAGTAAACAATAAAATGTGCCTAGTAAAATTTATACCAGCATCAAATGGAATAGAATCGGAAGTGAATAGTTGACATCTGAACCACAGATTTTTTTTTTTTTTAGTGGAAAACTAAAGATAATGAAGAATCTTCTTTGCATAGGTTTTTTTTTTTTTCATATAGCCTATGACAGCAACCATATCTGCCCAAAACTACTAAATATTTTACATCTAAAGCCAAATGATAGTTTTGTGTGAGGAACAAAGTAAAAAAAATTAAGATGTAATTTACTGATAATCTTGTTTGACATACCTGTGTTCACGTGTAGTAAAAGATGACAACATGTGACCTTCTACAGATCTGTAGGGGTCAGGTGGTACAGCAGTCACGAGGTACAGGTAGGAGCTCTCAGAAAATTCCCAGCTTACAAGCTGTAATTATGAGCTCTATGAGGATGTGAACGCTTTTTACAAGTTGAAATCTCGTAATTACAACATGGCGTGAATGCACCTTCAGAATGTGTTTCTATGGCAACATTATCAACACCAACATGAATCTGCAGTAGTCAGGTGGTACAGCAGCCACGTGGTAAAAGTCAGAGCTCTCAGAAAATTCCCAGTTTACAAGATGTAACGGTCTGAATGGATCGATAAGCAAATGAACAGATTATCACAAGGCTTCCTACTTCCTTTTGTCACATATGTACACTTTCCGGTTCATCTTCATCCACATTGGTCTTCCTCAACATTCCATTCCACCTGACATGCATAAATATTTTTTAATAGGAAACATTTTATCTGACTCCCTAGACTCTTCCCAGGCTTACTGACCTTGACTACATAAAGAAGCATAATTCACAAGTTGTTTCTCGCAGCATTTGCAGATTAAAACTTGAAACACTAGAGAGAGTCAAAAAAGAGATAAAAGGGGCAATATATTGTCTTCTACCAAGACTGTGATGGAAGGAGGGGGCCTGTGCTTGGTAGTTATCTGAGGCCTTGTATTTGAGTGCCTCAGATAACTTACAACATCTCCATACTTAAGAGTCAAATTCTAACCCTTACACATGCCATAACCTCTGTTGGGCAGCGACCTGCTTAAAAACCTTCAGTTCGTCCCCTTACATTTGTAATAATTCCACTGGAGGTGTGCTTGACGAACCCAAGTGCAGTATTGAACATAAATGTGTACAAAATAAACAAAGACTTGACTAAGCATAACTTGACATGACTTGACAAACTAACACTCACCAAACAGTGGTTACACGAACAATACAAGACACAAGGCAGGATAACATAACTGGGAAAACCACAAAAATAATAAGACATGAAACAAAAACAAAACTAGACGTGACAACATTCTTAAACAGTTAACATTCTCTAGAAGCAATTACTTTGTCCTCCTTTTCTAATTCCTCTGTCAAAAGCATCATATATTGAGTAACAATAAAGGTAGAGTGTCTGTTTTAGTACATACAATAAAAATTATTGATTTACACACACATACAGTATGTATATGTCAAAAACATATCGTTTCATGACTTAAAAGTTATGCAAGGAAACCATGTAACTCATGTAAGATTCACAAAATTGATCATAAGCAGTGACATTGATTTAATACACATAAAAAAACATTATTTCTCTTACACTGGTCATAATTAATTGTCTTTGTTGAGAAAAAGATGGGTAAATATTATTTGAATGAAATCTAGAATATTCCAATCAAAAAATAGCAGCGTACAAGTTTGGAATAACATGAAGGATGAAACAACAGAATTTAAATTTTATTCATTAAGGACATTCATCTGTCAGTAAAAAGTTGAGAAAGATGGATTACAGGTGATAACTTGTTGTTACATTACAATAAATAAGATGTCACAATGGAACATTTTCCATTCAACAGCATGTTATAAGATTGAAAAAAAAACATGGCATGTCTTAAAATCAGTTGTTTTACATAACTTCATAAGTTTAATTTTATATATATATATATATATATATATATATATATATATATATATATATATATATATATATATATCACTCATATGTGATTATCTGATGGCTAACCCTGACCCTACATGTCAATCAAACTGCAAATAACCTCTTTCCCTTTCAAGTACACATGTCCTCAGTTTCTCTGCAAGGCGGGTTGGATTTTGTTTTGTGTTTACCGCTGAAGCTTTCTGACTACATCTGCAGTGATGGAACCAACAAATGGTTTTTCATTATAATGCATTATGGGATTATTTTTAGTAGCATGGAAAACTTCAAAGACCAACAGTGGCCTGTTTTTTCTCTGATTATTCATGAAGGTCTCCTGAAAAGGAGCAGTGAAGGAGGACAGGACTTATTGCCATGACCTGATTACAGTTTGCAGCAGATGCCGATTTTATAGAATTTTCATATTTTGGCACAGGCGGATGCCGTATCTTAAAGCACCCGATGGCTTGAAAAACAAACCCGAGAGCTTCAAGGCTTGTTTGGTTACTTGCGGTGTAGCCAACCACAAAAAGTACAATGTATTTTATTCGGCTATCAGTCGGCTATTTTGAGTTCTAAAGATTGAGGACAAAGTTCTTTGCCATGATTATTAATTCATCACAGCCTCAGTTACAAGGCACTCAAGTTTAGCAACTAAATTTAGGTCAGACAGAAAGGAAATGTCTAAAAACAAAACGTCCACGCGTCCCTACAAGAAATCTGAAGCTTCTTTAGAACATACTGAGGTCATTGCATTATTCATAAAGGCCTTAAAACTTTAAAACAATCCATTAATCCATTCATTCATTCATTTCCAAGACTCAAAAAAATTTCAGAAGCAAAATGGTGATGCTGCGTTGAACGACCAATGAGACTTCAGCTGCAGATTGAGATGCAAATTAGCTTTCTTTGTGAATTGTTACCCAGCGGTCTTCTGACAGACACATTAAAGGGAGGATAGGCAACAACTCTCTACCCAAACCTCCTCTGGTTTTAGTCTTTCAGACTGAGAAGTTAAAACCCCTCATCGCCAGGGAGAGCGTCGTAAATCTGCGAGCTCTACTGCTGCAGAATACCCATAATTCAGAGGCAAGTGTTCATTCATCAAACGGCTCAATTAATAACCTTCCCTGAGAGCATAGCAGGGATTAATCAAGATCCTTCTTCGGTACGACATTGGAGGAATTTGAAAGATATCCTAACTTGAAAGTGGGAATGTGATTCTTTTTCCAGAGATTTTCCCATGTACTCAATCTTTCTGGCATGTGGTCTTGCTGGAATCCGTGGTGATGAAAAACTGGAAGTCCACACCACAGTCTCGAGCTCTGATAGTATTTTCTCTTAATTCAATCTGAAAGCACAATCAGGACACAGCCATGAAGTGGCTTCACGGATGATCAGAGTGAATCAAACCTTTTATGGACCACTTCTGAAACGGAATGATTCTTAGAAGTCTGCTTGGGGGACACTGCAACCTTAATATCCCCAGAAACACCAAGTAAATGAAAGGAAAGCCAAAAAAAATCCAAGGCCCTGCAATTCAATTCCCTTCAAAGATGAGGCCTATTTTCTCAAAGGCCATTTTCAAGGCCTTAGAGGAAGAACAAGAAACTTTAGTGTCCTGCTCCAATAAACCTGTCCAGAGGCCTAACAAAAAAATAGAAACAGATCAATTTCAGTCAGTTTTCCATGTGCAAAACAAGAGACAATATCAGAGAGTGAACAGAACCCATTCTAAACATATCAGTACATTATTGTGCGCATGCATACACTGTTGTGGTCCGAGCTTTAATTAAAGTGATTGCTTTCAGGGATATCTGACGGTTTTTTCTGTACCTGACGGTGCAGTAAATCAGAAAAAATGTACTGTTTGTGCCAAACCTCAGCTCATCAAACTGAGTGGAAACAGACGCTCAACATAAGCGTATAAAGAAAGTCAATCATTTCATTTAGAAAGAAGGGAAGCCCAAACACAATAGAATGGAAAGAAACTAAGCATAAAACGATCCAAACACAAGCTATAAACAATATATGACGATAGAGAGTATTGAAACTTGCTAACCCTCAAGAAATATGGCATGAGTTGCATTTTAGAGATTGTATTTTAATGAATACTTAAAATCTGAAAGATACAGGTACACATTTTTAACCCTTTCATGCATGAATTATGATGAGTATGAGTATATCAATTTACCTGTAATAGCTGATAATTCTGATTATGTTCAAGAATTACACATTTCTACCATAGCTCTCTCCGAAGGAAGCACTCCTTCCTTCTTTCAGACATTGCATTAACCCGTTTTTATTAGAATGAACTTAGACGAGTGTAGAATGAAAAAAAACGAGCAAAACTTAGAAACCAAACAATCAAGAGATCTGTCAGGATTATTTCCAAATGGCAGACTAGGTTTTGCACTAATTAACCCCGAGAGATTATTTTAGCAATTTTCTTCATCAGTAGGTGTGCATTATATGTGCGAGCTTCAGCATTTATGGCGTTTTTATGAGATGAGTAACGGCCAAATCTCAGCCCCCCACCCCCCCCACCCCCCCACCACCACACACACACACACACACACACACACACACACACACACACACACACACACATTTCCAGCAGTGCATTATGGGAACTACACTGAGATGGGATCCCACATCATCAGACAAACCTGTCTTAACTGGCAGGCACATCAATCTCCCAGTGCACACATGTCATTGTTTAAATTGGGTTATTTAAATTCATTAAATACTGCAACGGCATGAACTGCCAACATCATTAGACTTGCAGATGATGTTGCTGCAGTGGTCTGGTCCTAATGGCCAAGGATTTCACATCTCTTAAAGCAGTGTGGGAATATTCTGCTCACACTGCTTGGCTGAATGAGTGATGAGTACTTGGGAAGGATATGAGAATAATATTTAAGGAGAATTAGTTTCGCATGAGCCCATAGGTCGGCTGCTGCTGACGTCTTTCCAAACAAACCGGTCCTTAATTAAGTCCAAGAAAACAGTTAGCTACATTAAATGTGAATCAGAAGTGTGTGCTCTGAACACATTACACAAAGTTGGAATGTTTAACTTTGGCTGATGTACAATGAAACGTGTTCACTTCAAAATCTTAGAACAGCAATAAATTTCAGACCCAGCACTTCAATTTGTCCTGCATAGAGGACATCTTCCTCTCTCTGAGACCATACATGCATATAGATACTGAAATACATTTTTTTACAGGTATTTGATCTACATGTTCTCTCTAAGGGACATCAGGACTTCTGCAGTGGTTCTCAATCTGTAGGTGCTGATTTACAGACAGAAGGGGAAAACGATGCTAAATGCAAATAATACAGTGCAACTAATCATATAATTCTGGAAAGAGGAAAATATTTCCAATATTTTGTTTGTTGTTGACATCAAAGGTTCAACTCCAATCAAATTCAATTGAAAAGCTCAGTGGATGTGTTTTCACCTGTTGGGGAGACATTACACATGAAGGTGAAGAAAGTGAATATATATCACTATTTCTATGAAATATGAGAGGGAAAAAAGTTAATATAAAAGATTAGACATTATTTAGGTTTCTAAATAATCCTTTTATCCAGATCTTTTTAATGAAACGCTCTCTGTCCCTCCTTTGACAGCTACACAACTACCACTTTCAAGCCCCAAAAAGGTAGTAAAGACATCATTAAAGTAATCCATGTGACTGCAGTGGTTTAACTTGAAGTGACATGAGTGTTTGAACAAAAAAACATTACCCCCATAAAAAATATTAATATCCAACGTTCACACAACAACGTCTGCTCTCGTGTCAATACAACACGCATGCATCTTGGTGTTCTCGTGAACGCGCGCACATTTGAGTTGTGTTGACTCGTGAGACTGCTCAGAAATGAGCTGCATCCGAAAATTGCATACCTTCCTATATAGTAGGTGAAAAACAGTATGTGACAAAAGAAGTATGTCCGAATTCACAGTACTCATAAAAGAGTTGGCAAAAAGTACTTCTTCCACATCACATTACAGCTTTGACGTCATTGAATTTCGTTAAGAGTTGTGCGACAGTCAATCACTGTTTGCGGATACCATAGAAATGAATGAGAAGCGCCGTAAACTTAATCATACTAATTGTCAATCGCGCAATTCTATGTCATTTCTCTTATAAAACAGCATTCGGTGATCAATCCAAAACATGAAAAAACAAAACTCTTTTTGCTGGGTTATTTATGAAAAAAACAAAATCATTAGCCAGTGTATTTTATTCTAGTAGTATGAAATAACTTTAAATCATATAACCTCCAACATTAGGACTCCTGCCTTTATGAATGTGCACAAAAATAAAAGAAGTGAATATTTCTTTGGCATGTTAACATCAGTCCATCAGGAGAGAAAATGTCTGCTGTTCTTCTGTGCAAAAACAAAATAAAAAAACAATCCAATTATTTCCTGACCTCTTGTGCTGTTCAAAGAACTTCTGTTGTACATTTCAGTGGATGTAAGACGCTGGTTAAAGAGGACAATAAACTGCTGACCCAAATTTCCTGCAAAAATAGCTCTGAATCTCCTGTGAAGCCACGCATGGGACCCCTGGATTGCAGAAGAGTCTGAGGAAAACTGGGAAAAATTCCAGTTCCAGCACAATCAAAATTCTAACAGAAAATTATTGTACTGTAGCCTACTAATATAATATAATATAATATAATATAATATAATATAATATAATATAATATAATATAATATAATATAATATAATACAACAACAGAACAATTCAAGAGATTTAAAGACCATATTTAAAAAACTGACCACATTTAAAAGAACCCTGAACACTCTTAAAAGACTCCTGTCTCTAGTTCACCATTAAATTCAGTTTGGGGAAGAATTAACGGTTTAAGTTTCAGCACAAACTTTTCACCCCCCGGACACAATTCACTCCAAATAAAAATTCTGTTTGCTTCAGTACTAGTTCCAGCTCTCACATCACACCATACCAGCGGCCCTTCCACACAAATTAGATCCAAGATTACAGCTCTGCTTTGACCAGGACACACAACAGTAACAGCATACTGACTCTAACAACACTGACAGACAGACCAAAGACATGCTATTACTCTTCCTGCTCTGAGTGAACACAATTGATTTTTCCAAGAACCACTGAGGATACTAATGGACGCCACTGATCTGACATGTGCAGAAATGTCCATGAACATCATGTTCTTGAAGCGAACAATGTAACAAAGTTCAATCTAGTTTTGACTTCAATTTGTTAGATGATGCATTTGTGCTTGAATAGCTCTCTCTCTCTCTCTCTCTCTCAAGTAATTTTTTATGTTTTGAAGGAAGTATCATTGGGGATGTTTACACGACGTTTTGGCAATTAATTTACACAACAACTGATTTGAGGGCCTGAGAACGCAAACTTTTGAAAACTGGTTTTATTGCAAGTTTTCGAACATGATACAATTATCGTCATGCACATGCATATTAAGTGTTTATTCTAAAGCCGAGTAGTGTTTCTTTACAAAGCGACATCGCCAACTACTGGCCTGGCAGCATACATCACTTTTAGTCATTTTTGCAGATCCGTGTGAACGTTGTCATCTGTGCACGAAAAAAAAACTCACTAAAAATCTTTTTAGAACATTGTTGTCGTATAAAACCTTAAACTAACCAAGGCTGCAAATATACAGTAAATCTTTTAAATATTACAATTTAAAATAACTGTTTTCTATTTGAATATATTTTAAAATGTAATTTATTCCTGTGATGCAAAGCTGAATTTTCATTATCGTTATTCTAGTGTTCAGTGTCACATGATCCTTCAGAAATCATTCTAATATGCTGATTTGGTGCTTTTTTGTGATCATTATCAATGTTGAACACACTTGTCTCAGTCGATGTCAACACTTGTGCTGCTTAATATATTTGCAGAAGTAGTGAAACTGTTTTTTTTTAGGATTCTTTGATGGATAAAAAATTGAAATAGAAATCTTCTGTAATATACAGCATAAATGCCTTTACAGTCACATCTGATCAATTTAATGCACCCTTGATAAATAAAACATCTTTGGGATGTTGACTTATTTAACATTATTCATTGCTATCAAACTCTTATGTAGTCTACCGATTCTGCATGCATCATCACATAAATATTACACAATGTAGAGGTTGACATGAGTTTCACGACATGAGCAATGATTTGTGGTCTAAGTAATGGAAAAGAGACTGAGGGAATGACAAAGAGAGGTCCAGACTAGTTGTGATTCAGTGCTGAATTTGTCACCCTGTAACTGATCCGTCTCAGACACATTCTGTGGTTCTGGCTCCAGCGCAGCAACAGAAGTCACCTTGAAGCTCGCTTTCCTGCACAGCTGCACTGTAGACAACTACACAAGACTGAGGCAACCTGCACAATGACAGTCGTGACTCGTGATTATCTATAACACCTACAGAAGAAAGAATAAAGATGTTAGGATCAGTCAACAACAGTTGTGTGTATCATTCAATAAGAATCCTGATCAATAGGTGCAATTACATTGTGTGATATCCTGGATGTCTGTGTACCTCAGAGAGCCCTGCATTTTTAAAGAGCGTTGTAGGTGTTTTGTGAGTGTGAGGGTAGATATTGACTCGAGTAGGGTGTGTTGAATTGACTCTGACTTAGAGGAGCTGTCCCTGAAGGACACACCATAAAGCAGATGGTCAGCAAAAATGCAGCGATTCGGTGTGATACACACACACAGCTGGTGTGAGGCATTGCTACAAAAACACCAGCACAAGCACACAAACCAATCACAATGAGATGAAGAGAAATTATTTTGGAGAGTGTACAAGATTACCTTCAAGTCCTGCTGGGAAGTTCCTACTTATGACTTCTGAGGTCTTAATGATGAATTTCTTCTCTTTTTAAATAAATACCTATTCAATCATGAAATTCTAGAGGGCAGAGGCTGATAGATCCTTTACATGCAATCTGCAGGCAATCACATCATTACCGCATGGCACAAGCTGATTGGCTCTGCTGATCTTGCTTGCTCAACATTTAAATAGTCTGGTTTAGTGTTTGCTGTAAGCTAGTCCTGCAGCGTGCAACCCTCCACCTCCCCCAGCTCCACCTGCCTAGATCTGCTATGTTATGTATGTCTATTTATGCAGCAGCAGCAGCATATCTTACATGCTCACATTCAGAATTCAAATTCAAAATATTATCAGTAGCAAGTCCATACGTAGCAGCGTGGCAGATCTAGTACACCAAGAACAAATACATTAAAGGTATAGTGGAGGATCTTCCCGAATTTTAGAAAAGAACCGCCCTCTCCACTTTTTGAAAAAATGCACATGCGCAACACTCTACCTGCTCCCGAGAGGGAACGCTTATTAAACGTTTGCACGAGAGAGCATGCACGAGCCTAGTTCTCCTCGTGCACGCTCTGTTTACAAGTTGCTGTCGGCATGGCTCATACAAGCCTACTTTCCAAAAGAAGATTTGCACTTTTTCCACTATGTCAGACTCGCCATCGCTAATCATAGCTTACATTAACTTTTACTAGCAGTGATTATAAATGGATTTCTCCAAATAGCATGCCAAACTTTACCTGTCGAGTAGAAACTTCGTGACTGAGGCATCAGTGGGAAGCCCAACCTGTGCTTTTAGCGCACGCCAGCGTGTGAAATATTCTCCCAAAAACACTCTGGTCTTGTTTCTTTCTTCAGAGGCCTTTCTCTTCTTGTCAAACAATTCATAGACACTTTTTCTCTTGCGACCCTCAAACATTTTGAAAAAACCCGGTGAGAACGGCGAGCTTCAATGAATGGCTGAAACTGTAGCTCACCACACATACTGTATATACCTGAAAGTGCGCATGCGCAGAAAGCGAAAACTACCTAGGGACGAGCACGTACGACGGCCTTACGTAAACATATCACCAGAATGATTGACAACTAGGAGGAACAATAGTCTTGATGATCCACCCGGAAAAAGAAAATCCTCCACTATACCTTTAACATTGCCATATTCAATAACATGCCAAAACTATTTAGAGAATTGTCATGATTGAAATAACAAAAAAATCTCACCAAGATAGGAAAAACTTGAAGTACAGCAAACTTGAGCACAACAAACTTAGGTACAACAAAAGTAAGCTAAATGAGTTGTGTTTTTTAGGACGGTTTTGTAGCTATGGTTTATATACGGTAGTACACATAAATCATACAGATTTCAACAATTACGACTATTAGCTTTCGCCATGATTGTTTGAACAGTTGGGTTCCAGAAGTGTGTGTGTGTGTGTGTGTATATATATATTATATAGTGTTTAGGCTACTGTATTTTCGATCAAATACATGCAGTCTTGGTCAGGATATGAGACAAAAACTTAAAGGGGTGACTGATTATGATTTAAATTTTTTTTCAAAACTTTAGTTAGTGTGTAATGTTGCTGTTTGAGCATAAACAACATCTGCAAAATTGCAATGCTCAAAGTTCAAAGCAAAGGGAGATATTTGCTTTTAATGAAATCGCTTTTTAAGGACTACAACAAACGGCTGTAGGGACTACACGACATTCCTCCCAGGTTAGTGACATCACCAACCCTACAATATACATAAACCCCGCCCCCGGAACATGATTTATAGATTATCAAGACAGAATATGCTAATCAATGACTAGACGATAACTCCACATAAGCTACATAAATTCATCAACTAACCATTCAGAAATGTCCTGTTGCATTCTACATGTTGTCACCTCTTCTTGAGTCTCTCCATCATTGTCTGAATCCGGTTTGAACATAAAAGGCTAAAAGTTTTTGAAATTTTCAGTGCGTGTCTGTGTGAGGTAAAAGGACATGAGCTGTTTAAACTCCGCCCTCTGTGCCGGGAGCAACAGCTCATTTGCATTTAAAGGAACAGACACAAAACGGTGCGTTTTTGCTCACCCTCAAAAATTTTAACACGCTATATAAAAATATCTGTGGGGTATTTTGCTAAAAATACACACTCTGGGGACATCAAAGACTTATTTTACATCTTGTGAAAAGGGCATTATACCACCCCTTTAAAGAAATCATTTTAAAAAATCATTAAAACTTTTGAACAATAGTGTACATCAATAGATTTGTGTGGGTTTTTTTTATTGTTAAATTGAAATAATATTGCATGTCTAGTGAAGATGTTTTAAAATCCATGTGGAGAAAATAAATTCGAAAAAATACTTTCGGATTCCAAGACTATATAAAAAATGTTCAGACAACTCAGATATGGATTTAAAGACAGCCAACTTCTAAATGGCAATATTGTGGTGACATTGATGTGCACTCAACCTGTAAATACTGTCATTCTGACAAGACTTGAAGGCAGGAAAGGAGAAATAGGCTCACTATATTTAAGTCCAGAGATGAATCACACTTGAATTCCATGTGTGTATTGAATGGATTAGGAACAAGAGTGTGTGAGGGCCTAAGAAATCCTCTACAGGCCAATGCAGCCTAAGCTCACAAGGCTCCATGCCCACCACAGCTGGCACACGGGACGCTCTGCAGTTCCCCCACTCTACCCACGCAGGAGCTCTTAAAAACCATCTGCCAGATCATCCACTGAGGAGAGCACAGAAAGTTAGAAGCTCAATTAAAGTGGTGGGACTGCAAAGCAATCTGGAGTCAGTGAGACACAAGATCGGTTATTGATCAGTCAGTGACAGTGTCCACGGGCCCAGATGGGACGGGCACGCAGACACTTTATTAACAAGAGGCTTGCAAATGGTTTTACACTGCAGTGCCTTTATCTCTAGTGAATGAAGAATATGAAGAATTGTTTTTTTTTACAAATCAAAGGGAAGCAAATATTAAAATAGGTCACAGGTGATAAAATATTGAATACCGAACTATGAGATGTTAAAAGCGACCGGGAGTGACAGCAGACAATAGCAGTTGTCATGGTGATATGGAGACACCGGAATGCTGAGTACACAGGGATATATTCAATTCAGCAGACCTGGAGGCAAACCGGCGCTGTCCATCAAAAAGCCATTTCAGAGCGTCCCATAAAAACAACACCAGACCGGAGGTGTGGAGATCACTCTAGGACAAATACCACAAGCTCCTGCAAAATCATTATGGAGGATATAAGGACATATATAATATTTTGAAATATGACTGTTTTTACTGTATTTTTTTTTTTTTTTTTTTTTATCAAATAAATGTAGACTTGGTCAGCAGTAGGGACTTTCAAAAACATTTTTAAAGTCCCCCTGTAGTGAAAATCAAGCTTTTAATGTTGTTTATATGTCTATGTGGTGTTTATAATATACTTTAAGACAAACCATTCATAAGTCAACACCATTACTGAGTATTTTCTCCTTAAAACTGCATGGAAACCAAAGATAAACTCAAAAACACGGTCCACAAATCGCTGGTGTTTCTGACGTCACAAACTACTTTGTAACCAATCCCGTCAACGTGTGAGCGTCAATGAGTGGATCTCTGAGCTGCTGTGAGTGAGTGGAGGCGGGACTAATTTGCATTTTAACACCAAATTGTTCTGGTGTGATCAGTGTTGGGTGACAATAACACACATTAAGCTTGGTGCCAATATGTCAAATCTCTCCAGAGATACAGCTTCAGGTGTAGTTTGGTTCGTAATTCGTTGATACGGTATATGAAAACTGTTTCATCTATCAACACAAAACACATAACATTTTGCTGGCATGGGCTAAAGATGTCTGGACAAAATGGTCTAGACAGAGTTCGAAAAAGAAGGACAACACAAAGTTAGGCCGACTATGGCAAATTTGGTATGCATGATCTTGGCATGACCGAGTTTTATTACATTAGGCAAAATTAATAAAAAGCTATTGGCATTTTTTGAAATTTCATTAACTTTTTGAGTACCTTCAGGACATGATGCTGATTACACTTACCAATGCCCAAAATGGCAGATATGGGAAAATTGGGTATTGTTCAACTCGGCATGCTGCACTAAATGTAAAAAAAGACCAGCCAAACCATTCAGAAATTATAAGCAAAAATGTACATTTTTGACCTGACCACTAGGTGGCACTGTGCCAAAACTATGCAGTTTTGGCACAAGTTTTGGGCACAACCCAAAACTTGGGTTGTGATGACACCAAGTTTGGTCAGAATACGCTAAAGCGTTGCGGAAATATTCATTCATTTGCTCTGTATTCGAGAACGGTTTTACTAATCAACTTAAATTCCATATTTTTGTTTCAGCATGGTCTGAAGATCATCATAATAGACAAACAGTTGAGGAGGAGTTCGAAAAATTCGGTTTTCCTGAAAATTCTAAATGGTGGAAAAATGTTCATGACAGAAAATGACGTCATGGTGCATTTGAAGCGTCTTTATCCATACGGTTCTGTGGGCTGTCATAGACTTGAGCAGAAGAAGAAGAAGAATCATATCGATAGGCATTTGAAAAGTAGTATACATAAAAGTACCATTTTAATTAAACACCTGTACTATTATTTCCAAATGTAGGCTATACCTTTTTAATGTCAATCTAAAGCACTATCACTGTATTAATGGAAGTGACATTTCATCAATGATTTGTTTCATTCTGGGTCTGAACAGGCTTTAAAGTCAACAAAAAATGACCTTTGCAAACGATTAGTCCTGAATTGAGCCTGGCTATTAGTTCACTTTAACTAACCGAACAATAGGTCTTGATGACATCAGTCAAAAAGGAAAGTCTTTTTAGAGGAACAGCAAGGTATTACATTTTGATGAGATATTACAAGGACATTTAAACATGTGGACTGATAAATATTGTAAAATACAACCAGAGACATGTATTATAAATAAATCAGGTCAGTTTAGATTTCATGTGCTCACTGTCCAATAGGAAAACTCTAGTACTTCTCCTGCAGTCGTTCCTCTTAATCTGAATACTGGCATGCACAAGAGAAAGAAAAACACTGATGATAAAAGCTAAATATGAAAACACTCACTACTGCAGTTTCTATCATCCAATGCATGTGGATATTGAATTTTCATTCAATTTGCGGCAAGACAGAAAATATACGACCTTCTTTTTTCATTTATCGCTGACTGAAGAGAAGCTCCTCAACCTAAATCCTCATATAACCAATTACTATTTTGATTTTTATGGCTCTTGTAATGATTGCCATTAGCCGAGGCGCACTGGCCTTCAGTAAACAGACCACTAAATGTGTTCTGCTTACACTAAACAGATCTGTTGTACTGGACTAGGCCATATAAAGAGATTAATCGCACCGCTAATAGTGGACATCAGACCCGGCACCATCACTCCTGCAGGAGCGCTGACCTCAGCAGTGTCCGTACTGAGAGTCAACTTCTTTTATAAACGCCACTAATGTGTCAAATCCACTGACAGGATTGGCCCTTCTGGGTTTTTTTTCTTTTTCCTGTCCTGCACAGACATGCTGCGGAGTGACATCCTGACTCTATTTGGCTGGCCCTGCATAATTTAAAACCTCCTGTTCCCCTGCGAGAACCTTCACTGACATGTTGCAACCTTCCTTCAACGCTCGTCTCTCTTCGCAACTGCTTTGTTCCAAAACGTTGCACTCAAATGAGCATTTCTGTCCTAATGCCGGTGTCCTTGTTGCACTGGCTGCTTCAAGTGCATGTCAATATTCAATCCATAACGTCACTTAAAAGATGAGACAATCACATGGAATAGAAAATCGCATCAGCATCTTTCCTCATCTCTCTCTCTCTCTCTCTCTCTCGTTGGCATGCAGCACTCTGTGTGTGCATTACTCTGCCTGAACTTTCATCCACTGCTCTTCGCCTACAAAATCGATGGGATGTAATTTTTCAGAAGCTCTAAAGAGGTTGAGAGTAAATCGTGTGTGTGTGGATTGGGGTGTCCTGAACGAACTATGTATTCACTGTAAAAAATCATTTTCTTTTCCAGTAAATGAAACAAATAATCATATATATTCATGTTTCATGTTTATAATCATATTTATATATATTTTAATATTAAACATATATATATGTATGTATACAATACATTTTCTGTGAAATAATACAAATTGAAAAAGATTGAAAAGAGATTAAATAGATTTTTACTGGAAATCAACACAAAAAAAAGCAGCATTTTTTACAACCAGTCAGAAAACAATTGTATTTTTTGAAAGTAAAAGATCAATCTAATTAAAATCTAGGTCACATCTAACCATCTACCTGACGGGCATAACATCAGGTTAGGGACTACGGCGGTAGGATTTAGGAATTTTGGATAAACCCAAACAAGATCTGTCGATATGCCAGCTAGACGTACCAGCTGCAACCCGCTTCAAAGGCTCCGGATGAGATGTTTTATTCCTCCGGTCCCAAAGCCCCCAAAGACACGTGCGCAGTGCTTCTGTAATGCTTGAGATGACCTTCAGAGGCCGTTCTAATAAAAGAAAAGAGAAAAAAGACATAAAGAGCCTGCCAGGCCTCTGTAAGTTGTCTGGAACAAGATCACAATGACTTTAATTCTCTAAATGTCCCGCTACCTGATCAGAATGACACCTGTCTTAGTTACATGCCATGGCTTCAATTATGGATCTTCCACGAAAAAATTAACTTCTCTAGTGTGCAGAACATGAGGTGGATCATCCTAAGGAAACAGCGCCATTTTTGACCATATTATGTATTGATACATTTATTTAAAAAAAACTAACAAACAAACAGATACTGCAAAAGAAATGTAAAAATTAAATATACATTCCATTTTTAAATAATCATTTTCATCAGCATAACAGTGAATTTGCTGATTTGCAAATTTAATTTGTAAAATGGAATTCTACCTTTTGCTTTAATGAATTAAACTAATTAAATATAATTTCAGTATGCATTTTTTCTAAAAATGCATTAGGCATTTCCTATTTTAAATAAATAAATAAATACATCAAAATAAGTACAAATTTCAGAATTTTCCAACCACAGCTGCAACTATTTTCTGAGAATACATCCAGGTAGACACTGCTGAATACAGCTGAATTATATCATTATCTGACCTGGGGTTAGAACATTGCAAGTAAATCTGAATCTTGTTGTCTGAATGCGCTTCGTCAGACTTCTACAAGTTTCCTAACAGAACAACCGTGACTAACCACATGACCCGCTCTTTTCAACTTCTCTTGTTCTCTGCACATCTAATTCTAGTCTCACTTAGCATGTAACATGGCCTATTTTCCTGTCATTAAAGGACAATTCCCTCAGGCTCTCACAGTTTTGATTTTCACGGTGCTTCTGAGTTTCTCCCACTTTTTTCTTCTATTTTTCACTCAGAACCTATTTTACCTGTTATTTATGAAGCTTCACCTTAAATCAAACGTAATGATGAAACTTCAGGTCATATTTCAAAGGAAGGTTTTAAGGATTGCGAACATCTTTTGTGCCAGATTATTCCAGATGTATGTATCAAAGCCTTTCCTGTACAAGAAATTTGGAAATAAATGTTTATTGTCTGGAGTTTATATATATATATATATATATATATTAAGCGGGATATGTCTGAATGTCATTATATAATACAACAATTTATAGGTTTAAAATGATAAAGTAGGAGCTAATATGGTTCAAAATTTTAAATAAATTAACATTTTATTTATTACTTTTTTAATTTAACAATTCTAATAATTATTTTAATTTTGTCATACTGAGAAAAAAACTCTAGAATTATCTAATGCAATGAAATTAAGTGCGTCTTAAATTCATCCATGAGATGAAAGATGCGATAGTCTGTTCTTCCATATTGTGATGTATTTCTGAGTGAAACAGCTTCTCAAACAAGAACAAATGGAGGGCGGGACTTGATTTTGTTCATCTGGAATTGATTGGATGGTTGTGGTTTGCTATTGGTCAATCTGATGTGAGTGACAGGTTGTCCCGCCCTCACGCCAGTAAACACGTCATCAGAGAAGAGATGTCACTGCACGAGAGAGGGGAAGATATTTTGATTAAAGATTAAGAGCGCACACAAATAAACATACTAATAATGATGTGCACAGCTAAATAATTTATAATATATATATAAAAAAAACAGAATTGTCAGTTTTGATTTCATGGTGACTTTCAGGGTATGTTTACATGACAATGATGTACTAAACAAATTTAAATTTGAACACATTTTTCGTTGTGTCATGTAAACGGCCCTTTAGGGTTGGGAACACTGTTTACGCAAGGAATATTGTCTGTCACAAAAGTGTCTGTTTGTTCTTACAGTATGTGTCTACATTGTCCAGTACAGAGCATTTCTGTCAGTGTGTGCTGCAGGTCTGCGGGTGGAGGGATCTGAGTGGCGTCTGTCACTTTGGCCTGTTCAGCTTATAAAGCTCTGGACTGGCAGGCAGGACTGGAGAACAATGCTGACATCAGCGCTGACTGACAGCATAATAGAGCTAAATGCTTTAATGCTAGCATGCTTCCACTGGATTGGGTTTACAACGACAAATGATTGATGCAGAAATTCATGGTGCTTAAGACTCATTTTCCAGCTAAATGTCATCCCATATATATACTGCCAAACAGCTCAAATTATGATTACTTACGTCTGGCTACGTTCGGAATGGAACTCTACGGAATGGAAATGCTTTCTACTTACGGAATACTGTGCAGTATGCAATACCGCCTGGCGCCTACTCTTTTTAAAAATACCATATGAAAAAGTGAAAATTAGTGCAACGATAAGCGCTTTGCTAACAAGTTGCTAAAAACTATAACAATTATAATATTTATCAAGCACATAAACTCACATCCTTGTGGTAATTCTTTATCAACTTAGATATCCACAGATCTTATTATACTTATAAAATGGATAGAGCACACAGTAGCCTGTGCATACTACTATATACTGCAAAATAAATATAGTGTGTTAGCATATTTAGTGTGTAAGTTTTAGCTCAAAACTATGTGACTAACTAACTCCTTTGTGTTATTTATTCTACTAAGTACATATTTAGAGCATTTCATCCTGATCAAGCCCTGAAATGTGGATTTCACCTGCATATCACCATATGCAGTTGAAATGTAAATACTCATTTGGTTGAAAGTTATCAAAACACACTTTATCTCACCTGACACGTGTCACAAATGTCGCTGAGATTCATGTTCAGTGTTCACCTTTGATTTAGAGCTCTGATCAAAGCCGATCTGATCCGTGTTTCATCCATGTCAGGGCTTTGGAAGACGGAAAGTGTCTCACTGCAAATAATGAAAAATAACACAAACGTTACAAACGTAACAGCTGAAGACATGAGATATATTACTTTTTGGATATTTAAATATCAACACATTCAGTGATATTAAGGTCTAACTAAACCAACTCAGTTCAACTGCTGATAATTGGCAGGTAATCAAATTAGCGTAAATGCGAGCTATTTTTCAGTGCACAAATTTAATGAACCTTTAATGTGTGTAAGGAGCCTGTCAGAATAAAAATGATAAATTATGATACTTCATCAGTAATTACGTGAGCTCCTGTTGATTCAGGGTTATGAATTCACGATGGATTGAGCTGTTCTTGTAGCACATCATCACGTTCCAGACTTCATTTTTTCTGCCCTTGAACGAATGCAAATAGTGATATATTAGAGTAAGCAATTAAGAAATGCATAAATTACAGTTTCATTGGTTTAAGAACAAATTTTGTCCAACGCACATTGCTTGCAATGTTCTGCTAGTGTTTGAGCATGCATGTTTTTACCCTGCATGAGAAGCTGATTTACTGTATTCATTCACTCCAAAAGTCTTAATTATCTCTCTTTATTCGAGTCATCAGGCAACTTCCGGAAATCCTCCATATGTTGGGCCTTTCACTACAATCTTCGGACACACACCAGAACATGTCAAACTGGTTAGAAGATTTTATGGAAAACCTCTGTAAAACTGAAATTAATTTGTTGCATGATAATCAAATGTGATTAGGTGAATTAGTGCTTTAGAAAAGGCATCTATACCTGGACTGGGGTTGCCCCTTCAGAACGGTTGTGTGGCTTTGGTGAACCTGCAGGATTAAGCAGCAATACCACTCATGCAAACCCAATAAAGTTTGTACCTCTTTCTTCTGCAAATGACATTTACCACCATGTCAGAGATTGCAGAATCTTAAAAATCAAGTCTTTAGTGCCTTTCTATTTCACATTAGGTTCAGTAAAGAGCTCTGCAAAGGGTTCTTTCGTAGGCCATATGGTTCCTTGGAGATTTAAAATAGTTCTTAACCTTGCATTGTAGGCTTTTGATGTCTAAATCGCTGGTTTTCTAAAGAACTAAAGAATAAAAAAAATAAAAAATGTGGAATTTTTGATGGCTTCTTTGTGAGGTACAAAGTCCTTTCCAGAACCTTTACCCTCTCTGTTCTTCAGTGGTGGAACGAGATATCAACCTTCATCTGATCTCTTGAGACCATCAGAACTTTAAATAAACAGCTGAAGACTTACCTAATCCACAACCATGAACAAAGGCAATTCCTAAAATAAACAACCTTTCTACTACTTTAAAATGTACTACTTTAAAATTGGCGTTGTGTACCGCAAGTATTGTTGACTTATGATAAATTGCTTGAGATGTGTTTAAATGCAAGTCGCTTTTGATGAAAGCATCTGCCAAATGATTAAATGTGTTTCTAAATCGTTTGACCAGACTAGTGCAAATACTCAGTTTCACACAGAGCGGTCTGTCCTGACCACTAATGAGGATCTTCCTCATGCTCTGCAAGAAAGATTCTGAGGGAGAGAGATGAGAGAAGTGTTTCACAAGCTACATGGTTTATGCATTAGCCTAGTGTCTCTGTCTATTTAAAATTTCCCTTGTAGAATCAAACATGCGATCCTCCAGTGGCAGCAGTGACAGACAGAATGCTCATGTTACCTAGGGCTGCTCCAACCAAACAGGGTTTGAAGTCCCAGCGGTACTTACCACTTTAAAACATCATAAAACTAAGTGGAGTGTGAGCGCAACATTTACTAACCTCGTCATAGAGTTAGAGGCAATGACACTGACAATGTTCTGTTTATGTAGTAGAGCAAATAAAAGATTAAGTCAAGTTCAAAAGTATTAGAATGCTTTCAGTCAATACAAAAAATCCAATCAAAAACTTGTTGCAACCAAACAGTTGATGGACCCCATTGACTTCCATAGTATGTATCTATCAACGGTTTTGAGGGTGTCAAAGAAGCCATAATAATATTTAAATTGATCTTTTTACTTGACAAACTGCTGGGTAGTAACTGATTACATGTAATCTGGATTACGTAATCAGATTCCAAAAATTAAGTACTTGCCCTTAGATTACATTTAATACATTTTAAAATACTCATAATCAGACTAGTTACATTTTTATTGATTCCATTGTAAATTATTCATAATTTATTGATTATACTTTTTTTTTTAAAGTCTACGGCTTATATGCGTTCAGAAGGTCTTCCAGTTTTGTGGATTTGCACCGAGACCCACAGCATTTACAGAACTCATTTCACTTTTAAAATGTTTTTTTTCTTCTCAACATTGCATCTGATCACCTCCATATTAATTATTTGAATTATCACTCAGTGAGTAATTTAAGTATTATTCTTTGGAAATGTACAAATTTACATAATTTCACATTTACATACTATACAGGGATTCCCCCCCAAAAAATTTCAGTTGAACCACTTGCAGCTCCACCACAATATCGTCTGAGAAAGTGTATTTAATATGCTTCATGTTTTTGATAATGGAATATATTTTCAAGATTATCCTATTCAATCAATGTGATAAATGAGTTAAGTCAAAAGTAATTGATTACATTACCTTACAAACCACAATTTTTGCCATTTAATTTGGATTCAGTAGACTCAAATTACTATCAAGTAATCTACCCAGCACTGTGAATAACCCCACTGCTCACAGACATTACCTGACTGTGTACTGCCATCTGTCGTCTGGTTCAGGTTACTGCACGAACAGGTCAGCAACAACATTTCAGAACAGTCACATTAACCATCCTTCAAAAACCGCAACAAATGATTTTTATTTCAAAAAAGTGACCTTTTCAAACACACTTCTGTTTCATTACTGCACACTGACACGCAACAAATCAGATTCCCTAAAAGGAACACAAAGGATAAAAAAGGAACTTGTTCAAAACAATGAGTTTGTTTTTTTGGATCTCCTCTCTTTTTAAACTAAGATATTTGCAGTGACAACAAATAAAACAGGAAACAAACAGTGAGGACTTTGCTCTCTCTATCTCTCTCTCTCAAGTATTCACACAAGCTTTCATCCAAACGTGAGGAAGATCCTAAAAGCACTCCAGATCGGCTCGGAGATTAGCTTACAGGCGTCTTGTCTCCATTTTCGACTACTTTTCTCTTCTCCTTCACTTTGAAAACATTCGCTCTGTAAAACTTCAGTTCTTTTATGCTCTCCTGGATGTCTTCCAGCGCTCTGAAAATTCAAACAGACACAACAGTATTCTGAGATCAGACAAAACAGCTCTCCTTTAGGGTTTAATATTTATGAAGTACATCGAAGCCTCTCCTGCGATGCTGAATGTGGCATTCAATAATACAGCTGTGAAAGACCTGTTAAGCACACAGACCTGTGCGATGCTTTTTTCTGCGGTGCGAGACCGTACTCCTCTGGATACCATCGTCTGGGAAACAGAATGGAAAAAAAAAAAAGTATTTTGACATCAACTTCTTCCTGCACTTGCTGAAGCACGTCTGAATGCATTAACGTGGCAACAGCGGCCGTTCGGGAATCTGATAAAACCTAAATGGGGAACAAACCTGGACAGCTCTTTAATGGTGCTCACGTCTATAATGCGATAGTGAAGATGTCTCATGAACTGCGGCATGAACTTATCCAGAAACTTCTTATCGGCGTGAACGGAGTTCCCTGTGGACGAAGAGGCACAATTTGACACCCGTGACATGCAAGAGAAACAGCAGCAGCTGGTGTCGTGCGTTACCTGCGAGAGGACACTGTCCGGGTGGCGTGTGCTGTCGGACGAAGGACAGGAATTCGTACTCTGCCTGCTGGAGAGTGATGTGGCTGTCCCGGACAGCCTGCGTCAAGCCTGACTGGCAACACAAATCACAAAACACACATCAAGCTCATTCAGGCGAAACAGGAAACACTCCGAATGTGCGTCAATCTGTAGTCACCTTCCCATGATGCTCTTTGCACCAGTCTGACATGCCGTCAAGCAGATCATCTGGTTGGTTGATGATCAGATTTGGCCCCTAACAACAACAAAAAAGAAGGTTATAGCTTTGAAGAGCCAGTATGGGCATATTTTGTTTTTATTTGGTGGTGGTGGTGAGGAGTGAGACATATACGAGACATTAGAGGAAGGTGGAATTTTGGGGAGGGACATTCCCGTTCTAGACCGTATTTGAAAGAACAAATTTGTAGTGCAGAATGAGTCAATATTTTAATTCATTTAATTTTTGTTAAGTTGAAGACATTTTTTTCTCTATTGATGTTGTTTGAGATGTATAGGGGGTTACGGGTTGTAATGTTTTATTAGACTTATGCTCAACTATTTTGTGTTTGTACTTTATTATTCATTCTATTGGTCATTGGATGGTTTCCGTTTCTGTCTCATGACCTTTTTTTAACTTTTTTTGTTCTTCTCTCCTACGCACCTACACCTGCAGGTGTGCGTTGGTAATAGTTAATTGAGAATGTGTGACATAAAATCAATAAATTCAAAAAAGACATTCTCTCACTTTTTGACACGCACACACAACCTCCAGGCCAATCACAGTATTTGTTTATAAAACATAAATTATAGGGAATCCAAAAGCCTCTATATATATTTATAGAGAGCTATGGCATTACACAAGTTTTTAATTGTTAACGCATCCAGATGGCACTATTCTCACTTCAAAAAAATATATTTAAAGGCCTTCACTCCATTTGAATCTGAAAATTTGCAATTATTTAAAAACAATTATATTCATTTTAATGTAAAAAATAGCTTATATAAAATTTGTATAAATATTGCATAGTATCAACAAAATCTATTATATTACATTAATATATTGCATTGATTTTCCTGAAAAAAAAAAAAAAGTAGTAGTTACATTTCAGGACTTTGGTCACTTTTTTTTTTATCTTGTTACAGCATTTTTTGATACAACATTTGTTGATTTAAATGTAGTTTTTACCTAAACTTGAACTTAAAAGCCAATTCTGGCAATTTATAAGTGCATGTAGTATATAGATCACCTCAAATCCAACAAAAATGGATCTGGATAAAATCTGGATATGCAAAAAAAAAAAAAAAAAATCTGATTTTTGCTGGAGACTGAACATGGCCCAGTTCTCACTGCATGGGACTTTTATAACAAGCAAAAAGAATCACCAACCTCTGCAATGATGTTCAGGTCAGAGTCTGTAACTATGCAAGCCATCTCAATAATCTTATCCTTCTCGATATCCAGCCCTGTCATCTGAAACAAGAAACACATTGATATGCAACCCTGAAAACCAGTCATTCAACCTATGACTGCACAATCACTTGTCAGTCCAAATATATTTGCAAAGAGTTCCTGGATAAAAACTGCGTAGGGTGAATCCAAAACCAGAGACTGTGTGCAAAAACTTGTAAACAAACAGGTCAGCTGCAGTGACTAGCCCAAATATTATCCAAAGAAGTATGAACAGACTGTACTGGACTTGCTATATAAGCAGATGGCATGTTTGAAAAGGGATGCAATCATTTCACATACTATAAAACGAAATACTATAAAACTATGCAAATTCATTCAGCATCGATCTGCTGTCAAATACTGTGGTCATACATTGTTTCTGTTAAAACATCTTGATTTTGACTTAAAATGTGAATCAGTTAAATCATGTAAAAAGACTACTGTGTTGTTTATTGTGTTGTTCAACCGCTGTTTACCTCCAGATCCACCCAGACCATCCGCTGCGCCACGGACTGTGACATCTTCCTGCTGTGAGGTCGTCTTGACATCAAACCCTTGGCGAGCACAGAGGTACATAGACTGAAGAGAGAGAGGCTGTGGGCTGTAAACACTGGTGGGAATGCTTTAACCCGCTGTGATGACACGCAGACTCGAGTCAGGACTCTTAATGCTGAAACACGCGCTGCGGTTGCACTCCACATGTGTGCCCGCATACTGACGTCTTCCGAACGCAAGTGTCGTAAATACCAGCGCGGCGCAACAGTAGGTCAGCGGCAGATAAGTAAACTCCATGGTAACAGAATACGCGCTTTACTAGTTGACCAACAATGTTAATTTAAATGTTTTTAATATATTTTTGCACTTGATGTAATTGATGGTAAATATTATTATTATTATTACATATAACGTGTGCGTGTGTGTTCTGTTCATTTATAATGTATATTTTAATAATACATTTAAAATAATAGTACATAGCCTAATACATTTAAATTATAACTGTATATTATTAACACATTCATTGTTGTTATTAGTAGTAGTAGTAGTAGTATTTTTGTATTTTTGTTTGGGTCATTAAATAGAATTATAACATGTATTTTATGTATTTATTTAAAGTCTTAAACATGGTACATAAACTGTATATAAGCATACAATGTTTTGTAATCTATACTGTACCTTCAATTATCATGCCAATAAAGCTTAACTTTGGTTTATTGTTGTGAATAATTTTGTGATTTCACGTGGACAAAATAGATGCAGTAACGCACTTTGGCCATAAGATAGCGCAAATGGACCATCACTGGGCCTGAATACACACAACATTATGGAAAATATAGCACATCCCATATAGACACGAGTTTATCATTCGATATCTCGAAATCCCAAAATCCAAAGTTTAGGTTTGTCTATTTATGTCTATTTTAGTATTTAAAGAGCTTATCTTTGACTAAATGTTGTCAGGGTGAAATAGCCTATCGCTTCATATTTGTGCACACAGCCACTGGTCCCTAATAATTACCTACTTAATGCTTGGTGTATATCATTTATTTGTGGTGTAATACAGCTTTCACGTTCAAATCAAGCTACATGGTCACCTAATCAATTCTGTAGTGGCTACTGCCCCTGCTGTGGATATAAGATCTCAATTCTAACACTAATAGCCAGACAGGACCGTAAACATCATATTTCACCACTGACACAGATAAGAATTTAATGGCTTGGAGTCACCCTGTGAAGTAATCTGTGTGATAAAAGCAACGACCTCCTTCAGACCAGTCTGACGGGAAATAGATAGATAGATAGAGAGAGATAGAGAGGGGGGGGAGAGGGGGGGAGAGGGGGGGAATTAGACTTCAGATTATGATGATGTCTTTCCCCTTCTCTCTCTCTGATGGTTGTAGTCTAATAAAAAGGCAGGAGAATAATTAGTAGAGTCGTAGAGCGCTGCTGATGGTGAAGCTCGCCGTCTGATGGCACTAGAGTAATGCGGCATGGGAAAGGCCTCATGATGGGAAGACAGGCTTCATTATTCCTCTCCCTCAGTTTCTGTTTTGCTCAAACGCACACTCGCTCGCACAAATTCAAACAAGCGAACTGAAAAAAAATGATGAAACAGAAGGTAACCTGAGTTCAGGGCAAGATAGCCCCACCACCCCCTTTATATTGACGTCTTCTTCTTTTATTCAATTGAAGAGCATTAATGTCCTGGAAGTAATGCACTCGCATTTCAACGTGCAAACACCTCTTTGAATATCTCGAATAGATGTTAAACAGGTTTGCACATTGCACTATTATCGTCTCTTGTAGCCTAAGTGGAGGAATATATGTTTTGCCGACAAAACACGAGCGTTTCTGAAGGCTGTTGTCACCATTGTGTTTAGTTTAATTTAGTTCAAGGACTTTTAGTTTGTATTTCTTAAGTGCATGCCTTCCATTTGTTTGATTTCCTGCCTCTCTTCAATTACAATGGTCAGTTTAGTTGTGTTTGCTAATGGCTGTTCGCCTGTTTTTGAGAATACTTGCTATTAAAGTTTGTTGAGAACTTTATTCATCTGTTTTCATCTGTCTGCTTGCAAACTGTGGGAGTTTATTTAGTCAATTTCTAGAAACTTCCATCGAGTGAGTTTGAGGCACAGATCCACAGACCCAAAATAAAAACATTTTTGGTTCTCCAAAGAACTTTTCAGTGAGCAGTTCTTTAAAAGAACCATTTTTATAGTGTCAAGAACATTTTCATGATCTAAAGAACCCTTTTCCACTATAAAGAACCTTTGGTGCTATGGAAAGGTTCCATGAATGTCAAAGGTTCTTCATGGAACCGTTGATGCAAATAAAGAACCTTTATTTTTTATAATCTGAAGCTAATACAAGAGTTAGTACGTGTAACAGAAGCCAGCTAGAAAGAGCTGTGCATGTAAACCTCACTCCCTTGGCCTCAAGAGGCTCTGCATTTCACCCATCCAAGTGCACACACACAGCAGTGAGTATTGAACACATATATATCACCTTGGGGGGGTGAGTGTAATGGAGGCAAGCTAAGCTAGTAAGAGCTGTGTGTGTAAACCTCACTCCCCTGGTCTCAAGAGGCATGTTAGAGACTGCAGTCTTTAGCATTCTTGTTAGTGCGCCTGCCTCTCATGCCAGAGACACCGCTTCAAATCCCCTCTCGGAGCGGGGCGAGTAGGACCAGTTACATGCGCTTGATGAAAAATGCAAATGTTAGCAGCATTGGTGTCTTAAAAAAGGGCCACGAGGGTCGTGTTAAAAAACGACCCTTCGTGTCCGACATCCTGGAAGATGTTTGGGGTTGAGCCATGTCATTACACAGGGGCTCAAAGTGATAATCCAGCAAATGGATTTAAGCTCTTGAAAGCTACTAGTGCATGTCCTAATGCATCCGTCACTTCTGAACTCTCGCCAGATAAGAGGACGGAAAGCGCAGGCTGCAGCCATAAAGTGGACAGACTAATGCAGGCTGGGCGTCTGATATCATCCACAGCACAGATCAGCTCACCCACAAACTGCCACTGTCACCAACAGCCGCCGCATAGGTGAAAAGGAAATATATTTAAATTGTGCTTTTTTGGACATACTTAATATATTTAAATTGTACTATACTAAGTGCATATTAAGTGTATTTCAAGATATGCTTAAGATCAATTTTAAGCTATTTGCAATATATTTTAATATATTAAACTGTGCTAAAATGGAACCACTTCAAGTACATTTAGTGCATTTAAGTGTATTTGTTTACAGTTAATTTAAAATATAATTTCATATTTCTTAAACTAGTTAGAATATATTTGAAGCTTCATTTTAATGTACTTCAAGAACATTTAAATAGCATTAAAAATGTATTAGCATTACACTAATAGTTTATTATAAAGCTGTTTTATTCAGTATTCAAAATGGTATATTAAAAGTGCAAAAATAATTAAATATTAATGTTAAGACATACACAGACTCTGAAATCAAGAAAACCTTAACATGCTATCTTGTTTGCAAAACAAATACATTGCAAAGTACATTGCAAAATAAATATATGAGTACATTTAAAAAGTACAGCAGCATATATAATCTCTTGAACAAAATACATAATAACAAAGATCAGTGAAATGATATGGCAGAGCTATATTTATATATATATATTTTTTAGAACATTTCAGTTATACCTGTATTACTGAAAAGTACACTATGAATATTACATCACTAAATAATTAAGCATCTGCAATGCAATTTTCTGAAAAAATGAAAATAAAAGTTACGGAAAAACAATGTGCAGAAGTGAATAAAGTGAATAAAGGAACAGAAGAGTTTAAATGTCACATCTTCATTTTCTAAATGAAATTTTTAGTATGCTTACTGCAATGCTTAATAATAGTTGACAAATGTTTATAATACATTATAAGTTGGTACATTGTAAATGTAAACAATGTTTTTCAAAATATTACAAGAAGATAAATACTTGTAAGATAAATAATAATTGTAAGATAAATACATAAATATTTAAGCGTTCCTAAGCGTTTATAAAGTATATATATTTTAAACCCACTAAAAGCTTAATCATTTTGCTACGTTATTACACAAAGTACACATAAAATATACTTTAAGTAAGAGTAACATAAGTATGGTTTGTGTAAATACACTAAAACTTCACTAAAAGTTTGTTTGTGTTTAGCATATTTCTTAAAAGTGTAACTAAGCATATTTATTACCAAAGTACTTATAGTATACTTTTTTAGAAATATATTAAAAGTATGCTTGTGTTTAGCATATTTCTTAAAAGTGTAACTTTAAGCATATATTTATTACCAATGTACTTCTAGTGCACTTTTTAGAAATATATTAAAATGAAATTCAATGTATTTTTAATGCACTTCAAATAAGCATGTTGGGAATACAAATGTATTATAAACACAATACTTGAATTTCAAGTCTATTTAATTCTACGTTTTTTTCACCTGGGATATCAAAACCATGGAGACATTTATTTTAAAAGCATATCTTTCCTTCTGGATAAATGCCTGAAGTTCCCGATTCTGAACTTTTGGCTGGATCTTTGTTGATCCAAATGATTTGGCCACAACTTATTTCTAAAATCGGAAAATCGACAGGCTTAAGTCTGAAGTGCTTTCTGCTTCAAAGAATCCAAGGTGCAGGGTCACAGGAACCCATTAAAACTGTAAAAAACAATCCCAAATGATTGATTTTCAGAGCGTCGGCTGTGTGCACCTTACTGTAAGGTGTAATTGCGGAGCAGACACATTCAGAGCTGAGTGCTACATGGAGGGCTGATGTGTCATGGAATGTTTTTAAGGTGATTTGTTGATCTTTTATCTTTAAAGGGTTTTCGCAGGAAGGCGGTTTATGAGCTGAAAATGCTAGTTCAGCTCTTCACTGACACTTAAAGGAATAGTTCAAAAAAAAAAACAAAAAAAAAACATTCATTTACTCACTCTCACATTGTTCCAAACCTATATGTCTTGGCAGAATGCGACTGGTGCACTACTCTTCAAGATGGATATTAGTAAACGAAGACAGAATTAGACTTTTGGAACTATCCCTTTAATGAGCCTCTCTGGATCAGTCTTTTTCCTCCCCAACACCTCTGGTCCTTAGAATTATGGTTTTCTCAGAGCAGCAATAGCATTTTTATGTATTTGTTCTGATCGGCTGTCAAGATGTCTGTGTTCACACTGTGGGCCAAAGTTTCTTGCACTGCTTTTCACAAGCGGTTCTCCCTCCTGCTGAATCTTCAGCGCCTAAAAATCATATTTTACCTGGGCTGTCTGCGTTGAATGTGATGCAATAATAAGGCGTCTACTGTGAAATAACGTCTAGAAGCATCTTTCTAATGAGTTGTCTTTGCAGGCTGTACGACGTATAAACAAACATACAACGTGACCAGTGCGGTTCGATTCAAGAACAAATGACTCTTATGAGAAGGTTTTTTTCAGTAAATTAACTTAACGCCCACTGTCGCGAATTTGCAACAAACCCCTTCCATTCAGACTGCAGGCGAGATCGCGTGTGTTTTCCCCCAATGCCTGTTTGTGCACATTCGATACATACCTAGGAACATTTTGCACGCACTGGTTTCTCGTAGGAGCGGTCGGAGTGGGAACTACATCCGGTTCACCGAAGCTAATATTTTGGTTTGCAAAATCCGCATATCAAGGGCGCAAATGTGGAGAAATTGCCCAAAATGAGTTAAGTTGTGCTAAGATAAAAATATGTACCAGCTTATTGATTGCTTCTATAGCTATGTTATTCATATAGACTTCATGTGACGAATATTTTTTACGTACTTTGTAGATTTCTGTTTGTAGCAAATTTGCGACATTGGGCCATAACGGCTGGATTGGGCTAATGGCTACATATTATAATAATGCTGTATTTAGATGATTTCAGCCAAAAAAAATGTATTTATTTTTTTTCACAAAAAATAGCATGTTAGGATATAACACTATAAGAATATATAATGTATGCACTGGAGAAACAAGGAAAGAGTTAAACAGAGTGTAACATAGAATGTATAAAAACTACTGTCATACTGTCAATGTTAGGGAGTAGGAGAGTGTTTTGTTTCTTGCTGTTGTCAAGATTCATTAATTTGTCAATTAAAGTTTATAAGTTCTAACAACTTTGTGCCATGAATAAAATCTACATACCTGAGATGGGAAAATGTGTTTTATTAATTTTACCATTTTGTAAAAAAAATTACCCTAAATGCCTGTTGTCGCAAATTTGCAACATACCAAAATTTCTATTTATTTGTTGTGCAAAAGTGAAATTGATAATCTCAACATTATTTACCATCTACTTAAAGGCAAAAACACACATAATTTTTTTTTATATATACAGCTATATAAATTCGGGCGTTAAGGGGTTAAAAAATGTACAGCGTGACCACTGTAGCCTGTTATGAGTCGGTCTCTTTTAGTGATTTCATGAGTTTGCACTTACATACAATCAGATATAGTACAGAATTTGTGTATTTGGTGTGAGAGTGTACAGCCCTATGGACAAGCACACATTTAGGGGAATCACTCACTCTTATGGTACCCTGAAAAGTATAGAACTTTATAAACAATGTTTGTATTGAACGTAATAATCTCTGATTAGTACAGTTGCTCACAAGCATTCATCATAGACTGACAAATTTAATCAATCACTACTCTGTCTTCTCAGGACACAAATACAGCTAAGTAGCCTACTGAATGTAAATAGACTTTGAACTCTCTGAGAGAGAGAAAAAATATTCAAAAGCTGTTTTCTATTCAGAGGGAGTGAATCTTGTGTGTGCAGGCAATCAAAAAACGTGTTGTTGTCCAAGCTGAGACAGGGAAGGAGATCAAGGGATCATGTCACACTCTTTTTTTGTATTTTAAAGCTCGCCAACACAAAGCCTGAAGGTCAAATCATGCCTGGCGTCTAATCACTCATCCGTTGGCCTCCTGCTGTGATTGGTGCCCCTGAGGTGAGGGCAGGGCCTCTTGCGAAATCCCAAATACCAGAGCAGAATTATTTGTTTAGTTTAGCCAAATGCCACCTGAATGAGAATGAGCACTTCTGATTGGAGGAGAATTGCTTGAAAGGGAAATCGAATACTCTTAAAGGCAGGGTAGGTGATTTGTTCCAGAAACATTTTTTGTTATGCTGGTTGAAAGTCTCTTCACATCCTGATAGCAATCACTAAGTGAAGTGGTCTAAAGCCCACCACACTGCAAGATAATCGGAGCAAGATAATTTCTCCCCTTCTGACAATCCTAGGTAAAGTCCCGATTATCTTGATGGTTCTACAGATTATTTTATCAGATTCCTGTGGTGTGAGGTGTGTTAAGAGACACTAAATCTGCTCGGAGCCACCCATGTTGAATATTTGCGATCAGAAATCTTGTTGTGTGCGGGGAACCCCAAGGACAAACGCACACACACTCTGGAGATTATCATGTGAAACGAAACAATATCCAATCAGGAAGCGAGCTGACGGAAGAGCTCACGCTGTACAGGTAAAGTCCATGTTCACACCGTCTCCGTGACTTCATCTAAAAAATTTTTCCCCCTGCAAATTTTCTGTAAAAAGCAGTCCATGCTCTATAATGCGTTTTTTTACTATAAAGTCACGTTTGCTGAAAGAGATTTTGCGAGATTTCCCGTGTTCACAGTCAGGACTCTGAAATACTGAAACAAAACGGTTAAATCATGTTTGTGGCCTCTCACACTTTGAAAATCTTATAAGATTTTTAAAAAATATTTTGCTGAGGCTCAGCCTTAAATGTATTATGTGTGTATATATATATCATCTGTGGAAGGCGTAGGACCATAAAATGTGCGTCCAATGAATCATTGCATTCGGTCTGAATGCAGAGTTAGACAGATGTCAGTCACCGAACGCCGCATACGAAACAGCAGCCGCCTTTTACAATTCCTCCTCAACCAAAACAATGGGCTTATGCTGCGCTCACGCCATACTGTAACTTGGAAGAGATGGAAACCTGTGACGCTATACTCAGAGCGGTTTGTGACTTTATGTGTTTCAATGGCAAAACTACCAATGCCGAAATTAATCTGCAGCAGTCAGGTAGTACAGGTTAGTTCTCTTTAAGTTATGTTCATTATTATTGTAATGTTGTGTGCTTTCAGACATGAGGTAGTTTATGTCATGTTTTGAAGGAGGCGTGGCTTTGGAGACACTCTGAACGGAGGGTGGGATATTATGCTTTCAAAGCTAGCTCGCTATTGCTAGCCTCTCCAAAAATGACCTACCCTACCTTTAACTCAGAAGGTACACTCACATAAACATGCACTGCAATATTTACAAAATCAAAAATCAAAAATGTCAATATTTTTTTAAATTGATGAGACATCTGTAATGTTTTGGAAGATAAACTTTTCCTCACAGCTGTGTGGGTGTAACAGTCATCATGAAAACAGTAGATGCAGGTTTATGTTGCTCATCTTCACTTGTGCAAGTGTCTGTGGTTTCCTGGGAAACGTGAAAATCCAATCTGATAAATTGTTTAGTGGCCTATATGTGAAACCTGTCACTGCAGAAATACAGACTGAAGATGCTTTAAAGACAGCTTCGCAACATGACTCATGGTTATTCCATACTGTAACATGGTCTAGGGCCATTTTGAGCATTCCTTAATACCCCAAACATCATATTCTAGGCTGTTTAAGACAGTAGAAATCAATGGTACCATTGATTGAACAACTTTATCTGTTGCTTCAAGTACTCCAGCATCTTCTACATTTTCCATTAGAGAGCAAGCCACATACCTGGAGAGAGTTCATGGGAAGAATTATAAAAATGTTGTTTGCCTAAAAATGTTGCTCTCAGATGCCTGAACAAAAAGTCAGTAATAAGAAATCTGGCCATGCAGAATTCTTTTGACATTTGACATTCATAAACTTCTACAAATGTTGGATGCTTGATTATTATGCAATAGTATTATATATAGTATTATATTATACAATTACATACACTCTTGAGAATGAAGGATCCAAAAGAGTTTTTTACAGCACTGCCATATCGCTTTTTTTCTTATTGTGAAGAACGTTTTAACAATTCACAGTACCCTTTTCCACTATAAACAACCTTTTGTGCAATGGAAAGTTTCTATGGATATTAAATGTTTCTTCATGGATCCATATATGCCACTAAAGAACCTAAAAATGTATAATATTTGGGCTAATTAGATTATGCTTTCAGCTACTAAAACACTATATTTCTCTCAGTATATTTAAATCCACAAATCAGCACAACAGCACTATTTAAGGTCTGCAAACTAGTAAGCAGCCATTTAGTACACATTTATCCAAACTGACACATAGTACACGTATTAGAGGAACAATCTCCCTGGAAAAGGAGTTTTATTATATATGGAGAAAACTAGCTATTAGCACTGACATTAATTTGCAGTTTTTCATAAGGCACAGTAATTATAGGAATAATGCAAAGTGCCTTGCTGAAAAGCTCACTCCATAAGGCTTGAACAAGCAACCTTCTAGTTGCCAGCCCTGATCTTTAGCCTTAGCATTCTGTAACATATTGGCCAAGAGTCCCATAATACATTCTGATGCACAATTAAAGCCATGTTTAACCCATTACCCACTGAACAAACAGACTCTCTTGGCCTGCACGGGTTACAGCGAGACAACATTTATGCAATGTGACCAATCTGAATTACTCAATTGTAAGAACTTTTGAGAGCTGTGAGTTTGATTAATTAAATACAATCAGAAACAATGCAGCATTGGACAATCCAACACAATCTCAAGACAATTCGTAACTATTTTACGTTTTGCTGAATTAGTGGCTAATTCGTACAAATTCGTACGATCTCATTCGAACGTTTTCATACGATCAGTTTAAACCCCAGTGACGGGTAGGTTTAGGGGTCGGGTTAGGGGTGTGCCTTTATAATGAGATTCAATTGAATCGGAGGTTTTTATTCTAATCAAATCATATGAATTCATATAAAATCACCATCTCGTAAAATACTTTTACTTTTCCCGTGAGTTGGACAATCTTCAGTGTTTTGGGGGGAAAACTACATTTTTATTGACTTCTATTTATACACATACAAATGCTAGAGACCGGAAACACAAGCTCATGCAAAGAAGTTTCACATTTTGTAATTACCATAATTGCGAGATTCCAACGTTTAAAAAGCGTTCACATCCTCGTAACTTGTAATTACAACTTGTAATTTCCTAGAACGTGACGTGTGATTTGTATCATGTGAAGACGTGTGACCAATAGAAGATCGATAAGTCATGGCGCGATGGCTGAATTAAAAGAACACACATTCATGTGCTCAAAGTCTAGTGTGATCACGGCTCTAATGGAGTTTCTGTCTCACAGAGACTAAACATGCTGGGTTATTTCAACATATGTTTGGGTCAAATATGGACAAACCCAACCGTTGGGTTTAAAAATTTCATTCAAAAATATAAATGGTTGAGTTTGTCCATATTTGACCCAAACATGTGTTGAAACAACCCAGCATTTTTAGATTATAAGGAGTTATGACTCATATGAGTCATCTGAGTCAAAAATGAGTCATCTGAACAAAACAATTAAACGTGAATCAGACTTTCAAATACTATTGCACCAGGTATTTTTTAACAAATATCTCATCAGTTTGTAGCCTTGGAAACCAATTTGATTTATTTTGCACTTTCATATATCTGATTTGACATCAATTTGAAACTGACATAAGACTATTCCAAGCTGTTTTAGAAATGCTGTAGTTTTGCCTCTTTACAACCAATCTTTGGCATTAGACTCCAGTGGCCGAGGTAATTTCCTTTTTCGAAGAATTTCCTTTCAAGCCGAGCATTCATCTGTGCAGACAATGAGGAATTAGTTTAACTCAGTCCATTCTAGCACTCATTTCTAGAAGCACCGCTTTCACCCTGGCTTTTAAAAGCTAAACCTTCATTTTAAATGAAGGTCCCCATACCCTTTCCTTTAATTAAAAACCCCAAACCCAAAGGCACAGAAGAACGGCACCTAAATCAATGGGGAATTTAAAAGGTTGGACCTTTTCATTTAGAAGATTTTTAAAAGTCAGTGGATCTTTGCGAGATTTGATGCTCTGTTTGAATGTCTGGGAAATGGCACTCTTTTATCGGCACAGTCATTAACATCTCTGTTTCAGTCTGACGACTTCCAAAAGAATCCATGTAAATCCCTCAGCTGAAATGAAACTGTAAAACACGCTCGTGAGGGACTGGATTAGCACGAACACAGCTTTGTATGCCGTCAGCGTGCGGGGTCAACCAATGCCGGCATTTTCCAAATGTCAATAAGCACACTGTGATTTATCTTTAAGTCTAGTTGCAAAGTGCCCGTGTCAATAACAGCTGTTGATGGAGCGTCTGTTCGTGTGCTTTCTCAATGGCTTATAATTTATGTAGAACATAAAATACACAGACCACGGCTGATTTGTGGGTCAGCAGAATCAGAGGCCGTGTCAAAGATGTAATTGAGACCTTTGAGATTGATGTCTCCCTCATATATAAGGCCTGTGACTTATTTCTACAAATTTGCATTGGTTGTAATTTTTTCATTTTAGAACTACTGATCATATACACATGTCGTATACCTCTCCAAAAATGTAACTATGCACATTGCATCTACGTTGACTCTACCAGTTGTGATCAGTCCTCTTTACATAAAAAAGATGGACAGCATTTGCTGGTCAAAATGTGTAAATAAATAGCCTACAATGAAAAAAATCAATCCATTTATAAATGACACACATTACAAACCAATTAAAATGTTTTCATGAAAGTAGGATCTATTAAATGTAATCTACAAATAATTAAAAACATTAAGTATGACTGTTCTGTAAAATTAGTGCTCTATTATTAATGCGTAGTGCTTGTTTTGTGCGTTGTTAGGCAGGGCTTGGTAAACTAGGTCAATTAGAAGCAATTAAATATCATTCTCCTTTGTTTGTATTATACACGCATAAGTATTAACATTCATTACATTAATAAAAAATTAACCTACTTTATATAACTGAGATCAGTTAAAATCATTATCTACGGCTTGCCATAGGCTACTCGTTTAGGGGTTCATTCTGCGAACCATCTGAATTTTGAAACATTCGAAACAGTATGACGTAACGGTCTCGTTTGTTGAAATCACATGTCTTGGCAAGTTCCCGAACCACTCATTTGTGTTTCGAACAAAGTGTTTCGAAGCTCTGTTCCATCAAAAAAATAGTCACATTACTGGAAGCTTCTGAAAGCAGTGAGACTGATTCCACACGGGTTGGACTGAGACAGCCTTTAACCAAAAACGAACTATAGCAATCCGAACGTTTTTGTTTATCCAAGCACATAAATGCTTATATCTTGGTAACCTCACAGCAACATACTAAAACACAATAGCATTGTGTTGGCTTCCAAAAATGCAAAAATCTAATTGGTTAAACTGCTTTTGAAATGTTATTATGAGTCCAATAACTTGACTCGAGGTTTGTTTGTTGGCAATCATAGCCGGTGTAAATTTATGCAGAGCAAGTGGTGCAGGTAACAACATGTAACTATTTAGGGATTTACTTTGATTCTCAGTCACAAGGGGTTCCAAGTGGAGTATGTTTGTACACGAGCGAGTCAGCGCTTGCACTTTCTGCGAAGGCTCAGGGTTTAAGTTGTGGATTAAAGTACCTTGCTACTGTTCTATAGAGTAGCCATTAAATCTATCATATGCTACGTACGGTATCATTAGTAATCTATCCATTAAATATAGGTCACAACTTCAGAACGTGGTTAGAAGAGCTGGAAAAATAATTGCCATGTTGCCCCCATTTACTCTTCAAAAGATATTTCAGAGGACTGTAAAGATGCAGAGCCTTATATTGGTGATTCAAGCCATATTCTTCATAAAGAGTATGAACTGATGCCCTCATTTAAATTATTGAACAATTATAAATGAAGAGTGTGTAATGTGTTTTTTCTTTCTTTTCTTTTCTTAGGTGTAGGTATAATGGAATATTAGAATGATTGAAGTAGGGCATCTGGAAATGTTATGCAATGTTTCGTCTTGTGTTATATGATTCTTGAATGCAACTGTAGATGGTTTGTAATTGTGTTGTGGGTTGATGGTGTGTGTTCACCTGCTCTCTCGTTTGCCCAAGACAAATTTGTCCCAAGGGAGACAATAAAGGTCAACTAACTAACCAACTAACTAACTAACTAACTAACTAACTAACTAACTAACTAACTAACTAACTAACTGACTGACTGACTGACTGACTAAACTTTCATAAGGTGAAGAAAAAATCACCCACTCTCTCCCTCTCTCTTCATTTTCCCTTCTTTAAAATGCTGATAATGTCAACCTAATTAGTCTGTGATTGTGCAATCATGAACAATTATTGGACCATCCTCATGTGCATAATACAAATGACAATTAATTACAGATGGTAATTGTCAGCATTTGGTTTGCGAGCAGGTATCACGCCGTGAGGTATTTCAGACCTCATCAGCAGAACGAGACGGGGATTTGCAGCTCATCGGCTTTCATCGTGCATGAAGCCATCCATCGGGGGAAGTGGGTGTTTGGTTGCTTGAGCTCTGTAAAAAAAATTGTTGTTGTTGTTGTTTTTTTTTGTTTTTTTTTGCTGTAATTTTGTGTTGCTGTTTTATAATACATTATCATAATGTAGCTATTTCATTTGCAAGTATTAGGTTTGTCCTGAGTGAGAGAACATTTGAATTTAAATCTCATAATATGAATTATACAGTCAAATAAAGGTTTAGAAAATTTATGCTCTGCAAATAGGGTGTTTAATTGAAAGAAAACTCTTTCATTTTTCACCACATCTGAAAGAGTAGATAACCTTAAACATACATCTGAAAATGAATGCACCAGCATCAACAATACAGTCTGAGATTAAGAGATATTTCATCGACAGTTAATGTGGTCTTTGTGTCCAAAACAGAAGTTTAACCTGCTCCGGATTTTCCAAAAAAGACAAGGACAAACTCATTCAAAAGACATTGCAATTAAGTTCTAAAGCAGAGCGAGCCAATTAAAGCTAAAGTTTTACAAAAACATCTGTGTAGACCATTATGGTCATTATCTGTGAATAAAGATCAATCCATGAAAGACGCTTTCAGCTGGAACGAATGACTCATTCATGAGTAATTTGAGCTGTGTAAAAAGGCTGGATGGGGGATATTTGTGATACTCCAGGTCAACAGAGAGAACAATGGGGGCTGAAAAAAATAATAATTGACATGCATATTGATTTGTGAGGGTCCCTTAGAGACCTCAGAGACAAAATGTTAGTTTGCCATTGACCAGCTCAACTGCCTCTGATATTAATTACAAAAGGCAAGGACGTGTCCATCATCCTAAAGGCACCCAAACACTACAAGATTATCGGTTCGATTTTGGGCCCAAGTGTCCAAGGTAAAGTCCAGATTATCTTGATGGTTCTACTTATTATCTTACCATTTTCCTGTGTTGTGAGGTGTGTTAAGAGTGAAAATTCACAAATCAGAAATCCTGTTGTGTGTGGAACCCCGAGGATAAACGCACATGCACTCTGTAGATTGTCACATGGAACAAAACGATACCAAATCAGAAAGCTGACGGAAGACGGGCGTATACGATTTCATCCCTGCCTTTTTCTTTTACTTATTTACCACACATTTTCTGTAAAAAGCAGTTCAAACACTATTATCACATTTATTTACTCTAAAGTCACATTTGACCAAGAGATTTTGTGAGATTTCCCATGTTCATAGTCGGGTCTCTGGTTGTTTGTGAATGGAATATGTTAGTGTGTGTGGTGTGTGTCTCGGCCACATTGTGACACTCCACACACTATAGGAACAAAACTGTTAAATCTATGATTTTTTTTAGTCTGGCCCAGCCTTAAATGTCTTGCTTAAATAGGGGTAAAATCTTTAGCCCATCCGTTTCCTGAAACCCAGATGATTGACTGCTGCCAAAATAGGAAGAATACAACATAACAAACTTTTATTGGACTGTGTTAGGACATTTTTTACTCAAAATGAGATTAAAAATGCAAAATGCATTCAGTTTTTCTCCAAGATCATGAACTGGATGCCATTCACAGAATTAAAAATCCAATGATGAGGTCATGTATTCCAGCAGTACACTGTCACCACATGACATTTTAAGTATTTAGTTATATTAGTTAAATTTATGTATTTTAGGCCCGGTTTCACAGACAGGGTTTAGATTAAGCCAGGATTAGGCCTTAGTTGGGCACTTAAGTATCTTTTATAAATGTGCCTTAGAAAAAAAACAAAAAAAAAACATTACTGTTGTGCATCTTGAGACAAGACAATGGCACTGACATTTTTTAAGATATATCAGTGCAAGTTGCTTTCAGTTAAAACATTTTAGTCTGGGACTAGGCTTAAGCCTTGTCTGTGAAACCAGGGGTAGATCTGCTATGCTGCTGCTGAATAAATAGACAGACATAAAACTCGTATAATATCTAGGCAGGTGGAGCTGGGGGAGGTGGAGGGGTTCAGAGGAACTCTGAGGACGAGGACTAGCTTACAGCAAACACTGAACCAGACTATTTAAATATTGAGCAAGCAATTTAATTGGCTGCAGGATCAGCAGAGCCAATCGGCTTGTGCCATGCCATAATGTTGTGATTGCGTAACATCTCATAAATACTGAAAGATTGTACATTTTCAACTGTAATTATTTCGGACACTTTTTGGACAGTCAAATGCATTTTTTTTACTGACATTTTGCCTTTTTATTAGATATTTGAAAAGTCATGGAAATTAATAAAATGTTAAAAGGTCATGCAAAAGTAATGGAATGTTTTTTATAGTCAATATAAATTGTTCTAGGCATCTGTTAGACAGAACATAAGATATGATAGAACAAGCAATCACAGCAAATGATGGAGGCGATGCACAAAGCTCCGAAATCACAACCTTTTAAGTCATTTTTAAAAATCATTTGATAGATTACAGTCCACAAAGAGTCATTTCAAGCAAAGAAATACATTGACTTTAGAAATTTCCATGATTTTTCCATGACCTTTTAACATTTTATACATTTCCATGACTTTTCCAGAGCTCACCATCATACATTTCCAAGGGTGAAAATAACACTTTTGAAATTCCCTGATATTACCAGGCTTTCCAGGACAGTGTTTGTGGGACACAGTATTGTACAGTCATCCAGGTATTTCAAACATACAGAAAAATTCCAGTATATACTGCAGAAATAGTATATGCTAATTTAAACACTGTTTTTCGTTAGACATCCGTTTATATTTAGTGATAGTTGTAGGCAAATGATTCACAATTTAACCGTGCATGCGGATCTTCAGAAAAGGCCTCCCATTTGTTCATCCTCGAGTCTCCTTTGAAAGGAAATGATGAATGAACGGAGCCGAGTTCCTCTGTCACCTGATACGTCTCTTTTTTCCCCAGTTCTCCACAATGTTTGTATTTGCCCTGCTCTCAAAAAGGTTAAGCAGGGAAGTCAAGCATTCTGCTTTGACAACTCCGACACCATCAGCTGCTCAGGGGTCCCTTAACCTCGTTCAGAGCAGTTTAGCGGAGAGATGATCTAGAAGAAATCATCTTATTCTGCTGTCATGTGATGCTCTCTGTTCCTGAGCTCATCTCGACTAAAGGTTGCATAGTGATTTCTTTCCATTACATGACTTCCTCTTGCCATATGTACAGTGGGGGAAAAAAACAATACAGTGCCAGTAGACGAGCAGTTTTGAATTTATTCTTTTTTAATATTTTGTGTTGCGCTGCTAATTGCTTTGTGCTGTTGTTGAGCAGCGGGTTGATTCTAAACTTCATCGGTTCATTACACACAGAAAAAAAATGGAAAGTTTTCTACTTAATCTTCAAGATGTTCTCAAGAAAAATAACAATCTGTCAAAAACAGGGTACTATTGTTTTGAAAATTTCATTTTTCAATTTAGGAAGTTTTAATGGAGAATAAATACTTTTTAAATTAAATTTTTACTTCTTAAAATGATTTTAGTCCTTGCTTTTGTAGTGTAAGTGTAATTATCATCCCTAACAGCACCACAACTTGTTCAAACCTGCACATACTAAATATAGAAACAAATCGTAAAATATTTAATTATAGTATAGTTTTGCAAGGATTGTTTTTTTTTTTTTTTTTCGTTGCCCTTTATAACCAGTGTTAGGTAAGTTAATCTAAAAAAGTAATTGATTACTACAAATTGCATCTACAACACTGTAATTAGTTTATTGTACTAATTACTGTCTCTCTCTAAAAAGTATTGCATTACTAACTACTTTCTAAATCTCATATCAGTCTCGACCAGTTGAACAATACAAGGACAGACATGAAACTGCTCTTTTAATTCTTTCAAACAAATAATATGAAGTTGCATAAATTATTCTTGAACTGACAAACGTACGTAAAGGGAGGTTACATTAAAAACTTTGACATTAGACGTTACATTTTGATGTTAAATCCACTCATATAAATCAACTTAGATAATTAACATGGTTCAGATAACATAATATTTTGAGTTTCTGTTGATTAAATCGATCTCCATTGTATCAACTCAATTTTTATTTATTTAAATGAACTCAATATTTTAAGGCAACCAGGTAACTTACTTTTTTAAGTTAAACCAACAATATTTTTTTATAGTGCACTAATGTTTTATGAATTGTTCAGTAGTCATCAGTATTCAATTAAATTATCAGAAGTAACTAATTAAATAACAGAAAACTTAAGTGTAATCCCTTACTTTTTCAAGGGAAAAATATTAAACTACAGTAATTAATTACTTAGTAATGCATTACACCCAACACTGTTCATAACTCATTGTAGATGAAAATATATTTCACATTAACTAAAATTAATAAGCACTATGGTTTATTGTTATTTAATAGGCTAGTTCTTGCATTGGCTAATGATAAAGTGATACTTAGGCTTAATAGTCTTATTTAACCATAATAACCTTGGGGCAGAAAAACAATAAATCGTGCTTTTTAAAAAAAAAATGTACCACTTCCTCTCAGATTGTCTCTGTTTTGAATTTTCAGTATGATTAACCACCAGATGCACAGTGTCGTTCAGGAGGATGGAGTGCAGATATACGTCTCACGCAGCGCCCGTATGAAGCTCGGGTTTATAGAAATGTTTCATCATACATTCAGAGGCTTGAATCATTTTCCTGCAGGTTTCGCACAGCGCAGGATGAGGAATGACGACGTTTATTTAGGGCTTCATATGTCATATTTCTGAGGCTCCCAGCATGCTGTGATCATCAGTTTCGGGGGCGCTTGGAGGGATATAAATGTGCATACTTGTATCTTAATTTACATAAAGATCTTGGTGTCTGCTGTAAATCTGAGCGCGCGATAAGACTCGGTTGAGCAGCTCTGACCACGCGCGCACCTGTGTCCACAACATCACGTGTGTGTGCAGCAGCGCCGATAAAGTTCAAGGCACGAGCTCAAAAGTTGTGTGCAGCCTGGATGGGGCTAAATTGAAGCATTAAGCTGCCATCACTTCTGGCCGTGTGTAGAATCAATAGATGCATCCTGAAAGTGGCTGCAGAAGTAATTTACTCAGCGCTGGTCACAACAGATAGGCAAATTCAGCTCCAGCACTCAGGGCTCCACACACACAGTGCAGGCAACTGGAGAATGTGCTGATGAAGGCTTTTCCAAATAGCTGCACTTACGAAGTGTGTGACTAGACTTTCGATTAAGATGACAAAGCCGGAAGCAACAAGGACTGTAATTTAATCCAGTGCAAACACGAGGCTCTGTAGCTCGAGTAAGATCATCCTTTGAAGTCCATTTAGTTTCAAGATGGATCCGTCGTGGTCAGGCCAACCTTTAAAAGCCAAGATGATGGATTAAAGCCACAGTAGAACTCATTTGTATAAAGATGTTTGGAGGGTTTGTGAAATATCACTAATGCTATCCTGGCAGGGAGATTATATCAGGTAGGTTTGCATGTCCTCTTTCGCTTTATTCAAGGAGGGCCTATTCATCTTAGATTTGAATAGGAGGATCTGCTTTTAAAGATTTTAAAGAGAGCATTTTCTATGCTCATGTATGTTATTTTGTTAGTTCATTAGCCATTAGGTAGGTATCATCGAACAGCTAAGATCGAACAACATCATCTATTAATGTATTAGGTTAAGAGTTGCTGTTTAATTCCGTTCCTGGAGTTCAATTCCAACCCTAATGAAACACATATCAGAACCAGAACTCTGAACCGGCTCATGAAAGTCACTGGCTGCATCTCAAATCACATACTTCCCTACTATACGAAAAACAGTATGTGACAAAAGAGATTTCCAGCAAGATTCTGAAGTGTGCAAATAGACACTCTACTATACCATGAGGCCAAGGGACAGGATTTGTGAAGGGCAGTGAAGAGATGTAACTGACGCTGGTAGGTCACATGATAATGACAACTTGGTGAATAGTAGCCTACATCTGGGTTATGTTCAGTGGTTAAAGTGGGATTTGGCAGGTGGGGGAACCCTCAAACTTTGTGTAGGTGCAACAGGGAAAAATGACTCACCGTATAGGACAACATATTGAGTGTCATGGTATAGCAATACTTTTTGGGACAAGAGTGTCACTGTGGCACCAAGTATCACAATACTTATTTACTTGATATTTTAATGGTTTTATTTTGGTCCACCTACATCTGCACTGATATGATGACGATACCATGTTCACAAAACATAAAAAGTTCGGGGGGTTGGGCGGCATGCTCCCCCGAGAAAATTTGGATTCCTCGGACCTACATATGTGCAATTTAGGACTTTTGAAGGCCAAAAAATGGATAAGAAATGGCTTTAAAACCATCTCAGTGGGCATTAGATTATTTGTCAATACCTGCTCTCTCCTCATCTCCATCTTTCTTTTTCTCTCAGTCTCCTTATCCTGCCCTATTTCTTCTCCTCCTAAAGCTGAACTTTAACTGATAGTCTTTTCATTTTCGTCTGTTTCAGTGAAGAAAATAAACATAGGCTCAACTTATATTTATATGTTTTATGAATCATTTTCTGAGACCAGTTAATTTACTCAAGGCTACCAGGGAAGCTGTAGCCTAATCAGTTTTTACCATTAGGAACCTTCTACAAGCTTTGGAATTTGAAGACGTCTGTTTTTAAATGTTAAAAGTAATTTTAAATAATACAAACTGTAGGCTACATTTACAGCAGTTGGTGGAATTGCCAGACGTTCCCTTAGGCATCATGCGCTGTGGAAACGCGTCAAAGCATTCTCAGGTATAAATATGCAGCAATATAGGTGATTTTGAATGAATATTTCATGTTGATAGGCTAGCTGCAATTTGATGGTTCACGCAACATTATTTTTTAACAATAGCGTACCAGCTCGCTATCATTGATATTAATTAATCTATTTATTTATTCATTTATCTGAGGTGCCGGAACGCTGTTCCGGACTGTTCCGGCCCACTTTAACCCTTGGTTATGTTCATACTACACACATTCATAGTAAGAACATAATTTTTTTATCAGTCACAAAGTAATTACTGGCTATTAAAAAAAAAGTAGGCCTATGCCTACCAACTCATAAGAGTCAGACTACACTGGTAATGAGGTCTATAAAAAGAACAGGGTCTCATAAGACTCATTTGTTCTCGAATCAGACTACAAGGTGCATATGCGTATAGCTCGTGAGGTTAACTTAACTGTCTGCAATCATACCTGTTAATATTCTACAGCACAGACTTTTTCTCCTTACTTTCACAACTATGTGATATCTCTCCTCCTGGCACCGATTCAGCGGTGAATGGAGCTCCTGCAAAGGTTGCAAGTTGTTCATCAGTAATTCATATTCATACATAATACATTGACAATGTATTGGTATATTTAGAAATGAACATTACCAAGATTATTAAATGCTGTAAAATTGTTGTTCATCATTGTTACTTCTTGATACACAATGCATAAACTAATGTTAACAAATTTAAGTCCACTTCTCTTGCATACTCATAATTTAGGCTTTTTTTTTACTACTATACTACTACTTTTCATATGAAATTCAGTAACGTGAATACAAGCCATCTCATCATTTTGTCTTAACCAGTTGCATAGAGTAACATGAAACTTGGTCAGTTGTGTTTTTATTTATGTGCCATTGTGCTAAATCTAGCTGCACATTATTACTATATTCAACATTGCATATGTTTTTACTATCTGTGATAGTGTTGCATCATGCAGTGCTTTTACTGTTAGAGTGAATAGACTGTTTGTCACACGGTGTTAGAGTTTTCTTTCCAAAGAGCAAGGCAAATCTGATATGTCTCCTTTAAATGAAGCATAAGTGAAAACTTTCATAACCTATTCATCATACAGCATGCATATTTGAAATGACCCTCTGCTGGCATAATCGGATTTGACAGGAAGTCATGAAAGAAAATTACATGGACCAAAAAAAGAAAGACGCCACCTCAGCTTTAATGACCACAGAACATCTTTCTCACACACTGTTTTATTCAACACTTATTTTGTAATCATGATTATTTGATCAGTGTAATTGCTCTGATGCACAGCTCGAGTTAAAGTCTCACTCAGAACGTTCTGCAGGCTCATCCGACGGTGGGAGGCACTTCCTGCATCAATTAAGCAATGTAAACGTTTACGCTAGATATTCAGGGTGGCTGCGGGAAAGAGAAGCTTACTTAAAACAGTGAGCTTAAACATATGGCAGCCTTAACATCATAAAGGCGTGGGAAAAAAAGTTCAATCATACTCCCACTAGAATGGGGGGTTTATGAGCAATGATGCATTGAAAAACAACAACAACAACAACACATTGTTGGAGGTATAAAAAAAGCTTTTAACAACAGAGCGTTTGAATTCACAGGACGTATACATATGCAAACGCACTTATTAACCATGAAGTTTTGAAATGATCAGCTCACATTGAATACGTGTTAAGAAAATAAAGAGGAAAAATTGGGATTTACATTCTGGTCTCTGGCATGTAAACACTACGCTGTCCACGTTAGCAAAAGCTCCTGAAGAACTCTCCACACATGCAGTTTGGCCACACATTCGCATAGCATTGAAAAAAAAGAACCCCACAAAGCATGAAATAATAAAGACGAGAGACCACGGAGAGAGATGAATAAAAAACATTTTAGTGCACACAAGTGATATCTATCTTACAGTCTTTAGAAAAGCACAGAATGATTATTTTCAGCGATGACCTCCGGAGGATCATTCATCCTCTCGTTTAGATTTCTTTATCAGCAGAGAAACACTGCGGTTGGCATTGAACAGACACCCTTGTGCTTTGGGCCACAGCAGAAGAACTACAAAACGGCCCAAGTTTTGCTCCTTATAAAAAAAAAAACGGATACAAGCCTCGAGTTTTCCCCGCCTCCGACTGCCAGGAACCGGATCCCAGGCTGCGCGGAACAGATTAGATCGGCTCGTCGTGATAGTCAATGGCGATTGTGTGTATGGACTCCTGATTGTCATGTTATAAAACAACATCCAAAAAACAAACTCGCAAGCCTTCCACAAAGAATACGAGATCTAAAAAACACGTTACATTTCAAAATATACAGAAAAATGAGCTTGAGATGTCGGTATTGTCTTTCCAAGCTAGCGACGCTTGAATTTGTCCACGAATGATGCATGAAGCACAGGTGACTCACCTTTAGTGTTCGTTCAAAAACACATACGATGCTCACGTTAAACGTGCGTCTGCATTCGTTTCTGCAGCGGTCGGGTCAGGTCCGAGTTTTGGGAGGACGACTGTGAGTAGTGGGATGAAGACGACACAGAGGCTTTGCTAGCTTTGTCGAACTGCACGTATCCATCCTGCTTGCTGTAGCTGCTGACACTGCTGTCGCACTGCGTGTCCTGGAACGAGCTGGAGTCGCTCAGAGATCCCCTCTGGAACTCGCGTTCGCACAGTTCGATGGAGCTGCTGCCCATGCCCAGCACGAAACGCTGGCTGTAGTCGTATAGGCGGTTGGGACCGGCACCCAGCGTGTTGTAAATATTGGTGTAAGACATGCCGGTGGGGACGCGGTGCTTCCCGAGGGTCGCCGTGGCAGGGTTTCGAACCTCTGTGTTCTGGTTGGCTGTCAGAGAAATGGTCGGGGTCGTCTGTTCTTTGAAGGTGTTCACACTGTAGTATCCATTGGTTGGATCCTATTAGATATAAATAAATACATTTCATCAATCATTTAACTCTTTCCCTGCCATTGACGGAAATTTCCGTCATTTATGAGACAACGCTTCCCCGCCATTGACAGAATTTTCAGGCTTTCTGTGTTTTCACTGTTATACGCTGGGGGGGGGGGGGGGGGGGCGCTATGACCCATCTTCTGAAAGAGTACTGAATCTCCGGATCAAAACACAGGCGAAAAAGAAGCAGAAACAAGCGATAGCATATATAAGCAAATGGCACGATCATCAACATTAAACAGCATATAAATCAAAACTTCCTAACGTTGCTGAATGAAATGTCGACCCAGGACGAGCTATGGGACTGTGAAGCTTTGGGGCTGTTGATGGACTCGATCTACTCCATCTATGTTTTGATCATCGTTCTGAATCCCATCTGAATGTAGTCTTCGACAAAAATATTTTTTTCTCAGCTTTTTGATTAGAATGTTGCTTTTTTTTAATGAAATTTACCCACATTCAAGTGTTGATAAAAAAGAATGTGTGAAGAATGTGTGTTTTTTAAAGCAGAGGCTCTATTCTTTCTTTTGATATACTGCATATTCATACAACAAAATATTCTGGGGGCTATGACATTTTTGAGAAAATGATAAAAAATGCTGGTGGTGGCTGACACCTTTAAAAAAAAAAAAAAAACTCTGGCAAGGAAAGAGTTAATTATTTGAACACTTTCTATGCAAATAAGTAATTGGAAAAAGACTGGAAATGACTTAAATTACATATGCATGGCGCAGCGCTATGGTAGCGTATATAATGTAAGTTAAACTGTGGCTGATATGTAAAAAAAAGAGTCTTTTCTGTTGAAATAACACACTAAAAATATTCATGAATTCTCGACTCAAAGAAGTCAATAGATCATTAAACACATCAAATGAATCTTTCTTTTTGTTTGTGGACATTTGGATGTTTACATGAAGCTTGCCATCTAAATAATCTGTTTATCCAAAAAACTGTTAGCACAATTATTCACTTTAGCAAACAATTATTTATATTACAGGACTTTTATAGTATACACCTTTCAGTCTGAATTAAAAGCTAAATGAGAGAAAAAGAAAAAGGAAACTGTAATTTTCCTCTCATGTATTTGTTAGCTGTAAAAAGCCAAGGTCAAGTTCAGCTCACACTAATTATAGGCAGCGTGACATAGAAATTAGGGAACAGACTGATAACTGTCCCACGCTAAGAAGATTACATGGTTTAGTGGTGTGAAACAGTCATCTCCAGCATAAACAGTCAAATCCTGTTATCAGCTAATTAAATGGGCCTTGACGCTTCATGTCGGTATTAAATATGCGAAATAATCTCCATAAAAATTCACTCACATTTTATTTTTGGCCAATTTCTATATAGATAACATATATCTGCTCTCTCCTTTTAATCATAGCGGCCCTGTGTGAGTGCTGAGGTGAAATAACTCAAGGATTCCTGAAAAAAAAAAAATAGTATGGTGTTCACTTTTACTGCTGTCAGAGTCAAGGCCACACCTCTCTGATTGGGGGCCAATGGCTTATCGTACTAGATGGAATGGAAGATTGACGGTTGATGACGATTTTGCCTTAGAGGGATTGTTAAGGCAAGTGTGGTTGTTGGTAGAAAATAGGATGACCAAGTTGAAAATTCTTGAATCTATAGAATTTTTACACTTGTTTTATTGTCTGGCAGCTGAAAATCGTAAGTCTGATTGCTTCCAAATGTAACACAATTCACCATTCATAGTCTTCTAACGAGTTACATGATTGCGTTAAATACTGATGGTAAGGAACAGACTGTTTATGCTGATAAAAAGTCTAAAATCCTAAAATCCCTGTGGTATTTTTTTATGCTGTAGGTTAGATTTACAAACCCTGTTGCAAGACAATTAATTAAAAATACTTATAATAATATATAATTTCATACTTATCTAAAGGAAAGAATATGATGTTTTATCTTTGATAAATGTTTTTCTCTCTGCAAATGCCACTCAATGGAAAGTCACAAGTCAAAGTTTCCATCTCTTGTTAGTTACGCTTGCCTAAGCACATTTGACTAATAATGGATGCAGTGTCTTAAATGTGCAATTTCCAAAGATCTTAACAAGTCCTTGAAATATTGAGCTTTTGAAATGATCTGAAGGGCTGAAAAGTTCCAGGCAAAAGTTCCAGACTGAAGTCTAGCCGAGCGGCTTTCATAAACGAATTAGCATGCACATTCAACCAAACGTCTCGGTATACTCTCAATTACCAGAGAAAATAATGAAAACTTGCGCACTGGAGATCTGACATGCAGTCAGTCAGTATGACAACACGTCCACTTAGGAACATTTCTTTAACGGACTCAGTAAAGAAAAAGAACATGGCCAGGAATTCTGAAACAAGTCAGAGAGCGTGAGTTCCCCCAACTCTGCTTTATTAGATTCTGTGAGATTACGCGGCTGTTGTATTAAATCTGTTTTTTATGAGTGTGATGGAGAAATGACTCTCAGGGGTTCTTTAATGGTGACAGATGTGAGTCCTGCAGAGTTCTTCCCCCCATATCTCCATCCCTCTGTTCATCACCTTAATGTGTTGTAGCTCCCTCTCCTCCTCCTGCAGGACCTCCAACTGTTTTAACACCGATTCTTGCTGAAACTCGGATCTCTCCATCTAAAAGCAGAGAGAAAGTGAGATGATGCAGTAGATGTGTGCTGAAGCACCAGTGACTGGTATTGATTTCAGCCTGTTAGCATGTACAGGAGAATTTCAGCATCTAGCAAGAACAGAAATTCCATCAAAGCTGTGGTCTGATCTGAACCCGGTCAAAGTTCAAGGATGCTGCAGTGCTGTGATTTGAGTTCTGCAGGGGTAGATGGGAAGGAAGACGACAAAAAAATAAAAAAAACAACCTTTACTCTGACAGAGACTTAAAGCGAGGGCTTGACAAGAAACTGGCAATAGTGACAGTGACGTGGTTGTGTCCAGCGACTCAAAATGGTTGAGAAAATTATAGCTTTATGCAAATTAGCAGCAATTATTTATACAAACAATTCAGTGACTACCAATGGTGGTGAAGACGTGATCATTCCAGGCACATAATAAAATACGATGTGTGGGAAAACAGTGTCAAAATTGGCATCATTCTGACTGAGTTTACTTTATGCACTGATAATCGTTCATCTGGTTCATGATGTAGCACTGCTAATATTTATATACAAACACGTTCCTCTTCAGAATGTACAGTAAGAAAAAAGATTCCTTGTAAAAATAGAATTAAATTAGAATTTTACTGGCAATACATATCATTTATGAGAAGACCAATAATGTGATGGCACCTAGTGACAAACTACAAGCAATATTAGAACATTACAACAACAAAAAACGAGGCTAAAGACAGCAAGATACACTATCATATCTTGCATCTTTAGGATAACGTTTGACTTTTCAGACTCAAAACATACATATGTGTACGTAAACGTTTCTAGCTCGGCTTTGAAGCTCTGCAGGAGCCAATTTACACCTGAATAACAGCAGAATAACTGAGAAGAATGCTAACCAGTCCAGATGTAAAGGAAGTAAGAGAGAAGTGGAGAGGGGGGATTAGGAGTGCAAACTCACCATCATTTGCTTCATGTTGCTGTGTTCTTCCGGTTCTCTGGCTGCATTATGGTCCTTATGGACAATCTCCACTCGAATGTCATTTTTAGCGGATACGACCCCTTTGAGATCTGGCAGAAATCATTCTGATTAGCCATAGTGACGCAAACCACACAATATCCTACAGCTTCTGCTGAGTTTTTACATGATTCTGAGACTCGTGAATGTGCAGCACTCGCTCGTGAACAACATGCATGTATATTTTCCCAGAACATGGCGGCTAATATGAAAGAGGTGAGAGAAGGGCTTACTTTCGCCTTTTAACGTGCCGGAGAGCTCTCGCTGCCGAGAGGAGAGTGACACTGGGAGTGATGACATCACCAGGTGCATGTCCTCTGTGGAGCACGGTCACAACATGCAAAGAAAGAAATATCACTTGTTAAAAAATGAGGTCTTTACAGTCCTGGCCAGATAAAGTCAGGCTGCTGCTGGTAAGGAGCTGGAGCTCACCGCTAATGGAGGCAATTTGCGAACAGAAAGATAAGACAATAAAGACCTCAGATAGACTAAGATGTGAGTAAGCTGCGGGTGTGCTCTTATCATTGTGTGGTACAGTGATGAGGAAAATGTGGCTTGCCGAGCTACAAGCTACTGGAACCTTAAAGGAGCTCAACTACTGTCAAGTAGTTCCCTTTTGAACAGATGTAGCGGCATTACAGGTTAAAGTAGCTAACTACACCAAACTAATCATGCAATTTCAATTGAATATATATATATATATATATATAGTGAGAATAACTAGTTAATGAGAATTGGACCCTAAACTAAAGTGTTACTATATATATATAGCTAAATCTTTTTATTATTTATTTGAATTATTCATGTATTTTTTTATTATATTCATTTCAGACTTTCCAGGAGAGTTTGCTCAGCTTTGTACAATATAATTTAAAAAAGAGCGATGTAGTGTTATGTCACGGTACACTGCTAATTGTTGGAAAACAACACTAATTTTGACAACATCTCAGCTGCTGTCATGCTACAGGAAAATGTAGTTAAGCAGTGCTCCTATTAATTAGTGCGTGTGTGGATGAAGTTGTGCTACAATGTGCAATACTACATGGCAAGTTGAGTCTAAAAACGCTGGGTGTCTCAGTGGACGTGCAGGGCGAGTCGCCTCTGTGTTTTCTGTCTCTGTAGAAACAACGAGCTCACTTACTCCTCTGCACTCGAGCGCAGCAGAAAGCCCCCAGGGTCCCAATGAGGACGATGAGAGCCAGGAAAGCTCCCACTGCAACCCCAATGATGACAGCCAAGCGCAAAGACCCTAAGGAGAACACAGAACCGCTGGGATCATCAGACAACCAGTGACAGAACGTAGAACCCATGCAACGTGCACAGTCCGGATCAGGAGCCTGTTTGTCACTTGAGGAGACATAATGAAGTCGTGTTCCAAGAGTCTTCGATTAAATCCTACGGGGATGAGCTGACCTCTTTGAATAACTCAGCTCTGCACCTTGGGAATCAGCTTTACTAAAGGAAAATGGGCCAGCATTTGAATAAAAAATACCATCTAATTTCATTAAAATATTTCAAAGAAATCATAAAGCCAAGTAAAAGGATTAAGGGCTTTTTAAATTGGATCACAAATGGAAGTTCTGAATATGTCGGAATCCCATTAAGGAAATCCACAGATTTAAGTAGGTGACATTTACCTGAATAAACAGACTATGATCCAGTCTTTGCCCTAATGCCCTGAAAAATCAAGTCAGGGTACTTAATCACTGCGAGACGCGAGTAAAACAGACTTGCACACACTTGAGGCACACGCAAGCACGCACGTAACTTGATTATTACCTTGCTCTTTGAGGCGAATGATCTCGGTGTCAGAGCCAAAACTGTTCCAGGCGGTGCAGTTGTAGATGGTTTGGAAGTCAGCAGGGACGATGTTGCTCATGGTGAGGGTGGAGATGACACCTTCCTCTGTGCTCACGGTCTCCACGGTATAACGGCCCGATGTTCCTGATTCCAGCACTGTTTCTTTCCACGACCATGCCTGCATAAAATAAATAAAATAAAATAAAATACTTACTATTCCAAACTTCTTACAACTTTCAGGAACACAAGTAAAGCATTTCAGTGCAGTTCTGCTATTACGAAATACTCTGTTTTCTAAAGTCGAGCCCACAAGCACAGCAGGTCAGTTGGATTAATGCACTTTTTAGTTCAAATAGGCCTAGACTGAAGAAATGCTTTTGCGGTTCAGTCCATTCTGCTTCTTCCCAGCATGCATCGAGTCATGAATAATTAATACGGTTGCATTGTCTGACGGTTTGCCAATTTGATTTACACTCGTTGTTCTGTGATGTCAGGAGGAGTTTGTTCCTCGATTTAAAGTGATTGATTGTTTCACGCAAGTGTTAAAGGTCTGTGTGTGGTGGTATTTCACAAAGGTTTTTTTCTTTTTATGTTGTCAATAATTTTGGACAAGAAGTACTTTAGTCTCCTTCACATTCATCTAGAAAACATGAGTTTAAGCACATAATAAAACTAACCATTTAATGTTGCATAAAACTATGATTCTTTGAGTTGCTATAAATAATTATATAATTTAATATTACAGCAGAAGTCATGGCAACTTGACATTTTAAATTCAGTCAAGACATTTACTTTAAGAAAAGGAATTCAACTTTAGAAAACATCATTATCTTACCTAATTATTTAAGGTCTATAAACAACCTTTTTTTTTTTTTTTCGTGCACGCATACACCCAGCAGATACGGTGTATGAGACGGAGTTCTGTTAAAGGGACTCAAACCACTGAAATAAACCCAGACACTCAAGTGATAAATCTTGTTTGATAGATCTTCAATGCTTTAAAAGACCTGAAATCTAAACTCTAAAAGCATCAACCTGTTTCATGGAGTCATATTTTGCTCCTCTTAACTGTTTATCATCAAAATAGATGGTAGTCTCGAGTAGCACTCAAAATCTTAGGAGTTGATAAGATTTTTGAAAGGCTTTTGAAAGAAGTCGTTGATGCTGATCAAAAATGCAGTAAAACATACATATTGTCAAATACGATTAAAATTTAAGATAACTGTTTTAGTTTAATATATATTTTAAAATTTAATTTATTTCAATGATCAGCATCATTACTCCAGTCTTCAAAGTCACATGATCCTTCAGAAATCATTCTAATATGCTGATTTGGTAGCATTTCTTGTTATTGAAAACAGCTGTGCTGATTAATATTTTTGTAGAAACCTTTTTTTTTGTCTCTACAGTGACTTTTATCACTTTAAATGCGCCCTTGATGAACAAAAGTATTAATTTATTAAAAAATATCTTCCTGACGCCAGACTTTTAAAAGGTAATGTATATAAGCACTATTGTTATTAACATTTGAATATCATATTTTAATTCTATAAAAAATGATGTGAGTAACATTAAATATTGATTTGAATAATGACAACATTAAATAATGTTTGAATATTACTGACATGATTCAGAAATATTTGACCACTAAACACATAGAATGATTGATAGATGGAAAGGTTAGATGATAGATGGAAAATATTATTATGACCGCCGCTAGCATAGCTAGCGAAAGCGGTCATATAGGGATTGTCATTTTTTCGTCATCTTACTGAATTTTCCGTCAACGATACCAGGGACAGCGAAACACCGGGGAACATGAAATTTGGTGGGCATGTAGCCCCACTAGACTTTTACGGAAAAATTTCGTTTGGTCCCCGGGGGCCACTCCCCCCCCGCGCTGGGCCCCCCCAAACCCAAAAAATGCAGTTTTTCCTAAATAACTACCTGAACCGTGGTACCGAGGATGAAGAAATTTTTATGGTATGTTGCTCTTAAGGGCCCACATCAACCTAGCCCATAATCGATTGTCAAAGTTTTTTTTTTTTTTTTTTCCCGTCATCTTACTGAATTTTTCGTCAACGATACCAGGGACACCGAAACACCGGGGAACATGAAATTTGGTGGGCATGTAGCCCCACTAGACTTTTACGGAAAAATTTCGTTTGGTCCCCGGGGGCCACCCCCCCCTAACCCCTAATACACAATTCATGTGTATGATTAACTTGACATCCTCTGGGGGTATGCTAAGTTTCGTAGAATTTCATCCATGGGGGGGTATAAAATAAATTCATTTATATTCATTTATGTGTCTAGTTATTATAAAATATTTATTATCACATCACATTTTCTAATTATTATAATAATGTTATATTTTAATAATACAACAAGTAAGTGGACAATGAAGTACTGATTTAATGATTCAGAAATATTGTTGATTGATAGATGGCTAGATACTGTAGGACTCACAATGCGGTCCGGAGGAGGAGTGCTGCGGATGAAGCACTTGATCTGGCCCTTCTCCCCGTACAGCGCCTGCTGCGTCTGTGTGCTGGAGATGGTGGGAGGTCCTGAAACAAACAACAGACTGTCAAGCTTCCTGTCTGACAGATGCACCGCCTGCACACCACATCAGCACACATCCTCCCTGAGAACAGAGACATACGCTGCTGTTTTTATTATCTCCAATCTGTTATTGATCATCTTCTATCTTAAGATGAGGAGTAAGAGTAAACTTCTGCATGCAGTATTTCACTGCTTCTAATTCACTGACCGCTCACAAACAAGTTTAAAACCAGCCTCTAAATGCCCAGTGAGTATTTAAATGAAGACATTGTTATTCTTTTCAGAACAAACATGCTTCCATTCTATTTAAATTAGGCTCATTATAGATTGTGCTTTATTCACAAAACTCAGTGCTATTTGACTGGCACAGTTATCAATGCACTATTACGGTAAGTTTCCTTTAAAAGAGATGTTCATGTACATTTTCCATTGATCACTGCATTAAACAATTAATTAAACAATAATCAAATGATGGGAAAAATATATATATCACATATAACCAGGTACACATCCAGACAAGATCCGATTCAGGTGTCTGAATTGTACTCAGCACAGATTTTGTGGCTACATTCACAACATTACCTGATTTGCATATTTTTTCAGGCACTTAAACAAAACGAGAGTAAGACAAACACAGCAGCTGCAAATTCTTCCTTAGTGAATTGTTAAACACTTGACACTTTACCCTTGAACAGCTTAAAGTATAGCAATGTAATGGAAGTAGCGACAGATAATTACCGGTGGGTGATATGACCAAAATCTTATATCATGATACGAATCATTTTATTTCACGATAATGATATATATCATGATATAGTTATGTTTGTTTCAAATAAAGTTTTTATGATATTTAAATTGAATTGAAATTTCATAAATCTCATCTCCAATTTCAAAATCACATAAAAAAACTAAACTAAACCTAAAAAACGAACAAAAAAATCAAGCTCTCTGAAGACAAGTAAACAGTCAGTGCTAATATAGGAACAAAGAAAATGATTACAAGAAATGGGACAACAACAAAAAAACTACAATAGAACAAAGACACATATGAAATAGACCTACCTGAAAATTGTAAGCACTAGAAATAAAAGCCTACAATAGAACAAAGCAGGTTTATTAGGCTGCTGTCACTTTAAGAGCGAACGCACTGATCTAATATACTGATACACATGCACTTTCTTTCTCAGCCATTTACGTTCTCAGATTGCATAAACCGAAATTAGTTCTCTTTCGCTGCTAATTGGATTTAAATGGTTTAAAATCACTTGTTTTTAAACAGCAAGGCTTAAAAACGCATTCAAATTATAAGCTTTTGAGACGGCACAGAACGGCAACTTTATGTGAGCTTAACTGCAATAGAGACAATAGTCCAAAATCTCTACCGGTTGACAAATTTCAACAGGTTAATCGTGTCTATCGGTATGTCGCCCACCCCTAAAACAGATTATCAAAAAAAGAAAAAAAATATGTAGGGTGGTGCTAGATTAAGTGGACTTGATTAGGTTACTAGAGTAAAACCTGACGTTTCACATTTTAATACAAATTAATGTAAAAAAAATAAAATAAATACAAAATGAAACATGCATGGATGATTCATTCACAAAAGGATCAATAAGTTGCACTTAGAAAAGAAACAAATTTCAATACCATGCCAAATATAACGGTCAAATTTACTGAAAAGATCCACCTCAAAGAATTATTTGATTGTACATCAATACTTTTCTCACGAATTCACAAAAGAGAGCTAAGTAGGATGTTAAGATTTGTTATTCGCTGAATAACCACTTAAATTTCATTCTGTTCCTCACTCAAAGCTATCATATTACTCGAACACGGATTGCATGGAACACTTTTATGGTGCTTTTTTTTTGTCATTTGGAGCTTGACAGTTCCAGTGCTCATTATATTGAAAAGTGGCATGATATTCTCCAACCATTTACGTTTTGTGCTCCACGGAAGAAAGAAAGTCATACAGGGTTGGAATGACATGATGGTGAGTAAATAATGACAGAATAATGACTCTTCCCATTGCATCTTATTCAACAAAACTGGAAATAATGCTTAGAGTAAATTTTAATTTCATAAATAATTAAAAGTGAAAGAGAAAAGAGGGAGATCAAATCATAATAAATACAATCATAACATTTCCATTTCTCCATCCACAGCAGATTGAGGTTCATTATGTGTCTCTATACGAAAACAGATTTTCATTTTAATTGGAATTCGGGTGTCTCTGTGCGCGAGTACTATCCCATCAATTACAGATCCCAGCAGTGTGCAGGAGTCTTCTGTACACAGGAGCACCGTCTCTCTGGAGAGAGCGAGACAATGCTCTCACTTTCCCCAGTACCCTCTTAATCACACGTGCACTCAAAGGCTGCAGTCGGGCAGAGGGGTGGGACGCTTTTACCGTGCTCTTCCAGTGGCAGTCTGCTCAGATCGTGTCCTCTGGGGGAGCCAAACAAATCTGACAGGGGATCATGACCATAAATGAGGGCTGTAATTAAACAGCTTTATCTCTCAGGCTCAGATGGGAAACAAGCAGGGAGAGAAAGCGGGATGTGAGACCAAACCGAACGAGGAAGGTGGCGTCACACGTCTCGCTCCGTGCCTGGTGGGAAACAGGGAGGCCTGATCATCTACGCCAACTGACCCGCATCTAATTTAGCATATTATCAAAACAATAAATTATTATTTAAAATATATACATTTATAATCAAGGATACACATTAATTTATACAATAAATTAACCAAAAACCAACATTTAAAAGAGTGTCTATCAGTGGTTCTCAACCAGGGGGCCTCAATAAACTTCAAAGGGAGCCACAGAATGGAAATTATTATTAAATATATAATAATATATTTAATTATAATTTCCATTACAAACCTTTATTACATATTAAAATGTTTAGCTCTAATCTAAATTAAAATGCTAAAAATAAAAACATAAAATCAAGGTATGAACTAAAATCATGCTTTTTGTTTTCCCTCAATAATTAATGTTTTTATTGAAGAACAGTACTGTTTATATTTCTATTTGTAGTAATGCACATGGCATAACTTCTTGAATCATGAATCGTGTTAAATTTGTTGTAACACTTTATAATAAGGTTCAATTCATTAACATTAGTTAACTACATTAGTTAACATGAACTAACAATGAAAAATACTTCTAAAGCATGTATTAATCTTAATGTTTGTTAATTCCAACATTTACTAATACCTTTTGAAAATTAAAAGTTGGAACTGAGCTAACATGATCATGTCCAGTAACATACCACTGGACAGTTGTAGAACATTAAACAAAGATGCATAAAAACTGTAACAAATGTATTGCTCATTGTTAGTTGATGTTATTACATGGCTTGGTTGAATTCTAATGTAGAATGATAACAGACCGCTGCTAAGTATAACACACCGTTGCCATGAAAAACAGAGCGTTGCTATGGACGCAGGATTCTAACCGTAGAGACGGAACGGATTATTTAGCGGAAGCAATGCAATCGTTTTTAAATCAATAAACTCCTTTTTAAATCAATATTTTGTGTCAAATTATTTATTTATAATAAATCCGCTTCGCGTCGGGCTCCTGATCAGCCTGTCGGGGTTGTATTTGCTATAACAACCGCCTCGCTCTACATTATTACTTACTTAGCTAAGTTATCAAATGGGGCCTTACTGTAAAGTGTTAACAAAATACTGAACCATGTTAATGGTCAAAACGGTTGAGAACCACTGCCAGAAACAATGTAACAGGGGTGCATTTGGTTTCCTTTTATTTTGCAATTTAACTTAAACTGTTGTAAGGGGCTATAAACATTAACATTCATCCCTTCTTCACTTTCAGCTCCTAGCCAGTAAGAAGACTAGTCTAAACGGTGGACAGAAAGCAGAAGTGAGAGAGGGTGGAAGGGAGCTGCTCAAAAAAACATAACCATTAGCTCTAGGACTATTTATTTTCCGTGTGGGCACACAACCTCTTAAAACTTCCACGTTCAAAAACACTTCCATAACATGCTTCTGAAATGGCATCCTAAGTTGTTAATGGGTGTTTGGTTTCCTGTTTATTTTAAGGAGAACTGAGGTTAATCCAAAACCGTGATCCTATCAGAACCGAGTTGGTTTGTTTTGTTTCTTTCTTGTTGTTTTTTTTGGAGATGAAGGTGCAGAAATAGGAGCTCTTTTTAAAGAAGTTTAAAAGCACCTTTTTTTCTTAGACAAGGGTCATGAGCAATGTAGAGATGGCAGAAATATCGATCCGTTTCTGTGAAGGGCCTCATTCATCATCTGTGTTTGTCAAAGAGATGCTCTTGCAGCCTAATGGACTCTAATGTGGCTATTCATTAATTATCTATTATAATATCAGTAATCATATTTCCTGTTCATCATCTGCATAATCCATCTAATTTCTGGTATTTAAGCACTAATGTGTCTCCTCTGTTTATTAGCATATGGCTGCACAATTCTTAAAGAGACAATTCACCCAAAAACATAAATTCTGTCATTTACTCACCCTCATGTCAGTCAAAACCTATATGACTTTCTTTCTTCTTAAATTATAAAATTGTATATTTTGAAGAACAACTTTGAAGCTTGGCATAAATAATGACAGAATATTAACATTGAGGTGAAATTTAAAGGAATAGTTCCCTTTGTAACCAAGCTTGTAACCTGAGTATCCGCAATATCCAAATGGCTTGATCATCACAGACATGAACTAGTTTAAAAAACTCGGTGTTGCTTCATTATTTGCATGTTCACATCCTAAGCAAAAATTTATTGATTATAGAATAGGAGCAGATATGGGTCATCATCAAGAACCATCTCTGGCATATGAGGTGACTGAGCTACATTATCACATAGACCTATATGGTTCTTGATTTGCATCAGGAACACAACTTCATTTACATTGTGGGCGGTTTTACAGACTGCATAAAATATTTGGGTTTAAAAAGTGCAGTCTTGCTGAATCCAAAGTACTTTGTATACTTTATCAGTGCTACATTGTGATAAAGACCTCAAGAGTGACCTTACATCCTTCCTCTGAACACAAAAGAGGATTTTGGCATTTGGCAGAATGTATAGTATATACTTTCTTCTAATACATAAAAAAAGTCATGATTGGTTTTTAAGTTTCAAAAATGACCATTAAAGGTATCCCAAGATCACAAAAGTAGTCTATACAACCCATTGCTTCCCAAGTCTTATGAAACCATGTTATACAATAGCTTTTTGTGAGGAACAGGTTAAAACAGGTTGAAAATCTTTCCTTTCATTACAGCTCTCTCTCTCTCTCTCTCTCTCTCTCTCTCTCTCTCTCTGCATTGTTAAAAATGATGTGAGAAGAAGTGAAGCACCAGATTTTTAGTTTAAGGATGCCAAACATCATTTGGTCCTAATGTATCTTATAGCCGAATAACATTTTAAACTTAAAGGAATAGTTTACTCAAAAATGAAAATTCTGTCATCATTTACTCACCCTCAAGTTGTTTCAAACCTGCATGAATTTCTTTCTTCTGCTGAACACAAAAGAAGATATTTTGAAGAATGTCGGTAACCAAACAGTTGATGTCAACGGGGGTACTCTTTGTTCCTTACACAAAGGCTTCAGAAGACTTAAAATTCGGTGCGCAAGTCAAACAGACTACTTTTTTGGCACTTTTAAGTTGCTTTTTTTGTTATTTTTTGGATCTTAACATCCTTCAAAACATCTCTTTATGTATTTCACAAGAAGATACAAAGTTATACAGGTTTAGAATGACAAAAGTGTAAATGATGGCAGAATTGTCATTTTTGATTGAATAATTCCTGGATTAGACTGGATTAGAAACAATGACTCAAGGAGGTCTGCAGTCACACATGCCGACCAGACCCAGACCTCAACCCTGTAACACCACAAGAGGAAAAACATCAAAAATTAAGAATTCATAGAGCGTTGAACAGGCTTATTGCCTCACAGGAGCAGGCCAGTGTTATTGCAAAGCCCTTAGGACTTAAAAGTTTCCATCAAAACAAATGGATAAAGCATACAAAGCTCCATAACATTTTTTTTCATGAGCTACTCTAGAGAGAGAATAACCAATAAAATAACGCCTACAGCAAGACAAAGCAAAACAACCAAAACACATATATGTATATGGTCTTGCTGGTGCTGGTGTTCTTTGAGCTCCCAATAATGGCCTGTGATTTTTTTTTTTGATTACATTTTAGGGAAAGACACTTCTTGAAGTGTGGGTAAATCAATATGCCCATATTGATTCAGAAACCTGGTAGAGTCCTTTAAGCAAATCACTCGGCCTCATGTGCCCCGGGTCTGTCATCTATTGACGAGCAAGAAAAAATCATGAGAGCGGTTCAAGATCATCTCTCCTGATTACGGCGCCCATATCTCTGAGGGTCATAGAGCATGTCTCTATTATTGCAAAGCTAAACAGTGTAGAAAACATCCCCTTTACCCCGAGCGAAATGTGGCCTGATCCTACATTTGAGAGGCTCTTCCAGCTCTTGTGAGTCAAAGCAATCAAAACCCGAAGCAAATGAGAATTTGTTGAAGGGTCCAGATCAGACCAACAGACTGCATTTATACAAAGCGTTTAAAGTATTTACCATTGACAGTAAGCATGACCTCCTTCTCTCCCACTCCCACTCGCGGCACCACAGCTCGACATACGTATTTCCCAGCGTCCTCCTGTCTCACTGCCTTCAGTGTCAAGGTGTTCTCATTACTTAGCACCTGCAAGGTAACAGATGTTTGGGAGAAAAAAAAACACAACGCCACAGTCTGAGCAACTTCTTCATTAAAAAGTTTTCTCTTCCTTGTCTTTTTTTTCTTTTTTGAAGCCAATACATGAAGCAGAACTGCTTCTATAATTAATCATCACTGTAGTCACAAATACAGCCTCTTGCTTGAGTTTTGACTTCATCTCAACATCAATTGTGAGATCCTAACAGATGACGACCCAAACAAACACAATGTGCACTACTGAGGGTCCATTAGCCCTTGAAAACAGTTCCGTCACATGTATGTCGTTTTAATTCATCATATCCAGAAGGAGATTAAAATAAAACTCCATAAGTCAGGGTTGTGCGCCATTGAAAAAATTGATTGAGAATTCATTTTAAAGGTGAAGTATGTAAACATTTTAATGTTAAATTACATTATCTTAAGCCAGTTTATTTTTCATTGATTACTATTAGTATGCCATTAATGGGTTTATCTCAGCCACAAGTTTAAACATTGAGACCTCCAGGCACCATATAAACATTGAGAGTGGTCCGCTCAGATCTGTCAATCTCTTTCAAGCTTATCCTATAGCGCGAGTTTGGGGCGTGGCTAGTGTAGCAGGCGGAGCCAGAGGGTGTTTAGCTGCTGTGGGACCATGACTGATGCGTTACATGGGAAAAAGATATTCAGCTTCAGTTACAGAAGTGCAAGCCAAATTTAACTGCATTTAGACCTTCAAAGATTAATCAGGTCAAAGCAAACAAGACATTGCAATTAAAACACTCTTCAATGGATATTCAACATCATCATGCACCCATTCAGAAAGACAAATGTTCCAGTTTGTATTGTTTACTTTGATGTGTCCAGTGTAGACAGACTCAAACAGCTGTGGCGCGTCATGTCAAAAAATGCGCACAGTTCAGAAACGTTGGCTCGGTTTATTATAAAGGAGACGCTCTCGTTCACTCTAGACAGAGCGATACTCAATTGCTTACTCATAACACATAGCAACACAGCTAAAAGTTTTCCTAATATGTTGGACCTCTTATAGAAAATAGCTACTTTTACATGTTGAGACATGCCTTCATAAGCACCGGTAAGAGCTTTATTTAGGTTTGAGGTGCGAAAATATGCTGCATTTTTGTAATTCCGCTAGATGCCACTAGTGCCGCGGAAACTACACACTTCACCTTTAAATTCCAATTAAATTCCTGAATTTGACAGAATGCAGAATAGAAATTTTTATTTAAATGCAAGGAAGTAGAATTAAAATGCATTTAAATTGAAAACTAATTTTAAGCAAGATAAACAAAATCAACTGAAAAAAAACAACCTTTGGTTCGACAAAGCCTTTGTTTGAAAGCTTTGAAAAAGTTTAAACAGTCTTGAAGTTTGAACATTTATGAGCTTTAAAAAAACTGGCCAGACTGGGTCAAAGAAAGCGTTTTTATTGTTAACTAAAAATAAAAATAAATCTAAGTACTGTACATTGTTGTTAATTGGAGTGAAGCTTAAGCTCTAAGCGATGTCACGCGTTTTTTAGGCCAAAACACTTTTTGTCACATACAGCAAACATCTCCTCACTATCCGCTAGCTGCCTGTCCCCAGAACACACTGTAAACGCGGTCTCTGTAGACAGCCCAGGCTCCACAAACGGCAACAAAAACAAACTGGCCCAGCCTGGACCATGAAACATAACAAACAGTGTTCCAGCTAATAACCGACAAAAATGATTTGGGGGTGGGGGTTGGGGGGTTAGTGCGTGTGCATATGAAGGGGGGTGTGGGGAGTGGAGGAGAGAGAAGCATGAAGAGGGAAGTTAGCTAGAGGAGAGATGTCCTAGACAACAACTAACGTTAAAATTTGATATTCTTGAGAATTTTGATATGACCGACACACGACCAAAGAGACGACGTTCCGATAAACAAATAACAAAGAATAGGGAAAAGAAGAAGGAATGCGCGAAGTCCCGAATTTACATCGGAAAAGCGTTCAATAGGTGGCGAGAATTCCGCCGGCAGAAGGGCTTCCAATCCGACATTCAGGTGGCTCTGTTTTTGCTGGACAGGTGGGTAAATCCAGTTTTTTTTTTTTAAATGGTTCATGACTGTTTCAGGAAGCACGGAAGGGAGGGGGAGGGGATGGGATGAGGAGGAGGAAGGGTTGAGCTAGCCTCCGTTTTATTTGACAATACTTTGAACGTCAACAAGAAGTGACGTCACTCAACATCGCAGAGCACCTTTAAATAAAATCTTAATATTAGATGAAAAACTTAAACTAAACGGAAATTACAAATGTTCCCTTGGCAATTAACTGAAATGCGTTTTAAAAAAGTCAAAGCACTAATATTACTAACTGGAAATAATTATAAAAAATTAAATAAAAAAATATATAATAAAAAGTGTAATAAAAAAACAATAAAAATGACAAAAGCACATGACAAAATTACTAAAACTTGTATGTAATGTAAACTATAAAAAAGGAAAATATAAAAATGAAAGCTAATTCAAAATATTAATAGGACTATAATAGTATAGATTCACAGATACATAGATACATTTTCTGAGTAGTGCAGAGAAAAGTACGTACGACTCCATGGCCCCTTTTCATCCAGACGATGGTGAGCGAAGGGTTTCCAATCCAAGCGCAACTGAACACGGCATCAGAACCCCGGTCCACCTGGAGGCTCTGGGGATCAGCAGCCAGACGAGGGCCGACTACATACATACATTCAGAGAAGAAAGTCATGTAGGTTTGAAATGACATAAAATCATTTTTTTAAATCATAAAATATGAAATCATAAATCGTTTTGGAATAAACCATTCCTTTAAGATATAAAATGAAAAGAAACATATTTATACACAGTAGGTATGCTGTTAAACTCACAGTAAACATCCACATTGCGACTGATGTTGGTGCTGCCCAGGGCATTGGTGACCTCACAGGATACTGGTTCAGTGAAGAAGGAATGATCAACCAGCACCTCATAAGTGTCTCCCGTCGCATCCGTGATCATGTTTCCCCCCTTCGCCCATCTAATTATCCACCAGAGACACACACAGAGCAAGAAATGAACAACCCTGATGGACTCTGCCAAGGTTTTTTCCCAAATCTGCTCGAAAGATCAAAGGCGGTAAGAAAGGTATTTTTTCACAGGCAAATGACTGGGATCATGTCATATTTGCATGGTGTACTGAAACAACAAAAGCAGAGTGTCTAATGTAATTTTCAGGACACTGCATGTTTTTATTTATTTATTTGTGCCTTTTCATTTTCATGCTGTCGGCAGGCCGTGTCTTCTTTGGCAGAAGAATAACAGGCACACATTAAGAGGTTTTTAGATGCTGCCTCTGTCATTGGCACCCTTTGATGCTGTAGTTATTATAGTGAAATGTAAAGAGGGAAGCGAGAAACCACAGACAATGCAGGCGAACGCTACTGCTTTGGTTCAGATGGGAAGATCAAGCACATCAAGATGGACTTTTGTTTGCATCTCTGAAGTAAAAGTGGACAGTGTTACAGAAATGAAAAAGAATTTGATATAATGAATGCATTCAACACAACTCTCTGCTTTTTTATTTTATGTTTGCCGTTTTCATCACTTTTATTGGCAAGGACAAAGCTCAGCAATCACTTTTTTCCCCATGCTGGACACCAAAAAATGGCAAAAATTTAATATTTTGCTGTCTTTGCAACATATTTAAAAAAAAATAAGTGTATCTTTATTAACATGAGAATGTCTTATCAACAATTAATGTACAACAAATAACATGTATTTTAAAAGGTATTTACGTTTGGGGTCTTTAAAATGTTTTATACTTTTGAAAGAAGTCTCTTTTACTAACCGAGGCAGCATTACCTGATCAAAAATACAGTAAAAACAGTGATATTGTGAAATATAATAACTGTTTTATATTTCAATGTATTTTTAAATGTCATTTGTAAAATGTTATTCCAGTGACAGCAAATCTGCATTTTCAACAGTGCAACAATATTTTTCTGCAAACCATGATGTTATAACTTGTTCAAAATGTTGCGTCTGTTGTTGTGGTTAAGGATGTGTTTAATGTTAACGTTGTACTTTAATCATTTGGCATTTAGGAACTGTTATTAAACCGTTACCACAGTCATCTGCCTCATCCAGGACAGTGATGAGTCTGCATACAGATATGAGGTTGAGCAGGAGGCTGTCAGGTCCAGTCATAACAACCTTAACATGCTCAAAACAGGGGAGAAGATTGTGGATTTCAGGAGAACCTCCACTCACCATCATGAACAGCACTTTGGCAGCAGTTGAGTCATTCAGGTTCCTGAGCTCTACCATCTCTCAAGACCTGAAGTGGGACACTTCCATTGACCCCACTGTGAAAAAGTTTGTAATTCCTTTTCCTACAATACTACAACGAACATCATCACAATACATAAGATCATCACAGACTCCACTCACCCTGGCCATAACCTCTTTGAACTGTTGCCATCTGGATGACAACTCAGAACAACAGGAACTAGAACATCCAGGCACAGGAGCGGCCTCTTCCCACAGGCCATCTCCCTCTTGAACAGTTGATCCCTCTCTAGGCCTCTCTTAATGTAAAACTCCACATTTAGTGCAATATTTTACAAATTCAATCCTATTTATTCACATTATCCAAAAAAACTGTACATATGTTGATAATCTGCATGTAAATATGTCTATTCTGACGTGTCTAAACTTGTTGTATTTATATGTGTGCACTGGAAGTTTCATTGCCCCCCAAAAAAAACTTTTGCAAACTTTTGAACAGTTGTGATATTCCCACGCACTAGCCAGATGGGATTTAAACTTTGTCGGCCGAAGACCCAAGTTTGGTTCGAAGACGAAAAAATAAACCAAGCATGACGTTCTCTCACCATTCCTGATTTCTAACACGCACTTACAGCGTTTGGCGTGGTCTTGCGGATGTCAGAGCAGAAATGAAAGCTGATGCTCTCTGTATGTTTTTACTTTGTCTCCGGGCGCATTCATATATAAATTGAGCAAGCTTGTTTTGTCCATTAGTTCGAAAGATCTGTAAAAACCCATACATTTACCAACTCATAGACCCTCCCCTCAAAGAAATCTGGACAGAAGTGGTTGAAAGTGGACAAAAGAGACAGATTAAAACACCAGGTGTAAACGGGATGGTCTTCCTCATCTACTTGTGACCCGAAAAACCAAAACACATCTAAATACCAGGTGTAAACCAGGCCTGAGTCTCATGCAAGGAATAATTTGTTCTTAAAATGACGTCAAATTAAAACTAGTTCTAAAAATGCATCTCAAGACACCGGCATTCAATTCCACTTCACTTCAAAACAGAAGATCAAGTCCTTTGTGAACGCCCCTCACTCATCTGTGCATCTGCTCTCTCTACAGCAGCTCTACATGGGCACTTTGATGGAACCGAGACTCAAACTCACATTGCCAGCATGTACACCATGGCTCAATGTGTATGTGACTGCTGAACCCCTATAGGCCACGGCTCCAACACAAACTTTCTTTTTTGCAGAGTTCCTTTGGGGACGGCAGCCTCCATGTGAACTCACACACATGAGAGAGATCCACACACAGGACAGGACTGATGGCTTCACCTGTCAATCTCAGCAGGAAACAGTCTGGCCAGCTCAAAATATGACGAAAATGGAATGGGGGGGGGGGGGGAGAGGCCAAGAGAAATGTTTTATTCGCAGCGATGGACAGATATCCATTTCATTCCAATGTAAACGTGTAGCTAATCCAGGAGCAATTGATTAACTGTGAAAAGAGTCTAAAATGAAGATATTACTATGGATCACAGCAGGTCTCTGCCATCTCATCATGGATTCAAACGAACACCGGAAAGGGCTTATTACATCCTGTTAGGAGAATTCAATTTCATCAATTCCAATGGTGCCAATATTCAGCGTAAGCTGTTTATGAAATTATTTTAATCCCGTATTTGTTGCTAAAATAGGAAAAATGCTGCAAACAATTTCCATGGATCTTTGACATTTAAGTGATTAACTGTCTTACTTTAATTTAATCAAGACCCAGAGCAGTCTGAAAAATTACAGCGTCCTCCTGCCAGGGAGACACTTTCATTGGCTCAGACAAGGGCTGTGTCTTGACATATTCAAAGATGAAAACATTGTGTTATACAGAGCTGTGACAACTTTATCTCGGAAAAGGACATGAGAATAAAACAGTAACGTAACCACAAATAAAACATCAGAATAAGATGTCCAGCCTCAGCCAGAAAGATAAATTGTGCTCTCAAACCTTCACAATACACAGATCAAATCCATGTGTCTGCTGCTACATCCAGCTTTCTTTACATTATTCAACAGCAATAGTATACATACAAAACCTAGAATAAAAAAAAAAATCCTCTGAAGGTGTAAGCCGATACAACACCCGTGGAAAACAAAATTGTTTGTTTTTTAAGATGCTGCAGGAGGGCTGTCTGTGATCTGCTGCATTTCTAATTAAAACACTGGGTGGTACGAACCGTCTCCGCCAAAACAAGCAATCAGCCACGTGGACGCTGATGCCGACCGATGCCAAGCAGCAAAGCCACATGTTCACATCAAATGCTCGACACGCCCAACAGAGCGTCTTCCATTAGACACTTCAGAGGTGACAAATGAGGATAAGACAAGACAAATCACCTACGCTAGAACAAAGGCACCAACACCAGCGCTGACAGAAAGCCCCTGGAGGGACATGAAGCACACACTTTATTCACAGGCAGAAAACCGACGTGTCTGATTCCATCCATTAACTTCCCACTTTTCTGCTCTTATGCCGTTTCAGACTGCATGATATTTTTACGATTGTCACTGTGTCAGATTATGCGATTTTGACTCCTAACTTCTTTTCGTGTTGTGGACAAGAAACATGTCACACTATACGTTGCTTCCCGAACAATCATCGCTAGCCGTCTTTAATGACGTGCGTGATGTCATTGAAACGGCAGAACTAGCGACTGACTTCACTTGTACAAGCCTAATGCTAATTCCAGTATTCACCGGGTTGCTGAAGTTCCTTCGCTATCGTTCGCCAGTATCTTTTTTCACTATGTCGTGGTGGTCCCTCAAGGAAAATTGTGAAAAAAATCATTTAGAAAATTGCGCTGATATAGTGTAGTCTGAACCCGGCATTAGAGTTCAAGAAGAAAATCAACATTCACAGCCAGAATTAAGAGATGCGTTCTCTTTTACTCTTTTCTTGTGGCTTATTTTTTGAGTGCAATGGCTTTTATTGAACTCTCCATGATGGCCTCACATTTGAAGGTGTTATTTTGGTGGAGCGAGGTCTAGGTTTATGATTAAATGAAAGGCCACATCCTTGGAAAAGAAAGAGCAGAAGTCTCTATGCGATTTCACTGTCACTGTGAATTTCACGCGCACTACATCACAGTTCAATAAACAAAGTTTATTTTTTGCCAAATGATTAATTGTTCCTTTTCCTATTCTTGCTCCACCAATGGAATAACCCATTATAATCAGTGATGCTATCTATGCTGGATGTGGAGCGGCACGATGTAACACGATAATTTCCAGACAGTAATCTGATAACTGATAACTGACAACTGACGTGTATGTTGTAGACATGAAGTAAACTAAGCCACAAGAGAATTAAGGAGTAGCATTTCTGAATGAATCAATGTTTTGAACAAATTTGAGGTAATGATTCAATGATTCACTCGATTGTTTAGTTTCTGAGTGAATCAGAGTTTGGAAGAATCAGCTGAGAGAATGATTCAACCAGTCACTCATAAAGTCATTTTTTTGTATATTTTTATTTAATGAATGAATGAATGTCACTAATTTAAAACTGTCACTAATTTAAAACAGCAACCTTCTGGCGTAACAATATAACATGCAGAAAGAATGTTAATTAATCTCTAAAGATTAAAGAATATATATATATATATATATATATATATATATATATATATATATATATATATTTTTTTTTTTTTACAAACGGTAATAGGTTCTTTTGTCCATTGAAGCTTCCAAGATGTTCTTAAACAATGTTGGAGAGCATGACATTAGGTTTTGTGGAGTTAATGCTAAGAGCTTGAGGGCTGATGTAACTAAAGCAACAAAAAACAAATAAACAAAAAAAACAAAAAAAAAACATAAAAATGCTGAATAAAATCATTTTCATTAGTAGACTCAAACTTTTGCACCCCACCATGCAATTGACATCCACCATTGAAAAATCTATTTCAAACAAACACTAGTGGAGCTGTGAGATCACAGCACACCAGATTCCATTAGCCATAATATTGCTCTATGAAATTATGAAAAGCCACGAATGAAAAATACTTAAGGTCTTAAATGGCCATCATGACCGCCGAACATAAAGGCTTTATTTTTGCTAATTAATTTACAGCTTCACTAATCTCATTTCAAATGCCACAGGAGGACATTGATGGGTTTTATTTCTGCGAGCGACTGGACCGGACGACTCCAATAAGCAATGCTACATTTTTGTCTTACAAAAAACAAAAAACAAAACAAAGTTAAATTAATTTCCATATTTATGTAAACAAAATGAACATGAATAAAATATTGGCTAGTGAAAATAATCCTTCCTCTTTCTAGTGAGGCAGCTCTAATCCTCTCAGAGGAACGGTGTAATGCCCACAGGAAATCTCCCGCAATCAGTAATGACTTTCTTCGTAATTAGTTGGGCTTCTGTGTTCCTGCAGTGTGAATTCAAATGCTGTGTTTCTCCAAGAAGCCAGTCTCCGTGTGGAAGTTTCCCTGTGCTTGATTGATGATTTCATGACATTACATTTGGCCGAGGGTTTGGTCTGTGGCACAGTGCATATTTGAAGTCTGCTGCAGTGGGTCAAGGAACAGGAGACACACAGTGCCCTCTGAGTTTTTGAGAGATCCTTTGTCCAGCTGGCTGAGGGCAGAGGCACAATTGTCTGGTGTGTGTGTCGGTCTGTTCTCCTTTAGACCCCACGGAATGAATAATGCATGAAAATCTTATGGGGCAGAAGGTGAGACCATCTCTAGCTCCACACTGATTAAAAAGATGTTAGGTGTGATGCTGTCTCTCTCTATATGATGATGTTCCAGTGAAATCAACAAAATGCAAACAAATGTGTTATTGACCAACAGATTTCAGGCAGATTTTAGGATGAAATGATCAAAAATGCATGAAATGTTAATTTGACTTGAATACATTGTTGTTTTTTATGTTACTTTATTTTAGTTTTGGCTTTGAAATTAACAAATACTCTCCAACAGATCTATATTTCTTATTATTATCAATGTGCTGCTTAACATTTTTGTGGAAACCGTGATACATTTTTCAGGATTCTTAGATGAATTAAAGGTTTTATTTAAAATAGAGAGCATTTATTTAAAATAGAAATCTTTTGTTACATTATGCATGTCTTTTACTGTCGCTTTTGATCAATCTGATGCATCCTTGCTGAATAAAAGTTAATTAATTTATTTTAAAAAGATCCCAAACTTTTGAACAGTAGTGCATATCTACCATGTTAAAGATCATATCAATCATCAATTAATTAATATTTATGAGCTAAGCCTTCAAAACACTATGATGTCACAACCAGCAAAAAAAAAAAAAAAACTTTAAAACTAGCACTGCGGCCACTGCCTACTCTACTTTTTTGCTACAAAGTAATGTAAAAGTATACAGAAAAAATAATAATTTCAAATTACTAGATTCGCATATGATTTTTGTGTGGTTTTGCTCTACACAGTGTGCCACAAATGCTATTTTCATATGAATACGTGTTGAAACAAAAACATCATGCTGCTTCACACGTATATGAGATGAACATGTGTTGGCATGAGAAATTCATGTGGTTTTTCTGCGAATACGTATTGTGCACAATAACAAAAACATCAGGAGAGTAAAAGAAGGATATTCTGGGACATAAAACCAGTATTTCAGTCGGAGTGTGTGTGAGTGCGAGCTCTCACCTGTAATGAGTGACAGGGGGATTCGCTTTAGCAGCGCAATGGAACTTGACCAGATTGCCTTCCAGAACAGGCTGCGGTTCCACAGAGAGGTTCACCAGTGGGAAATCTGGAGGAGCAGAGAGGGCCGGTCAACTTCATCTTCCCACAGAATGTCTCAAAATGCTCATTAATAAACACTCGTCAGAAAGATTAATTGCGGATTAAAGAACTAACTAAAAATACTCTAAAAAGTGGGAACGGCTTGATTATTCTTTTTCCCAGTAATGAGAGCTACTTTGCATTAAGATTAATTGGCGCCTTAACTCGCCTTCTAACAGCTGAATTAGAATTTAAACAACTTTTAAAATGAGCATGATTAAAGAGAGTTTTTGGCGAAATGAACAAATAGATTGATTACACAAATTAAACAAACAGCGACCAAATTCCCATTAAGCAAAAGCGATATTTAACCCCAGACTTTTTATCGAGGCATTTCAGAAGACAATTACATTTTATTTATTTGAGTTTAATGCAGCGCTGGAATTCTCGTTAAAAAAAAATGGCAGTTTCAATTAAAACAAAAGAAAGTTTGAAATGTGTATGAAATTTATAGGTTGGATCAAGGCAATCTTATATAGTTTGCTTTCGTTCACTCCTTTCCAATTACACACACCCAAACCCAAACAGTCAGACAGGACTGACAGCAGATGTGAGACAGCGGACAGACAGGCGCTGACACGTTCAGAGCTGAAGAAGTGTCTGTGAAAGCATGATTGTGCCGTGTGTTTGTTTGGACACAGGGCATGTTGGACATTAACTAGGCCAGCGGTAGAAACATCAGCGACATACCGACAAATCACAACAATTCCAGACAGCAGTGGTTCCTCCTGCTGTTTTCCCCCCAAAATCCTGAAACTTTAATATGAGAAAAGCTCCTACAATCTGCCCCAGTCCTGTCAAAGCACAGTGGACGGATCTGTCACCTCCCATAGGTCTGAATGTGATTAGAGGCCTCTGGAAAGCCCAGACACAGCGCTGGGTCTGATTTCTCATTAGCAGTCTGCACCCGTCACTCGCCCAACGTATTTGTACCGAGGACAGATGTTTCATTCATAATGCCTTATGGCGTGGGACTAGTCATTTAAAACTAACCTGAAGTCTTTCTGAAAAGCGTCGAAACGAAATAGCGGTGTATTCAAACATATCAGAGAAACAATAACAGCGATACAGTGTATGCGGTTTGCAAGCGTCAAATGGACAACTTGCACAACTTCTTCCACCTTCAACTTATTACGACTCCGGTAACAGAGTTCAGTTTACAACAGAGTTCCTCATAAGAATGCAGATTATTGCTACTTTTCAGGGCTGTCAGTTGATTTAAACTATGAATTATCCATTAAACCAGCTGAAATGTTCTTATAAATATATTTCTGCACAACTGTTGCCTGATGAAGACCTGATGGTCTTCTGATAGTTGAAACGTTGTGCTATTAATAAATTCATTTGGAGCAGATATTTTCAGTGTGCGGACATCACGCTTTTTTTTTTTCTTTAATAAATTTAACCATATTAAAAATATTTAATTACAGTGAAAGCACTACTACTTAGAATATTAGGAATGTTGGCATACACACGTGTCAATGAAAAATGACAGTATCGTGATTAAAATACAATACAAATATTTAATACAAATAAATAAACGTTTGTTCTGATCTTATTCATCAGGTCTTGCACTGCAACATTGCAGTCTGGATTTTTAAATCTTCTTGCTGACACTCAACTCAACTCAACTTTATTTATATAGCACCACTAAAAACAACAATTGTTGACCAAGGTGCTGTACACTATATCAGATATCATCAGCATTTAACACCATGTACAACATAAATTACACAGAACACCGAACAGACCAGACACAATAATAAGCCAAAGAAAAATGATAGGTTTTGAGTTTTGCTTTAAACTCGTGCAGTGTGGAGGCAGTTCTAATGAAAACAGGTCGGCTGTTCCAAAGTTTTGGTGCAGCAACGGCAAAAGCTCGATCTCCTCTCGTTTTCAATCTAACCCGAGGAACATTTAACAGTCTCTGGTTGGATGACCTAAGAGACCTTCCAGGATTGTGAATGGATAATAAATCAGAAATGTATACAGGAGCCAATCCATCCAATCAATTCTCGTAAAACTCACTTTAACTTCCATTTAACTTAACATACATTAACAAGAATCTAGCGAGCTGCGATGTTTGAAAACGGAACTATGCCACCACCAGGCTCAGTGGAAGTAGTCCATTAAGCCGCATGGGCAGCTATGAAAACTACCAGGCACTCAGATGGTACAGAATCAACACTGATTTGTGATCATTCATTTTAAATGAAGTTTGCACTGGATTGTGGTAACATTGGGAATTAGGGAGATTTCCAGTTTTCCGAAAAAAAAAAAAGTATTGCATGTAAATATGCATCTAAAAACCGCCATGTCCTCTAAACATAGAGGCATGCATCTATTTTGGATGGAAGACTCAAGGGGGGATGCGAGTGAGTGTTTCCTTGAGCTTGATGAAGCACCTCTTGTCAGTTTCCTTTGTGTGGAGTGAGTGCGTTCGCCCGACAGGAGCTCACGAGAGGCCTCCAGACGCATCTCCATGTGCGCATGTGGTCATTAATTATTCCTAACAAACAGCATTGTTTCAATCCTGCTCTTATTTACAAGGCAATTACTTTGAGAAGCGGAGAGACATCCTCCTGGGTGCTAATTCTTAAACGAACCGCTACGCAGAGGCCCACAAGCTAACAGCGCCGAAGAGCTTCGCGCCACGTTCAAGCAAAGGGTCAGATGAGATGCCGTTATCGGTGGCACTCGCTGTGAAGAATATTAGCCGCCTTTACAATAAAGCCAAATCTCCTTTGAGTCGTAAGAGGGAGAAAATCCAAAAGGGGCAAAAGTGAAATGTGCACGCAGATTGATGTGGGCTACGAGCTTTGAGAACCTTTCATGAAATATGAAATGTGTTGTTTAATGGAGAAGATTTAATTACTATATGTGGTTCAGAGGCACTGATGACCTTTAAAGTGAGAACATGTGAATGAAAGGAGGAGTGCTGGAGATGTGAATGTCAACACGTTGCAGATTAATTTGTGTATCTAGCCAATGGAGATTGGTTGAGTCCAGAGATCCTTATCGAAATTGTGCTGTGCGAAGAGGAACCACCAAGAAACTTTCCATTACTTGCCATCATCAAGTCTTTTTTTTTAAATGTCCGATTCCATGGAAATAATCAATGGCATCTAGAATGGAAGTCTAGGAGGGTATCAGGCTAATTAAAAAGTAGCACCCATATCAATGAAGAGCGATACGAACGCTTAACTCTGGCACACTGGAAGACCATCTGCTCAGGGCCGAACTGATTAAACAAATGCACATATATCCCTGCTGAACAGACCGACTAAAACCACTATGAATTTCCAAAAAGGTCCCGGTTGGTTTATTCTGGTTTAATGCTGGTACAGCTGGTGTCATAAAGAGTTCGGTCTGCACGTTCAGTCCACCTAAAACCTGAGATAATTTCTGTTAACTGAAACAACTTTGAACTTTTCAATGAATGTTAAGAAATCCTGCAAAATTACTATTATGTACATTGTCTGAACTACATTACTACTGTATACCATTAACTATTACCATTAAATTACATGTATTCATTTATATAGAATATAACAAAATCTATAGATTGTGATTCATTTTAATTAATAATCATACATATTTTATCAAGGATGCAATACATATATTTTCCAAACTGTTTCTTGAGCACCAAATAAAATCATACTGTATTTTTGATCAAATCAAATGCATCTCTCTCTCTCTCTCTCTCTCTCTCTCTCTCTCTCTCTCTCTATATATATATATATATATTATTACATATTAACAAATAGCTGGCCCCTGGGATCCAATATGGGCAGCATCTACCCATATGGGGGACCTACGGTAAATCTTCATGACATCAGCATAGAAGTACAAAAGGGTTTTGTGGACCCATGATCCAGATCATTGTTGGTCAGATGGAGAGCCCAAGTGGTCATAGTGCAATTGTTGTGTTTCACAGGAGGGTCAGGACAGATGAAGCTGGTTCTGCAGGAGCCCTGATAAATAGGCCAGTGCTTTCACAGCCAAGAGCTTATAAATGATTACGAGCAAATGTGTCCTGTCTAATATGAAGAGAAGGGCCAGAGTATCTCAGTAATAAGTGAAAAGCAACACACTTATTTAGGTCACCAGTGACTCATGTACCCACTGATAGCTCTGTTTATTAGCGGTACACTTTAGGCGGAACACAAAACTTCAGATGAAATGAAATCTAAACATTCTCCCATTACTCTGATGAACTCTTGGAACTCTGTCACGTTGCCGTATTTGATCAGACCCGGCGGTTTTATAACTGTTGTTTTTGGGCAATTACCTACAGAGAAGGATAAATGGAAAAAACAGCATGTGACATATAATGAAAGTGTTTTCGGTAAATAATCTCCGGGAATAGTGGAAAACATTTTGTGAGCTCTTCAAACTGCCAGGTCTGCCAAAAAACACATTTCCATTATGGCACCGTACTTAACAGCTGCCTTTTCTGAATATTGAAGACAAAAAAAAAAAAAAAACGGAAAACCGGCCCCTGATGCCGGTTCGAGGTCCCTGTGGGCTGTCGTGGCCCAAAGGTTCTAGCACCTCTCTGCTCTCAGTCATCACTTATTTACCCAGCACATGTTCTTTCAGTGTGTGGCCTACAGCGGGGTCTCTGCTTCACTGAACTGCTTCCTCGTGTTAGACCTGGCACATCTCAAACGACAGATCGCACAGGCGCAGGTTAGACACGGTGTAATTATTACGATTAAGCTGGCTAAAGGGAAGTTCAAGTGAGCCACCCTGAATCGTAAGCTAAATGAATCTTGACAGTAGCAGTTTGTGCCAATTTCATTGACTTACACATAAACTATACTAGTCAAAAGCTTGGAATAATTAAGTTGAATTTAAAGGAATAGTTCACAACAAAATGAAAATTCTGTAATCATTTATCATTTATTCTGTCATCATTTATTCAAAATTCTGTCATCATTTATTCACCTTCAAGTTGTTTTAAACCTTTAAGAATTTCTGTCTTCTGCTGAACACAAAAGAAGATATTTTGAAGAATGTCAGTAATATTTTTTCCATATTATTTTTTTCCTACTAACATTCTTCAAAATATCTTCCTTTGTGCTAGGAAAGTAGATATAATCTCAAACCTGGCTGGTTTGACTTCCTCCAATCGTGATTAATTAAACAAAGCATTACATTGGCTCTCACAGTAGCAACATCATGGAAACTGACCAATCTGCGCAATTCAGGGTGGAAAGAGGCTTACAGTAAAACTCTTCTATTGTTTTGCATGACAAAATGATTTGGGCCGAGTCCGGAGGAGCAAAAAAAAAAAAAAAAATTGAATTTGAGCTCCATTGTGATGAGGCGCATTCCTTCTGGGCAAAAAAAACAGACTTTACGGACGTGAAGAAAGGAGCTGTCAGAACTTGTGGATCTTTCAATATGATATATTTTCTGCTTTATTAGTCAGAGTTAATATCTTTCAACACTCAAGAGAGCTGAAAGAACGGCTTTGCTCCCTATGCATACATTGTCAGAAATATTTCATCAAATGCTAATCTTTCGCGCTGAATTAGTTAAGGCCTTTCATTTTAGCGCTTTCAGATACACTTTTGACAGCGAAGCTTATGGCTGCTATAAATAAAAAATAAGCAAAATGCCCATATACACAAACAGGATCTGGTCTTGCTCAATTCTTCCGATGTTTAAAAAGCTAATAATTAGCATTTATGTCTACAATAACCGGCTTAAAGCTTTGCAACATCCCTCTATGCTGCCTGCAGAGAAACTGTCACTTTTACAATTTCTTCTCCAAAATAAAAAACAAGGAGAAACAAAAATTGTGTCAAGTCTTGTGTGTCTGTGGAGCGAAGTACGACATGTGCACAGACATCAGATCGCATGCATACACAACGGCTGTTTGGATAAAGAAAATAGGACAGCACATAGCGGATTTTCACATGTGAATAATTTATCCACACAGACAGGAAAACACAAGAAGCCCTCAGAACAGAATGCTGGTTGCAGGATTTGGAAGGGGAATGTGAGCTCGAGCCTGTCTGCCGCTAATTATGTTTGAACAGAAGCGCAGTCGGTGGAAGATTCACTCACGTTGGATGTCGATGGTGACCGTGGCCTCTTTGCCGTTGGGCGCCGCTTTGTTGGAGGCACGGCAGGTGATCCGCTGGCCGCTCTCGATGTTCGAGGCGGAGACGTGGAGCGTGCTCACCGTGCTTTCTCTTCTGCCGTCTCGCAACAGCGTCTGCATGAAAACACAAACACTGTGAGCACTAAAGTATTGCAGCACTTTGCAGATGGTCAACGATACTTCATACTTGCACAGTCGAAAAGAAAAAAGTATGAGCCAAACAACTCAAGATGGTCTGTATTTATGTTTCCTCTTGAGTGTAGGTCAAAGACAGACTTCCAAACTTGCAATCAGCTCCTCTCTGTTGGAGGTCTCTGAACAAACCATCTACCCAACAAACCCTTGAGTCTCGAGCACCAAATCAGCACGTGTTTAAAGGCCTGAATGTGCAGATACAGCACTTTTGAAATGTTCGCTTTTCTATCAGACTAGCTTTGTGCTGAAATCTGTATCAAGAGTTTCACACAGGAATCTTTCATTGGCAAGGAGGTTACACACTTCATATGTCAGTCACAAAGCAGCTTATTCACGGCGATATTACCTGCACTTTTGCGCTCTTGTATTCAAGCTATTATAGAGGAACCGTGTTTATTGAGGAAAGATTATTAAAAAATTGGTACAGATATTTGAAGGATATTGACTTCATCTAAAACACCCGTCTGCCTCACAGCTACAAGAGATTCTCTCTGAGAATTAATCAAATAACCCAATAAAGAGTGGAGCTCGATTCCTGGAGAAATATGAAAAATTCTAATCTCTTGTGCGTTTATCATCTGACATTTTTCTAAAAGGTAATTGTGTTATGATGAGACGAGGCTCTCCAGTCATTAGACTGTTCAGTTATAAATCAAAGTTTTAGACCAAAATCAAGTTAAACCCATAAATCCAACATACTGACATCTGAATATTTCACTGAATCTTGAGAGATGAGACAAAGCATTCTCAGACGTTTACCTGCCATCAGTTGCGAAAACAGCAACATTTCCACTATGATACTTGTCAGAGATGATCACTACAGTGATCTTTACACAAATGCAACATTTCAACTACTGTTCCTTTTATCAGTATTATAAAATGACATTATCACTCACTACCCTCCTCCCAAAACACCTGTCCTCAGACCATAAATCATTTCAAACTATATAAAATATTATATAAAATGTATAACTTATGAAAAATAGAAACATGGATATATATCCATAAAAGATGTATAAGACATCTCCACTTATTTGATGTTTCTATTAGCAGCAACCAAAATAACAAAACAGCTACTGCACAAGCACTGTATGAGTGTCTGATTAAATGCATTATGGTTATTTTGTCAGTGCTGTTGATTTTCTGTCTGACTGTGGTGACAATTCAATAGATGAAGCTGAAAATCAGTGTGAAACCATCCTGTAATCTCAATTCATCCTTAATCGTGTTGACACACTGAGTTGCATCAAGGAAAAACACACATTTACTGTGAAAACGGAAGAAGCAGGAGGTTGAACCAGCACCTCTGAACATGTTTAACAGATTAATCCAAAATAATTCCTCGGTACATTTCTCTGTTCCGTTATGCAGGCTGTTTTGTCCCAGCACTCAAGAATCAGTGGTTTATAAGACTCCTGTTTTCATAAAAAAAAAGAAAAAAAAAAAGAGATTTGTCTCTCATCTAATATCCAGTTTACACTGGAATGACTTTCGAGACGTGAATGGCTTTGTTTTTATCCGTCTCATGGAGGTACTTGATCATTTCAGAGGCATTTAAAAGAGTCTCCGAGAGTAGAGTCTCCGTAGAACAGATTTGAAAGCTGTACTTCTGTTGGAAAAAAAGAGGTAACCTGTCTAGCTTGCTTGTGTCTAAATTAGGCCTGGTTAATTAATGAAGGGACTCTCTCTGGTGGGTGCTGAGGGGTTCGGCTTACTCAGAATGAGCAGATTACGCTCTCCAATCATAGTATGAGCGGCCCTTTAAACACATTTCCTTCTCTCTCAATTCCCTCCCTAAAGCCGACCAACTGAGCAAATTGCTGAGGAACACATTCATAATGGAGTGCTGGAATGTCTTTCCATTATGACATATTTAAAGCACTGCATTACAGCTTCACTTTGCCCCAAGGATTAAATTAAAAATTAGTCCTCACTTGTCATTCATTTGACAGAGCTGAGAGTTTCGAGGACACGCAGTCAGGCGAAGTGCAGGATTTCATAAGAGACTCTTTTTATTTTTGACACGTGATATTGAAAATATCAACTGTAGGCAAAAAAGTACTGTCAGACACACAGGCAAAAACCTATAGCAGGCTGTTCACCTATACAGCATGTTTGTCATAGAAGTGCTTGAGCATTCAAAATGAATGCATGTATATTTAAACTGAACCAAAACATTCAAGCCATCACAGGACGCATTTGAATGGACTGAATGCACAGACTGAATTTCACTTTGAAATGAAACACTCAAGACAGCATTTTTGGGCATCATAGAAGTACCTGAACATTCAAAATGGATCAAAATGTTTCAATGTCCAGATGTTTCAATGTTAAAATCTCTCTAAAAGTAAAATTTGAGTGTTTTTGGCAATTATATAAGTGATCAAATGCTTGAATTGAATTCATTTAATTTGATCATTCAGTTTAAAATGAAACACACCCGATACAGTGTACCTGATATGACACAGTGTTTTTGGGCGTCATATGCATGTTTGATTTGAATCAAACATTTTTTGGGGGGCGTCACAGGAGTGTTTGAATGCATCTTGTGATTGTTTTAATTGATTCAAAAACATTTAAACCAGCTAGTTTTGAAAAAAGTGCACATTTGAACTGAATCAAAAAGCTTGAGAGCTTTTTTGGGACATCACAGGAGCATTTGAATGTTCAAAGATAAAAAATGTAGCCATTATATGCAAATTTGATCATTCAATTTGAAATGAAACATTCAAAACAGTGTTTTTGGGTATCACGTTTGAACTGAATCAAAATGTTTGAAACGGCATTTTTGGGAATCAGATGCACTTTTAAACGTCAAAAATGTTCACAACACAAAATGTTTGGGCATAATAGGTGAATTTGAACATTCAATTTGAAATTCAACAGATTTTCGAACATTAGGTGCACTCAGTCGAACATTTGAACACATATATTATGCCTAAAAATGATTTTGAAACACAGGCCATGGTTCCATCATGTTTCTGTATTGAGTTTTGTTGATACAAAAACTGCCAGCAGCAGGGACCTGCCGTACCTTGGTGTACGCCGCACCGTTCAGGACCTCTCCGTTACGGATCCAGATGATGGAGGCGGCCGGTTTGGCATTGTCAGCATGGCAGGTGAGGTTTAGCGAGTCCCCTGCACGCAAGCTCACCACAGGTGCTCCGATTATCACAGGGTCATCAGGAGGAACTGGAAAAAAAAAAATCAGAGGGAAGTTTATCCTCTTGTATCACAAACAATGGCACATAGCAAAAGAGAGAAAGAGAAAAATGGAAGGATGAGTCAAAAAACAGTTTGTGAATAGCACTGATTGCAGTTCTTTTTTTAAGCAGCACTGATCAGCCTGCTTCTCACTCAGATTCAGGTAAATTATTGATTGGGCACTCAGCTCATTAGAGAGCATATCTAGGGCAAGTCTAAATCAAAGGCAACAAGCAGCTGCTACATCCTGAGTGCTCCAGAGAGACAGCGATGGAGAGAGAGAGGGCAGTAAGACGTGAGAAGAGGAGGGACTATTTGAAGATGCCAGAACGGGCCGGCTAGGGGGTGGTTGTTGTTGGGGAAGGTCCCAGAGATGCTGACTTTATTAAGAAGGAAGCTGAGACCCCATTACTCATATCTTACTGATTAGACTTCAGCCAGCTTTTACTCTCGCTGAGATTTCTGGCCAATCAGACGGCACACACAAGTTTGAGCAACTGGGTACCTCAAGGCGCCATGGTAACAGCGAAGTTTAGGGTGCAAAGGGGACGTTCTGACCATGTTTCTCCTCTAAAGGGAAGTCTCTGAACGGTTATATGGAGGACGTTGGACATCTTCCCTTCAGATTTCTCTGTGTAGCATATAAGACCGTGGAGATTTGGCCCTCACGCTACACGACGATCTCAGAGCACGGAGTCCTGTGTGATTTGTTAGCTGGTATTTCTTCCTTGGAACCAATCAAGTCTCCCTCCGGCTTGAAAAATCATACGGTTCTCAGAAATAAATAGTTTTCCCCTTCTGCCTCTGTGTATAAAGGCCACAGCCACAACTAGTTGTCAGTGCAGTTTGGAGAAAGAGAGAAATAGACAGAGTGGAAGAGATTAGAGAAAGAGAGAGATAAAGAATGAGGAAAAACGAAAAGTAGGAAACTGATTAGGTCTGTCATGACAGAAAAGTAATTCTGTGTATGTGTTCAGCCACACAGGCAGGTCAAATATTATGAATACAAATAATTATAATTACAAATTATTTATATTTATATGATTTATATATATTTTGTATACAGATTATGTAGACAAACATTTATATACAGTACACAATAAATATACATTTCAGTTTAAAATGTTTTACTGAAGAAATGTTTTCTTTTTTTAGTCAGAAAGGATGCATTGAATTGACAAAAATATATATTTTTGTAATGTTACAAATAAAAAATTTCTATTTCAAATAAACTAACTTTCTATTAATTAAACAATCCTGTATGTATCACGGTTTCCACAAAAATATTAAGCAGCACAGCTATTTTGAACATTGACGATAATATTAGAATGATTTCTGAAGGATCACGTGACTCTGAAGACTGGAGTAATGATGCTAAAAATTCAATTTACCATCACAGGAATAAATTACATTTTAAAATGAAAAAAGTTATTTTAAACTTTAATATTATTCCACTAAATTACTGTTTATACTGTATTTTTTCATCAAATAAATACAGTCTTTATTTGATTTATTATGAGCATAAGAGACTTCTTTCAAAAACATATATTTTTTAAATCCTTACCGACCCCAAACTTTTGAACAGTGTATATGGATGGATGATGGATGGATGGATTACATATATTAGATAGATAGATAGATAATAGTGATTCTTCCTTAATACTAAAACAGACATAGAAAACTGGAATGAAATCTCTTTGCCACATTTAAATTAGTGACAGAGAATTCAAAGTACTTCCATCCACTCAGAATCCACTCTCATTTCCAGGAGCAATTAAAGTCTGTGTCATATTCCTTTCCCCATCTGGACATCAAAGCCATCCTTAACAGCTTGTTTTAACGCCTAAGTGCTTTGCCTGTTTAGAGCAAACTCATTCGTTTTTTTTACAAACATAGCTTACAATTGCATGCTGGGATTGTTTTCCGGGACTGATAGACCAGAGGCTAAGTGTATGCAAATGAGCACAACAGTTAAGTCAATCAGTCTGTCTGCTCAAGTTTCAGTTATTGATGGGGTTGAATTAGAGAGCGAGAGAGAGACTTCCAAAGCTGGCACTGCAGTCCAACATTCAAGTCCTAGAATTCCAGAAAGCTAAGTGCCAATATATTATGGTGTGAATTCACACACTGGCATTTCCAAGTAGCTTTGGATAGCATCCCATGACTCTCAATGTGGCATGGATCCCAGATGGTCCATGCTCTCCTTTTGAGCGCCAAAAACTGGCATGACCATGTTAAACCTTCTTGTGACCGCCATGTTTGCAAATATGCCCTGGTGCGACGCTTCCAAAGCTGAAGCCTTAACGCGGCCAACCATCTTCTTTGTGTTGAGCAGGTCAACACGATGGATTAATCATACAGCCGTAATTGTTGTTCAGACTGGGGAGAAACTCTCACATGGAGCCTAACGAACAGCCAGGACCGAATTACTTCTGTCTCTGCCCTCTTGATACACCAGGCCCTTGAGACACCTCGAGTCATTCAGCATGTGGAAGGAGAAAAATGGAGCAATTTCATTTTGGAAACAAGAGAGAAGGGGCGTTCTGGGAAATGTGACCTATTTTGTAATGTACCTGGATTTGGTCTTACATCTGGAGATGTCTCTCTCCCTTCTCGTTCCCTCTCTCCATCTTTCTCTCGCAGGAATTGGTAGCACGGTGGATTAATCACTTTCATCCTGAGTTTAGTTGCTGTACCACACAGCCTTTAGCAATTATCCCGTCTTCTTTTTTTTCAGGTGTATTAACTAAAAATACTAAAAATTTCACGATAAAGACCCTTTAAACAGAAGCAGATGTGATATTTACACCAGTAAACACATTTCTTTGAAAGCATCTGAAGTGAAATATTCTTCAGTGTTGTTTCACCTTAAAAACTTTTGAAAGTTCCTGCTGAAGGCCAGTTTGTTAGAAAAAGGGGCACTTAGACTTGAATGAACTGTAGGAAATCCAATTAAAATCGAATAAAGAATGTGAAATAACATTTTAAAAAGTTAAAATGTTAACACAAGTGCAGTAAATGTTAAATCAACAAAAAAAAAAAAAATTACAGTGGGGTACAAGGATGTTGACTAAACTGCACAATGGCCAAACAGCCTTGCAACACTCAACTGTCTGTCTGTTTTTAATAGAAATCATTGTCTTACATCCTTCTGTCAGCTTATCAATGCGAGAACATCCGACCGACCTTGTGCCTGTTTTTCAATTGCAACCAGTTTGCTCTGTTTAAAGGAACCAAAGTGTTTTAAGTGATTAATTATGCAATATTAAACATGTGGACAACTTTACTACATCTCTAAAATTTTACATTTTCAAAAAGGATTTGTTTTAAAAGCTGTCCATTCATCAATATTGTACATATCAGTGTCTAAACAACTAAACTGAATCCAAATGCCATCTGAATGAAATTAAGATCACATTACAATATCATAGGGAGTAACAGGAAAGTAAAATTGCACTGTGACAGGCTCCTCCTGTTCTGTAGAGCTCCCACAGGGCATGTGGAGCGGGACACAGAGTTCTGATTAGAGCCGAGCGCTTCTGTTCACTGGCCTGTTCAGGCCAAAGGGCTCTCTGTGTGGGCTACTTGTCCATGCATGTCATCTCTGTCCATGCTACTGTGTTGTTTCTGAACATCAGGCATCTCAGTGACATGCCTTCCCTCCCAAAGATGCTTTAAAGAGAGTAGAGACCTCGAGCAGAAGGAGTGGGATAAATCGTTTGCTCTCAATTCAGCACTTGTGTCAATAATGGCACCCTGTAGTTTAAGCTCATCAAGCTGACATCTATTTATTTATTTATTTATACTCACTATTCATGTCATAAGCGAAGAACAAACACGCTGAACCTAAAGCTTAATTGAACTTAAAAATTCATCTCCTCAATAGATTTAGCTCAATACATGGCAGTCTGACTTTGTATAATAATTAAGAAATGATAATTAATGTGTGAAATGACAGTATTAGTGTTAACTGAAATTAAGAAAATCTAGTTAGAAATAAATCTGCATCTACAGAGACCTGCAATACAACATTTTGTTTTTTTCACAGATATTTGTGAACAACTTTTCTAAATGCTCGAATCATGACAGAAAACTACAATTTTCAGGCTGGTCAAGCTAATGTGCATGCACAGTGGATTTAAAAAAAAAAAAAACGTATGAATGGTGGTGAAAAGTAGTTACAGAAAAAGTTTTGGTTTCACGAATGAATCAGTGTTTTCATTCAGAGAAAACAGGCTTTATAAATAAATCACTGATAGACTCACTCATAAATACAATGAATATAGCTCACTCATAAAAGCAAGTGATTCTTTATGAGTGAGCCAATAAATCAATGATTCACTCATAAATGCAGAGTCCTTTCTGTAATGTGTTTATGAACAAACTGGAGATTCACTTCTTTAATGAATCAGTGCTTTTGAGTGAATTATTCAAATGACTCACACATAATAGAGTCACTTGTCGCCACCTACTAGCGTAATGATGTAACTTGCAGAAAGAGTCACTGCAGAATTTTCACGTAGGCCTACAGACCTTTCCATAAATTCTTTGATGGCCAATTTCATTTCATTTACTCCACAAATCCTATTGTTACTATTGTTACCTAACATTTAGCATTTTGCAAGTTAATTTGCATATATCTCAGCTGCAGATGAAAGTTTTGCACCTATGTCACATTAGTGAGAATTTGTATTCTGCTGTGACACAGAAGCATGAAATACCTGTCTGTGAATTCACATTTCTCTGAGATGCAGATGTTGCAGCATGCCTGCTTCCTATTCAACAAAGTGTGACGTTCAAATGGAGGACCAGCTGTTGCAAACTTCAATACATTTTTAAAAATTCATAACACTAACTGCACTTGCAGACTGAGGTGATAATTCTTGCATTTAAAAGCAAAAGAACTTTGTAGTGGGGGGAAAAACAGTGAACAATGGCATTTGGCTGTTATTCAGGTCGAGACCTGTATCTGTGAACTCTGCATTTTCAATTTCATCACCTCGTTGTTTGCTTTCTCTTTTTTCAATCTGGCTGCGATGTGACTTTTTACGGCCAACGCTGGTGCTGACATTAACATGAGGAGACGGGGAGCATATTTGGTCAGAGCTGGGCGAGTTAGCTTGCTGTGCAAGGGTGAGAAACCCATAAAAAAAGGAAAAAGACAATAGCACATCTTTTCGCCGCCTTTCCATTCTAGTTTTCAAAGAATCAAGTGATGATCCCTGGCCGGTGTCTTATCCACGAAGAGGAGGAACAGGACAGCCTCTTTGCTTTGAAAGACTACAAGTAATTGCCGTCTCCTCTCATTAGGACTGATGTTTGTCTCCCTCTGGGACAGGTTAACGTGGCTTGTTCAACACGCTCTTAAGGCAGAGGATAACATCTTGTACAAAGCTTTAATCCACTAGCTTTTCTCCCACTACTAGTCTGAGAAGTCCACATTTAGACCTAATTAATGTGACATGACTGCAAAATTAGATTCCAAGTTAAAGATTCCATAACACCAAAATGAGAGTTTTGGCTTTTAGTCCATCTACACTACCATTCAAATAAATTGCATGTATTTGAATACAGTAAAAATACAGTTATATTTAGAAATATGAATCAATTTTCAAAATATATATAATATTAAAATATAAGTGTAATAATATATTTTAAATTTAATTTATTTATGCGATGCCAAAGCTGCATATTCAGCAGCCATTACTTCAGTCTGTCACATGATCCTTCAGAAATCATTATATGCTGATTTGCTGCTCAAGAAACATTTCTTATTATTATCAATGTTGAAAACATATGTGCTGCTTTTTTGTAGAACTTGTGATACATTTGTTTCAAGTTTCTTTGATAAATAGAAAATTCAAAAGAAAAGCATTTATTTGCATTTATCTTTTGTAACTTCTTTTGTAAAGCATTTATTTGCTATCTTTTGTAACATAATAAAAGTTTTTACTTTCATTTTTGATCAATTTAATGCATCCTTGCTGAATAAAAAGTTTTTAATTCTTACTTACTGAAGATTTAGCGGCAAAAAGATCATTACTATAAACGACCGAGTGCTTGTGGTGTGAACAGCTCCGCTGTTTTGACACACTATTCTTTTAAACTGTAGAAACGATAAAATGTTGCTACCGTGTAATTATGTTTCGTGGTCTGGTTGGAACCAAGCCAGGGTCCGGACCGCGGACCGCTACTTGTGGACCCCTCATAGACACAAGAAGTTATTTTCAAACTTTGAAATAACCAATTAATTGTTTCTAATAAGACTAGGAAAAGTAAATCGACTTTAAGAGAGCTTGACACATTGAATGAACTGTACTTTTGTTCCACATTGCCTGTTTTCATTCGCATTCAATCGCGTCAAGAAGCAAAGAAAGCCTCTAATTAAGTCTGAAAGCAGCCAAATTGCACAAGCCTCTTTAACTCTGAAGACAATGAGCAGAACAAATGCTGAGAGCTTACAGAAACACTGCAGTGGCTCTTTTTAAACAATAGTGACCTTTGGAAGTGGCTCGGGTTTCTCTCCATGGTTCACTGAGTTGCTGCGCCGCGGCTCTCGCTCTCTCTCCAGCTCCTGGGCTTGGCTTTAGGGGAATTCCTTGGATCTAATTAGCCTCAGGGGTCCTTCTTCAGCAATGTGTACCAACCCCATCTCATGTCTTATTCAGTAGCCTGGCCACCACAAAGCAAACTGGGTTACCCCACAACTCTCCTACGGATACTCAAAGTTCAAATGTCACTCCGACAGGTCAGCCGCCCTCCCGCTGCCGAGTGTGTGCTGGCGTAATTGCAAAAGCACATGTCCGAAACAGAGACTGATTGTTCGAGAGCCTTATTGCGAAGCAGTGCCCCTTGGAAGAAAATAAAAGAAAGTGTGAATATATATATATATATATATATATATATATATATATATATATATATATATATACTAGTCACTAGTACTAGCCACTTTGGCAGGTTAAATTTTATATAATAGCCTATATACAATAAACTAAGTGCAATGTAGTGTTGTCAAAAATATAGATTTTTCGATACATATCGATACTGAAATATCTGAAATGCTTTCCAATACTCATTTCCCGCAGTATATAGGTGCGCTTTATCGCACTCTCATCTCTCCGACAGCGAACTGACACAAAACTGACACATAATTTGCTCCGGATGAATATTGTTTGTGTTACAGGGCTTTCATTTCGGGATTGCACATATTGCACAGAATTTTACTCGTTCCTGCAGACATCCAAAGTGCGTGCACATAAAGCTGCTTCTCACTATTAATGAGGGGGTTTTTTCCTCTGCTTTTTGCGCTTGAACAGTCATATACACACAAAATAATGACAAGTATTCACGTGAGCACAGTCAGTTATGTTGTAAGTGAATGTAAACAGATGAGAAAGAAAACGCATGTGTAACAGTATAATGGATCCGTGCGTCAGGTCTTAAAGTGACAGCAGCCTAATATACCTGCCGGCAAATTATGAGATAATATAAAAAATATCTGGAAGTTTTTCCCCATGGTATTGATTTGATTGATCAAAATTGTGGCCAGTAAAAATGCTGAGTGGCTAGTAACTTTGAAAAACCAGTTCAAGCACAATATCAAGCCCTGTATACATACACACACACACACACACACACACACACACACCCATTTAGGGGCCGATACTCACTGGCGCAGCATGATTTGAGACCCAGCCATATTAATGCATTGCAATGGAGCCCTGGACTTATGCCCAAACACAGTGCTTCAAAGTCGGGAAAAAGACTCCACAGACATTTTTTCTCGGTAAGTGACAAAGACAGGTTTGAGGCTTCACAGGCGAGGGATCCAATCATGTTACAAAGACCACTCTGAATCTCATCTGTCAGGAGGGAGATAGAGAGAGTGAACGAAAGAAACGCCACGTCTGATTGTGGTCATGCGCCGTCGTCCCCCCCGGGAGGGAAGTGACAGGGGATTGACGATGACGGAGTCCCTACATGAGGTTCATTACCTCGCTCAGGAGCCGCTTGCGGTTTTGTATGCAACTTTTCAGAAGTAAGCCAGTTTGTGTGGGATTACATGTCAGGCTAATGGCTCTGCCCTGGGGAGCATGATGATTTGTCTCTGCTGCCACAGGACCAGCAAAAAATAAAAACAAATGAGCGGCCTCTCATCTATAATTAATCATTTTAATGGACCTAGAATTGCCGGCATCGTCGCTCGGCTTTAAGCGTCTAGACTCAGATTACTGGTTTAAAAAGCTGTTACTTCGAGGCCGGCGTAATGAACTTATTCCTCTGGAATATATCATAGTTTTAACAAAGGAAGGAAAGAAATCGATAATGATAATCAGGCCGAGCCAGGCTGCCCGGGAGCTAAGCTGACGCAATGCATTTGTGTCAGGGCCTCTATTGATCGCAAACATATCTAATGTGTCTTATTAAAGCTGATTAGCCCTGATTTCAGAATATCACACATTTATCTGACTCGGAGATTGACTTTGTTCTTGTCTACATTCATAGTATTGCAGAGGCGGTACTTTTTCATGCTTTCTCCTTCTCAGTGCCTCGCTTTCTTTACTCTTTTACTGCTCGAGTGGTATTCTAGTTAAAGTATGTATCGATTTGTCTGATTGTCCATCGGTTCATCCATCAATCCATCTATCCTCACTCATACAAAAAAAATGGTCCAATTAGAAAAGAGAACCAAAGAGTGAACCACCTAACTTGCTTGTAATTTAACATTCTATCTATCTATCTATCTATCTATCTATCTATCTATCTATCTATCTATCTATCTATCTGTCCGTCCGTCCGTCCGTCCGTCCGTCTTTCTATCCATCTCTTTTTTGGAAGGTTCTGGTAGGTGACACTGACCCAGAACAGTGAGCCGAGCAGGTCGAGATCTGCTAGCAGCCTGGATGGCTTGACACTCAAAGCTGCCGTCATCGATCAATTCCGTCCTCTGGATCAGTAGGTGATATTCTCCTTTGCTGTGGTCCCCAATCACATCATAGCGTGGATAACCTGAAACACAAGATATTAGGTTTAACATTAAACAATCAAACATAAAAAGCAATGTGAAATATCCAGTTTGAATTTTGTAGCGTTTTACTCTTTGTGCTAATATTGTTAAATTATATGAAAGTTGCAGGAATGGGTAAAATATTAGAATCATGCAAAAAGACCAATAGTTTACTGCACGGGACGGGACTCATTCTGAGTTGGCCTTGAATGATATCCAGTCATGTTTACTTCAGTCATGAAAAGAAAAACATTACAAAAATACACTCTGTGGTATGATTGAATTAAATTTTGCAACATGAACACATAACACCTTGACTTCTGACATAGAGTGTTCACAGATCAAATTGCTACACAAAACCATTTAGTAAAAGTTGACATCTAGGGTGTTTTTTTTGTTTTTTTTATAAATTAATACTTTTATTCAGCAAGGATGCATTAAATTGATCAAAATACATTTAGAAATGTTACCAATTTTTTTTTTTCTAATTAATGCTGTTCTTTTAATGCTTTCCTTTCATCAAAGAATCCTGATGATCAAGGTTTCCACAAAAAAATAGTAAGCAGCACACCTGTTTTCAAAATTGATAAGAAATGTTTCTTGAGCAGCAAATCAGCATATTAGAATTATTTCTGAAGGATCATGTGACACTGAAGACTGGAGTAATGATGCAGAAAATTCAGCTTTGCCATCACAGGAATAAATAAAAAATTTAAATATACCAAAATAGAAAACAGTTATTTTAAATCGCTATAATATTTTACTGTATTTTCGATCAAATAAATGCAGCCTTGATTAGCATAAGAGACTTCTTTCAAACAATGGTAGTGTGTATTACAACTCAGTCATGAAAAGAAAATGTATGTAATTTGCAGAAATGTGTATTTTCACGATATTTATTAAAAACTGCAGAAATAATAATTATATATTATATATATCTTATGCAACTTTTCTGATGATGTAAAGCTAAAAAACGTATACGTGGCCTTCCGGGTAAAAAAAAAAAAAATGCAACAAAAGTGTAGAATGTGGCATCTTCAATAAATGATGAATGGTGCCTTTGTAGCTTGGAGAAACTGGAACAACAAAATTGCTACATGATAATCTACTCAAGACAGATGTCTCATTTTTAGTTAATCTCCTCATATCAGCAAACAGATCGCAGCCCCGAGCACGTTTAAATCCGAACATGATCTTGTAAACAGTTATCATGGCGTGTCTCTGAAACCCTGGTGATCCTTTATATTAAAGACTGTTTGGTTGTCCTGTGCTATCTGGTAATAAGCCTGTATTAGGAATCGATAGTGTCATTACTGCCTTCAGGTTTCCTGCCACTGGATCTTCTTTTGCCTTTTATTTAAGAGCTGTTTTCATTAGGGATTATTGAGGCATACAGGCGCCTCAATAAAGCTCTGATGAATTCCCCAATATGCTTGACTGGATGGCTTCAGACAATGGCTGTCAATTAGAAGAAACAATGTGAAATGACCCTATTAAAGGTAATGAATCCCACCGAAATGGATTCGGCTTCATGTTGGATCAATAGCAGCTGTGATAGAGAGCTGGGACATGGATTTATCACAATGTGGGCATCTCACTGACACTCCAATAGATGGAAGCACGCTTGAAACTTGGCTGAAAGCAGGCAGATCAAAGCTTGGAGCGAGCATACGCGAAAGCTGAAGGGGGAAAGATACACGGAGAGGCATCCTAATCAAGCGTTATGTTAGCTTCAGTCTCTCTGACACAAAATCTGTAACTTCTCAAGCTTTGAGGACACTCGCCCTGAAAAGATATAGATATCTATGTCATACTGATCGCAGGATGTGTCATTTCATCAGTGTGAAACTGCAGGTGATAAAACATAAGACAGATTTTATGAAAACCCGAAAACAACTTGTAAAATCCACGAATTGCTTCACGTTTGAAACAATCAGCAGATTTAGAGCTGCTCTGAACACTGATATCCATTCATGTTGGGGCTCTAGTTCATTTTAGTTCATTTTACACTTTAGTGAGTGATGTTTTCGTATCCACTTTGAAGAGAGACTTTGTCCGGTTGCCACTGATGGTTAAGTACCACAGCTCTGTACTCGATTATACCACGGTACAATGATATCCAGGAGTCCCTGGACACTAATAAAAGCTCGGAGAAAGACAGACGCAGTGGAAAGGAAAGAAAAGCCCTGAGAGGATCAATTAAAGAGCTCTGTCCATGACTAAACGCTGCCTGGAGCCATGGCTAAAAATTACTAACTTCTGGAGAAACCCATGTCCGAAATGGAGATCCTTTCTTGGTAAAGTATATAGTTTAAAATCACACATCACGAGAGGGCTAAATGAGACCGCAGCTAAAGGCTCAATTTTCAGATATCAATTGCTCGTTTCTTGAAGTGTGTACATGAACGCAATCAGCAACTATTGTTAGCGATAATGACCCCTTGATCCAGCAATTATGTGTAACGTTAGCTAAACGGGATCTGATCGCTGTACTTTGAGTTAGATATGAGAATAAATCTATGAATTATGCTTCGCTAGCCAATAAATATTTCAAAGAGCTACCAAGTTCAACTTCAAGTGAGTTGAAGCAAATTTGGAAGTGACATTCAGCAAATTAAAGCTTTAGGGACGAATGTGCAATGAATTTTGAATTAGACCAAAGTTTGTTTGGCATTTTGTTTTTAATCTGGCAGTTCATTGCAAAAGTAAATGTGGCGCACTGAAGAAAGCGAGTCCGGTAATCATATCTGATTTGTTTATGATTTACAAAGCAACCCGATCTGATTTTGCAAACCTAAGCCGAAAGTTTGTCCTTGCATAAGGGAGAAGTTTTGAGAACATTTCAATCCGTTCAAAACAAATTCATTTGTAAAGCGTGCGAATGTAAAACAGCTGCACTTGCGGCACGTCTCTCTGGGGTTCTGCGGATGATGAAGTGTTTGCCTTAATTAATGATAGAAATGCAATTAATTCTCGATTGTTGCTTTGCTTTGCTCAGTCTGACAGTAATTCTGACAGGAACTTTCTGAAACAAACAGGGAAATCTTCACAAAAAAACAAGAAAAAGTTAATGGGGGAAGCTTCTTGGTAATGTCAGGGGAAGCATTCACAACCTGACAGAATGGGCTGTTGTCCTTGTATTATAGTGCCTATTATAGTGCTATAGTGTATTATAGTGCCTAACTGAAGAAAAGACTAGACAAAAAAAATTCTGAGATATTCAGCTTCTCTGTAATGATACAGACTGATCCAGCAGAGACACATGACTGTTTTGCTCAGCAAATGTCTTGACTTCAGGTTTCAGTCTGCAAAACTTACACTGCAAAGCAGAGCAAAGATTACAGTTTTATTATAAAATATAATGTACATAATGTGTATGTACAAAGTACAACAATGCTGTTGATAAAAAAGTACTGGTTTTACAGGGTTTCTGCAGGGATCTTCAATTTAAATTTAATGCCTTTTCAATGCCTTTTTAATGCCATTTTTTTCATTTTTAATGCCATACACAACCCATGACTAACCATGGATATTATATATATATATATATATATATATATATATATATATATATATATATATATATATATATATATATATATATATTAACTTGATTAATCGCACATTTTTTCCACAATTAAAAACACTTACATTTGTTTAGGTTTATATTAGTTATATATTTTATAATGTAATCATTTCACAGTTAATCTACAAATGAATGTAGAGACAACATAAAGACCAGTTTTACTGATACTAATACAGCTATTGATATCTGGATAAAAATGATTTCTCCCCCCTAATTTTAAACATTAATTATAGCCATCCAACATTACAGTGTAATTGAAAGCTATATCAATTTTTTAACATTAGGCTTAAAAAAAATATGACAACTTTTAATTTAAGTGAACTTAAACAATCCTCACATAAACCTATAATAAATGTCATATTTACCTTTGGCCTTCCTGTCTAACATACAAAAAATGACTGAATGAAGTTATCAAACAGTCTGCACAGCATACATTATAGATTAAATATAGACTAATGCTTATTAAAGCTACAAGAGTTCTTTAGTCAATAGCAGTGAGTAATTTTCTCTGGTGCCTTTGTTCTGTGATTAACTTTACTGACAGTAAGCTTTATTGGCTGCTGTCCCTTTAAGAGCAGCTGCTGACAGAAACACGGATCTAACACTCATTCTCTCACAACTCTTTGCGTTCATTAAATACTTTATTTCACTAATTTAAGACTGCTCTTATTTTATGAGGATACTCCCAAAACAGACATTTTGGCAAAATTGTGTTTTATTGTTCGTTCAAGCGCGAAAGAGGACCGTTTTCTGGTGCGCAGTCTGTGCGCACGATCTGGCGCGCGTCTTTCTCTCTCTGTGTGTGTGTCACATAGACAAGACATTCACAGGCAGCGCGTTTAAAAACAGCGTTAAACTGGACAAAAATAATCTCATGCGTTAACGTGTTAAAAAAACGCAAAGTGAGCTTCAACAGCGGATGTCAAGCTGATGAGAGAAAGTTACTACACATAACTTAGATAACTGCTGTCTGCCTTTTACCGTCGATCTGTGGCTGTCAGACTGCATGAGATTTTACGGCGTTGATTCCCATTGTAGCTACACAATTTAATACCTTTTTACAAACGCTGCAAAATCATTCTTTAATTTGACCACCAACCATGTTCTAAATTGTTTGTCTTCCATGCACTTTCCCAGTTTTCTCGTCTAGTTTTATTCCTGTTGATCCTGCTGTCCAAAATTACTCGCTCCACCTCCGCAACTTTGCTTCGGCCGGAGGCAATCACCAAACTGTTTCCACGTGTTTTTAATCACACTAACATATTTTGCGACAGCAAATACAAATTATTAATTATGAAGACTATATTCAAATAAATTGATAATATAACATTTTCTTCAAAACCATAACAAAATTTAATGCCTGTAGGATTACAATTTAATGCTTTTTAATGCCATTTAAGGCCTTAAATATCGCAAAATCCATTTAAGGACTTTTAATGCTTTTTAATGCCCCGCGGAAACCCTGTTTTAATATATTAATATTGAGATAAATATATATTTCAAATTAAAAAATATGTTTAGTCAATATTGACTAAAAAAAGTTTGGGGTCGGTAGGATTTTTTTTAAAAAGCAATTAATACTTTTATTTAGCAAGGATCCATTAAGTTGATCAAAAGTGACAGTAGATATATATATATATATATATGCGTGTGTGTGTGTGTGTGTGTGTGTGTGTGTGTGTGTGTGTGTGTTCAAATAATGGCTGTTCTTTTGAACTTTCTATTTATCAGTCTGGGAAAAAAAAAAATTCATCACACAAACACACACACACACACACACACACACACATTCTACAGACCCCAAGCTTTTGAACATTTACAAAAATGTTTCTTCCTCCTTAACAGATATTGCTTTCATATCAAGCTCTAAATGGCTTGAGTCATCTCTTGGAAAATTTGAAAGTCAAGTTTTTCCCCTACAATGAGAGAGCATGAGATCAAAAAAGATTGTAGTGTATAATTGATAAGACTTTAAAAGCCCACTGAAGTGCCTTGAAACACGGAGCATTATTCGATGTGTTGAAGTAATTTCCACTGAAACAGGAAGACGGGGCGGGACTTACTGAACCACTGCTCCCCTTTTTTAAATAACCAATAGCGTTTAGTTTATATCACAGCTTGGCCAGAGCCGTTGAGCTCGGTAAAGCAGCAGTTTCCTCCTAATCTCCTCCATATAGCTTTACAATATATGTGCAGAATTCAAATGGGTCTGATACGTTTTCTGGTCTGCGCATATGATCCGCTCTGTGTATCGTGTCTCTGGACCGGAGCAGACTGTGTGTGCCCCCGACTAGACTTCATTCGCCCCATTGGAAAGCATATTATCTGAATCATTCCCCATCCTCTATATAGTGCACAATAGTGCCATTCACCATGTAGAAAATAGTAAATGTGTGAACAAGTGACCAAATTTAGCAGCAGCTTCAGCGTCAATTTATAATGTAGGGGACGAGATGCTCTAGAGAGCATTTGACTGGACAGAAAATCTGATGAGAAGCTGAAGTGCAGAGTGATGTCATCAAAATCACTGATCCATATTGGCGGAAGTGAGAGATTGTTGAATGCTTATGTCTTCTAAATGCAAATTTTGACATTTTTTTGGAGCACACTAGTTTATAGATAACAGTAAGGCTAACATATTAATTCTAAAAGCCAAAAAACTTCTATTTTGATTTCATGGGGACTTTAAGTCAAGACTTTATAGCCATTGATTGCAGGCTACTTTATATATTTTAAATTGTAATTAAGTTATTATATTAAATCCTAAATTAACTGCAATTATGTAATCAACCAATTGCACACATGTGGATGACCATCTACAGTGGCAAATGATAAATAAAGAAATAAGCCATGAGAGGTAGAGTTATTTCACTGCAGGTTAGGCTACAAAACAGACCGCAGCAAAATCTCTTACCTGACAGGTCTCGGTTGACCCCTAGAGCGAGACCGTCTTTGACCCACAGCACCATGCCATGATATCCAGTGATGGAGCACGGCAGGGTCACGGGTTGCCCGGCTACTACCACCAGGTCATGGGGCTGCTGGATAAACACAACACAGCTTCCTAAAACAGAGAGGAAAGAGAGATAGAATGAGCAAGGGAGGTCACAATTATAAATCATCAAATACAATTTGTCAGAGCTCACTGCCCCTGCCAGAGGATTTACAAAAAACAGCCTTTTACTTGAGGATCATTATTATGGCTCTAGTAAATCTACTCCAACCCCCCAAAACTTACTTTGAAGAGTAAATCTATAAATTTCAACTTTATGTCACTGGAATCCTTAATAAAGTGCACTGACACACAGAAGCATGAGTAGGTGCCTCACAGTTAGTAAAGCTGAACATGACACTGCTGAGATCCACAAGACTGCATCGTCTGCACCATAAATCAGCTCGCAAACTCCGCTCTCACTCTTAGAAACTCTTAGCAGGCAAAATAACTTCCCTGACGTCAAACTCCGCCAGTGCCGGATGACAGGCTCAGTGGTGCTCTGGAACGGACGCTCACAGACGGCTGTTCACCTTGAAGTCTGATAGAATGAGCTACAAATGAAAAAGTGCCCTGAAGGAAAGCAGTCTTCAATACGGGAGGTGAAAAGTACGTGTTACCTTTCTCATTAAATTGCAGAGAGAGAGACAGACTGAGTTATTTTTTGCCATTCTGGAAAGCGTATAACAGCGTCAATAGAAAGCGAATTTGTATTTCTCTGAGAATATATTCACAGAAGATTCTCTGAAAAAAAAAACCATCTTGCCCTTTCAAGTCTCTTTCCCTCACCTTTTTTGGTCTTTTAATGTGAAAACAGTTGACACATCAGAGAAACGGAGGAGCCTTGTGTGTCTCCCGAGACCACTTTGGTCGATTTTTGTCTTAAATTCAATAAAGTGCAGCTCTGCGAGGTGCATCTTTCATGAATAACGCTTGGCCTTCCACTGATGTGGCAGGATTTCTGCGGGACAGCACTGTAACACAGCCGAGATGCCAAGCTTATTGTTCTCTCTGTATGCTGCGGCCTAATTTTGCTGTTTAAAGTTAACACCAATTATCACACATGATCATAGTTCTGTTAGCATTAAACTTATTTTGTTTGTTGAAACATGTTGAAGATGATGAAAGGTGTTCATAGCACAGCCCACAGGATCTTTGCACTTTAATAATGAAGTTTTCAGTTGTTTGTCATTTAAATAGCACCTTTGCTTCTGAGGTTTTACCTAATATTAATTGTGAGCAATACAAATAGACACAGGTGAGAAACTAAGCCTTGTTTACACCTGGTATTAAGATGAGTTTTGGTCGATCGGATCACAAGTCCTGATTTCTTCAAGGGGAGGGTCTATCGGGTGGGTAAATGTATATAATTTATCAGATCTTTCAATCTAATGGACAAAATAAACTCACGAAATTTACATATGAACGTGACAGTAAAAACATTTATACATTTCTTTTTATATATTAAAATAAAAAACTAAATAAAACCAATATTTAACAATATTACTGTTTTTGCTGTATTTTTGAACACATATGCAGCAGTGCTGAGAATAAGAGACTCATTTCAGAAACATCAAATAATCTTAACGACCCCAAACTTTTGAACGGTAGTGTAACTGCCCTTATCTGTGAAATAAAAAAAAATACTTGCTGTTATTTTATATTTTGTCATTTTAGTGAAGATTTTCACATACAATACTCACTATAGTTCGTGAGTAAAACCAATATGCTTGTTGTATTCTAGTTGAGAACTTTCGAAAGACTTAACAAGCCGCTTTTCCGCCGTCTGGCCAAAACGTTCTCGTTGCTTAACCATTTTATTCAGTGCAAATCTGACCCAGCTTTCGAAAGTAGTGTAGACGACAGGCGTAGCCGTAGCCGTAGCAAAAGTTAAGCGTTTTAAAACGAAAACGCACTGGTGTAAACAGGGCCTTCACCTTCATGGTGTTCTTGACCCATATGATCATCATCAGAACTTATTTCCCTAAACCTCAACTGTCAAATCTCATTTGTGTTTATTCAAATATGGCACATGACAACAGATCAAGTTTGAGTAAGTACGAAAGAGATGAGAACTGTTTTTATGGTGCTATTTTGACAGTTTTAGAGGTTGTGTCCACCCTATTCATTGTATTGAAAAGAACGCTGTAAACATTCAGCTAAAAATCTCCTTTTATGTTCCACACTAGGAAAATCATACCGTTAAATGATGACAAAAATATAAAGAGACAATAATGATTGCGTTTTTTACTATTAATACTGTTTTTTACTATTTACTATTAACTATTAATTCAAAGAACGATGGGGCAAGAGTCCAGAGAAGAGCATAGCCCATGATACCCACACTATTCAATGTTTCTGAGTTCCCTTGACATTTTAAACACTTATGAAACTGACAGTGCACGATGATGAAATGTCACAGACAGCCCCCCAGCAATGAAGTAATAAAAATATTCAAGGTTTACAAAAACCTGCAAATTTCATTAAAAGTTTACGTTAGAGAAGAGTGGAAATGTAAATATTATGCATCTGAAAGAACTTCCAAAAGTGGCAGCGTTTAGAACAGCTTCTCACCTCTGATCTTGCTGAATATGTGAACGCTTTACAAAGATGTTGCCCAGACTTTCCCACATGCAGTGTAAAGACAATGACAACTAATGAACAGCACTGCCTTCAGAGCTTTTGTGTTGGACTCCGACTAATCACACAGTTAACAGGAAAGTTGAGTCTACATGCATGTCAAAAGTCATCTGCAGACACTTTGAACGAATGCAGAACAAGTGATACAGTGCTTTTGCAACTTAATGCATGACCTTAATGTAAGTGCACTTTTGACTGGCCGAATCTAAGGGCATTTTATGTACATTAAAGACCCACATGATCTTCTTCTAAAGGCCTGTTCACAGCAAGGGCGATAACCATAACGATAAAGATATAGTTTTAACAATCGTTCTAAATGTAAAAGAATAGCAGAGTCCACACCACAACTATACCGTTAACGGCAAAGAAAAACAATATAATTGGAATCACTTTTACAAAAGAAATTTCCAGCTGATGAGTGATGAAAACATTGACAGAAATCAGAATCCATCCTTTTTTAAAGAGCTCGGGCATTTAAAGGGGTCATGACATGAGAAATAAAATTTGCCTTGATCTTTTGGCATTTAAGAGATCTTTGTAGTATAAAAACATCCTGCAAGATACATAGCTTAAAATGTCCTCCTCATTATAAACAAAAAAACTGGTTTGGATATTGTGGGATTAGTGACATCACACAGGCAAATATATTTGCATATGACTGCCTACAGAGAAAGACATTGATTAATAGAGTGACAGATCACTCTAAATTGTAATGTGGAGTCATGCATTTTCTGTAAAGCTGCTTTAAAACGATGTGTATTGTGAAAAGTGCTATACAAAAAAATGTGAATTGAATTGAATAGTTTACATCATCACTGACATTTTCCTAAACGAGATGCGAGCATTGCGTCGCGTTAAAAGCAAATAGAACCCATTATAATCACTGATTCGGTCTACACTAGATGCAGATGCGCATAATGTTTCTGACACGTGCTTTAGTCTGCCGATCAAGAGGACAAATGGACGAGTAAATGGAAGCGTAAAGGAACTTTTTCTTTGACATGTCCTGTTTAACCCTCTGGGGTCGGCTGTCGTGTCGGCGCGACGAGCTCGCTTTTATTCTTATCAGTGCAAAAGAGACTCAAAATACTCTGTTGATTTTGATCTTACATATAAGTGTTGTACACTATATATATATAGTGGGGAGAACAAGTATTTGATACACTGCCGATTTTGCAGGTTTTCTTACTTACAAAGCATGTACAGGTCTGTAATTTTTATCATAGGTACTATTCAACTGTGAGAGACGGATTTAAAAATCACATTGTATGATTTTTAAATAATTAATTTGCATTTTATTGCATGACATAAGTATTTGATCACCTAACAACCAGTAAGAATTCCGGCTCTCACAGACCTGTTAGTTTTTCTTTAACCCCCTGAGGTCGGCTATCGCGCCGGCGCGATAGGCTCGTTTTTTTCCTTATCAGTGAAAACAAATAAATAAAATAAAATATTATTTTTTATCTAATATGCTTGTGTTATACATCAATCGATCCTGTTAAATGTGTATTATTTTTGTGTATACTCACAATAAAAACAAAGTGTTGTGCTTTTTGCCAAATAAAGAAAAATAAACACGAAGTGAGTTCTGCTTTCTCTCTGTCCGTGTAGTCCATTCTGAAACGCGTCCGAAAATGAACTGTAACTCAGCGAATACTCAGTCAAACAGACATACAGACACACAGGCATGAAGCTTGAATTCTCTTCTTTTAAATGAAGTAATTTATATAAAAAACAAATATTCTCATCTTGTGAAATCTGCATTAAAAGAGAGCGATTCCAGTCGAGCTAATTAGAGCTCATTCAGATGTAATGTGACTCCGCCCACGGAGAGCGCGCGCTATTCAAACGCAAATGTCTGAGGCAATCCTGCAAACTGTGAACGCCCACATCAGCTCGAGAAAACACATCAGATCATTGTACTTGTTTACACGGTCTCGCAGCGCTGTGAGGAATAATACTATAATGGAAAATTTACCTCAGAAGTACGAGGAGCAACAGATCCGAGGCTATGGAATAATGTAGTAAGTTTTTTTTTCATTCTCAAGTGCGGCGCGTATCTGTGCATGAATGAATGAATGAACGGCAGAGATGCCGCTGTTTACCACAACTGGCAAAAGACGGTTTAAATTTGAATCGTTTCTGTCTGTGAATGTTTCGCTTTTAGCAAACTGTATTGCTATAGGCTACTGAGTAAAAATCGAGTGAACTATGTTGAAATAAAATGTATTTGTATAAGCAACATATTAAACTGCAAATTAACATTTATATTTCTTATAATAAAAACGAAAGTTACTATGTTACAGACATATGAAAGACAACATTTCATTGATTAGTTTTGGATAGATTATACATTTTTACTGTAAAATATCTGCCACCTCAAATAAGCTTTTGTTTGCCAATTTTTGCTCATATGTTAAATATAGTATGTTTTGTCAAAAATAATCAAATAATATGTTATAGTGTTTATTCCAATGTAGCTTAGGCTATATTCAAGTAATGAATCCTTAACTTTGAAATATGTATGATAAAATGTATACTTTAGTTTTTACAAAGAAAGATTACACTTGAATTGTTGTTGTAATTGTAACCTTTTTAATAAAATAAAAAAATACAAGGTAGATGTAAACAAACTAATAAAAGGTAAATATAAGCCTTTTCTTTAAAATCATTTTTTATTGTGTTTTATTAGTGACAAATTTGGGGAGAGGATAAATATTCCAAAACTTAAAATACAGTATGAGAATTAACTGCACAATTACTAGACATGTTTTCCTTTTGATATTATAGGCCAATTTGCAAGCACAATTTGTGGAAAAATAAAAAAAACACGAGATGCTTCCAACTATTGCTCTTGCATTCTTTCTTGTGACACACCTGAATGAATGGCTCATTAAGTATGTGGGCCCCATTGTCTCCAGGTGCGAACCACTAAATATGCATGATCGTTGACGCCCACTCCGCATATTGCCTTTCCAGACAGAAAGTGTTTTGCAAAATTTAAATCAATGCATTGTGTTCTGTGAATGATTAGGCAGGATGATTTTCACATAATTTTGAAGAAAAAACACTAGGCGATGACATCCATTAGTCAAAAGTCTTATTGACACATATTTAGAATGTGTTTTATGGCCTTATTTCAGAAACTTTAGTTTTTAGTTTTTTCAATAACCATGCATAAACATTATTCTCTCAAAAATACAAACATGTACATGCATGGTGCTCACATATGATGGTAGCCCTGTTTGTGCTATATAGAGTGAATTTACACCTTTGCCATTAATATGTTTATAAGCAACTGAAAAAAGCAAAAATGTCAGGGCATGTCAGAACATCTCAAGGACCCCAAAAACACCTTAGACCCCAGAGGGTTAAGAAGCCCTCCTGTTCTCCACTCATTAACTGTATTAACTGCACCTGTTTGAACTTTTTACTTGTATAAAAGACATCTGTCCACACACTCAATCAAACAGACTCCAACCTCTCCACAATGGCCAAGACCAGAGAGTTGTGTAAGGACATCAGGGATAAAATTGTAGACCTGCACAAGGCTGGCATGGGCTACAGGACAATAGGCAAGCAGCTTGGTGAGAAGGCAACAACTGTTGACGCAATTATTAGAAAATGGAAGAAGTTCAAGTTGACGGTCAATCTCCCTCGGTCTGGGGCACCATGCAAGATCTCACCTCATAGGGTATCAATGATCATGAGGAAGGTGAGGGATCAGCCCAGAACTACACGGCAGGACCTGGTCAATGACCTGAAGAGAGCTGGGACCACAGTCTCAAAGAAAACCATTAGTAACACTACGCCGTCATGGATTAAAATCCTGCAGTGCACGCAAGGTCCCCCTGCTCAAGCCAGTGCATGTCCAGGCCCGTCTGAAGTTTGCCAATGACCATCTGGATGATCCAGAGGAGGAATAGGAGAAGGTCATGTGGTCTGATGAGACAAAAATAGAGCTTTTTGGTCTAAACTCCACTCGCCGTGTTTGGAGGAAGAAGAAGGATGAGTACAACCCCAAGAACACCATCCCAACTGTAGAGCATGGAGGTGGAAACATCATTCTTTGGGGATGCTTTTCTGCAAAGGGTACAGGACGACTGCACCGTATTGAGGGGAGGATGGATGGGGCCATGTATCGTGAGATCTTGGCCAACAACCTCCTTCCCTCAGTAAGAGCATTGAAGATGGGTTGTGGCTGGGTCTTTCAACATGACAACGACCCGAAACACACAGCCAGGGCAACTAAGGAGTGGCTCCGTAAGAAGCATCTCAAGGTCCTGGAGAGGCCTAGCCAGTCTTCAGACCTGAACCCAATAGAAAATCTTTGGAGGGAGCTGAAAGTCCGTATTGCTCAGCGACAGCCCCGAAACCTGAAGGATCTGGAGAAGGTCTGTGTGGAGGAGTGGGCCAAAATCCCTGCTGCAGTGTGTGCAAACCTGGTCAAGAACTACAGGAAACATATGATCTCTGTAATTGCAAACAAAGGTTTCTGTACCAAATATTAAGTTCTGCTTTGCTGATGTATCAAATACTTATGTCATGCAATAAAATACAAATTAATTAAAAATCATACAATGTGATTTTCTGGATTTTTGTTTTAGATTCTGTCACTCACAGTTGAAGAGTACCTATGATAAAAATTACAGACTTCTACATGCTTTGTAAGTGGGAAAACCTGCAAAATCGGCAGTGTATCAAATACTTGTTCTCCCCTATATATATATATATATATATATGTATGTATGTATGTATATATATATATATAAAATTTATTCATTTTATTTTTTTATTTTGTCCTCGCATTCTTTCTTGTGTTACCCTCTCATTTGTTCTCATTCTCTGGATAAAAGCGTCTGCTAAATTAATAAATGTAAATGTAGTGACACACCTGAAAGGCTCATTATGCAGCTCATTATGCGGGTCATTGTCTTCTCAGGTGTGAATCACAGCATTATTCATGATCATTCACGGCCCCACGCATATTGCCTTTCCAAACAAAAAGTGTCTTACAAAATTTTAATCAATGTATTATTTTATGTGAATGATTAGGCAGGATGATTTTCAGATCATTTTTAAGCAAAAACTCTAGGCGACAACATCCATTCGTCAAAAGTCTTGTGGACACATATTTAGTATGTGTTTTGTGGCCTTTCAGGAACTTTAATTTTTAGTTTTTTCAACAACCATGCATAAACATTATTCTCTCAAAAATACAAACACGTACATACATGTTGCTCACATATTATGGTAGCCATGTTTGTGCTAAATAGAGCATAATGACACCTTTGCCATTAATATGTTTATAAGCAACTGAAAAAAACACAAATGTCAGGGCATGTCAAAACATCTCAAGGACCCCAAAAACACCTTAGACCCCAGAGGGTTAAACAGCTCATTTGCTAATTTCTGAAGAGACTTCAGAAGGATACCAGCATCTAGAACAAGTGGATGGTTTATGTTTAATGGCGTCATGGATCGCTTCTGGCAAGGCAAGGCAAGGCAAGTTTATTTATATAGCACATTTCATACACAATGGCAATTCAAAGTGCTTTACATAGAATAAATTAAAATAATAAAAAGAAATAAGAATAATTAAAACAGTTTAGAAAAATAAAATGAAATAGAGTACAGTACAAACAGTCGGACGAACAGTAGCACAGTGCTCATTCATTAAATGCACAGCTAAACAGAAGTGTTTTGAGTCTGGATTTGAAAGTGACTACTGTAGGAGCACATCTGATCTCTTCTGGAAGCTGGTTCCAGCTGTGGCTGGCATAATAGCTAAAAGCGGACTCACCATGCTTAGAGTGAACCCTTGGTATTTCTAGCTGATATGATCCTAATGATCTGAGTGATCTGTTGGGTTTATATTCAGTGAGCATATCTGCAATGTATTGAGGTCCTAGGCCATTGAATGATTTATATACCAGTAATAATACTTTAAAATCAATCCTAAATTTAACTGGGAGCCAGTGTAAAGACCTGAGGACTGGTGTGATATGTTCATATTTTCTGGTTCTGCTCAGAATCCTGGCAGCAGCGTTCTGTATGAGCTGAAACTGTCTTATGGTCTTTTTGGGAAGGCCAGTGAGGAGTCCATTACAATAATCCACCCTGCTGGTGATGAAAGCATGAACAAGTTTCTCTAAGTCTTGTCTGGAAACAAAGCATCTAATTCTTGCAATATTTTTCAGATGATAGTATGCTGATTTAGTTATTGCTTTGACATGACTACTGAAACTAAGGGCTTCTGGGGAGTATATGTTTGTTCAGAGCATTTGACTGCAGATTGTTTTGTAATGGAGAGTTTGCTAAATAACTTTTGTTAACAGATAAAGCAGCCGAATGTATTGGATCTGATAGCTACATCACAAACGACAAGTAAATGATTTCATGATGCTTTGTCTGTAAATGATAAAATGATACTTGGATAATGTTTTCAAAACACTTATGCATGTGCAATAGCGAGTGGGCATTGATACCTTTTTCTATGCAATGACGTTAGCCAATCATAACAGTTGCCGTTTACTGACAAGCCTTAAAGAGGTCAATCCCTTAAAAACTGATAATTTTTAGGCACAGGATTAGAATGAAGGTTGAATGTTTTTCTTTCTTTCATATATATATATATATATATATATATATATATATATATATATATATATATATATATATATAACATTATAAGTGAACCCCAAGGAACATACTAGTATTATTACTACTAAGTACTAGTACATATTATCATTATAGTTATCGTTCCTGGTGTAAACAGGGCTTAACAGATGCTAAACGATAAATACACCTCACCATCTCTATCCAACGTGTCTTTTGTTTATGAGACCCAGTAGTTGTGCATCATGAAAGCAGACCAATATCCACAGCAGGGGCTCTGGGAACCATGGACACCTCTAATGAGAGCCACAAATAGATAAATAAATCCAATCATTACATTCAGAGGTTTGGCGCATCCCTTCGCAGTGGGCAAAGCACCCCAAGTCAAATCTAGACAAATGAATTTTGTTATTGGATTCCTGTGGTTCCATTTCCTGGACACAGATTTAAATATCACTCCCAGAAGACGTCAATTCTGAGCGTAACAAAGGGAGAGAAAAACAGCATGCAGGCAGGGCATTGAAAGCTGTCAGAGAAAAAGAAACCAAGTGAGAATGTGAGTCAGAGCAAGATGACAGGATCAAGATGGCAAGATCAACATATAAGATTGATTGAGTTTATTGTATTACTGTCCAGGGTATCATTTCAAGAAGTCTGAATTGTCTGCCCTGTAGAAGCGAAATAGCACACAGGATGCTAGCAGCACGTGATCTACTAAACCACTTTGCAAAAAAAAAAAAGAAAATACTTTTTTTGGATCATTAAATATAATAATATTATTACGTTTTTAGAATAACTAGCACTGATAATTTGTGTACAATAAGAGCAGGGATATTTATTATTTATTAGCTATTAATTATTATTATACACTGAATAATACATTAATATTTAAAATACAAGATAATAGAAAAATATATATTATATATTATATATACAGCATACTAGAATGATTTCTGATGGATCATGTGACGTTACAGAGAGAGAGAGACTAATGATTGCTGATGAATTGCGGACAATAAGACAAGGGACATTTACTATGAAAGTAAATAGGGTCAATCTTGATTGCCACTTGCCTTTTATGTTCATCCTGAATGAATCGGATCCGTGAAATAATTAGGATTTTATTAGGTGGATTTAGGATCTGTCTGAATATCTTACCTGTGGAAGAGCAGAAGCAGCTTTATTTAACTGTGGCTATGGAAGCTAAAGGGTCAGCTGAGAGGAGCAAAACGCCTGCAGTAAACAGTGTCAGCAATTTATGCCTGAGTGCTGCTGATGCTACAGCTCATTAAAAAAACGGCCCTCTAGCATCCTTACCACCTCCAGAGAGAAAGACAGAGAGAAAGAGAGGGAGAAATGGAAGAGCCTTTTGTGCAAGAGGCAATCAGCTCTGTTGTCTTGTTGTCAAAGGACTACTTTACCACAGTGCTTCAGCTGTGTTTAGAAATTGCGTGTCATAAGCCTCCAATGGTATGGTGAAATTGGTCAAAAGCCGAAGAAAACAAGATTGCTTTATTGTTATTCTTCGAACATTCCCATGCCTAACATCAGTGTGAGATGAGAAAAGCAAGCAGCTACCTGAGATATAGAAACAGGTGGCTGATTAATCTAGTGTGCAATGGAATTATTACAAACGACTTTCTTCACGGTCCACAAAAAACGTGAGCTGTTAAAATGGCTCGTCATTATTGAGGATTATTCTGATTTTATAAAACGGTCGATGGTTTGGTTTGTAATTTTTGAAAGAAGTCTCTTATGCTCACAAAAGGCTGCATTCATTTGATCGAGATTTATTCCTGTGACTGCAAAGCTGAATTTTCATTATCATTACTCCAATCTTCAGAGTCACATGATCTTTCAGAAATCATTCTAATATGCTGATTTTGTGCTCAGTTATGATCAATTATTACTCAAAAATGTAAAAATGCATTATCAATTTTGAAAACAGGTTTGCTGCTTAATAATTTTGTGGAAAGCGTGATCAATTTTTTTAGGGTTCTTTGATGAACAAAGTTCAAAAGAACTGAATTTATTTGAAATAAAAAACTTTGTAGTATTATAAATGTTTTTGATTGAGTGCATCTTGAATAAAAGTATTAATTTCTTTCTTTAAAAAAAATCTTACCACAAAGTGGTCATTAATGCTTTCAAAAAAAAATAAAAATAATAATTTGACATTGATATGTGTGTGTGTGTGTGTATGTGTGTGTGTGTGTGTGTGTGTGTGTGTGTGTGTGTGTGTGTGTGTTCTAATCCTGTACTGGAAAATATAAACAAACCAAACAATTTATATAAAAAAATATGGAAGCATCATAAAGCATTACTTTCAGCTTTCACACAGCTGATCTATCCTCCACAGGCCCACCAACAAAAATAAGGCTGTGACTTGTTCCGCTAAAGACTGCCTTGAAAGATTGGGAGTAGTTTTGGAAAATGCTGTGCAAAATTGCACTTGCTTTCGAGGATCGAGAGCTCTCCCATATCAGAAAATAGGTTTGGCGGGTCTGGCCATCACCACTCTAAGCAAAAGACATTGTGCACGACAGAAGTGGAACATGAATCACTTTGATTCCTGGATTGATTTCTCAACTGAGTCTTCAAAACTCACAAATTCAAAACCAAGCTGTTAGCCAAGAGAAATCAGAAGGCCTCCAATTCCACCCAGACCTCTCTGCTCTTCAAAAGATGGACATGGTCTGAATCTTTCTGCCACGAAATTCAATACCGCAGAAATCACTGCTCTGTGCATTGCATGACTTGGATTTGCCCAATGAAATAAACATAAATCTTCACAGTATTTATTGATCTTCATTATGAGTCTGTATGATTGCTGAAGAAGCTTTTTTCTTAACTAACCTATACTTCAAAGCAATTACAAACTCTCAGTGCAACCTTGAAACACGAAAAGACACAAAGAATAATAAAGCCAAACCTGCTTTCAGATCTTTTTGCCTGGCTCAGGTTGATCGTGGCCTTGTTGAGAGGAAGACTGATTTCTACTGAAAGTTCACAATAATCAGTTACTATAGTTCAGTAAAGGGTTTGTTTGTTGTTTGTTGAATTAAACATGCCTCAAGAGGTCAATTAACATGTTTTAAATATTTGATGTGCACCAATGTAAGTTATACGGAAAGACTTCAAAAAGAGTCCATCAATACAGAAAACCAGACTGATCAACGACATGCACACACACACACCCTTCTGAGAAAAATAAAAGTGTTTTCACTATGGATTGACAATCTGGAGTGACAGAGAAGTTGTTATTTCTTAGGGGAGATGATATCTTGTTTGGAGAACCAGATTAGGTTGTGTTGTGAAGATGATCAATTCTGTCAAGCTGCCTAATTCCCTTCTCTTGAAAACTCCTTTTAAAGACCAATCTAAAGCCCAGTCATGCTGAGAAACGGTCCACATATATGAATGTCAAATACTGTTCTAAAGGACAAAGGCACTTTCCATGAATACGTTACATTTTAAATGCAGATAGTTTTACTCACATCAAATGTCCCCCTTAAAATGGTGATTTCTGCCTGTCTCACCTCAGAGGATTTGAATTGTTTGACTTCTAGTGTCGAATGAATTAAATCTTACAATAATTTAATTAAAATCATACCATCATTATCAAAAACATATTTAACTGTGTGCCACATTAAACATTGCATTAAACACTACATTCCTTGAATCTGTACATCATTTTTTAAGAATGGTGGAAAGACAAGTAAATAATCAATTTTCTTATTCAATTTTAAAAAAATTTATACAAATTATATAGACTACATTCCTCCAACTCAACCATTCAGTCCTGTCACTGACATTTTTATAAGGAAAAATTATCAAATATTTTAAAGATTAAACTGCCCATATGAAATTTAATTGGACCTCCTCGGATTTACTACCTACAGTTGGGGTACCTACAGAATTATTGGCACCCCTGGTAAATATGATCAAAGATGGCTGTAAAAATAAATCTGGATTGTTTATGCTTTTGATCTTTCATTAAAAAAAAAAAAAAAAAAATCTAACCTTTCACTGAAGTAAAATAATTGAAAGTGGGGGAGAAAACTCTTTTGGAGTAAGAATATAGTTCTGATGTGCAGCAAAAAAATTGTTGAGCTTCACAAAATAGAAAGTGGCTGTAGGAAAATAGCTAAAGCATTAAAAATTCCCATTTTCATCATCAGGGCAATAATTAAGAAGTTCCAATCAACTAAAGATGTTACGAGTCTGCCTGGAAGAGGACGTGTGTCTATTGTCTTGATGCACAGCGAGGAGGAAAGACGAGAGTGGCCAAAGACTTTCTATAGATAGAGAATTGCAGAGATTAGTTGAGTCTTGGGGTCAGAAAGCCTTAAAAAAAATCACCATCATTATGTTGTTTGGGAGAGTTTCAAGAAAAATCCTCCTCGCTCATCCAAAAATAAACTCCAGCATATTCAGTTGTCAGACATGACTGGAACTTCAAAAGGGACCTGGTTCTGTGGTCAGATGAAACTAAAGAAAGAGCTTTTTGGCAGCAAACCCACCAGATGGGTTTAATGCAAACAGGGATAAAAGTACCCCTGCCCTCGGTTAAATATACTGCTGGATCTTTATGTTGTGGGCCTATTTTTTAGCTAGAGGTCATCTTGTTCAGATATATGGTACCATGGATTCTAGTAAATACCAACAGATAAAAAATCAAAACCTGATGGCCTCTGCTAGAAATCTTTTGAAAACCATTTGGTGAATTGCAGAATTACAGGAAGGTACTGGCACAATTTCACCAGTAATAAGTCAGTCTGGTCACTGGACCTACCACAAGCTTTGGGTCATGGAAAAAAAAAACCTTTAGGTGAATTACAGTAGGCCTAATGTTTTTATAAAAAACAAATTATGTACTGTGCATACAGGGAGCTATTGTCACAATTTCACCCATTGTAAGTCAGTCTGGTTAATAGGAATTACAACCTTTGAAACATGATAAAAGAAAAAAAAAACGATTACAGAAATTTCCGAAAAAATAATTGTTTACTGTAAATACATGAAGGGAGGTATTGGACAAAAGTCACCTGTAGTAAGCCAGTCTACTACCAATACAACCAAGCTTTGGATTTTGAACATGTCTGTTTGAATGTTAAAAGTAATTTTAATTAATATAAATTATACGTTTTAACAACTTGGAGGAATTGGCAGACGTTCCCTTAGGAATCTGTGGTAGCGCGTCAGAGCATTCTAGAGTATAAACATGCAGCTATAATCCACGTAGGTGATTTTGAATTAATAAATGTTGATTTACAACTTTGGTTAGCTACATACTGTTAAAACTAATCGTGGTGTTGATATATTTTTTATACTGCTGACTCTTTAGAACAGTGGCATGGAAAACTAACTTTATCACGCTCCGAGAGCCCTCTAGTGGTCGGGAGCATTTTCATTGTGTTGCGGCTTTATTTTGCTGTGTTTTACATTTTCTGTTGTGTTGTGGCTCATTTCCGTTGTGTTGTGGATTAATTTCGTTGTGTTGTGAACATATGTTTGCTTTTTAAATTTCGTTGTGTTGTGCACTACTGGGCCACCATACAAACTCAGAGCTGTTATCTTGGATAGGAGGTTGCAAAAAGTATTGAATAAAAGGGTGCCAATAATTATTGCCAACGTGTTTTGGATAAAAACATTTATTTCATAATGTGATATACACATTTTTTTGTAGGTCTATTTATGGAAAAGTGCCAGATATCCAGGCTTCACTGGTAACCAGCTTCTGTCGAGGGTTGAACACTGAATTCCAAATTTGACTGCTCTTCTGACAGATAAGATCAAAACAGGTGAATCTGAACATCAAAGAGTACAAAATTAGACCAGGGTCTAAATTAAAAATTGTAATTTGAAACATTATGGTAATTTGCAAAGCGTTCTCATATGCAAATCACACAGCAAACCGCTAGGCAAATGAGTCGTTCCGCTTAAGGAGTTAATGATTATGTGTTTGTGACATTTATTGCATCTTTATTTTCATGTACAGTTTTTTTTTTTTTTTTCTCTAGGAGGTTTATGTATTTATACCGGCAGTATAGACAGTATATGTAGTCTTACCGGCAATGCTAAGAACCAGCCCGGTGGTTTTGTTTGGCTGCAGTGGCATCTCAGGGAGCTCCAAATGCTCTTGTGTACGGTGAGGGCACGGCTGAATGTAAACTCAAGGCTTCCTGCACTCCTGCCTGATTCAGCCACCCCCTCTGCCCCACGGGCTGCCCAGGGCAATAATCTTGCTGCCTGACACTCAAAGAGCTTCACGGGCTACGGCTCCCTTCACCATTGGCTCCACATTCACTCACAGAACTCTAAAGCAGCCGCAAGGACACATCCACACATACATAAGCACACACACTGAGAACGAATTTAACACACGGCCTGGAACGCTGATTTATTCTTTACATAGTTGATAATTGTCCTTAAATTATGAAGAGGGGGCGGGCGAGGTGAGGCGAGGACGTGTTAGAATCCTAAAGGAATTTGTCAGACTTTTGCTTGCAGAGCCGAGGCTGGCAATTGTCACACACTGAGATGACAAGCGATAATTGCAGTTTTAACATTGCCGTAAAGCCAATCCAACGGAAAAAAATAAAAGAGACAGAATCTTACATTCTCATTAGCGCCAGTGTTTGGGCCCCAGTCCCGAACAGGCAGGGCAGCCCGAGCACCAACATGGCTAATTACTGTGGGAACCTGGGACCACAAACTCTGAAGAACTGCCTCACCTCTAAGCAGCCGTGGAAACTTGAGCATTTCCAGTATACGTCTCCTGTATGGCACGGCACCTACTCCTAATAAAACACCAAATCCTCTGACAAGCAATTTCTCAAAGCACCTTTATGTCCGCAATTACTCACTGTGTGACATCTCGGCCCTCATATTGCATTAGCACATGGCTTGGCACCGTTGTGCGGCTCTGGGGAAAACAGAAAGGTGCAGGGCAGCCTCAACTCATCATGCTGGGCTGTGTTCGTATTCGATATGTATGAACTCTGAATCAGGTGCATGTTTTTTCCCCGGGAACCCATGCGCCCGTTGTAGCATGTGATTCACGTTGCGACGTGTCTGACGTCCCCACCTGCCGGCCTGCCACTTAGGAAGGGCGAGTCGCACTGAATTACTTCAGCTCTGTGAAGTGCTGCTGCCCAGAGGAGGAATTCTACTTAAGCTCAGGATCGCGTGAATTACCGGACCAACAGTTTGCTCGCCACTACGTCACTCCAGCAGAACTAATGGAGCTAATCTGCGGTCTAAAGGTCGAGTCGGGGAAGATTACAGTGTAGTCTTGAACTGACAGCCTGACCTTATCATGACTAATGGCACTGTGCCTATCAACACCTGGCTGGAACAGCATGCTTTTACCTGAGCGCTATATTGTGAAAGAGATGTTTGAGGTATTTATACTGGAAAGTGTGATTATCAGGTAGGGCAGGGGGTTCCAAACCCCTTTTTCCTCAGCCGAACCCCTTAAGCAACAGCCAAACTAGACTTTGAGCATACACAATTTAATGCAACACTGCAATGTTTGAGTTCTTTAAATTCAGCAAGTAAGTTATGCAGAAACTTATAAATCTTCTATTGGTCACACATCTTCACATGATACACATTTTTCAGATTTCCCCAAACTTAAACTTTGTAATGCAGCAAAATGAAAAACTTTTTCACTTGAGCTTGCGTTTCCTGTTTCCTGCATTTGCATGCGTATGAAAGGAAGTCAATGGAACGAAAAGTGTGCCACTCTGAAAAACTGTATTATAAGCTGCACACGTGTAAATGAACACAGTGCCGTTCTTCAATCTGAAAAACATGCAGTGCAACAGACAATATACTTCAAGAAGTAGCCTTTGATTTGATTAAACACATTATTTTAGTTTTATTTCGAATAACTGCACTGACCCATTTGTTTATTTTATTGTTACATTCGATTTAATGAATTGGCTTTTCATTAACTCCCGAACCCCCATTTGGGAAACCCTATCAACGCTAAATGTTGCACACAAAATACACTGACAAACTGCTGGGCTGTTAAGAGGAAGCTGTGTTTGTGTATCCATATGGGAAAAAAGAAATTAAAACTGTGGCGGTGAACTGGGCTCCTCGAGTGCTCTGTTTTGTTAGATTCCACTCAAATGTCAGTGGGGATGCGGTGGCAGGTTAAGTAATGTGTCCCTTGCAGCTAAAGCAGACAGGCAATGACACTGCCATTGCTCTCCTGTACTCACCTGGCCCAGGCAGATTCATAACCCTGTGTCTAATGGAAATGTCAGAAGTAGCTTTTGAGCAACAGTTACGTGCCCCTCCCAGTGCACACGCACATGCGACAGGCTGTGTCACAACCAGACTGCTCTCTCGTCTCTGACACACCATGTTGGTAGCAGCCCTGCCTTCACCCTCAATAAACAATCCCCGACAATGTGGGAACAGAGACCACCCGCTGCGAAAACAACGTGAGATTGAGCCTAGTTTTATCTCACGACTCAAAATAGCTTCCATCTCTGAAACCGCGCTCAGGTGCCCTGTCAGCTTCCTGCAATGCCGAACGGCTCGTAGAGAAAGAATTAATACAACAGCGTCTGAGTGGGTCACAATCAAAGCACACTTGCAAACACTGTTTGGGAATAAAGTTTGAGCCGCGCATCCACAGATGGAGCGGAACTCCCTGTGGACAGATACAGAAAGAGAGATGGGCTTTCTGCTGCTGGAATTCAGAATGACATTCATAGAAACATTTATATTTACAATCATTCACATATCCTGGATAATCCAGTGAATTTTTTCATTAACAGCATTCACAGCACATTTATCCTCTGTAATGTGACAAGTATAAAATAAAATATTCAGTGGAAAAATAATGTGATTTTAATCATTTGTATGGGATTTAAGGAGAGGTTGGTGAAACATGCTAAAGCTACAGTACATGTTAAGTTAACTTTAGAATATCTAAAACCTGGTTGTTATCTCTGGCTGTTCTTTGTGATTCAAAAACCACACAGTGCAAAAGTGTAGTCTAATTCATGAACAAACTGCTCTAATAAAGAGGTTATTTTATGGTGAATCAAAAACCACAGTTTGCAAACAGTGCAGTGCCATTCACAAACAAATGTCTGTTATGCGCCACAATTCTTTTTGAATCATTCAAAAATTATTTGGATTTACCGTTTGACTGATTCTACCATTTGAATCAGTCTGACAGACTCTCCACTGAACGTGTTACTGAATCAACAAGTTATCATTACAAGAACATTGTATTATCATACACATTCATGTGTAAGAAAAATAAATGATAACTGAAATATGCCTAACTGAATCAGAATCAAATCAAATCAGGAAATCAATACCCATAACTTAATAACAATGTCCATTGATTAACTGCGTGCAGTTAGACAAGTAACAGTTTTGATGCTATGTTGTCTAAATATCATTCAAATGCAAAAATTATTTTACAGCCAAGCTTGTTCAGTTGGCCTGTGAGAACAACTCAGCTGCCAAACAAATCAATGCAGCCCAGCAGATCCCTGATTTTAGGTTATGCAGGTGTCTGTGGAATTCAATGTTGTTTGTGCAGGCTTGCGTGTGTTTTTTTTTTTTTTTTTCTGTGCGCGCGTATGTATATGTGCCTGATGCGTTTGGAATGATAGCAGGTGATTCAGAGCGAGAGAGAGAAAAAGAGACTGCACAGAAATTATAGCTCAAAACAGTCTCCAATTGCCATCAGGGACTTTGTAAGTCAGCAATTAGAAACACACATTTCTGTGATTAGTTGAAACTCAATGGGGCCAGCAATCATGTCACAGTGAATCCTGTCAGACGCACAATCTCTTCCACTCTCAGGTTAAAGAAAGGCCGCTAATCACAGCAGACCACACACACTGCACAAGACATTTTTACTTTTCTTTATATTGAGTTGGAAATAACTTGGCAAAAAAAAGTTGGGGTGGGGGGGGCAAAGTTTTTTTTTTTTCCTGCCGGTTTCATTTCTCAATGTCAAACATTCCTCTCGCAAAGCTCATGGGATGTTGCGCAGCAGGTTTTCTGTAGCCCTATAGCTGCTGGATGGTATTTTGAAGACATAGATCAGTTCTTGGCATGTTCCAGCTGAACATATGTCACAATCTGTCATTGTAGTCTTAGTTAATGCTGGTTCTGCGCCGTCACCGGTGTTACTGAGGCTGTTTTTGGCTTTCCCAATACAGAAATCTGCTGAAAGATTTGACTGGAGCTGTAAGCCTGTTTACCGGTCCAAATGGGGATTTCCGATAGGACGGGTGAAGGTCTCTGCGTCTTATGCCTAGTTCACACTACACAACTTTAAACGTCGGCAGATCGCTGTGCTGTTTAGACTACATGACATGCTCTAGAGTCTTGAAATCGTTATGGTGTTCACACTATGTGACTCCTACGTAAATGATCTGCAACAGGGGGTTACACATTACACGAGCTGACAACAACTCTGTCACCCAACGACTCTATCCGGTCCCAAAAACACATTTTGTCACGAAAACATGCGCAAGAAGTGGAATGGGAAATGGCGCATTTCAATGGCGCATTGTCTATTTGAAAATGGACGGCGGGACAAAATTGGCGGTAAAATAAAAATAAAAAGATTTTTAGGTGAGGAGTAGCCTGGTTGACACCAGACCCTTCTCAGTTGTAACTGAGAGTGGGTCTGGGGAAGGTTCCTTCACAGCCCTTTTCCAAAGGGGCGTCACCAACGGACTCCGCTCAAATGCCTCTGGGCGCAATTGGATAGATCTAAAACCAATCAGAGCGATCACCATCGTGTAAAGCCCGCCTCAACATTTGTGATTGGTGCCTCGATTTGGAAAAATTGGAAATGGGCTTGAATGGGCTCTTGGCCAGACGGATTTGCAGAGAAAATCTCAAATTTGCCGGAAGTTCATCAGGGATTTCCCAGGCTAGGTAAGGAGGAGAAGGGGGGAGCAGGGAGAGATGATGAGACTGTATAAGTGAGGTGTGAGCTGCACTCTGTGGTGCGTCTCGGATGTTGCTGTTACATATGCAAGAGAGAGTTCAAATGTTAATTCTCAGGAGAGCCTTTTGTTTTCTTGAGGGGTAACCCAGACTTACTGGCACCCCCCTTACAGAGCTGTTCCAAGATTTACAATAGATCCAAGTAATGAACTAACTGGCAGGAGGAGAAGAATCAGATGTGACAGATTAAAAGTCAGATAACTATTTGCTGCGTGTGTTCTATTAATTAATTGTGTTGTTAAAATAGCACGTCTTTGTGATGCGTTTAATTAAATTTCAGACTTGTGCAATATCAAATCCACTCAAACTGTCTATAAAATAAAATCGCCTTGTGAGAAACCGATTAAAATTACTGTTATTCTGAGAACTTTCTCAAATCACATTTCCATACATCACATTTCAAAAACTTGGGGTCAGAACTTTTTTTCTTTTTTTGAAAGAAATTTAAATTTAAAATTAAAATTAAATTCAACAGAGATACATAAAGTTGCTCAAAAGTGACATTAAAGCATTATACATTACTATCTATTCATCAAAGACAAAATTCTAACAGTTATCACCAAAATATTAGCCATTATTATATAATCAATAGATTATCAATGTTTTCTACGCTGGTAATAATAAATGTTTCTTGTGCACCAAATCAACATATTAGAATGATTTCTGAAGGATCACGTGACACTGAAGACTGGTGATGATGCTGAAAATTCAGCTTTGCTTTCATAGGGGATAAATTATCATTTTAAATGTATTAAAATAGAAAACACTTATTTTAATTTCTAATAATATTTTACAATATTACTGTTTTTACTGTATTTTGATCAAATAAATGCAGCCATGGTGAGCATAAGATACTCCTTTGAAAACATTAAAAAATCTTACCGACCCCAAGAGCGGTAGTGTATGTGTTCATTCAGATATGCTACTGTGTGTTTGACATCAATAGTTCTGAATACTGTAGGTTTTCACATTTTATATGGCTAGTCATGATTCACAACAAAGTTTGAATATTTGAATGCGCAAACTACAGCAACGACTACAGTAGAAAGTATTTTTTTTAAGTATTAAATTAATCTTTTTCTTCAAACAATGCTATCATATGACCTCAGAAGACTACATAGTGCACAAGTTGTGTGGGCGACTATAATGAATCTTCTTTGACATTTTTTCATTCTCATTCACTACAGTTGGAAGGCAAAAGAAAATTGCGAAAATTTGCTGGAATTGTCATTTTGTACTCTTTTTGTGGTTTGGAATGACATGAGCATGAACAAATAATAGCAATGCTCAATTTCATTGAGCGAACTAAACCTTTATGCCATTTCAACAATAGACTCTGTCCACAAATGACCTGTGAAATGCTTACACAAGAGAGTATAACAAAGTCAGATTTGTACACAATCAGTACACTCACAACTATGCCAATATATAAACCTTCTCCCCAAGGGCTTCTTCACCCAGAGTGCCGTTAGAGACAAGGCAACCGAAAAACTGCCTCAACATCACCGTGAACCGACAATACTGATAATACACACAGGATTCAGAAGGTTATAATATAAGATTAGTTCTCAAGAGTATTTTAAATGGACTAAATGGAGTGTCAGAGAGGGGCCAGCAGTTGTGCTGAACAGTCTCTCCACATGTCAATCAAACACTTGAATAGGAAAGCTTTGTACTATGGATAATCGTTTAATACATAGAGGGGGGAAAGCACAACATTTATTGACATAAAGTCCTCGAGTCCTCCAAAAACATGACCGAGACACTCTTAAGGTGCCTGACGTGAAATATCAGAAGTGTTTGCTCAGGACTATGGACTTTTAATAAAAGATTATTAATAGTCAGGCTAATGTCACGGCTGTTTGGAGAGGTCAGGTGTGAAGCTGGATTTTGGAGTGTTGTGTGCATGAAGGTTCTGAAAATATGATTTAATTAACCTCACAATACAGTCAACAGAGTGAAGGTGAGAGTTCTTGTGTTGCAAATAAGGAGAGCATAAACAGATGGATGAGAGAAATGGAGAGAAGACAAAGACGAACAGAATGTTCACGACCACTAGTTAGATTAGCTTCAATCCATTTGAAAGGGACTGGTGATGCAGGTTCATTAAAAGTGATTGACTAAAGTCATTCGTGCTTTTAAAACCAGCATTTTTTGTGATTTGAATGTAGATGATCAGATCTCAAGCATCTCTGCATTCAACAAAATTCAACAAAACGTGTTACATAAAGAAAAAACGGAAACAAAAACGTCAAGGCCCCAAACCCATTTTCTAAATAACTCAAGGAGTGAATGAAGTGATTTTTCAAGGCTTGTGTCAGCTGACAGTTCTGAGGGAAGCTAAAGGATTCCTTTCCCCCAGTATTATTGAGGTAATCTGAGAGGTGGGGGAATGGAGATCATTCATCTGTGATAACGGTGCCATTTTTAGGTCTAAACCAACACGCGTCATTCATTTTCCTGCATGTCATGTCATATCTGGAAGATTCTGGACATGTGAGGTAACGGATTGGTTTTAGGTGACGAAATCTGATCCCAAGAGTTCAGTTACAAACTAGCAGACAAAAGTAAAGACAGTGCTTCATTTGATTTCCTGCAAAAAGTGAGACCTTATGAAATTCATATTACTTTAGGTGTAAGATCACCTGGGATTTGGCCCTGTACACTTGTGACAGGTGAGCAGTGAGACTAAAAATAGTACCATGAATGATCATCAGCACATGCTGCGTTTTGGATGCTGGTACTAGGGGTTCACTGCCAGTTTCTTACAACATTCATTTGCAGCATTAGCTGCCTTATAAATAGATAGTTCACCCTGAAATGAAAATTAATTGTTATTATTGTTATTATTCCAATAAAAAAAAAAAAAAAAAAAAAAAACTCTTTTCTATTTTAATACATTTTAAAATGTGATATGTTCCTGTGATGGCCAAGCTGAATTTTAGCAGCCATTTTGTGGAAACCGTGATCCATTTTTTTTTTTTTTCAGGATTCTTTGATGAATAGAAATTTCAAAAGAACAGCATTTATTTGAAATAGAAAATAAGGAATCTTTTGTCACATTAGAAATGTCTTTACTGTCACTTTTGCTCAATTTAATCCATCCTTGTTCAATTAAAGTATTAATTTCTTTCTTTTGCTCATCCCAAACTTTTGAACAGTAGTGTATATGCAAAATAATATAACGAATAGTATCAATAGGGGCAGTAAATACTAACATCAAATTGTGCAAAGCGGAAATATTTAGAAGCCAGATGAAACTTAACACTCATTTACACTACAACTAGGCTAAATCATAGTATGCAAAGCTGATACAAGTAGCCCTTGGTCTCTAGTATGAAAAGCTAAAGTGCCAGATTCCCCACCTGGCTTCTTCACCAGCAAGACAACCTTACTCAACCAACTTAACCAGGAAAAAATGACTGGTTGACACACTGGGCCCTTGTGTTCCTCACGAACATCTTTCATTATTAGATAAGAAACCCTCTGCTTCAGGCAGCAGACATGACAGATACGGAGTAGAGTAAATCCTCGACATGTCCTCTGACAGATCCCATGCAATGAGGCCTCACCAGTGATGTGACACTCATGTCATTTTCAGACGACCATCAGCCTCAATTTAATTAAAAGACTTAAGCAAACTCGCAGGGTGATGTGGCCGTCATTTGAAAGATGTAATTATTTTTTCCCGGCAAGCCAAAGGCGGCTGTTCTTTTATTAGGTTTCTGTTTAATTACCTCAGAATCTGAATTCCACAAGGTTTCCCCATTCATTAAAGCAATTAGGATTACAGATCAGGACGAAGTGTCATCTATAGACAGAACAGATGACATATTTTCATCTAAGCATTAGTTTGTTCTCTCCTAAGCAGCCAATCAGAAAGCGGAGACTCAGCGTACATGTACAGTAAGTCGCGAACCCGTGTCAGGCTACGACCGAAGACCGGTGGCGCAAACCCTTGAAAAAAGCAGACATGAAGAGTCATGTTAATTTGAAATTACTGATACGTGAAGAGCACGGCAGCCTGTGTGCGCGATATCAGAGAGCACATGACACGTGTGTAAGCGCGCCGCCCGGGGTCCGCGGCTCACTGGAGGCAGGGAGTAACTGGTTGCTGTGCGAGTGTGTCAGAGGTCTGACGGATTCGTTTGGACAGGAGAGCATGAGCGCTGCCACACACCATTAGACTCAGGGCAGGAGAGTACGGCACACAGGAAGGCCACACAGAGAGGCAATCACAGATATAATACCGCATCCCTCTCTGTCTCTGTCTGTCTCTCTCTTTCTCTCTGGGGGGGTCAGGCAGACGCTGTGGGGAGAGTCTGTCAGTACGACTCAGTCTTTGAAGCCTCTGTCGAGAGAGAGCATGTACAGTGAAAGACGGACATGGAGACTTTGCGAGCGGGAAATGATTAATCGAAGCACGAGGAAATTAGTAAGGCAGCTGACATTTAGTAAGGTTGTTTATGCTTTCTCTGAACCGATGACTGTTTAAGCAAGACGCTTTAAGCAAAACGGGAAAAATAATCTGACACTCTGAAACAGTGCATTTCAACTCGGCCTACAGGTAATTGCAGGTCTCAGAGTCCCCCGTCATGGCATCTGAAGTACTGTGAGTCCTCGGCAGAAACTTGAGGTTTGGAAAAAAAGAGAAGGCTAAAATAAAAACCACAACGTTGTTAACAACATTATACTTACTGTATATGATTTTATACAATCAGCAACATGTTCTGCTTTCAGAAGGAAATTGATCTAAAAGGCTCTAAACATAGCATCCCTCCATGATCTGATATCATCTGAAGAGCATCCGAATTAAGAAGCATTAAGTTAATAGATATAATTGCTAAATTTGCTTGTAAACCACATATAAAGCCATGGACGTCTCAAGAGAGCATTTAGATCCAGTTTATGAGCAATCACTTTGCTTGTTGTGTACAATATTTAGCAAGAAGAAGAGATGGGCTGCTTCTTCATATGTTAATACGTTATTTAAACATTGCCAGAGGCAAAGGGGATAGTGAGCGTTTGGAACAAGACACTTTCAATGCACTGAACTCTATGAAGTGAAAGCACCATGCAATACAAAAAATTGAATGAAATTAAGAATGCCTTTTAAATTGTAATTCAATAGCTCAATTTAGTTTGAATCGCAATTGAATTAGCAAATTTGATGCAAATGAAATGAAATACAATAAAAATTAATTCACAGAAATTCATATTAATGTATTTTTTATGTTGGCTTGACAAAACCTTTGTTTGAAAGGCATTATAGATAAAATGAGAGAATGATAGAATGATAGAATGATCAATAGATAGATAAGGGTGGACGATATACCGGTAGACATGATTAAAGGTGCTGTATGTAACTTTTTCACTCCACTAAAGCATAAAAATACCATAATATGTTTGCAGATATTTAGGAAACATGCTAAGGTCACATACTCGTTTCTCTGAAAAACACTTCTACAGCCAGTTATTTTACTTTGAAACGTGCGTTCCGTGTTGGAATGTTCGTTTTTGTTTTGGTCTGTGTGATCTCGTCCACTGCCGGTTCACCCCATAGTATTTCGACACCCAGTTGGCAGGAGGTAGGTGCGTGGGGATCAGGTGGCTTACATGGAGCGCTGGAAGGGGCAGCAATAGTGGCGCTTTGGTAGGGATCCCAATTCGTCAATTCAGTTCTGACGTAACGTTGAAAGTGACTGACTAAAGGGGACATCTAGGTTAAGTATGTAACGTCCCATCGCCACAATTGCTGTACCACCACTGAGTGGCTGGGTCACCAGCTCGGCTCCTCAGCGAGAACCTGAATGTGTATTGCATGCGCTCTTTCAATATACATGCTTCGCGGGGCAGAGTTTGCGATGAAAATCTTGCACGCCAACGTGCATTGGCTTGGTTAGTTTACACTCAAAGGCGAGATGAAGATCAGACGAGATCCCAATTCGTCAGTTCAGTTCTGACGTAATGTCTCCATTCCCTCCTTCAGGGAACAGGGGGTTACATACATAACCAAGACGTTACTGTGAAATAAAATTACTCATATCGTGACATAAGATTTTGGTCATATCGCCCACCCCTATCTACAAGTGTTAAACACTTTGCTGTGGAATAGAAGAGAACAGTGGCTCAAGTTGTTTCTCGAGAGAAAAAGAGAGAGAGAGAGTGATGCAAGACAGCCCAGAGCTAGAGTAGAACGCTCACAGTATGGCGTAGAATTGCTGAGCTTTTGTGTTGTCTTGTTTTCTGATTAGCTCTGACTGGGGCAGCGGGACCCACAGAGATGAAAGAGGAAGTGAGCACATGCTCGCTGCTCTCGGGGTGAAAGGCTGCGACAGGGGGACGGGGATGGAGCAGGTGAAGGAACGCAAGGTCTACCGAGCCTCCATCTCTCATTTATCACTGCTATATTCTTACATGATCTGCCAAAACATCTCTGTTCTGCATGGGAAAAGAAATCTCAGATTCTACTCATGGTCTAAAGCCAGTTTATGCATTTTCAGTTCATTTAGAGATAGTAGTCTCTGGTATTATGCAGCAGCACAGATTTGCTGACTAAACACAGACTTTCCTGGCTGTATTAACATGGAAATGTGAGACAAACAGCCGGAGCGTGGCACAGTTAATTGGATCGGATGCCGGAGGAATGGGGGCCCTCCTCCCTGGGGCCTCAGCAGTGCTGAGATGCACTTTCAGCCCCGGCTAAGGCACTCCAAAGCAGCAACGTCAATTTACATCACCCATCAGGTGTCACGGCAGGTTACAGCTCGTGCTTGACGGACCCCCACTGCGCTTTGGGTCTTTTAACTCTCCTTGACAGTCCAAGGGCCAGATGCCTCTGGCGCCTGTGGCCTCTGCTCGGTGGACATGGGGGGAATTAAGGTCTGTGTGCTTTCCTGAACACAGTCAAAGCTGGACAGAAGCTGAAAAACAAGCAAACAGCTGCAACAATATAAATATTAGATTGATAAATTAATAAATATTATATTGATTATGTTTACTCTTAACAGTATAAATTAAGTGCGTATTCAAGCACACACCATGTATGGTCACCATGTGGATGCAGTAATGACTATAGGATGTGTAGTTTAGCAAAACGGGAGTATGTTTGTAGGGGAAGTTGTTAAATAGAAGAATTATATGTCATTTGAGAGGAAAAACTTGCAAATGTAATTGAAATTATCAAGTACCTGCAGAGCTACAGGGCTTTGAACTCCCACAAATACCTCCATTCCCTTTTTAATGGCATAATCCCACCGCAGAGGATTTTCAACACAAGCAACAAAGCTTCAAAAGGCTGTAAAAAAGTAGGCTATGAGTCACTGAGAGAAAAAGACGATTCATTTCAGTATACAAAAACTCAAATGTTTTACTTCGGGTGGAAGATTTCAAAATGTGACCATGATGACAAGTTCCAGCCTCCCAACTGGCATCCCAAATTCAAATAAATAAGATCAAAATAATGAACCCAAAAGACACTATTTTAAGAGTGCCATGCTATGCGTCAGGCACAATAATGTCATTGTGTCAAAAAATGGAAAGCATGTGATCAATATTATTCAAAGCTTTGTTTGCCTGAGAACTTTAGTATCTGGTTCAAAAGGAGTGAATCCCTGTGTGATTTTCTTATGCTAATAAACTGTAGTGTTTTTTCTAGTCGAAAGCCTAGTTAAAATATACAAAATTTTACACAGATTATAATTTTTTTATACTGTAATGTTGAATAGCTATTTTTAATGGCTAAAAATTTGAAAAAATCCATGTCATAAACAAATATTTAAAATATAATGGGCCCTATCTTGCACCCAGCGCAATTGACTTTGTACAGCGACGCATGTATCATTCCTATTTTGCACCCGCGCACAGCGGACTTTTCCCTCCAGAGACGCACGTCGGTTAACTAAGAAATACACTTGTGCTCCCGGGGGCGGTTCAGCGCAAAGAGGAGGCGTGTTCCGGCGCAAACGTTCCCTCATGCTATTTTGCAGGTTTAGAAAACAATTCCGCCACTAACCGAAAAAATCTAGTTTAAAGTCAGTGGCGCGTTGCGCATGTTATTCATTATGCTATTTTAAGGGCGCATGCTTGGCCATAATCAATGTGTGCACAACGCACATACACTTTGATTCTCTCATCTACACAGAAGCAGCAGTTTTTTTTTTTGCAAATCATACATTATTACGATAGATAGATAGATAGATAGATAGATAGATAGATAGATAGATAGATAGATAGATAGATAGATAGATATTATAAAAGCATACTGTACATCTAGCTTACACATTTACCCAAATTATCATACGCCTGTTTAACTGAAGTTAATTTGGGTGTGTTTCTCCATCCCCAATGTCACCTCTCTGTGTTTTACGGCCCTGACGAGAACGTCAGTCTCCTCGGCTGTGAACCGCTGCCGGCGCGCGCCTGGCAAATCCGCCGTTATAATAGGAATCCGCTATAGAACAAGCGTGTCTGCTCTTAAAGGGAATGTGAGATGACGCTCTGATTGGTTTATTTCACATTATGCCCAAACCACACCTATGAATAATGAAGCTACTTCAGACCAACCCATTTTAGATTTGCGTCGGGCGCAAGAGTCATTTATCCCGCCAGTATAATAGCAACAGCGCCCAAGACCCGCCCACAAAGTTACTTGCGTTTTGCGCTTGATACTTGCGTTTCAGATCGTTAAAATAGGGCCCAATGTCTTTATGTTGTTTCTACATTATTTTGGAGATTAAATGTAATTAAATTACATTTTCTTCCCCAAATCCCCAATCCCCCAAACTAGCAAATGCACATACTTTTTTAGACTTTAATAATATAATAATTGCAAAAATAATATAATAATTTTTTGCTTTATATTTAAATTTTACTTTCATCTTGTGTTGTACCTCTTTGTAAATCTGTGTCTCTAAACCTTCTTTTCTGTTGTACGTTGACTTGAAACGCACAAGCAATGCATCCACTCATCTGTAGCGAAATTATTTGCGCTCTGCATTTTGGAAACAAACAGGTTCTGCGCAGTTTTCCTGATTACTAAATATGATGACCACCGCAATCAACCAAATAATCAGCAGACAGGTTCTGCACAAGGGAACGGTGTTTGCTCTCAATTGCACGTTTTTTTGCATCTGTGAGCTATCCTGTCAAGTGGCCCAAAAAAAGCATGTCACCATGGCGACTGCCCAACTGAGTTTAACCCTCTGGGGTCTGGGGTGTTTTTGGGGTCCTTGAGATGTTCTGACATGCCCTGACATTTGTGCTTTTTTCAGTTGCTTATAAACATATTAATGGCAAAGGTGTAAATTCACTCTATATAGCACAAACAGGACTTCCATAATATGTGAGCCACATGTATGTACATGTTTTCATTTTTGAGAGAATAATGTTTATGCATGGTTATCGAAAAAAATACAAATTAAAGTTTCTGAAATAAGGCCTCAAAACACATACTAAATATGTGGCAATAAGACTTTTGACTTTTTGACTGAGTTTTTTCTTCAAAATGATGTGAAAATCATCCTGCCTAATCATTTACATAAAACGATACATTGATTTTAGTTTTGTGAAACACTTTTAGTTTGGAAAGCCAATATGCGGATGGGGCGTAAACGCTCCAACAGCATCATGCATATTTAGTAGTTCACACCTGGTGAGACAATGTCCCTGCATACTTAATGAGCCATTCATTCAGGTGTGTCACCTATAGCTAACTTAAATATACAAGCTTCATAAAAATGATCATTCTAGAAGAAAATTTCAGATGGCATTTAGAGGGTTTTGCATCTTAACTCTTCATATATACACACACATATATATATATATGCATGCACATACATACTTTATAATCTTTTCAAAACTAGTCAACGTCTTTCAAAACTAAAGTATACATTTTATCATACGTATTTCAAAGTAAAGCATTCATTAGTTAGTTGATGACTTTATTTTTGACAAAACACATACAGTATATATTCCTCATCTCAGTATAGCAATAGAGTTTGCTAAAAGCTGTTCATTCAATACAGCAGCATTTGAAAATCGATCATATTTTGTAAATTACATTTATATTTGCATTTATGTCAAAACCTAGACACTTTTAAACATCAAAAGGACATTTATTAATATGTATTCGTGTCAAAATGACAAATAAACAGATTTTCCTATTCAATTTTGCATGGAAACGCTTCCAAGACGCTTGCGTGTCACGTGAAAAATAGGCGTCGGTTCTATTTCTAGAATGCACGCGTTTTCCACGCGGCTCGTGCCGCGCCTGAGACGCGCGTCTCACACAGGCAGTGTACAAACTCTAAACTGTTAACATGGGAGCCGAAATAAAAACGGACACGCCACGCAGCTGAGCCACGCATCCAGTGTTTCACCGGCCTTATCCAGCGGATGTGGGCGTTTCACAGGTTTGTATGGATCGCCTCACATTTGCGTTTGAATAGCGCAGTCTCCGTAGGCGGAGTCACATTAAAACTTAATTAGCTGAGATGAGAACGGCTGACATCTCTCTCTTTACATACTTATTATATAAACTGTGAATATTTGTTTTTTACAAAAATTACTTCATTTAAAAGAAGAGAATTCAAGCTTCATGCCTGTGTGTCTGTATGCCTGTTTGACTGAGTATTCGCTGAGTTACAGTTCATTTTCGGACGCGTTTCAGAATTGACTTCACTGACGGAGAGTAGGCAGAACTCGCATCATGTTTATTTTTCTTTATTTGGCAAAAAGCACAACACTTTGTTTTTATTATGAGCATACACAAAAAAAATACACACTAAACAGGATCGATTGATGTATAACACAAGCATATAAGATAAAAAATAATATTTTTTTTAAATTTATTTTTTGCACTCATACGGAAAAAAACGAGCCGGCGCGATAGCCGACCCCAGGGGGTTAACTCCAGCTTTAAGCAAAATCTATTCGGGCGGGACTAGTTTAACATGGAGAGGTGGGGTAAAGTAATTACTACCAGAGTTTCTTAGTGATTTTACCTTCTGTAAAAAGGTACGGAAAAAACAGTATATAGTAAATAGTAAATAGTATTCCTCAGGTAATACTAATCCTGAAGTATTAAGAATAGAAATTTATATTAAATTTTATTTATAGAAACAACATTTTCTGTCATTTCCTGTTTAAAAGTAGTTTTCCGCAGTTTTTCAAGTATGGAGGCACTTGAAAAAAACATTCAGTTGCGTTCTAGACGCTGGGACTCAAGTGTTTTCCACAAACCATTTAGATCAAAAAGAAGATTGAAAGCACTTTTTAGAGGCACAAAACATCTTTTAGGTGGGTAAGTGCCTATTGCCAACATAATCCAATCTGAAGTTAATTAATACATCGTTCGACCAGACATTTTATATCTATAAATATAGGTTAAATGTGTTTGCGCACGTGATATGAGGAAGCAACGTAATACACACATGACGACAGGAGGGTGACAGCGGTGCGTAAATCAAGTTACCCCTCCCACTTCAGCTAGTTTTACTGAGATATCTTATCCCGTGTGAATTGGCCATTATTATTACAGACGTCCTGTGGTAAAATTACATTACTCCATCTACCCTTGTAAAGTTAATCCCGTCCGAATAGGGTTTAAATTGTGCAAAACAGAAGACATTCTTACCCAGTCAATTGTGTCTGGAGACAGTAGAAGCTCTGGGGTTTTTTTCCATAGAATCACAGTTGTGATCAAATGCAATTTTAAGTACACGCTGATTGGCATATTTTAATTGGATTGCAAAAAAGTGGCATAATCAAGGAGCACCTTCCTTATTAGATTAGCCTTCCTGACTTATTCTTAACAAATACGATGATCAATGCATCAAGAAAGATGTTATGCTCTAGAGGCAATGATTTTTCTTCCATTCGCTCATAATAATTAACTGTGCAAACTTAAAAATTATTTTAAATGAGCGAAACCGTGAAATGGAAGACAATGGAATATCATTTTTCGGAGAGAAGTGGCAGGATCTAATGAGAAATGCTTTAGCTCAATGCACAACAGCTGCGGTGCCCAACAACAGGATCAATGTGTTTTAGCCATGTGAGGTACAGAGCTGATAATGCAGTAGCATGAAACGTGAGATGGATCGATATGGTGTGGAAACACATTACTGTAATGAAACAATCCTTTTATTAAACCATGGTGCGACTCATTTACACTTATTGATTAGACTGAGTCTTATTGCAATCAAGTCGTCATACAAATCTGTTTAAAAAAAAGAGTCTTGTAAACAGTAAATAGTATGAAGATACAAAGATACACCTGGGAGAATTTACTTTATTGTGAAACCGATAAATGACTGACATTAAAATTCTATACTATTTTGTCTAAAGAAAAAATCATTATCTATCTATCTATCTATCTATCTATCTATCTATCTATCTATCTATCTATCTATCTATCTACAGTATCTATCTGTTTGTCTGGTGGCCAATAATTAAACTAGTTGTCCCATCCTATGCCATACCTAGACAGGATCCTGTTATATTTTTGTATCTAATGATTTTGCCAACTTATACTCGCAGAACAAGTCATACCCTAAAATGATGTCTTTAAAATAGAGATGGAAAAGGTTTGGCTAAAAATGTACTCCATGGCCCAGATTCAAACGGAGATGTTAGATCACTAGATCAGCTATTTTACGAGTAGACAATTAGATGAAACTTCTGCATAGCTGCATCTGAGATTTTCTTCTGTACCATCAGAGGAGCGTCATGACAGTTTGTTCATGAATCTGCGGTGTTAAAGTGAAACGAGGGGAAACTTCTGTGAATAAAGCACCGTGGAATGTTTCTCTAAATCCTTCAAGTATCTAAGTTTAAACAAACATCTCCTTTTGAGGTTCTAACAAAAATGTCTGACTTTTCTTTAAAAGCATCTGTAACTCTGCTAGGAAAAAACGTCTGTATATATAATGGTATATTATGGCATGTCATGTACATGAAGGAAAAAAGAATCAAAGTTTTAACTTCCTAGGGAGGTTTTTCGTACTATTCATGAGATATCTGCAACAGATTTATACTTCACACACATGCATTTTTAACTTTGCGCACAAAACATACACTATACCATTCAAAAGTTTGGGCTTGGTAAGATATTGTAATGTTTTTGAAAGAAGTCTTTTATGCTTGCCATGGCTGCACTTCAGTGGTGTAGTCTAGTTTTTTGTAGTGAGTATACTGTAATATAACCCCCCCCCCCCCCCCCCCCCCCGGCCTCATACTCACCCATCCCAGAGCGTCACCCCATAAGCACCACCACACTCACTAATGCATACAGTATTCATCGACATGAAATTGAGAGCATTATGAAATATTAGGTGTTATCAACATGTCAATTTATTATAAGCAACACAAGACTTTAACAGCCAATGACATTTACAGCTGGGGAGACTGGACTGATTTTCTACTGTTTAGTGTTAATCACCATCTAATTTAGCCAGTTAAGAGCTACATTTAGCCTTAGATGTTATATGAATATGGTCCCTGAAGCACAGGTTTTATCAGCTGACAATTTTCCAAAAATAAATAAAAAATAAATAATGAAACATTATAGGCACAAATACAAATTTACTTTTAGAAATGGTGTTTAAAAAATAAAAATAAAAAAAAGGTGTTGTTTTGGGAAGTTTACTGTTTAAATTATAACATGTATGAAAACTTGTGTGATATTCCCTTAAAATAACGTTTTAATAGATTTTATTATTATTATTATTTTAAAATTCATTTTACTGTGCAATTTCTTTCTAATTTCTTTGAGTTAGACCAAACTTTTATTTTGGTGGGTTGTAGACATTTGAGTTTCTGTGTGTTTTAATAAACTATTATTATTATTATTATTATTATTAGGCCTACTTGAAGTATACTCTACGGTGCAATAGTAATATATTTCTGTTATAATTTCTTCAAGTTATACCGAACTTTTATTTTGACAGGTTGTTTTGAAGACATTACAGTTTCTATGTGTAGGCTATATGAAACGAATGAATGACGATAGTTTTGTCAAATTAAATGGTGAAATTCTCGTGCAGTGACTCTCATAGCAGCTCTGCGATGAAAGTGCACATGTGTATCCTATCCTACATCATGTCTCAATACGGTGAAACGCTGAAAACACACACCACCACTGCTTCAGTGTGTGTGTGTGTGTGTGTGCGTAGTGGAGCACACACTGATCGCTCATTCCCAGAGACGCGTAGAACAATTGCAGTCTCTTTTAACTTTAATATTCACAGACACTGGTCCATATCATATCCCTACTTTTGATTTATTCATTCAAAAATAGCCAAATTTCGTGATGACGTTCTGCTTAGCAAGCTCCATTTGTGACTGGATTCCGCGATTCGGTGTCGCTTCGCAAACACAGACGGGGTGAATTTATGAATGAAAGTGTGAAAGTTCTGACACAAAACGAAGTTGTTAAGTATCCTCACGATTTTTTAAGTGGGTATACGGAAATCCTTGGCCTTTTCTAGTGGGTATACGGCGTATACCTGCGTATCACGTAGACTACACCACTGCTGCACTTATTTGATGAAATATACAGTAAAAACACACACACAAAAAAATAATAAAAAAAAATAACTGTTTTCTATTTTAGTATATTTTAAAATGTAATTTATCCTTGTGTTGCAAAGACTCTTCAGTGTCACATGACCCTTCAAAAATCATTTTGAATTTGTGAATCATTTCTGATTCGCTGTTCATTAAACATTTCTTATTATCAATGATGTTGAAAACAGATTTGCTTAATATTTTTTTGTGGAAATCATGACCTTTTCGGGATTCTTTGATAAATAGAAACCATTTTTTTAAAGTACAAATCTTTTGTAATATTATTCATGTTACTTTTGATAAATTTGCTGAATAAAAGTATTAATTTCTTTAAAATAAATAAATACAAATCGAACCCCAAAACTTTTGAAAGGTTTGTTTATACAGTGGCCCCATATAAAGTATTGGGGCATGTTAAAAGTAAAAAAAAAAAAAAAAAAAAAAAAAAAAAATTCCCTTCACACAAAAGATGCACTCAGCATCAAATTGATACACTAGTCACCAGCTGGTCTTTCCAGCAGTGTCGCCTCTTTCTGGGCAGCTCTTACATGCTCACTTCCTGTCCGTCAAAACAAAGTATTTGCTTTCAGTCTCCTAGAATGTCCTTTACTGGGCTAAAAGCAAACATGGAATATGATCTTTCTGAGTGCCATGTCTGTCGTTGCTATAGTGTGCTGAAGATGCCGGTAAATTTCTCTTAATACAAAGTGGGCATAATATTTACAATAATGGGTCAAATAAAGTACTCTGTTTCCATAGTAACGTGGAATCCAACTGGTTGAAGTAATATTGTTGTCACAGGTTTTGATGACATAGAACTGAAAGTCATAGACCATTTCAGCCAATGACCAGCCAGGAAGCTGTTCAGATGTCTAATGGGCTGTATTACTGAAGGACTTTCAGCCATGGGCTGATGTAATAATCACAGGACTCTCTGACTTTCTAATTCCTGACTTCCTTTCCCTGAAGATCTGCTCTGAGCAAGAGTTAAGCTTTCATCTGTCATTTATGGGTTTTATATTTCTATTTGCATCTGATTAATCGTAGGCCTCATTTATTTGAGAGTAGGCATCTAATTTTTTGAGTAAAAAAAACATTATTTTTGAATAATTTTGGAAATTTTAAATAAATTCTGAAGAAAATTGGCACTGTTGATCACACTAGTCTACTTTAATTTTTCACCAGGAATTGTGTTTTGAAAAACTTTTATTTTGTACAATATGGCACAGAGTTACACTTGTGGTGTTCCCGGTCAAAAATGACCGGACTACAATAAATAGCTTAGAAATCAATCATTATGCAATATTATCACCCAATATTGGATTCAATCTTTTTGTCCACTTGTTCTCTTTCAATTAGGACTGGTTTTATATTTCTATTTGCATCTGATCAATTGTAGGCCTCATTTATTTGAGAGAAGGCATCTAAATTTTTGAGTAAAAAAAACATTATTTTTTAATAATTTTGGAAAAATAAAATAAAATCTGAAGAAAATTGGCACTGTTGATCACACTAGTCTACTTAAACTTTTCACCAGGAATTGTGATTTGAAAAACTTTTATTTTGTACAATATGGCACAGAGTTACACTTGTGGTGTTCCACTGGGCCATTGAGGGCCATTGTGGGCCATTGTTTCAATGGGCCATTGAAAGTGAATGGGAGAGACCAATGCAACCAATGAATGGAACAACACAAATTATGTATCATTTTAAATAGGGCTGTACTCAACCAAAGAAAATCTTGGTCGACTGAAGTCCTGAAATTTTCGACTAAAAATCGACTAAAATCGACTAAAAATGACGTTAGAAAAAAAACGTTAAATTAATTAGATGCGCACTGTGCGCAGTACTTGGTAGCCTTGTTGTCCGCCTAAATGAATTATAAATAAACATAAACAACTAGTAGGCTATTTGCAGTATATTAAATCGTTTTTGACCTAATTATTTTGCACTGAAATGAGTCTGACATTCGAGTCTGTCAGCTCTGACAGCGCTGCATCACGTGCACCTGCGCAATATCATAGCTTATGATTTCCGAAAATAGTACTATGTTGTCAACTAGTGATATCATCACAAGAACTGTTGAGGAATATGCAACATAATTTAGACAATATTTTTTGTCATATGTTATAATAATAAGTTATAACTGTCAGACACTATCATTTCACCGTGCATGTCCTCGCACCGAGCGAGGCTGAACATGAGCTCAGCTTCGCAGCTGAGACACGAATAGACTATTAACTTAAAGCTTTTACTCTTAATAAATACAAAAGGCACGTCCACTTTAATAAAAAAAATATATATTTATTAAACAAACCAGATCAAGAGCAGAAACGAAATAAAGTGCATAACTGAAAAATAAAGCATCCTAGGCTCAAAACTAACGCAACAGCACAGCGCAATTGCGCATTAGGCTCCAAATAAAAAATAAAAAAGTTAGGTTATCACACTAAAACATTGAAATATGCAAATTCTGATATGTTCATAGCCTACTCAAAACAGACAGGGCAAGCTAACGCAGACAAATGAGCTTACCACTTTTAGATGATATGTCATGTTTGTCGTCAAGCTGTGGAAAACTGTTGCTTGCAAACTTTGCATTCGACCTTTTTCCTGTTATCAATTTTAACAAAATGCTGCCACACTGTCGATTTCTTTGTTGTTGACATGTTAGAAGAGGACTGACTATTAAACGCTCTCACAATTAAATAAATAATATTCAGCATCAAACCTTCTATGCTTGACGCTCTCTCTTGGGTTGAACTAATCCAAAAAAGGTGAAAACAAGGGGGTGTTTTGAAGACAGACTGTTACAGTGAAACAAGGGTACTCTGAAAACACCCCCATTAGCAGTTAGTGCTTTACACCTGATAAAATGAGCGCGCCTCAGCGCGGCAAAACTGATGAAATAAACGCGGCAGAAAATCGACCAATCAGAATTTTGGTCGAACCAGAATGTATCGACCAACTAATCGACTAATCGACTAGGACAGTACAGCCCTAATTTTAAAGCTTAGAATCTCAGCTTTTTAATGCATCTAATCACTTTGATCAACTCCTAACGACTGCTGAGTTATCACTCTAAAACTGAGTGTACCCCCCGCAGGCGCCACCTAGCTGCGAAATAAATAATCATAATATTTTTCAAAACTATTACCTTGATCAACTTAAAATAGGTGTCATTTGAAAGCTTAGAGTCTGAAATTTACAATGAATGTAGCCAATTTGATAAACTCCTAAGTAGTGCTGAGTTATTTGCTGATAAATAAAAATAAATAAAATCATAATTTATAAACTACTTTTTTGTATTACATTCAGCAATATGTCAAATACATCATACAGCTCTGATAGTCCTGTGTCATATGTCATTTGAAAGGTCTCAATGAGTAGAATACAACAAGCATAATTGTTTCAGGCTTTTTTACTAAACTTGAGCGAGGTTTTTCTAAAAGAAGCCCTTCAAGAGACCCATGTGTAAACCATGTATGGATGCTGAATTTTAGACACATTTCCGCTCGTAACTTCATGAAACATGCTCCGATTGTGGAAAATGACACATCATTATTTACAGCAGATGCTTACAATTAAAATGAGTCCAAACTCAACATGATCCATAACTCAGAACTAAAGATATTCCTCGTGGAGTTCTAACACAAAAAAAATCACAGACGCACAGACTCACGTAGCCAATCAAGGTAGCTTAGACTTGGCCTTTTTACTCGTATCTTCATGAAAATTATATCGATCATGAAAAATGGCACATCGTTATTTACAGCAGGAGTTCACGATTAAAAAGAGCCCAAACTCATTATATTCCATCAATCAGATCTAAAGATATTCCTCATGGCGTTCTAACACAGAAAATACCACAGACGCACCTAGCCAAGTATATACTCATGAAGCACTCTCGTTTGGTTTTCGCTCATAACTTCACGAAGCATGCACAGTTCGTAGAAAACTGTACATCATTATTTTCAGCAGACTATCACTATTAAAAAGAGCCCAAACTCAGCATAATCCATCACTCAGATCTAAAGATATTCCTAATTGAGTTGTAACACACAAACCCCCACATACGCTCACAGAGCCTTGAATATAGATGTAGCCTAGCATTTATGTCCCGTTTTAACTCATAACTCAATAAAGCATGCATAAATTGTGGAAAATGGCACATCATTATTTACATGAGATTGTTAAGATTAAAAAGAGCCCAAACTCACCATAATCCATCACTCAGATGTAAAGATATTCCTCATGGACTTCTAACACATGTCTCTCCCATTCACTTTCAATGGCCAATTGAAACAGTGGCCCTCAATGGCCCAGTGGAACACCACAAGTGTAACTCTGTGCCATTTTGTACAAAATAAAAGTTTTTCAAAACAAAATTCCTGGTGAAAAATTAAAGTAGACTAGTGTGATCATCAGTGCCAATTTTCTTCAGATTTTATTTTATTTTTCCAAAATTATTTAAAAATAATGTTTTTTTTATTCAAAAAATGAGATGCCTACTCTCAAATAAATTAGGCCTACAATTAATCAGATGCAAATAGAAATATAAAACCAGTCCTAACTGAAAGAGAACAAGTGGACAAAAAGATTGAATCCAATATTGGGTGATAATATTGCATAATGAGTGATTTCTAAGCTATTTTTTGTAGTCCGGTCATTTTTGACCGGGAACACCACAAGAGTGACAATGTGCCATTTTGTACAAAATAAAAGTTTTTCAAAACAAAATTCCTGGTGAAATATTAAAGTAGACTAGTGTGATCAACAGTGCCAATTTTCTTCAGATTTCATTTAATATTTCCAAAATTATTCAAAAATAATATTTTTTTTACTCAAAAAATCAGATGCCTACTATCAAATAAATGAGGCCTACAATTAATCAGATGCACATAGAAATATAAAATCAGTCCTAACTGAAAGAGAACAAGTGGACAAAAAGATTGAATCCAATATTGGGTGATAATATTGCATAATGAGTGATTTCTAAGCTATTTTTTGTAGTCCGGTCATTTTTGACCGGGAACACCACAAGTGTGACAATGTGCCATTTTGTACAAAATAAAAGTTTTTCAAAACAAAATTCTTGGTGAAATATTAAAGTAGACTAGTGTCATCAACAGTGCCAATTTTCTTTAGATTTCATTTAATATTTCCAAAATTATTCAAAAATAATGTTTTTTTTACTCAAAAAATCAGATGCCTACTATCAAATAAATGAGGCCTACAATTAATCAGATGCACATATAAATATAAAATCAGTCCTAACTGAAAGAGAACAAGTGGACAAAAAGATTGAATCCAATATTGGGTGATAATATTGCATAATGAGTGATTTCTAAGCTATTTTTTGTAGTCCGGTCATTTTTGACCGGGAACACCACAAGTGTGACAATGTGCCATTTTGTACAAAATAAAAGTTTTTCAAAACAAATTTCTTGGTGAAATATTAAAGTAGACTAGTGTCATCAACAGTGCCAATTTTCTTTAGATTTCATTTAATATTTCCAAAATTATTCAAAAATAATGTTTTTTTTACTCAAAAAATCAGATGCCTACTATCAAATAAATGAGGCCTACGAATAATCAGATGCAAATAGAAATATAAAACCAGTCCTAACTGAAAGAGAACAAGTGGACAAAAAGATTGAATCCAATATTGGGTAATAATATTGCATAACAAGTGATTTATAAGCTATTTTTTATAGTCCGGTCATTTTTGACCGGGAACACCACAGGTGGAATTGGGTTGTGAACACCACACAAGGGTTAATACAAAGTGGGCATAATATTTACAATAATGGGTCAAATAAAGTACTCTGTTTCCATAGTAACGTGGAATCCAACTGGTTGAAGTAATATTGTTGTCACAGGTTTTGATGACATAGAACTGAAAGTCATAGACCATTTCAGCCAATGACCAGCCAGGAAGCTGTTCAGATGTCTAATGGGCTGTATTACTGAAGGACTTTCAGCCATGGGCTGATGTAATAATCACAGGACTCTCTGACTTTCTAATTCCTGACTTCCTTTCCCTGAAGATCTGCTCTGAGCAAGAGTTAAGCTTTCATCTGTCATTTATGGGATGTAGGTAGCCGATTCAGAGACAATCAAAGCAGTGTTGTCTTTTTCTTTGATTTATGATTGGGGCAAGGTTCTTCCACTGCTGAATGCATGATATTTATGGTACTTTTAAACGAGGCATTTCAAGGAGATGGACTGAATTTTCTTACTGTTTTGACATGAAAGAGCTTGAATATACTCTGCACAAAAATTATTCTCTCCAATCCGGGCCATTTATGAACAACAATGAAGGATTAACAACAATACAGTAAAGACATCAGTTTACATTGTTACAAAAATGTCAAATAAACACTATTCCTTTGAACTTACTTATTCACCAAAGAATCATCGTTTCCACAAATATATTAAGCAGCACAACTGATTTCATCATTGTCATTGATAATAAGAAAAGTTTCTTGAACACCAAATCAGCATATTAAAATGATTTCTGAAGGATCATGTGACGCTGAAGACAAATAGAAAACAGTTGGTTTAAATTGAAATAATTTTTCACAATATTACCATTTTAATATATTTATAACAAATAAAACACATTGGTGAATATGAGGCTTTTTCCAAAAACACAAAATCTTACCCACCCCAAACTTTTGAATGGTAGTGTAGGTGCACAATTATTAGCCAATTATAATGGAGGTCATTTGCATTTATTTAAAGTTACAGTAACAAAAGGAGCAGGTGTTTGTACAACTAATGGAAATTACTCTATTATGCACATGTAAATATGCTTTCTGAATAGCCCTCCAATAAAGTATAATATTGTATTAAAATGTTTTGTCATAAACTTTTTTAATTCTATTTTAAACTTCCAATAAAATAAATCAAGTTAGGTTGCATTTAATTAATAATTCTGTTAATTTTTTTTTTTTTTTATTATTGTCAATACTCAGCCAGTTGTTTTTGACCAGATACAAGAAAAAATAGTGTTTGAAGGAAGTTTAGCACAGTATCTGAGCATTCAACTGTCACCAAATAAAAAGCAATGACAGTTACATATGTCCTATTATCTATATGTGCATTTGTTGTAAATTAATTACTTTTTCTCATGCTTTATAGTTTTTGAAAATAATAGAACAAGTGCGCTTATATGTCATGTGGGGGGTCACGTCCCCTATATGATGACTGTATTTGGCGCAAAAAAACGTCTTAGACAAAAATAAAAGGCTAAATTAAAAAATGTTTATGTTCCAGCAATGAGAGCATTATTATAACCAACCACTAGCCTTATCACCACAGATTAAGTAATGTATTGTTGAGACCTTTTCCAACAAAAAGTGACCTTAACCTTGAGAGAGCCATCATCATTTCACTTACATGCATACATATACATAAAGGTTATGCATATAAAATGCATATTAAAAAGGGTTCTGCCTGAAAGCTTCCATTTTTCAACTCAAACCTCAGGTGTGTTGCGGTCTTGCGGATGAGTAGAGTGGAGCTTTGTGTAGACAACAGTCGGCCTAAGCATCAATAACAAGCGTGTGTCCCTCTGGCCCGCCGTCAGCACCGCCTGCCCCGCCTCCAACACCTCCTCCTCCCGAGAGAGAGCCGGAAACACCACAGCAGCCTGGTAATGTCTGACAGCTTCATCAGAGCAGCTGCACACCTGTCAGGGCCGCTGAGTTTGCACACTCGCCCCCTTTCCCCATTATCAGAGCAGTGGCAACTCTGAACCACAATTACTTCGCACACACAAACACCTTAATGATCCAACACACACACACAAACAAACACCCTAATTACCTCATACACACACTCACCGCCTCGGCCTGGAGAAATTACTTATTGACTCCAACCTGAAGGTTATATGACGGGCTGTTGATATGGGCGGGAGAGTTTGATACAGGGACGTGCTCTCACACCCTTGACAAGAAACTCAATACGCCTTTAATTTTATTATCTCAGATTTGCATAATGATTGCTCTGCAGTGTAATATTGCTCCGGCTGTGGCAGTCTTTAAACTCATAATTATTCGTTTATGTTATTTTTGAGGGTCTTGTACGAATCAGCTGAAAGTTGATCTTGTTACGGAGCTTGTTCTTATGAAATTATGCAGATGTGCAAAGTTTCATCAGAAAAAGTTTTCTTTGTGCAAAACGCAAGCTGTATAATTAGCATTTTCATAAGCTCCGATTTGGTTTGCCTCATGAATATGAAATGAGCAACATGCTTCACATGTCACGGCGATACCAAACACTACTAAGTTTAAACTAACCAACCGCGTAATAATGGCCATTAACTCAGCTGAGTGTAAAATACAATCTAGGTATTTAAAAAACTCCATGCCGTAAACATGACCTTGGTTTTGGCGTCTCAAATGAGTTTGGATGAACAGGTAATGGGCCTCTTCATTGGTCCTCCAGAGGTAAATGAGCAGAAGAATCATGAAAGCCTTCACCTCTTTATCTCAGGGCTCTGCCTGTGATTATTCAGCTATTAAAGTCTGCACAATTGTTACCTGCCACGTACGCTACAAATTTGTATTGAACCGTCCCTGTGGTATGACCATGGAAGAGAGGAAACTAAACAGAGCATTTACTGCAGGATATGTATTTTAATCGGCAGGATTAGGGATTTCTGCGCTACTAATTTCTGTAAAGTTTAAACTTAGTTGACTAGTCTAAGAAACCCAGAGAAGTCTGTATAAGTAATCCATTTGAAATAGCCTACTTAATCTATTAATCAAATCCCATAAAAAAATGCTGTTGAGAAATAGGTCATATGCCCTGTGTTTGCCTTGCATGTTCACTTAATCAACATTAGCCAATTTAGAATTTTTTATTAAAATCAACTGACCAGTGGTCAGTGAAGGACCAATAAGCACAAACTCAATATTATTTATGGAATTCCTCGAATAAAAGTTAGTTAACATAAATCACAACGTCACGATGTTGTTTGTTACAACAGCCACCGCTTGCATCGTCTGTGTTTGAATTAGAGGCTGACATTTTTTCGGGAATCCCGCGGGTCATGGGAAACAAAATCACTATTAATCACGGGATTGGGACGGGACAGGAAAAAATATCAGCGGGAGTGGGCGGGACCGGGAATCGTAATAAAACTATGATACCCAACTTTATACACAAATATACAGTTTCTATAAATAAACTCTATATTTAAATTTTGAACTAAATTATATTTGCCCTTTCTCTTTATGCTCTCCTGTTTGCTTTGGTGTGGCTGGTAAAGTGAATGACGTGCTCCACACACGCATGAGACACGCTTTTCACACGCTCTCACGCCACACATTACATCCATTTTCTCACGCACAGAAAAATCGCAAAGCAAAGAGGACACGGAGACCGACAGACTAGACAGAGCAGGTTACTTTATGATATAAAAAAATCTCAGCTCTCAGATTCTGTCAATTTTATTACGAAATTCAAACAATAAATACTGTTTTGGCGCTTGTAAATGTTACGTGACAGATCCCTAGCGCATGTGAACCGATCATCTCTACTAGCTAATAGTTAATAAAGACGAATGAACACTGTTGAAAGATACAGTACAACTTACCGAAATGTATATTCCTCATACATAATATCGATCAATCAGTGTTATTCATCAGCGTGAAGAGGTCAATAACATAGCTGGAGAACAATTATGTCACATTTACCTCAGGAAAGCCATTTAATGACCATAATATAGGCTATAGCACGTAGTTGGCAAGAAAAAAAAATAGCTATAGAGAGTATTTTGCTAAATATGTGTTCTATATTACATATTTATTATATTTTTACTTGTATCATTAAATAAAGTTGTTATTATAATAATAAAAAAACGCATTATATTTAATTTGAGTTATTTTTAACCTTAAATAATAGCCTACTACCAGCTGATAGGGCTCTCTGTATGTTTACAGCATTAGGTGAGTTGTTTTTTTCTTGAGAAAAAATAACGCCTATCTTGTGTAGCCTACCTAATATTTATCCAAATGAGTCAATATTATATCAAATCACAATAATTGAATTGAATTGAAATAATAAAAAAGCGTAGCTTACCAGAAATTGTACCATGTAAACATTGTAACATGTTGTCACTAAACCTAATAAAAATCAGTTTAGTTACTAAAATGTTAGTGACAATCACAATACACTTATTGTGATGCATTTTTTTTTACTGTAACTGACAGATTCCGGTCAAAAAAACACAACACGGGAGTGGGAGGGAATAGGAGTCATTCTTCTGGGATTGGGACGGGATTGGATGTTTTTTCGTGGGATTGGGACGGGACAGGATTTTTTTTGTGGGAGTGGGACGGGAGAGGTTTGAAAATCCACTCCCGTGTCACCCTCTAGTTTGAATGTGCTTCTTGTGTCTGAAGAGTGCACAAACGCAAGAAAAGATTGACGTGCACCAGCAACTAGATGTGTTTGGTGCGTTATGATATTGATCTGCTGGTGTCAAGTAAGTTTCATTCATTATGTTTCACCTTTAAACCGGCTTAAAATGTCATACCGTTATTGTTCCTTATAACCGGTTGACACATGTATGTCCAGTTTAGTTCAGTTTCTGTCTTGTCTGTATTTGTTCTCGTTAGTCACTTGGTTCCTATTTGTTAAGTTTTGTCAGCTTAGTACCTCATTTGCTATGTATTTATACTCTCCATTCTGTTCAGTCCTTTGTTGGTTATTGTTTGTGTGATACATGGTTGTTCTCCTGAGTTTGCTATTATATTAACCCATCATCTTGGTCGTGCGCTTCCACAGCCACCACTACGTTACACCGGTAGTATACTGTTACAAGCCTATAAGCAAGCCTAATATGCCAGTTTGACACAGTCTACACAAAACCTTTGAGTTTTCTTCTAAGTCACTCTCTCACCTTGTTCATCTTTCGACTGGACATTCTCTTTAGCCAGCGCTAGTGACATAGAGAAAACGAATGCATGAATGGTCTGAGGTCTAACAGTTTGCAATTTCAAGCAGCATAACGGACTGTTTTTGTACCGCTAAATGAACTGCAAGTGGATGAGACTGGAAGCCTTGACACAATCAAGTTACAATGTCCACGCTCGCTTTTACGTAAATAATAAGGTGAATACAGACACCTGTGGACGGTGATGTAGTATACTAGTGGTTAAAAAATATAGAGAAAGAAAAGAAACTCCCAGCAAAGATCCCACCATAGAAAACCATTAAATCTTGCTCAAAAATTTTCAGTCTTATGCAAAACATGCTACCCAGCTTCAAGCTTGAACGGTAATGTCTTTGAGCTGATGCGAGTAGTTTAAATTAAACCAACAGAAAGTAATTTTCATTTGCATCAACCAAATTAATTAACATTACACAAGTGACAAGACAAAGAGTAAATTAATTGGTCCAGTTCTTTAAAATAATGACAACATATATAAACATTTTCAGTGTACTTAAACGGTGCCGTTCTGGTTGCGAAAGTTACAGGTTTTATCAGCTTTATATACAGTAGTCCATTTGAAGTGGATCAAAAAAGTTCATCAAAGTTGTCCTAAGACAAGAACAGGTATTGTTTAAAATTCATGTAGCCTATAACTTTGATGTAAGGTTTTGATCCACTTCAAATGTTGACTACTATTGTTCTGACATGAGTTTGCACACAAAAGCATGTCATAAATGCTGTCAATATTCATCTAAATTGCTTTGCATAAAAGAAACAGCTAAGTAGAAAAGTAAAGTAAACTGAATCAGAGATGACTCTTTAGCATTACAATTAGCAATGGCTGGTTCCATAAGTAACTCAGCAGGATCCCAGAGACAACATGAATATTTCTCAGCTTCACTCCTTCCTTCATTTACACTGTCACCATTTTCCTTAAACAACATCCAATTACACCCCCACACAACACTTCATCCACGAAAATCCATCTGGCAAACCAACACGTGTGCTTGGGCTTCAGATACGATAATGAACATTCGGTTGGGTTTCTTCAGCTGGTCCAGATATCTCAAAACTAAAACATTGAGCATTATACACTGTAAGCCCGAACAGTACAACTAGCTTATAAAGACTGAGGTCACTACAGTTAAAATCTCTTGCTGAGTTAATCCACCTTTAAACTATTAATGTCTATGAACAAATATGTATTTTTATGTTTGTGTGCCTCAGCATTTCTGAGTGAACACCGCTGGTTCACTCACTATTTTTAAGTGTACTGTCGATCACGTGATATGACGTCATGACGTGCGGCCCTAACTGACGTTACCTGAAAAATCTATCCAAGATGGCTACCCTCTCAAGCGACGTGGTATCAAGCATGAAACAACTTGGAAGTAAACCAAAACACTTCAAAACTACTTTGCTTGTTGTAATATTGTAAGAATATCATATTACACGTGATATTTCACTGTTAGACGAGGCTATTTTTAATATATAAGTAGCGCACAGCTTCATGGTGCCGCGGGCGCGATTACCGTCCGCCTGCTTAGTGACAGATAATATCCTGTATACTTTTAATGTTGTGGCAGGGCAATAATGTTAAAGGCACACTATGCAAGAATTGTACCTTAATATAACAGCTTCAAAGTCATTTCGGTGGTAAACAAACTCATAGTAGGGCGAATCATCCTGGTAGTAAAGCTTGGGGGGGACGCCGCTGGAAAAAAACAGCAATGCAAGTTTGAGAGGGGCGCCCCCGACAAATCTCGCGAGAATCACGACTTGCTTTACGGCAAAGACGTCACACACATCAACAACAACATGAAGCACGAAGCCACTTGCGCGCACTCCTAAGGAGTGAACGGCCATGAAACGGAAAGAAGAAGAAGAAGACACTTCATTCAGGCATTTCAGACGTGATTCTTGTAGACGTGATTCTTGTAAGACTCGACGATGGAAAAAACAAAGAAAGCGCGGTCGGAAGAGTGTAGGAAAAGGAAGAGAGAATCTGACCGCATGAGGAACCGGACAAGAGTCCCACTCGGTCAGGCTTTCACTCATTGGCGCGAGCTAAAAAGCAGCACTGGATGCAACAGCGATGCTGTCCTGGCGATCTTGTTGATGGACAAGTAAGTAAATCTCTTATTTGTAAACGACGCTGTTGACGTTGATTCCTGCGATTATCATGAGAACAGTTGTCAATATCTCACATAATTATCAGGACATAAATAAGCCTAGAGGTTGTAAATAGTGTAAACGAGCACAATTTACAAACTATTATGATAAATTTCAATAAGCATGTCTAATGACATCATAACGGCCAATGTTATGAAATATTGCGACGTACATTTAACTTTATTGATGTCATCTGGCATTTTGTAATGTTTACATTACAATCAAAAAACATAAATTAAATTATACAGTAGGCCTAGACTACAGGCTATTTAATTGTGATTTAGCTGCAATCATGTAAAAACGTTATAAGCCAGCAAACGCGGTAGGCTACTTTATTATTATAAAGTAGTCTAACACTTGACATAAACTTATTATTATCCTATTACCATCATCAGTAGTTCAGTAGACTATGTAGTATGCAGTAGCCTAATATTTGTATGAAATCGTGAAACATTACCTGGTCAATATCTTCGGAATATATCTGTGCCTGTTCCATGCCCGACGCTTCTATCCTACCGAACAGGTACCGGCGTACAGCGAGGGGGTGGGTATTTACGACAGTGCAAGTATTCCACAGCGACTCTAGGGGTCGCTGTTTGCCAAAAACACAATTTCCGCATAGTGTGCCTTTAACGTTAGTCAATAACTCTTTTCAGCAAGCGATTGTCCTTCTGTTTTTGAGTGTGTTGCTGCTGTTAGTGTTAAAGGACAAATCCAGTGAAAAATGAACCTAGGGGTATTTAACACATGGTTACCGAGTCGATCGTTCCCTGCGATGCGTTTTCATGAAAATCGAATATATAGAGTTTTATCTTTAAAAACAGTATAGCTCATAGCAGTAGTATATGGGGCATAGAGTAAGTAAAATTAAATTGCTAGTTAATACCACTAACAAGGCTCAAAATAGCCTCACACTAACACGGTAACATAATGAGGGTCCTTACATACAAACCGAAGCATTGAGAACTTTGTACGTGTACAGACAGTTTAATAAGAAGATACTTTATAAAGACAGTACATTACGCGTTGACATCCAGGATCCATCTTGGAAAACAGTCTCGACTAATCGAGCCACGAACGCCTTGCTACGTTAGATTTCACAAACGTAACTCCTGTTGACCAGCTATCCTATCGACGGCGTTCGTGACTCGATTAGTTGAGACTGTTTTCCAAGATGGATCCTGCATGTAAACGCGTAATGTACTGTCTTTATAAAGTATCTTCTTATTAAACTGTCTGTACACGTACAAAGTTCTCAATGCTTCGGTTTGCATGTATGGACCCTCATTATGTTACCGTGTTAGTGTGAGGCTATTTTGAGCCTTGTTAGTGGTATTAACTAGCGATTTAATTTTACTTACTCTATGCCCCATATACTACTGCTATGAGCTATACTGTTTTTAAAGATAAAACTCTATACATTCGATTTTCATGAAAACGCATCGCAGGGAACGATCGACTCGGTAACCATGTGTTAATTACCCCTAGGTTCATTTTTCACTGGAGTTGTCCTTTAAGCGCCCTGTGATATTTGACTGTTAGACGAGGCTATTTTTAATATATAAATTGCAAGCGCGCAGCTTCACGGTGCCGCGCACATTTTTTATGCGCCGAAAGCGCGATTAGCCGTCAGTCCGCCTGCTAGTGACAGATAATATCCTATGTACTGTTAATGTCGTGGCAAGGCAATAATGTTAACGTTAGTCAATAACTCTTTTCAGCAAGTGATAGTCCTTCTGTTTTTGAGTGTGTTTCTGCTGTCTGTGTTAAGCACCCTGCTCTGGTAAATTCAATGTGATGTTATTCCTACATGCACCCAAATGAGCTAGTGGCTAAGGTTAGCTGTAACTTTTACTCAAACAAAGTTAAGGTTATGGACATAATAGTTACCGAATGAACTCTGCAAGTTTTTATTAAACCTTTACAAACGTCTTTTCATTATAGGTTGAAGTGGAAGAAGTGCAGTGAGCATCCCCCAAAATCAAGGTGACTCAAATGTTAATTTAGACTGTAACCTATTTTTCACCATTTCTTTTATTTGGAGCCTAATTCATTAGCATATAAAGCTAGCCTTACACTATCTCTTGAGCTAATATTTGTGAATAACAAGTTAGCCACCCTCTGAAGTGGAACAACATGGTTTCTGTGTTGTCAGACAATTCATTTAAAAGTGTAGGAAGAGCGGAAGCAGACACACTCTGTGCGATTTCATAATATCAAAGCATAAAGCAGATAAGACCCCACCTGTATTTTGAAATCTGATAACGTCATTGTTATTTGTACTCTTGGTCATAAAGTGCTTCACTGGTTGGGGGGGTCAGCCCTGGTCTAGATCAGTTATTTTAGGCAGTCAGCAGTGAATGCATGGACACTGAAGACTTTGATCGTTTTTTGCAAAGTGAGTTGTAATAGTATCTATAAAACCCAGTCTTTGCCAAATAGTTTTTCTTTTTCTGTCCTTGAGTAAATCAATCAAAAGTCTCTTAAAAATTAAATATCTTGCTGTCTGTTTTTGTGTGCATGCGCAGACCTATATTGTCACCAGAGAGCAACTTTATCGGTAAGTTACATTAACACTTGAAATTTTGTATCATATTTTGTATCATTAATTTGTAATGAGGTTGATTGCATAATTTGACTGGTTTCATATTGATTGTTTTATCTGTGCAGGTGAAGGACTTCTTGGGGAAATGTCCGGCTCTTTGGATTGAATCACAGGTAAAACACAGACTCACTTCTCTTTTCTGCCACTCTTCACACATATTTCTATGCCAAATTTTGAATATGTATCACATTCAAATGGAACAGCAAATGCCACTATTCACTGTGGGTAAGAATTATCACTTTGCATGTGACCATGTTGCTCAACAATGTATTTTAACGGAACATGTTGCATCACAAATGTGTTTTCTGTTGCAAATCGAGTATTAGTCTTTTTATATAATTATTTTTGTTTGTTTTTGGTTTTGTAGCTTTGTGCTGAGTTCCAACGCATCACAAACGTCAGCATATGGAACCAGTTCTATGCTGTGCTTGACCAACATACACCTGCACTGGTGGCCTTGTATAGGCAGAAGGCGGCACAAACCGGAAAGATACCAGAGGCGCTGCGTGACATCTTAAAGATTTATGAACTCCAGGTGAGTTAAAGATGAACTTTGAGCTTCAGGTCCCACTGGACAGCAGGGCCTCATGGTGTCATTGTCTGTCTAACATTTTGCCAAATGCCATGAAATGTGGTCAGCACATCCATACTGAAAGAAGAATGAAATCTGTTATATTCATTTTTGCTTGTTCTTCCAGGAAGTGCACGATGTCAATATGAAGCGTACTGTAGCCCTTCGTGCCCTCCCGGTATACCTGCGTGAGGAGGACCCACAGTTCTTTAAGATGCTCAGTTCCTGATTATCTTGTTCCTGTTTGATATGTAGAGATACATACAGTATGTACACACACACACACACACACACACACAGACAAATGCACAACCATACACTAAATGAGTTACACAACATACACAAGATTTGTAGCTAGAGCAGAGGTGTTTATTTTGTGCTGTGTCTATGTAGGTTTTCATTCCAACTAAATACTTCACCAGGTAATTTCACTGGTTAACACACTTACAGCTATCGGGTAGGTGGTGAAACTAGTATGTGACTTGAGTCACTTAGCGCATCATGGCACATGGTTAGACACCTCTGAGCTAGAACAGAGTTTTAAAAAATTAATGCTGTTGATGTTCTGACATGTTTGTATAAAACAATTTTAAGACTGAATAAAAGAAAAAACAAAATGTACAGCTGAAGTAAAAATTTTTTGTAGTTTTAACTTGTAAAATAATTAGCTTGTGGGTTATACACAAGTATATTTTTTGAGTTAGTAGATTTCTATTTAATTAAGTACCATTGGATCAAAATAATAAAATATGGAGAAACTAAAAATGTGCGAGTGTTAAACAATATTTTTAAGCACGGTGCACTTAAAAAAATTTAAAATAAAATTTAAATATTTAAGTTTGATTAGATTGTAACTTTTAAAAAAAAAATTAAGTTAGTTACCTCAAAAGTTATTACGTAATCAGTTTCTGCAAAAGTTTTGAGTACTATGAACTTATTGGGGGATTACAGTGTATATATAAATATGTATAGGCTATAAAATATGTATATAAAAATAAATATATTTACACTCTAGAAATATTCTCGTAGTAATTACACAAAAGCACTTAAACACCAATATGGATACGAGTCTTTTCTCGCTGAGGTTTTGGACCCCATTCAGAATGTCTTATCAGCCTGAACAACCCTGGAAATCATTTGATATATGCAGGATTTTAAGGTCAGCTTGAACTGTGCAGGGGATTAGGCTGGATCCAACACATCCATTTTGGGTCAAACAGTGCCAAAATCCTAATTAGCATCCTGTTGCTGCCAGCAGGACATTTGGACTGGGGATGAATCCAGCGCTATTATTGAGAATGTGAAAAAAATTACCAACCTGCCAATGTTTGTGTTGTGCTTTTTTGTTTGGGTGCACCTGCTTCGGCATTGTGAGCCACTTGGAAAGCGTCAATTCACACGTTCGAATACACAAACGTTGGCTCCAGAAGGCTGCTCCCTTTTGCTCTCCACACTGCGGAGGTGAAGGTGAAGCAAGGCAGATAGGTGACCGGCTCAAAGCAGCTGCTATCAGCCTGCAGCAGGAGTCAAACGCGGACCCCCCGCCTGCCAAGCAGTCAAGAGCTCTAACCTCCTAGACAGCTGAATCCTGGCAGCCATGGCAAAGCTAGCATTACAACAGCAGCTGGGTCCATGAATAGTTGCAATTACATCCATTAGGATGTTTAATTAACAGATTGCTGTCAGCCCAAGCTAAAGACTTGCCCCCTTACACCCCCAGCACCTTCCGAAAAAAACACAGACCCTGGCCATGGTCCGGCGATCGGTTTCATTGCTAAAATATGAGATTCGAGTTGCATCAGCTTGAACATGTATTTGAGATTCAAATAATATGTTAAGTGATTCTCACATGAAGAGAGTGCAAGACGCTCAATCTGACACAACACCTTTGCTTAAGAACGATCAAAAGCGCACATTTACCACAGAAAGCGACACACAGGACCCAGGTAGTCGCATAGAGAGTAATAGTTAGCGGATTCTGATATGCTAAATCCACACTGAAACGAATCAAATGCCTCATTAAGGAAAGACACCCCAAACGAAAAAGGTAAAAAACAGGACTAATATATATCACCATACTTCCCCAGTTGATTGAGTACATTAAGAATTACAAAGATTTTTTGTAACAAGTTTTCTGAAATGTTTAAATATGCAAATGATGCATTATCTAATTAAATATGCACTAATTTACATACATTTCCAGAACAAAAACCTGAACATTGGATACATCCAGGTTCAAAATTGGTTTAATTTTGTTGACATACAGTGAGGAAAATAAGTATTTGAACACCCTGCTATTTTGCAAGTTCTCCCACTTGGAAATCATGGAGGGGTCTGAAATTGTCATCGTAGGTGCATGTCCACTGTGAGAGACATAATCTAAAAAAAAAAAAATCCAGAAATCACAATGTATGATTTTTTAACTATTTATTTGTATGATACAGCTGCAAATAAGTATTTGAACACCTGAGAAAATCAATGTTAATATTTGGTACAGTAGCCTTTGTTTGCAATTACAGAGGTCAAACGTTTCCTGTAGTTTTTCACCAGGTTTGCACACACTGCAGGAGGGATTTTGGCCCACTCCTCCACACAGATCTTCTCTAGATCAGTCAGGTTTCTGGGCTGTCGCTGAGAAACACGGAGTTTGAGCTCCCTCTAAAGATTCTCTATTGGGTTTAGGTCTGGAGACTGGCTAGGCCACGCCAGAACCTTGATATGCTTCTTACAGAACCACTCCTTGGTTATCCTGGCTGTGTGCTTCGGGTCATTGTCATGTTGGAAGACCCAGCCTCGACCCATCTTCAATGCTCTAACTGAGGGAAGGAGGTTGTTCCCCAAAATCTCGCAATACATGGCCCCGGTCATCCTCTCCTTAATACAGTGCAGTCGCCCTGTCCCATGTGCAGAAAAACACCCCAAAAGCATGATGCTACCACCCCCATGCTTCACAGTAGGGATGGTGTTCTTGGGATGGTACTCAAACACGTTTAGTAGAATTAAGACCAAAAAGTTTTATTTTGGTCTCATCTGACCACATGACTTTCTCCCATGACTCCTCTGGATCATCCAAATGGTCATTGGCAAACTTAAGACGGGCCTTGACGTGCTGGTTTAAGCAGGGGAACCTTCTGTGCCATGCATGATTTCAAACCATGACGTCTTAGTGTATTACCAACAGTAACCTTGGAAACGGTGGTCCCAGCTCTTTTCAGGTCATTGACCAGCTCCTCCCGTGTAGTTCTGGGCTGATTTCTCACCTTTCTTAGGATCATTGAGACCCCACGAGGTGAGATCTTGCATGGAGCCCCAGTCCGAGGGAGATTGACAGTCATGTTTAGCTTCTTCCATTTTCTAATGATTGCTCCAACAGTGGACCTTTTTTCACCAAGCTGCTTGGCAATTTCCCCGTAGCCCTTTCCAGCCTTGTGGAGGTGTACAATTTTGTCTCTAGTGTCTTTGGACAGCTCTTTGGTCTTGGCCATGTTAGTAGTTGGATTCTTACTGATTGTATGGGGTGGACAGGTGTCTTTATGCAGCTAACGACCTCAAACAGGTGCATCTAATTTAGGATAATAAATGGAGTGGAGGTGGACATTTTAAAGGCAGACTAACAGGTCTTTGAGGGTCAGGGTTTAGATTATGTCTCTCACAGTGGACATGCACCTACGATGACAATTTCAGACCCCTCCATGATTTCCAAGTGGGAGAACTTGCAAAATAGCAGGGTGTTCAAATACTTATTTTCCTCACTGTATATTAGAGTGTTTGCAGACGGTTTCTTGCAAAAAGTTATTTTTATCACTCATACTTTCAACAGCCAGAAAAAAATGTGCCATGTTTTTAAGAATAAAATGTATAAAATCAGGCAAATGATATATGAACAAACCTCTCTTTAAAAAGCTTCAAAATATAGATAGGAATAAAACTGGAATGTTTGCTACTGAAGTAGAGATTTCTGGCTCAGCACGATAAAAAAACTAATTTTGAGAAGAGAGCCTTTAAATATATATATATATATATATATATATATATATATATATATATATGTTATAATTAAAATCTGCAGACGCAAATAGAAGTGTAATAAGTAGTATATTTTTACGAAAATCCAAATAGCCCAAAATCTCCAAATGGACCAGTGCATGAAAAAACAAGGTTTTTGCCTGAAGTGTCTTGCCATAAAATGAAAATAATGAAATCAGCCTATCTTTATAAAAAAAAGGGGTCTGTTGTTAGGAGCAGTGCTTTTCGAAAGTTCAATTCTCTGTGTTTGTGAGCAAGTTCATTAATTTTTTTCAAGCTTGAATGTACAGGCAAGCTTCAGGATGTGTTTGCTGATAAAACCAAAGAGAAGTTCTGATTATCCCACAATGTCCCTTTTACAGCTTCATTTATCCAGCAAATGCAGCCCCCTTGGACCAAAGCACTTAAAACGAAGACAATTATCATATTCTCAATTCCTTCCTTACATGCAGACAAGAGACAGATCTGAGTTCTCAACGGGCAGCGGTCTCTTAAAATTCTGTTAAAAGATCCAGACTGGGACATAATAACAGAGGAACGGCGAGAAAGAGCGAGAACGCGAGAGAGCACATCTCCCCAGCATGTGGCACTTGTCCATGGCTTATCAGCCAAGCTATTTAATTGAATCTGGAATTCTAATTAGCATGCATCCACTGCACGGCTGATCTATTCCAGTGTTCCTTCTGTGATCGGGGAATGGGGGGAGGGGCAATGCTAACATGATTTCCCACAATGCTTCACTGGCAGACCCGCCACAACCCCTGTTTACCCCTTCTGATAGTGGCCTGCGTACAAGAGGCGTCCTGCAGGAAGAGAGATGAGTATGTACCCCACGTGTGTCTCGCTGGTTAATTACAACACAAGTTATGTGTGTCAGTATTTGTATGCCATCCACATTGCCAGTTTCTGCTGCAGACAGCGCTCAGCAGTGTTGGGAAAGATCACTTTCTACATGAACTAGTTCAAAGTTCAGTTCACAAATTTTAAAATGAACTAGTTCAGTTCATAGTTCATACTCAAAATTTTGAACTAAGTTCACAGTTCTAAAAATGAACTAGTTCATAGTTCTTTTTTTCCATGTTGCTGCGAGATATTATTTTTCAAAATGATTGCCACAGCCCATATAGAACCACAGACAATTATTTTATCAGTTTTAACACTGAAGCTATGCGTCAGATTTTTCCCATTCTCACCGACCTTGTCATAAAACTCGTTTAAATGATCATACGATGCCTCCTTGCTGCTTTTTGTTTTGATTTGTAACGTAAGTGATGAGTCGTTCATGAACAATCCATTCATTGCGTCTGTCACGTGACAAATGAACGAAAGACTCGGAAGGTAAAGTAATTATTTATGTTCCCTGTAAACGATTTTTGACTGCATGCGTTCAGGCACAACACTGGCACTCAGTGGGAGCAAAGAAACCCAGCGGACTCATTCTTAATTGTGCAGATGAGACAAAAGGTGATCAAAAGATGCACTTTGAAGACTTTGGACGCTCTAAATTAGCAATCAGATGCTGTTGTATACGCAGGGTTGGGAGGGTTACTTTTAAAAATGTCAGATATTTTCAATTGTTTTAAACAAGTGTTGCTAGTGTTGATAAGAAGTAAATTAATATTTACATATTTTTTCCCATCAAGAAAATGTTACAGTCAGCCCATCCAGTCTGCTTTAACTTGTCAATGCTGGTAAATTACCAATACCACTACTCCCTACACACTGAGTACACATTCTGTGTAAGCCACCAACTACCAGCTACCATGCGATCCAACCCCACCCCCGACCACCGGGAAGCGAACGCGCATTCAAAAGAGATTTCAACTGAGGGGGAACCTCGTGTCTTTGTCTTTTGGTATATGTCTCCCCCTTTTGCCTTCTAAAAGAGTGCAATAATCATGGTTGGCTGAAATAATCACGGTTAAACCAAATAAACGAGATCAGGCGGTTATTTAATAATCGCGACAAGCTTACCAATGGTGAATGAAATAGAAAAACAAAAAAGATAATAAAATTAAGTAGTCCTTCAGTAGTCTAAATATGCTCGTACATGCATTCCGTTACTCCACAACTCTACAGCTGGTTCTGGTGCACGTTTTGATGTGAGATGTAAGAAACTCACTGGAGAGCAGCTCATGGACTGTGCAAAGCGAATGACAATTCACAGAGTTCTGTGTGTCCTGCAGTGGGCTTGAACGGATCAGTTTGGTTTCCACTGCCACCTTGCAAACATGTTCATTCCTACAAACATCAGATCTCCAGGACACACGCACAAACACACTCATACACACGCTCACAATCGGCATCTAGCCATCATCACATAGCGATGAGTGACGGCAAGAAGCAAGGTCTAAAAACTCTCCACGCTGAAGCCACAGCTCAGATGAGTGCAGCGAGTTGTTTCCCCACAACTCACAGAGTTTATTAATGCCCGTGTAGCTTTGCCACATGAGTGACAGCGATTGCTCCCACTCATTTCTGTTTTAATGAGGAGAAGGAGAAACAGGGAGACCGCAGCACAACTGTCAGTCAGCGACTCGTCAGTGTGACATGATCACACTCCCGCTGGTTGGCAGCTGACAGCGACGGCGAGGGAGGAGGGCATGTTAGTTCTCCTGGCGCTGTCCTGGGTGGAAGGTTTTCTTAGCTTGGGTCACGGTCCCCACATCACCGCACCTCATTAATAAATCCCTCCTTCCCTGTCAGGCTCATCACTGCTGGCTGCTCTATGCACTGGGAAGGTAATGCCCCGAACGTCAAATTGTACGTCAGAACGAGACCCGGTGAACCCTGTGAATGCTCAAAGTACCCTCTAATGAAGGACTCTTCAAAAACATTGTGCTATAATCGAGACACTCTCAATAATAGAGCTGGATTTCTAATTAAATGTTCTAAATATTTAATCAACCTCCATTAAAATGAATAATCATCTCGTTCTGCACTGGCTTTGACCAAACAAACAGCTCCAAAGCCTGCTGAAAACCAAGAGCTGTCAGAATGGCATTCGGAGGAAAATCTCTGGCAGCTTTTTATATCTCTCTCACCTGGTTCCCTCCAAGCATTCAGGGCAGAGCTGTTCTACAGATAAAACACTCTCTCTTATGAAGTTTTGATTAGGTGGGGGAGTCTGGATGGGGAAAACTAAAAGTTTCAATGCTTGCACAAATTATGCATTAGATCACAAAGAAAAGAAAAATCTTGAAATTGAGAACTTTCATATCTCTGTAGTTCTCCTAGATAGCTCACAGAATGAGACTGAATGGAGAACAAATTGTCTCCTGCTGCTCAGATTTTTCTACTGAGAAAAAGATCCGAGTAATTTCAAACGTACCTCCATGAATATGTCTTAAAATTTCACAAACTGTGCTCAGATTTGCCAAGATACGAAAATCTGCAATCAAACATCAAGAGATTTCAATAAGGACTTAAACATTTCTCCAAGACCAAATGATCCGAATTGTGCTATTAACATTTAGGTCAACATGAAATGACAATTAGGCTACAACCCACTGAATTTGTGACATATTTGCATGAAACATGTACGACAGGGCTTAAATGTTTTTATCACCTAGTCATCAAGTCATCAACTTGAACACAAGCTTAACGTTTAGCAACACAGACAAGATTTTAATTAAAATCATATTTTGATATTATGAATATATTTGTAGTTCAGATAAATCATGCTACTATGAGACTCAGTAGACATCATGATTGGCTCTTAGAGATATATATCACAGCATCAATGCAAACATGCACAATAGTAACTTTTGGTGCAGCTTTGTCCTTTTTAAAACTTTATGCTATAACTTTATTGATGCATAAAAATATATTACCGTAAAATTGTAATCAGATATACAAAATAAAGTATGTAAAATGATAATATGAATAAAATTACACTCAAAAATGTATACATTTATAATGTACAGTTCAAAAGTTTGGGGTTGCTAAGATTTTTTAAATATTTTTAGAAAAAAGTCTCTTATGCTCACCAAGATCATTGATCAAAATACAGTAAAAAAAAAAAAAAAAACGAAATATTATTACAATTCAAAATGACTATAAATATATTTTAAAATATAATTTTTAGCATCATTACTCCAGTCTTCAGTGTCACATGATTCTTCAGAAATCATTCTATGATTTGGTGCTCAAGAAACATTTCCTATTATTATCAATGAAAACAGATGTACTGCGGAAACCATTATAGATTATTTTCTTCAGGATTTTTGATAGACAGAAAGTTCAAAAGAACAGTATTTATTTGAAACAGAAATATTAAAAATAAATACAATTATAAATGTCTTTACTGTCACTTTTGCTCAATTTAATGCATCCTTGCTGAATAAGACTAATTTCTTTCTAAAAAATAAAATCATACTGACAACAAACTTCTGAACGGTAGAGCACATTTTGAGTAATGCTGCTTACCACCTGAGGGCACCCCACATCCCACAGTTTGAGAACCACTATCCCAAGCATTTTTATGAGAAACATCTGAAGCAAAATTGATGTTTGAATGAAACGTAGCTCCAAACTCTATTCAGTCTCCTGAGAAATGAATCAGCAACTTCTGAGTACTGCAATTCTCTTCTGGGTTCATCAGATGGACGAACTAAACTAAAATAAAATAAAAACTAAAAGTTTTCCTGTATGTAGGTATTTCAAATAAAAAAAAGACAAAATATCTCGTTTCCGAACATTAAAAACCAATGCGCCCAGATCAGCACAAAGCGCACCGATGTACCTGCGAGATTGTTTAGACACACTGTGCATTGTGCGATGGAGGCACTGTTCATTAGGAAACTCTTGTAAAACGTTCTCATCCTACCCATGTGCTCTCATGCAGAAAATGAATCAATGTAGCAACTGCAGAGAATCATAAACACATCGGGGTAGTCCTTCCTCCCTCTATAAACAGTAGCACACACACATATACACACACACACACACACCTAGCCAGGTTTCAGGGTAGCGTGCGGTTCTCAATGTTGCATCTGTGCATAATTAAGGGCCAGACATAATTAACTAGCGCCACTTTGGCCATGCACACACACACAAAGCAGTCAATAACAGCTGATTCCGTTCGTCGTTCCAGTCTAAGGAGCGCACGGTTTTAATAACGGAGAGTGGCTGTGAGATTGGACAAACTCGGATCGTTTGAAATATTTAAAAAAGAAAAGGAGGGGAAAAAAACAGTGAGGCAGAAAGACCCAGCGGGGTGGGCGGAATCGGTTCCATTCCAGCCCTTTGTTTGTGCATTCATCTGCATTCTGGAGACAAACTCCTATTAAGTCCATCAGATGCAAATGAGCAGGGAGACAGACACGCTGCCACAGCGCTGCCTGCAATACAATCAGAGCAGCCTTTGGCTCCTGCTCCATGCATTTAACCTGCTTCAGTGCATTTTCATTAGCAGACGAGGATCGGCTCTACCTCCCCCCCACTAGAAACAGCACCCAGCAGAATTAGAAAACTCCAAAATGAGCTGGAACATTACGCTTTCCTGTTACTTTGGTTCGTCTTTGATCAGACACGAGGCTCTTTTAAAAGAAGTTATAACAGACTGAGCAGAACTTGTGCGCTGTGCAGCAAAAGAAATGCTTTGTTATCTGTTTTTTTTTTTCCTTTTAAATAAGTGTGATCAGTTTCATTCGGGTGAGCTGGTCAAGTGAGAAAGTATAATGACATATTCAAGGTTCCTTCCTGCTAGCCATGTTCTGTTCTATAAGGTTATTTGTACAAAATCCAGCAGAGGTAATGGGTGAATGTGTAAGGACACCGAATAGTGAGATATATATCACCTAAAATGACTAACCTCCAAATCGAGTGCTTGCTTACAAGTTGGAGAAATTTTAAGGAAACTTTGGAGTCCAGATGAAGAAGACAGATCTGCCTTTACCCTACATTATATTAAACTCTATCATCATTTATTCACCCTTATGTAGTTTAAAATCCATGACTTGTGAAGTTACTGTGACCATGTCAAGAACCTCAAAAAGAGCCCCATAAAAGTGGTTCATACAACTTGTTCACTATATTTCAAGTCTTCTGAAGCCATATGATAGCTTTGTGTGAGGAACTTCAACCTTCCTTCAACCTTGTCTTAGTGTTATTATTCAAATGACTCTTGAGAATTATCAAAGGGGCTGTTTACACCAGGCCACTTCATGCGTTTTCTCAGATCGGATTGCAATCGGATTTATCAAAACGATTCCATTTACACCTGGTTACATAGGATAAATGTGTGTGTTTTTTGCGGATATAAATCCGATCTTCAATTCCCGCTATATGCAGATTTAGGAGTGCACGTCACCGAAAGCAACAGTTATGAGACGCATTATTTTATTGATCATCAGCTAAAATTTCTGAAGCAAAGCCCGCAATAAGAAAGCGGAAACAGCCCTGGTAAGATCATTTTGTTTCTTTACATTTAATGAAGATGATTGTGTGTTAAGCGTCTGCGACTTACTTTCACTTTGATTTGCGATAGCACGTTGATGCTCAGCTTCATCTGCGGCGATACGTGTTGCAGTAGCGTCGTCATATCTGACAATAACATGACATATAGCCTATAACACGCTCTCACATGTTTATTTTTTAATAAACCATAATTAACAACATATAAAAATGAAATAATCTTTAGAGTAAAGCCGCAGCCATCATTACCAAGCGCGAACCATTGACAGTGAATGAAACGAAGCGAACTTAGCCTGCAGGCTGTAGTGTGACATGCGTTAACCAATGGTGTAAACATAATCATAGATGACGCGTCACGGGTTTTTATTTAAAAGAAAGAACGTAGCTTATGTTTGTATGTAGGTCTAGGCAATTTATATTCACAATACTTAATAACTATTATTTTATTGCATTTGTATTAGTTGTTTGAAGAGTTAAAAAAAAATCTGTCGGTCTTAACGCAAGTTTACAACCGGCAAGTCGGTCGGACTAAAAGGGAAAATAAATAAATAATTGGGTCGGTGCTAAATTGACAGGGTCGGTCGGGTTACGGCAAACAAGAATATTTTTAAGGATGGCCCCAACTACTTTCTACTTAAATGGGGAAATCTAAAAATCTTAAACTACATGCGAAACTCACATTTAAACAAATTTCAAACATATTTTGTTTTTAAAAAGCATGTATTTCAGGTTGGTCCAGCCAAATAACATATTCATTCCCAAGCGGAGTGCAGTCACATTTACTGTTCAGTGAATTTTCTTGGGTGAAATCTAGTCATTTCAATGGAAATTCAAGCAATCAGGAATTTTGTGAGGGATGAAAAATTCTTCACAAAGGGTTCAAGTTAGTCATGTGGTTTGACACGCTGACCAACAGATGGCTGCTTTCTCAGTGACTTCATCTCTACACTATTGACAATTTACAATGTACCATTTTTGTTCACAAAATGTAGCTGAACACTAACTGTTTCTATGAGAACCCGAGCTTCTAACAGCAACTACAGTGACGAGATGACTTTACCGATTAGTGATTGGCTCTTTTACGCCATATTGCGTGTTGCATTTTCTCTTATTCAAAGTAATATGAGTATTCAAACCTTCTCGTAATATACAGTCTTTTTTAAAATAATTATCATTGAGCTTTGAACTAAAGTGAAATTTGAAAAGACACGTCTTCACATCGTGCATCTGAAAGCAAATTAAATCACTGATTACAAGTGGCCTCTCCTTAGCTATCATATGGCTTCAGAATATTTACAAGTCATACAGACTACTATAGTACCATTCATAATTTTTGTCCAATTTTTGGGCCCCTGGTCACCACATGCTTTCATTGTAAACATCATTAAACAGAATTTAAAAGGAAAGAAAGAGTCATTAAAACGACATGAGTTTGAGTAAATGATGACAGAAAATTTTTCGAGTGGAAAAATAGCTGTGGAAGAGAGAGAGAGAGAGAGAGAGAGAGACATGTCAGATACATCTGATAAAAAAAGTGTGAAAATCAAGAACATTCTTTGGAAGTGTTGGAAAGAATGTGTTATTTTGCTTATCACAAGGCAAAATTAGTCTTTCTTGGTTTACGCAAGTCAGTGAACAAAAATAAGTAAATGCGAAGAGAAGATGAAAAGGAATCATTAATCTAACCCTACCTCCAGCCTTTGTGATACAATCGAGTTCTCATTAGGCCGTGATTGAACAAACCTTAGTTAACGAGCTCCAACTCGCTGCCTCTTAGAAAAGCAAACGGCAACAAAAAAGTAGCTGAATTACTGCAAGTAACAAGGCTGTTTTATGTGCAAAGAGGGACTGTCTGAAATGAAAAATGGCACGAGTTCCGCCACTTTCCTGCAGCTGTTTGTTAATGATGTAATTGATAATGGTCTCAGAAAACAATCATCACACTTGAAAGATAGGCATTCACCAACCATCTTAAATTCGAAATGAACGCCATGACTCTAACCAGAACAGAAGAAACCTCAAGTTTGAACACAAGAACATCTGAAGGGTTCAAAAAGGGTCAATATTTTTCCCCAAAGCTTTTTCCCCATGAAAAATCCCCATTAAAGTGAATAACTGAATCATATAATGGGGTCATAGACTTAAAATAACTCCCATAATCTTAGATAGGTAGCAGTTTATTTTACAGTCCTATTCCCTATACATATTATGCACTTATTAAAGTAATTACAATAACTGGGTAATAACTAGGTACTAACCCTGAACATACCCCTAAACCTAAACTTAACCCCTGTAGTTGCCTTATATTTACTTTCTTAGGTAAGTACACTGTAAGTACACGTACTGTAAAATAAAGTGCAAGCCTTAGGTCTTGGATTTGATCGAGATGGAGAAACGGGCAACTGAAGAGATAAACAAAACTCTTGACTATGCCTGAATCACTTCCTCAGAAGACATTTCCAGTTTGGGGAACAAACGGTTAAAGCAACTTTACCGTGCCACCCATGGACAGGCAGAGCGAGCGGCCACCCACACACCTCAGCGCACACTCTATGAAGTGTTCAGATGCGAGAGCAGCAGCACTGGGGGTTGGGTGATGCTTTCTACAGGCGTTACTGCCTCTGTCAAGAAGTATTGTCTTGATTCCCCTTTTATCTACTGACCTTCACAAGTCAGATTCCAAACCATCAAAAAAAAAGAAAAAAAAAAAAAATAATCTTTCTTTAACAATGACATTATGGGTTTACTGAAGCCAGCAGGAAAAGAGCCGTGAGAAAGCAGTTTGACGGGCGAGTCGCTGCCTCTTTCTGAAGTAGTGAGTTTCCAGTGGGCTTGCGACAGCAACAAAGAACGTGTTTTCAAAAGGTGGCTCAAATTTAAAGCATTGCGCCACGCAATCTACTGTCTGCTTGAAAAACATTGATTTTCCCCTCTCTCCACATCTTTGTCGTTCACTCGATCTGTTCAAAAAGTACATAACATTGTAACTATGCTGAAAAGAACAGGCCTGCCTTAAAGCAGAAGACAGGTCGCAATACACGTGGAGGGAATCAAAAATAAACCTACAACAGATGACAGATTGTTTACAGACTGCTGGAAGCTAAATAACACATGTTATTGGCTGTCGGCAACATAACCAAAATCAATAAAAGTCAGCCATAAATTGCTTTTACAGAAAGGTCTACTAAATTATGTCTTCTTCAGAAAATTCAAACAATGGGATTGTGAGTCAAAAGTCACGTTTGTGAAAAACAAACATGGGCTGCAATAAGTGTGTTGTTCACACACGCCAAATGGCACTTCTCAGCTTTGGATCTGTGTAATGTTGGACTGAAGTTTGTTTTCATCAGTATGCAACTCACAATATTCTGCCACGTGTGACCGCGGGAGACCCACCAGTGCTTCGCCATGGCACAACGATCAGCATTACAAATTCTCCATTGTTGCTGAGAGGAGAGCAGTCTGGTGCAAAATGAGATGCAGTTTTTTAGTCGTGATGACCTCAGAAAAGCATCAAATCATGTAGCCACTGAAACAAAAACAGCCCAGAGACTACCTCTCATTTCGATGCCTCTCTGCACGGGGATCCATGGATTAATCAAAACGAGTTATTGTATGAAGATGGGCACCTTATTTCTGTGAGCCGGAAAAAGCCAATCAGAAAGCAGTGAGCTGTGGGCTTCATCTATTTCGCGGAGACTGACATGTTAGTGGCAGTCAGGCAGAGGGCCTCACTTCATAAATCAAACCTGACAACTCCCTCCGCACGGACGTCAAGCACAACTTTTATTTCCCCATTTCCACCCGACACGAGAACATCATCATCTCAGATAGACCGCAGAACCCTCATCTACACTTCTGCACTTGTTCTACGGGCTAGACAGTTCACCGGACTTCATTATTAGCATGATCAGCTGTTTAAGATGGCATCGTAATTGCTTACGCTCACACTCACTCCCATACGAGTTCAGCTCCTAATCTCACTCACTTGGAGTTGTTTCAAGCATGCATTGATTTTTATATATCTCATATAGTCTTATTTGTGAATGCATGGTGCAGTGCGCATTATTAGAATTCCAACAATCAAACGGTGTTGTTATTCCCCAGGTTCATGTTTCAAACGAGGAGGGCACAGTGGGGAGAGACGATAAAATCAGCCAAGCAATTACCCGCACAGATGTTTAACTGCAGAAAATTAAAGCAATGTTAATCAAGCGTTAAACGTTTACAAATTCTCCCTCCCTGTACAGCCAAATCGTTCCGTTTTAACTTTGGAGTGAAACAGGTTTTTATTTCAGTGAGATCGCCTATATTAAACGCTTTAACCCTCCGAGACCCAAGTATTGATACTGATGTTATTTGTTTTCTTTTGCGTTTCTTTAGTGTTTTTAGGAAGGCACTGGTTATAGGAATTACCAGTATAGTGAACAAATAACCCTTATGAGCCATGTTCTTTTCACAAATCAGTCAAAAAGACTCATCTGTCAGACTAACGAATCACTTAATTATTGCGCAGTTGAGGATAAATGTTAACTATTTTTAAGAATAAAAAAAGTTTGTTAATCCACAGTTCAGACTTGACTCAGATATGACTGATGGTTTGTTGATTGTCTAATTCTTTTTATGTACTGATTTGTTTCTACACAATTCTTTGAAACGCGAAAGGCGAAACTCTGTAGACTCACTATATGTAACCTTCATAAAAACTTTGCTTAACATCATTGTCCAGTTATACAGGTAGATTGTTTCGTCTGAAGAGATTCTGGAGGAATTCCTCTCCTTTCATTTAAATCAGTGCAGCTTTGGCAGCACTTTAGAAAATAATGCTTCTCAATTCCAGCTCTTCACTGATTCACAGCTACTGTGTTGCATTATAGAGCACAACTGAAACCATCAGAATAGATAATAGATCATGAAAATATTCTTTCATCTTGTGTGTGATTTTCTCTAACGGTCCTGTGATACTTGCATTCACAGAGAAATATACCCAATGATTCATAAGTCTATCAGTCAGGAACAAAGAAAAAAACAAAAACAGCTGCTTCTGATAAACAAACTGCATCGGAAATGTGAAACAAAACAGGATGTCGCAAAGGATAGGTTAGACAAAATGTACACAATTTAGCTTTCAAAGCGAGCTGAAATAAAAGTATATTCATATATTTCATTGTCAACAACGTTTCCTGCTAGGATCAAGCAAACTATACTTAAGTCAACAAACAAAACACACTGAAAGTACTTGCTTGAACAAATGTAATTAATCTCATTTTCTTGTTTGCACTGCGTGACAATCATAATTGCACTTAAAGGAAAAAACACAGTGTGAATTTTAAATGCTCTGCAGTTAAATGTCTCATGTAGTACAAACACTATCTATCTATCTATCCGTCTATCTATCTATCTCTTTCAGAGTTCATATTTCATTGCTTCATCCTGTCCTTCTTAAACAGCAACTCAAAACCTCTCACATTAGGTGTCTGCTATGATCTCGGCTCCCTGGAATACTCTTGGTATTTGGTCAAATACTCGTCATCATAATTAACAGCAAAAACCCCACTCACGCTACACAAATGTTACATTTCTGGTTTCATGCGACAAGGTACTTCATTATTAAGGGAAGGCTTCGTTCTGATCCAACAAGTTTTCCTTTTCCCTGTCAGTGCTTTGGCTCTAGCTAATTGTTATCCCGTTGAGTCTAAGTGCTTAAAAAGGTCAGCCTTTCTTTCTATGGACAAATTGCCCAATCCATCCGAAAAGGTCAAACTACCTAGCTAGAATCTCAGCTTGACTGTTTTTAACTAAAGCTGAGATGAAGTATATCTTTGCGTATTCGGTTTCTCTGTCATTACACATTCATACGCATGTCATGAGTAATTATGTGGTTGAACTGGCATCTGCACTTCAATATAGAGACATGAAACACTGGCAATGAAAACGTAATTGTTGGTTGTCTTCTGTCTGTTTCATTGGAGGCCCTTGGGAAACAAAGATGTGATGGAAAGAAAACCTAAATAGACTAAATCAGGAATGAAATAATTGAACAGTGCTGCTGCTCAGCCTGGTAATGAGTGTAAGACATATTAAAATCCATAATCATTGTATATGTCATCAGATCAGACCTCTCATTAAACTCAGATTGCACACTGAACAGCCAGCTGCTTGCCACATCTGTCCACCTGAAACTTTCAACAATTACTGCCCAAGAAGGTAGGAGTGTGTTTGAGTAATTATCAGCTTTTTTTAGTCATGAACAATTTCTCAAACAATCCTCCATTCCTAAGGTTAATTAATAAACAGCTTCATCTGCTTTGATCAGCAGAAAGGAGGTGAGGATGGGAAATCAGCGATGCTCAGACACTCAAGAACGTTTTCTGCTGCAGGGGGTATGTTTCCATGGAGATAAATGAGCTTGTGTACACCTTTAGCTGGAGAGTCCTGTGCTTACCAAGTCACACTGTGACTATTACAAAACAAAAAGACACTTCGAAAGGAATGAAACCAGGCAGAGGGAGTTCAAAATCTTCTTGCCAGTGTTAGAGAAGCTACTTTGAAACTGAGTTTTCCATCATTTACATTAGTTAAACTACTACAGTCAAGCTACCTTTTTTAAAAGATATTAGCTACACTACAAGTGACATCTTACTTTGTGTTCTGCAGAAGAAAGTCAGTCATACAGGTTTTTTTAAATCTGGTGTTGTCTAAGAAAAGTAGCTTCTTATGCTATTGAAGCTATAAAAGGGGGCCAAATTTTTTTTGGTTACATTCCCACAGCAGCAAAAACAAGTCCTGTTTAAGAGTGCCAAATACAGTTATTAGTGGACAATTTGGTTATTAACAAGAATGACATACACATTTTCCAACCAAAGTGGCTCATTTAAAAGGGAGGTTCACCCAAAAAAAATGTATTCTGTCATCATTTACTCACCCTCATGCCGTTCCAAATCTGTATTGACTTTCTTCTGCAGAACACACACACACACAAAAGATTTTTTGAAAAATATCTTATTTTTGTCCATACAATGAAAGTCATTGGGGTCCAATGTTGTTTTGGTCCGATGTTGGACACGTATGGTCATTGTACAGAAGGGACTTGGTTTTAAATTTTTAGGTGAACTATCAATTTAAATTCTATGAATGGAACCACACTGGACAACAAGTTGTCTGTCATGTCATATGGTGCTGCACTGTGCATATGTCTTGTGTTGCATGTTTTCATGTGGGAATTTGGTAACTCACAGAGACAGACATGAGCGGTGTCATCTGAAAGTTTTAGATCCAGTCGCTGTCTTTCCACCGAAGCTGTTGGCATAAGTTTTGTGCTCACTGCTCTACACTTTCGCTGTCGTTAATTAAGATTTGACGGATGAACTCGCTCCTTGATTGGACTTGTTTATTAAATAACGTTGTGTCAGCTGTGATAAGACTTTCAGATGTTATGGAAGCCGGCATCTTTGATATTTACTTGAGTCACAGTCACAATGGTTACAGCCGTTATCTGTTTGACTTTGGAAGTATTCAAGCCGTTCCTGACAGCTGTTGAATGAATAAGACTCAAATCTGTTAGTAAATACAATTGTCAATCCCAAACACTGACTGTGTGAACAATTCAACCGAACTGCAGAATAATGATTCAACTGAACCAATTCACTAAAATGAATCAGCCATGCTACTGAAACATTTTGTTATGTTAGTAACGTTTCTAGTTGTAATTAGTTACTCCCCACTGGTCCTCGCACAAAATTGGTATTCATCACAAAACAAACTGTAGCAACAATATCTCATCAACACAGAAACTTCCGCTCTGAAAGTACAGAGACATTCCTCTCCGTGAAGTAATTACCATCAGGATAATTTATTATGCCACATTACAATGCAATTAGGCTGAATTCTAAAGAGGGGGTGGAGAATTCTCACAACCCATCAAGGTCCTGCATTGTAGACGTTTCTTGCAAGTTTGTGAGTCGATACAGAAGAGCAGTAGTGTGTAACATTTTGTTTCACAGAATGGGTTGTGTTTGTTGCTAAGAATGTTAATGTGAATCGTCTAACAAGCCTGCAGTTGCCGGGGTGTGCGGTGCGTGTCAGGCCAGCCAGCAGAGGTTAACATAGCTTGGCTAATGAGCCTCGACCAACATTAGCACAAATGAAGGGGCAGATTCTATCGAATTCATGATGGAGTTATTGAACGGCACAGTGGCAGAACGTCACGTCTGAGAGACTCGAGCAGTCAGGGTAAATTGAACCGATGTCACATCTACTCTGAAAACTGAACAACAAACTTGTGGAAAGCCAAAGAGGCAATATTATGGTTTGCAAAAGTTTTCCACTTATCTGGAACATTGATTATGGCAGACATTACTGGACATTAGAGAGCAACAACATTTGTACAGCAGTAGGCAAATCACTGGGAGAGCAGAACCGCTCATGTCTCACTATACTGACTCTTAAGTGGCTGCGCTCTGAGCTAGCATTACCAACACACATCAACCTGTTCAAAACAATGGTTGAAAGAGCCATAGACTACACTTTAATTGGATTTTATCCATGTATAACACGATTAAAAGTTAAAATGTTGGCTTCATGTGTTAATGTACTCATGGTTGTAATGGCAAAAGGAACAAAACAAAAACAGTACAAATTATACAGAAATAAAAATCTTTTTTAACATGTCTAGTAAAAGGAAATTATGCATTCTACGGAGCCCCTAATGGGATATGGAGATGGAAAAAAATATGAGATGGGAAGAAAAAATATATTTCAATGCTTTTGCGTTCTCTCACAGTCTATTTGAGTAATTATATTGTACAAACTTTGCTGGCATCAGTGAGCCGCTATCAATATGCAGGGTATTAAAAATCTCTCGCTTTGTGCTTTTCACTTTCGCAATCATGCATACTCTGTGTATAGTGGGCGGCGGTACTGACCAAACATTTTACAAGACAAAATATTTGTCAAGGACGCTCAGGAACTGTTGTATACCAAATCCTCCAACATCATCCTGTCAGTCATCTATCCTTATCTTCACGTGATAAGTGAAATCATGATGTACTGTAATGTAACCGACTACCACAGCAAGCCTAATCATGTCCATTTAGGGGCTCCATAGAGAGCATTATCCATTTTCCATTCCTTTCTAAATTCGGATTTAGGCTTCGGGCACATCACTAGCATTGATACACAGCTCCTGATATGTTTTTATTACAATTTCTCAATTGTGATGAAGTTTTATCCAATTTCTCAATTCAAATCTATTAATTTAATTTTATTCAATTCCAATTCATTTGGGTATGTTTCAGTTATAATGTATTTCAGTTATAGTCAATTTTGCTTTTCTTTTTTAAATTAAGGGTTAGGTTCTTTAGAGTTCTTTAAATTAACTTTTTTAAATACACTATTATCAAATTCATGGGTAACACTTTAATTTGATGGTTCTCTTTAGACATTCTGTTGACTATTATGAAGTAACGCTGCATCTACACTCACCGGCCACTTTATTAGGTACATACTGCAAGTACCGGGTTAGACCCACTTTTGCCTTCAGAACTGCCTTAATTCTTCATGGCATAGATTCAAAAAGATGCTGGAAACATTCCTCAGAGATTTTGGTCCATATTGACACGGCAGCATCATACAGTTGCTGCAGATTGTCTGCTGCACATCCATGATGCAAATCTCCTGTTCCACCACATCCCAAAGCTGCTCTATTGGATTTAGAACTGGTGACCGTGGAGCTCATTTGAATATAGTGAACTCATTGTCATGTTCAAGAAACCAGTTTGAGATGATTTGAGCGTTGTGACATGGCACATTATCCTGCTGGAAGTAGCCATCAGAAGATGGGCACACTGTGATTATAAAGGGATGGACATGGTCAGGAAGGAACAATACTCAGGTAGGCTGTGGTGTTTGAATGATGCTCAGTTGGAACTCAGTTGGAGCCCAAAGTGTGCCAAGAAAATATCCCTCACACCACTACATCACCACCATAAGTGTATATGTCAACTAACTCTCATTAGAGCAGTGGTTCTCAAACTTTTTTGGTTGCGCCCCCCTTTAAACCTCATGTTCAATGTAATTAGTATAGCTCTCTGTCACCTGTGACTAATGAAATAGCCCTTAAAGAGGGGCAAATCACGGGACTAATTTCGTGGGCGGCCGACTATGACCCCGTAACTGCTTCAGTCGCTGTGAAATAAGAAGCAGATCCCATAAAACTAAAGTGTTCTTTTTGCCTGGCTGAAGTAATGTGAGGTGGTTTGTCTCTGTAATCGGAAATGTGACCTTAAGTGCCCTTCAGCGTTTTTCTCCTTAAAAGAACTTGTTGGGTTTTGGATGCCCTGCATTCTCAAAGTGGAAGCATCCAGAGCATCTAGTTACAGAAAAAAAAATATATTGTATACAGTTAACAAAATTTGCAATTACGTAAAAAGGTATGGTAATCGCAACTAGGTGAATATATTGCATACTGTATGTACTGCAAGTGTAGTATTGTTCTGAATATTGTATAGTATTGCATGTCAGTATATTCAGCACTTGCATTCTATAAAAATGCAGAAGTCCAAATGCAAAAGCTCAAAAGGTCAAAGAAAACTCTAAATCAAAAGCATGTTATAGTACACTCAAAGAAAGCTCTCGACAAAACTCGGACACACAGTCATGGTCAGATACACTTTTTTCCACCGTGACGGTTCTGTTGCGGTTACCCCTTGCGTCCATTCTCAAACCGTATAGTGCTGCGCGCAGGATAATCCGCGGGTCGGGCGGGCAAGGTAATAAATAACATTCCAATTAATCGAGGGTGGATGACAGATAAATAATTTTGTGTTGAGTTTAATAAAGACACGGAACTCTCATCACGGTAAAACGCAATGCACGTGTGTCACTCTACTTTCGTTTTCAATAACGTACTTCTCTTCAGGGAAAACCAATCAAGGAAAACATATCAGGGCTCGACAATAACGCTTGTCTGGGACCATAGACTGTGTCCGGGACACGTGTGTTTATTGTAGCCCATCCGGACAAATAACCTGATTAAAACAATTTTTAATATAAAAATAAAAAAACTAGGGAATCACCGAAAACGTGAGGATGATTCTGTTTTATTTCATTTAATGTAAGTGGCGATTGATAGCCTATAGTTGATAATAATATAGGCCTACTACCTAATGTACTGACGGTAACAGTTGCGCTGTTGAGGCTCGCGCTGTTATTTACATATTATAGTTAAGAAAGTAATTGCACAGGAAGATGTTATCACCTGCTGGGCATTGCTGCCTGTCGCACCTCCTCCAGTGCCCATGGGTCAGCTGCAGGGTCATCAGCCAGAAACCACCATTCACCAACGTTTCGCTCCTTTAATTCTGGAACGTCTCCTGGTGGCGGAGCAGTGACAGGGACGTCTCCCTGTCACCCCCTGCAGCTGATAGCTGTTCTCCCTGCAGCTGTTGTCTGGGGTTAGATGTTCTTCCCCCAACACCTATCTTTCCTCCTCAGCCAGAGCCAAAAGCTACCTTTCTCTGCCTCCTCTGCCAGATCCTTTGTTGCCCTCCTCAGCCTCCCTCCGGTCACTCCTGCTTCCCTCAAGAGGCGTATGGTTGACAACCCAAGGAAACCTCGGCATCCGACCTCCACTGGGTAGATGGTAGTCTTCCAGCCAGCCTCCCGGCACTCAGCAGCGAGCTCTGAGTACTTGGCCTTCTTCCGTTCGAAGGCGGCCTCGATCCCCTCCTCCAGTGGTACAGTGAGCTCATTGAGGTGCATCGATCTTGCCTTGGTTGACCACACCACTATGTCTGGCCGGAGAGATGTGGTGGTTATCTCCGTGGGGAACCGGAGCTGCCTGTCCAGGTCAACCCTCATGTTCCACTCCTGGTTGGGGGAGAAGGGCCTTGCTGTTTCTCTTGATCTGGTGCTTCTCCTTACCCCTCCTTCCGACACAAAGATGGTGGGGTCCTCTGCTGCTGGTGGTTGTTTGCTACCCTGTCGACACTCCTCCAGTACTTCAGCTAGCTTTCTCAGGACCTGATCGTGGCGCCATCTGTAGCGTCCCTATGAGAGAGCGATCTTACAGCCTGACAAGATGTGCTGGAGACTTGCGTTGGGGGCATTGCAGAGTGCACAGGATTCTTCATTCCCAAACCACTGGTGGAGGTTCCGAGGGCAGGGAAGCGTGTCGTAGGTTGAACGAATGAGGAAGCTAAGTCTTGCCTGTGGGATCTTCCACACGTCTGACCAACTGATGTTCCGGTTCATGATTCCCTCCCAGGTTGTCCAGCTTCCTTGTCGACCCTGCGACACGGCCTTGATTTTGTAGCGGTCTTCCTCCATCCTCGTCACCTCTGCTACCACCATCTCCTTCCTTTGCTTGCGATTGGCCTTGGACCAAAAGCGGAAACAATATATAGCCTAGGCTACACATGACCAGAGAGCTGTTTTCCTGAATGCCATCAAGATTGAAACCGAGACTGATTTTATAACAGTTCAATAAACAAATAATTAAAATTAAGTCACTTACATTTTAGACGCAATGACTGTTTTTGTTCTGTTTCAACAGCAGTTTGGAATAGTTCCAAACAAAGATCACTGCAGAACCATAGCGCATCTCACAGCAACACTTGTTGCAGCAGCATTACTGAATGATTCAGCGTTTTGAACGAATCGGTTGAGTCAAAGATTCAATTACCTGTTCATAAACTGCCTCATTCTGAATAAATCAGCCATTTGAACGAATCATTTGAATGAATGACTCAATGACTCGCTCATTAAGACGGTCACCTGCCGCCTCCTACTGGTGGTTTAGTTTCATAAAGTATCGTTCTTTTCAACATTCCTTATTTGTATATTAAAAAATATTTAAAATAATCTTATTTAATACAGTTATAATTTTTCAATGTAAATTATTTAATTTGTTTGGTAACAGCCTAGTGTCTTATTATTTTAATTGAATATATTGATCAAATTTAAGAATTTGAAATGAAAGATGGAGCAAACATTTAATAAAATTAGGGAAAAAATGCCCTTTATAAAGGTACAAAAAATTATTCTGAGTGTTTTCAAACAGTGATGTAATGAAACATTGACAATTTAAGTTTGAAGGGAGTAAAGCCTCTGTTTAGGTTATTAAGGAAATGTAATTTTGCCAAAAGAATAACTTTTATTTTAAATAAATGTTCATTTTTAATTAGCCAACTTCAATGTGATATGTTACCATATTATCATGCTTAACACTGAGAATTTGAATAATTGTAATGTGATGATCAGATGCAGATATCTAAATTAAAGAATATGGGCGGTTTGCGGGTGGATAATTTATTTTTAACAGTGGATTCGGGTGACTCAAAGTGCACCAGATTACAGTTTTTCTCGATTGTTTACACACATTTTCTGAAAGCATGCCTCATATTCTCAGAACTCTACACACAAATCCAAAAACACACACACAATGGGCAAAACCCCTCAATTCTCCTGCAAAAGGAAACTTTACATTCAAAACAATGTTATTTCTTCTCAAAATGGTATTTTGTTTTCAAATGACACACACAAACCATCATATGAATAGACATTTATAAGAACCAGTTGAACACTGATGTGCTCAATGTAAAACACTATGATGAATGGAAAACACTTCTTCTCCATTCATTATAATGACTTAGGCCTTTTTTTGTTCAGTGTTACACTTACTACAGACAGTACATACCAGGGTTCCCGCGGGGTCTTAAAAAGTCTTAAAAAGGTCTTAAATTTGACTTACTGAAACCTGCAAGAACCCTGACATACATAAGTGTGTTGCAAAATATTTGAGAATATTGTTTTTATACTCAGAACACACAAATACATGGTAACAAATATATTTTATTTTTCCCACAAAAACAATATACACAGTGTACATCCCAACCAACACAAAGTTGGACATACAGTGGTCTACATACAAAACAACAGAAGAATTGACTGTATACAGTTACAGTAAAAAAAAAAAAAAAATCCAATGTTGGCATCCATTGCTCCATTGAAGAACTCACCTGTTGCCCTTTTATGCTAAAGCTCTGATTGCTAATTGTAAACCTGTGTGACGGGTGTTTGCCCATGTGATGAGTCAGTGTGCATATTTGAATGGCAGTGTGTTCCTTGTGAAAACAAGAGATTTTCTGCATGAAAATTGTGCCAAAAGCAGAGAATTGTGTGTAGTGTTTTGAAAAAAGTGTGTTTTAGAACTGCAATTTGAGTGTAAAGCAGGAATTGTGCTTGTAGTTTAGCAGAATTGGTTCAGGGGGTTGGTGAATGAGTTACATGTTGTGGTCATTGTGTCTCAAGTACCAGAAAATGTGTGTAAACAATCGAGAAAAACTGTAAAGGTATTGTAGGTAGGATTTTTATAAAAAACTTCTTTTCCAAATTTGTTTAAACTTTATTTATATATCAAAACATAATTAAAATGTAAGTACTCTGAAAAAGAAAGTATAAAAATCGAGTGTCTGTAGACCTCTCACAACTGTTTTAAAGACAGCTCATTATTTCCATTCACTCCACCCCCTCCCTTCTGGGCTCCTTCCAAAGCCACGCCCCCAAAACACATGAACGCGCGGCGCCGACCGCTGAGCTGAAGACGCATTATTTACCTGAGACGAGCGGAGAGGAAGGAGCGCAGTGCATGTAGTGACATCATGTCAGAATCACATGTAATAAAAAAAATCTAACTTTATCATTATGAAGATAAACAAATAAGATGTATTTTAGTACTCACTATCAAGCTAGCATATTGATATTGGTAAAGTTTAAAATATATATTTTTTGATTCGCTAACGAACTAGTTATCTATAAGGCAAAGCTAAAAACAGGTTGCATGATACACGTTTTTCCATTACCATCATTTACACTGTGATGAAGATGAATTTCGTGTAAGATTCATAACATATATGGTGTTCTGCATGTAAGAGTTTCCATGATGAAAGCATTGTTGACTCTGATGAGGACTACACTCCAGAGACAAGTACCGCATCGTCAGCTCGAGGACAGGTCCGGGGTCGAGGGCGAAGCAGAGGAGGTCGTGCAAGAGGCCGTGCAACTAGGGTCCGAGGATATTGACGCGCGTTTTATTCAAAGACTTTTTGTTCATTTTCTAGTACTGTCTTCCTTTTTTGCCTTGTTTGCCTTCGCTAACTGCATATGCCGGTAATGTGAATTTTTGATTGCTCTTTCTCTGCCATTGTTTTGCTATTCCTAGGTTCCGTGCCTCTTGAATTCCTCAAATCAAACGGGTGCGCGCGCGCATTAGGGCAGATCCTGTGTGGCAAAAGGGTGGTTGCCATGGTTGCGAGAGAGTGACAGTCGCCTAAGCCAATCCTTTGTTTCGTCCCGAATGGAAATAATGAGCTGTGTTTAATACAGATTAAACGGTCTAGAGTCACTCGATTTTTATACTCTTTTTATCAGAGTACTTACATTTTAATTATGCATTGATATATATAAAAAGTTTAAACAAATTTGGAAAAAAGTTTTTTATAACAATCCTACTGTACCTACACTACCTTTAATGAATTTATCTTTAAAATGTACAAAATTTTTAAATGTACAGTTTTTCTCAATTGTTTACACACAAATACTGGTACTTGAGACACAATGACCACAACATGTAACTCATTCACCAACCCCCTGAACCAATTCTGCTAAACTACAAGGACAATTCTTGCTTTACACTCAAATTGCAGTTCTAAAACACACCTTTTTCAAAACACTACACACAATTCTCTGCTTTTGGCACAATTTTCATGCAGAAAATCTCTTGTTTTCACAAGGAACACACTGCCATTCAAATATGCACACTGACTCATCACATGGGCAAACACCCGTCACACAGTTTTACAATTAGCAATCAGAGCTTTAGCATAAAAAAGCAACAGGTGAGCTCTTCAATGGAGCAATGGATGCCAACATTGGATTTTACTGTAACTGTATACAGTCAATTCTTCTGTTGTTTTGTATGTAGACCACTGTATGTACAACTTTGTGTTGGTTGGGATGTACACTGTGTATATTGTTTTTGTGGGAAAAATAAAATATATTTGTTACCGTGTATTTGTGTGTTCTGAGTATAAAAACAATATTCTCAAATATTTTACAACACACTTATGTACTGTCTGTAGAAAGTGTAACACTGAACAAAAAAAAAGCCTAAGTCATTATGATGAATGGAGAAGAAGTGTTTTCAGTGTTCAACTGGTATTTTGAGAAGAAATAACATTGTTTTGAATGTAAAGTTTCATTTTGCAGGAGAATTGAGGGGTTTTGCCCATTGTGTGTGTGTTTTTTGATTTGTGTGTAGAGTTCTGAGAATATGAGGCATGCTTTCAGAAAATGTGTGTAAACAATCGAGAAAAACTGTAAAATACATTATTAGGATTTTACAACCTCCGCCTCATTTTGAGCCAGGAAAAACCCTGGTTGTATATCTGCAAAATCAAAGTCAATGAGAGATTCATTCTACCTCACCATCCCGTCTTCGTGTTGGGTCCAGCCTGAGGACTTTGTCCATATTACAGGCAATGTTGTCTCTTGCCAAGTAAAAGAAAAAACCCTCTGGTGTGCTAGATCCAGCCTTGACAACAATCCACACCTTGCTCTTCCTCCTCATCCACCACCTCTTACACATACTCTTCCTCCTCTCCCTCTCAGATTGTTTCCATCCATTGATGGTATCAACATTCAGTACACCAATGCACCTGGCTTATATTTTGTACAGTTGGTTTGATCACATCATTAGAAACAACTGTGCTGTAGTTGTGTTTAAGTTTTGCTACTTGTGTTTACCGTTTGCAACACAAGAGCATCACAGTGCAAAATGTGCAGAATGTGCAGAGTATGGGATTAAGTGTCTTAGCAATTGTGAAAGTTGCAACTTAACACTAGTTAAAATTATAATCAAGTACAAAATAAGTAAAAATTTTAAAAGTGTAGTTAAGTGCGTTAAGAAATGTTCATTAAGTTCACTGTTACACTTAAAGCTGCAGTCTGTGAGTTTCGCCTCTTTGTCGCCATCTCTGTTTGAAACCTGAAATTATCTTCTTTGCGTGGGTTGTGCATTGGCATGGCTCCTCAGCGCGGACTAATCTAATGTTTTGAGGTGTAGCCTATGTGTGGTGATTCCCCAGTTGTCAACGATGATGGCACATTATTTATTTTTTATTTGATGATTTTTTGGATTACAAGTTTAATTACATTCTAACTGCTGTAAGAAGAGGCTACAAACGATCTGCCACCTGCAGCATCCACACATGCGATATAGCCAACTAGCCGGGACACCTTCTTTATTTATATTACATGACATAATGACGCAAAGACGAACGGCGGCAAACTCGTATTTCCCACGGAAACCGACCCGACCACTCAAATTAGAAAACTTACCGTTGTGAATCAAGCTAAGGAGGTAAATGGCCATTAAAATTCATATTGCATGTAAAAAAAAAAATGAAATATACTTTTAAGATTTGTATACTTGTATACTGTAAGTGAATATTGTATACAATTAAGCACACTTCTTTTTTTACAAGGGTAGTTAGCACAACAAGTTTTCGTCCTTTTAAAAGGTCAAATGAAGTCATTACAAATAAAGCTCAAATGTGTCAAATCAGTATTATGTAAAAATAGCTTAGAACAAGAGGCCATGTTTTTGTGCACTGGAAGTTCAAATATCATTAACTCCAAATAAAAACTGACTATTTTCAACACATTAAATTCATTTTCCACATAGATGTGACGGCCGCGTTTTGCCAAAACATTCAGAGAATTTCACCCCAAAAAAAAATTAATGGACAGATGATGTAGGACAAGTCAGAGTAAGTGGTGCATGCTTTCATCACATGTAAATGAGAAGATGAAGAGCCTCCTCGAGCAGAACAAACTAGGACAGTCTCAAAATTCATTCAAAGAGGGTCACTTACTTATGCAAGCCGCACTATGATAAAAGCTTCCATGGGAGGACCAGATGCATCAAAAGATGAGAGAAGATTTGATGTGCGGGGCTCAAGAGGCCAGAGGAACACAGAACGAGATTAACCAGATACAAGGAATAAAAGTTGACAAAAGTAATGGCAAGAAAAGTGTTTCGAGGCACACTTACATTGTGTTATTTATTCGCTTACTCCATTTATTTATTTGTCTGCTGTTTCTTTTTCGTTTACTACAAACAGATAGTTCCTTGCTCACAAGAAAGATGTTGTTTTTCCTAAGCTTTCGAAGACTTTCTGGGTTGCACACAGTACGTTACCGCAAGACTTACTGCTATTTGTGCATGTTAATTATTTGAGCTGACACCCCCCGGCAATAAGCCACTGCTAATATTAAAACCAGCTGGTGCTAATTCAAATTCAATTGCAGTTTTGTTCGTGCGCCTACCAAATTTTATGTCTGACCTCCCAGTCAGAAGCTCTGGGCAAGCCATGACATGTGTTGATGGTGGCTCATTTAAGAAATAAAATAATCAAAATATTTCATTGAAAATCAGCAGTGATGCTAATGAAATCTGTCTCATGGGGACGGTAATTGGGAGGTTCTGGAAGGTCCTCTTCCAGAAAGCGGCCCCATCAAGTAGACTCTGCTCCCATGCCGTCTGTTTACGTATACATTTTTGCTGGAGCCCACTTTATGTAGAAGAGCGAGATATGATCCGTGTGCTTTATTATATCTCTGAGGTACAAATTTCTGCATCTCTTATTCAAGCAACTGCAGGATCCGAATATCCTCCTATTCACAGGAGAGCGAAGCTTCACAACACAGCTCTACATTCTGCCGTCGGGCGAAGCCAGAAGCTGCTTTACAAACAGGCAGCATGTTCAATATTCATCGCTCTTGGGAAGCTCTGGGAAAAGATAAAGTGAAATGTCAAAGGGTAATGAATGCCCCGACAAGGACTACACAGAGGTGTGGTATCTCAGGGAACTTATACCTCAAACTTTATGTCTGACCGTCTGGTTTGGTTAAAATGCAAAAATGCAAGAATGGCCTTAAGAATGGCCTTAAGTTGATGGATCAATGAAATTTTACACATAAGCCTTGTGAAAGTGGCCGGAACATAGCATGAAGCATTATATAAAATGAATCAGGCCTTTAATTCATCAGCGGCGAGCAGTGATTGAGTATTTCTCACCTTATGCCCTCACAATGTGCTTAAGATACCAGGTAACAAAGAGCAAACGAGTCCCCTAGTCCTGAGCATTTTCTAGCTTAATAGGGTCATTACTGTATGTCAGTGTGCGTCTAAGAAACTAGCACATAGGCAATGCAATGAACAAATTGCTATCAGGTTCATAGGGTGTTCTGGGGTGTCTAGTTTCAAAACCCTGAGAATCAGTCATAGTAACAGTGATGCTTGCCTTAACAAAACACACTATTAACTGGCAAAAACAGAAACACTAAGGTCAGCAGCGCTCAGCATCAGAGCTCATTCCTGTAAGAGAATTTTAACTATATATATTATTGGGCTTTTAAAATAACATTTAAGACCTTTTGAACTGATAGTTAAGACTTTTCTTATACCATTTAAGATATTTAAGACTTTTTATGACCTTCAATTTTATCCAACTTAATGCAAGACTTTTTAAGGACCTGCGGGGGACCCTGGTCATTATTAACTCGTTATCATGTTGGAACACAATGTCTTAGTGTTCTTTTTTCTTTTTTCTTTGTCCAGAATGAAAAAATGATGACAATTTAACCAGGGGTACATATTTTATAACCATAAGAAATAATGTTCCGCTTACATAAAAGTACCCCCTATCTGGAATGATTTTGCTTCATTAAAACTATAAAACTATGATTAGAATTTAATTGGATCGCATTTATTAATAAAATTTGCAATATAAATTACTGTTGAAAAAAAAAAGTGCTGTTAGGTCTTTCTCTTTCTCTTTTTAATTACTCACAGAACATTACAACCTATGAAAGACAAACAAGCTCAGGTGTCACATTAAATGAAGAAGCTACAGTATTTGGTGAGTCTTTATCTCGCACAGATTTTATTTATTTTTATTTTTTTGGCAAGTGCATCACTATAACAATGGCCACTTAAAATAAATGATAATCCTGAATGATAATCAAATAATATCAGTAAATAACACATTTCTAATTTGATGTTGTTGAAGATGTAAATATATATTATGCACTCTACACAGTAACACTCTAACCCACACTTTTGAATAGTAGTGTATATAACTTATTTTTCATAATACTTTTAGCTGCCTAAAACTTAGCTGCCAACTTTTAGCTGCCAACAAACAAAAATGTGCTTTTCAATGCATCAGAATTATTTATAAACAAATATAAAACTTATAGAGAACTGAAGCTATGAAGATGAGAATGAAAAATAGTGCCAGGATCAAATAATTAACACTTATAGCCCATCTGACTTGTGGAGCATCATTTAGTATTTAAAGTGCTCCAGAAGGCCTAACAGTGAGTCACTTCAACAGGGTTTAAACAAGAAACCCTAAAGAGACAGAGAAATAAATTAACAAGAAACCTGGAATGCAAAGAGTCAGGCAGCTCAGAACAGCACAAACAGAAAACGGAAACAAAGAACAAAGATGAACTGAAGCATTCTGACCATGGAGGACACTGTTATGTGTATGAATTCCTCTGTGAGTACATGCATACCATGGTTGTAGGACAAAAGGGTTTTGTCTTTATCTGTCCTTGTTACGTACAGCTGGAATCAATACTCCTGTTTGTCTTGAATGGCCAATAACAACAATTCCTTAAGCTTTTCTGCACAGGTTAGAACATTCCTTGGGCGAATGGAGAGATGCAAGAACCATCAGAGGAGAGGAGAGGAGAGGAGAGGAGAGGAGAGGAGAGGAGAGGATGGAAGGAGATGGAGGGAAGGAGAGATAGCAGAGGAGAGGAGAGGGTGATGGCAGTCACATCAGAAGAGTGTGTGGCAGATTGTGAGGATTTAAGGATTTCAGAGGAAGGATTGCAAGCTGTGCGTGGGGATCTGTGAGGAGACTGAGACCAGATGGTTGTGATTCTGGCACAATTATCCCCCTCTATTGTTACTGATCTCCATCATTCTGTCTCTCCCCGCTCATCTCTGCCTCTGCCAACAGCCCAGAGTCACTTAATAGAAAAATCTTTAAAGTGACTTAAAAAACATTGAACGATGAACTGCACGTGAGGATGTGTGTGTGCATGACCTTTAATCTATAGCAAGAAAGTATGAGTGTTTTTCTCATTTACTACACTATTATTTGCTGCTTAAAAACATATTAAAGGGATAGTTCACCCAAAAATGAAAATTACCCCACGATTTACTCACCCTCAAGCCATCCTAGGTGTATATGACTTTCTTCTTTCAGACTTATACAATCAGATATATTAAAAAATGTCCTGGCTCTTCCAAACTTTATAATGGCAGTGAATGGCTGTTGATATTTTGCCCATAAAAGCGCATCCATCCATGATAAAAGTCCACACGGCTCTGGCGGGTTAATAAAGGCCTTCTGAACTGAAGCGATGCGTTTGTGTAAGAAAAATATCCATATATAAAACTTTACAAACTAAAATAACTAGCTTCCAGCAGACGGCCTATGCAAATCGACTTGAGTCGAAAGAGTAACATTTGACACCTCTCACGGTTCAAACAGGGCTGGGCAACAAACTCAAACTTCACCGACATTTCTCTTTAAAAATTCTTGTTTTAGACTTCTAATTGGTGAGCAGTGTTTTGTTTTGCTCTATCCTCTGCGCTTGCGCGTTCGTCGATATGTCATGCTTCAGGTCAGGGGTTATTCTTCCACTGAAGAATGTCATATTCAACTAGGGTGGCTTGAGGGTAAGTATCATGGGGTAATTTTCATTTTTGGGTGAACTATCCCTTTAAGCATTTAACCCTCCTGTTGTGTTGAAAATCTTGGTACAGCTTTTTTTGTTGCAGGTCAAATATTCCCACATTGGTTTCCCTGAAATTTGCCAAAAAGATAACCAATATGAGAAAACACTCGGGTCCATTGTTGTTTGAAAGATAGAAAGGTTTGGAACAATATGAGCGTGAAAAAAATATTCATCAATAAAATTTGCTGTTAGGTCTTTCTCGAGAAAGTTTCTTCTAGTTTACACACAGAATGTTACAACCTTTGAAAGACAAACAAGCTCAGGTGTCTCGTTAAATGAAGAAGCTATTTGGTGAGTCTTTTTTTCACGCACAGTATCAATTGTTTGTTTGTTTTTTTGGGGGGGGGGGGGGGGGGGGAGTGCATCACAATAATAATGGCCACTTAAAATTATAATTCTGAAAGATAATCAGAATAATAACATCATAATAACATAATAATACATCAGTTAATAACATAATACATTTCTAATTTGATGTTGTTGATGATGGTACATGTGTGTGATGTGTGTGTGAATATCCACAATGGTTTCCATGCAATTCAGCAATAAATAACCATTATGAAATGAACTACAGGGTAGTGTAAACACATAAAACCTCTATTGCAGCTTTAAAATAAACAAAAAAGTAAAATATGAGAAATTATGAACTCCTATTGAGTTATAAATGGTTCCTCCATTTGTGTTGGGGTCAATTTGAGCCACATATGTTTTATGTTCAAAACTAGCTGCACAGACAAAAATAAAAACATTTCTTATTTTTTGGTCATGGCTACTTGTAGTGGCTATTTTGCACACTGAGGTGCATACTGTGACTACAGTTAAGTATACATAGAATCTAACATTATTTGTACTTGTAGAGTAAATAGTATTTATCGCTATTTGTACTTGATGTGCAGACTAGTATTTGAGATCCAAAAAACTAACAAATGAAAACATATTTTTGACTGTGAAACTCAAATAGATGAAGAAACCACAAATTATATTTGAATGACTGATGAGGTTTCAATTTTGAGTAAACTATGACTCTTAATTAAATGGGAAAAAGTTCCCATGTATTTCACATTTTAGTTTTTGACCTGCAATAAAAGTTTGGCTGAAGAAAACCTGACTCTTTGCCGTTTTTTCAAGAAACTACTTGTTATACATTTCATGGAAATCAATGGGGGTCAATTTGACCTCAAAACAATCTATGTGACCAAAAATTTTGCTTTTTCACTTTGCATGCACATTTTTGACAAGTAAAAATCACAAAAATTCAAGAATACATACATTGCTTATCCAGTGTTTCAAGCTGTTTAAAAACAGCAATATAAAACACAAAATAGCAATGTGACATGTTCAAAGTGAAACATTGGGAATTGACTGGATTGCAACATGCAGCGATTTTACTGGTTAATATTATTTTTCCACACCCACACTGTCTTGATTGCACAAGCCGAAATGTAATTTCACAGACGTAAAAAGTTATTGCATTTCCATGAAATAATTTGCAACAAACAAGCTGATCTACAGAATAAAGTGCACAATAAAGTGCACTGATGAATCATCCGTCAGTAAGACCTGGGACTTTTATTGAAATCTAGATACTGTCAATTTTGATTTCATGTTGACTTACAGAGCTCTCCGCAGAATGATGTAAGCAGGAGCAGGTGGCCAAACACAGACCCTGCTAAACCTGAGAGACATTGAGTTTCCTATGAAAAGAGTTTTTCAGCATCGACATGGACGGAAACATATCAAGAAATATGCTGAAGCGAAAGGATTCAACGACTAGAACTCCAGACTCCTGTTTCACTGCGGAGTTCGCATGGCCTCTCGTTACCACCTTTAATGTCATCATCTACTTTTACAGCTCCCATCATCTTGTGTTATTTCTGTTTTTCAGGTAAAGCAGACATCATTTTGGTGTTTTCATTCAGAGAGTAACCTTCTAGCATCCAGCGCTGCCGTTCCCAAGAGCTTTGATGAAATATCACAATAACACATAACACAGGGGGCAACGGGATTATGGGACATGTAAACAGGCAGTTTTCAGCAGGAGACGTAGTCAATGTAAAAATAGAGCATGACAGCATGAAGGCTTTTTTTTCTCTGTCAAATATAAGTTGTGCTCTTTGAAGTGCTCTGGTTTAGAGGAACCTGAGGCAGTTCATTGTAATTATTTAACACTTAGGCCCACCAGAATGTAGCCGGTGATGTATTTTTCATGTTTTCACGACAAATTATGACGTAGGGGATAAAAAAAAAAAGACACAGAGAGACTCATTTATTTCAGTATCTTTTCTCTCCTTTTGTAACGGCTTAATTAAACATATTCTTCAAAGTCAAAGTAATTATTTGTTTTTGCATATTCTAAATGCAAAGTGTGCTTTGGATTCTTGGTATCTGCCTCTTGTTTGTCTTTTCTCCTTCAATAAGTCACAATGAGAATACTAACAGACTTATCAATAATATCCACATTTTCGGTGCAAATTAAACAAGTCATATTTCCATGTGATACAATGCATGTTAAAAGCGTATTGAGCTAATAAACTGAGAATCATGTCTTCGCCAAATGAAACAAATGATTACAAACCATACAAATTCTCTAGTCCACAAATTCTTATTCAAGATGTTTGTTGGCATGCAGCATCCTGCTTTCCCTCAGCCAGTTTTACACTTCACACTTTTGCTGACTCACTTTCACACTCCAGCAATCAAAGCCAAAGTTCAAAACAGCACATGTCCAGTATGTCTGGCGCAGCTATAGAAATGACATGGCTTGTCTCATCCAACTGGCCAGAAAACCGAGCCCAAGAGGAAAGGCGAGAGCTTTTGAGTGTTTTAGAGAAGCATGTGCCAAGAAAACTGCGAGTCCTTCTGAAGGCCAAAACCTTCCTGTCCACACCTGATCTGTAAAGATTGCTCATATGTGTAATGGAAAATGTCTCAACTTATTTCAGAATACAAAATACAGAATGTTCCAGCTATAAAATATGATTTGATGAGCCACGTTCAAAGCCGTTTCATGATATACACACATCTGCTGAATTAATTACATCTGTGTTTGCTACCATACCATTAAAAGCACTCAAACACATGGCCTTGAGTATATTATTGCTTTAAAGGGGTCATATAATGTCATTTTTGTACAAGCTAATATGATTCTTTAGGGTCTAAATTAAAAGTTTGCAATATACTTTAATTAAAAATTCTCATTAGTATTGTAAGAAAACACTCATTTTACCTGGTCAAAAACAGCTCTGTTTTCAGCACGCCGTTTCAGTGCATGTGTCTTTAAATGATAATGAGCTTTGCTCACCCCGCCCCTCTGTTCTGTGCGTACACCGTTTAAAATAATAATACAAAAACCATAACGCGTTGTTCATTATAAACGTGGGATTATGAATTATATTGAGAACGTCGTACATAGAAAACATGCCATAATGTACCCTGAGTGTAAAAATAGCCACATTCATCGTGAAGCGTGCAAGCTATTTGCAAAGATTAATATAAAGGTCAATAAAACGTTACACTCACTTGTTCTTCTGGAGGTTCAGCAGGAACACGAATAGTTTGGTACTGATCCTTTTTTCTGGAGCAGCTTCTTAGCAAAAACAGCTTTATACTGTCCCTCGTTTGTAAAGCAGTCTCGAGTCTGGTGAAATGATTCGCGCAAACATGACAGCATTGACGTTGAACGTGGGGAATATTCCCTTCGAAAACAAACTCAGCCACTGCGTCTTCAGCTGTACGGATTTAGAAACATCATCAATATGACTGCTGTGTTCGTTATTACACCCAAGAACAGAACACCACAATCGTTAGACGCCATTCTGCTCAGCACTCCAGCTATCAACAATGAACGCGCTGGTCGGCGCGTGCTATGATTGACAGCTCGCTCACGAGGGCGGGTCTGTGTTTGAAACGCTGCTGTCAATCAGCCATCGTGGGAGGGGCGTCGATATTGTGACGTCACAATATCGAACAGCTTGATTTGAGACAGGAGGAAACATATAAGAAGATAAAAAAAAAAAACACTGGATGGATTTTTATCATTTTATGATGGTTGTGTACAGAGTTCAAACTATCACACCCCATTCAAATTAGGCATGTGCCGGTATCAAATTTTCATGCTGCGATTAATTGATTGAGCTTTTATCACGGTATACGGTATTATCACGTTATTTTAATTGCTAAAATTATTAAAGGTTAAAAATTAACAAATTAAATTAAATACAATTTGATTTTCATTATAATAAATTATGACACAAGTAAAAATATAATACAAATATAATATAGTGCACATATTTAGCAAAATACTCCTCTCTAGCTATTTTTTCTAGTCAACTAACGTGTTTGGTCATTAAATGGCTTTCCTGAGGTAAATGTAACTTTCTGTGACATAATTGTTCACCTGCAGTTTTATTGACCTCTTTCCGTGGTTGAAAAACACTGATTGATCGATATTACGTATGAGGCATAAATACCTTTCGGTAAGTTGTACTGTATCTTTAAATAAAAAGTAAGAGGATCGGTTTACTTGAACTGAGGCGCTACAGCGATCGGTCACGTCACATTTACAAGCGCCAAAACGGTATTTATTGTCTGTATTTCGTAATAAAATGGACAGAACATGAGAGCTGAGAATTTTTTTTCATATCAAAAGTAACCTGCTCTGTCCAGTCTGTCGGTGTCAGTGTCCTCTTTGCTCCGTGATTTTTCTCTGCGTGAGAAAATGGATGTGTGGCGCGAGAGCGTGTGAAAAGTGTCGATTGTGAGTCTCACGCTGAATGCGTAGAGTTGACAGCCCTGCTTTTAGAAGGGGCATACATCGTCGGCAGCGTTCCTCATTCCGCCATGCTTCTTCTCCATGTGAGGATTATTTACATTAACTAGAGTGCGCACTGCGCCGCATGCACACAGTGCTTCTACATGTGGGGTTGTTTACATCAGAGTGCGCACGTGTTTCGCGCAGCATATACGCAGTGTTTGTTTAAGCGGTTGATGGAAAATAAGCTAATGCGCGTCCTAAAAATCTAAATTCTGATTTATTATTTTTCACAGTATTTTGAAGTGCCCGCGATAACAATATCGTGCATATTCATTACCGCGATTTATCGCATTACCGACTACCGGCACATGTCTAATTCAAATATGCTTCAGTAATTATGGATTCTGGCGTGAGAAGCATAAAGGAGGATCTTCACCTGTTAACAGAAACACAAGTTAATCTGGAGTGCTATATTCGACAGCATGTATTGGTAATATGATCCCAGAGATTTTCAAAATGGACACACTAAGACAAAGTGCCTTATAACGATAATTATAACAAGCCCAACATCCTTATAAGTCACTTAGTAATAAACTGTCAAGAATTACAAGAAGAGAACTGTAAATGCAAAAAGACTTAAGGCAATCCTGTGTCATAAAGCACTGAAGTAAAGCCAACTGCTGGGGTTTGCCCTGTAGCATTAAGAGCTCTGGGGAAATCTCAGAGCAATGACAGCTCAACAATCCCCTACTCTCTCATCTTACAGAGTTCATTTACAGGGACAATGTTATTCCGATTATACTTAATGAAACAGAAAAGAAAGGTCATGTAAATTCCATAAACTATATATTTTTATTGATTAAAATAATGATTCGTTAAAGATAAAATGCAGATTTTCCTATATTTTTAAGTTTTTGAATTAGTTATCACCAATTTGTTATGCATGCAAGCACACTCAATGATGCTGTAAAGTCAACATGAAGTCAAATAAAATGAGAAACCCAAAGTAAGCCCAAAGATTTCCATACATTTGCATTAAGAATATCCACATTTACTGTGGATTACGGATTTTTGTGGAGGAAATAAAGTCATTTCAGTAGGTATCTACACGATCTGGGATTTCACGTAAGAGCGAAAGTTTTCTCAATGGGTTCACATTGGTCTTCTAATGGTCACACGTCTTCACATGATGCGAATTCACATGTCAGAGTTGACTGCAGCGAAATTCGCATGAGCTTAATATGTTTCTGGTCTCCCGCATTCGCATGCATACGAATGGAAGTCAATGGAACGAAACGTGTAGTGTGACCACTCCTCAATGCTGCAGACAATAAAACTTTCTAAAGCTCTCAAAGCCATTGCCTAGTCTGGGTCGCAACATTTTCCCCATTAACCTCCCACTCTCTACTATCGCATCAATAAAATTGCAGAAAAATTACATTGAAAAGAAAACCAAGCCTTTAATCCAACCCTCCTACTGTATCTCAGAAGACAAGTTGAAATTGGGAGTGTGTAAGTGTTTGTGTGTGTAAGAAAAATTGTGTGGCTAATGACCACCCTGCCCTATGATTCAGCAATGAAGACATTATCTCTGGTCAGCGAGAGGGAGGCGTTCAGGGCAGATGGGTTAAAGAAAGAGCAGCAGAACCTTCAGTATGGAGTCAATGCTTCGTCCCTGCGCTCCTCTTCAAACTGCCAAACACACGGCGAATCAATGTGCAGCATGGTCCCGTAAGGACAGATTAAGGAAGCATGAAATACAGGGGAAGGAGTAATGCAGAGAGCGCGAGACCTGTCTGCGTCTTACAGAGGGAGATATTTTCTAATCATCAAGTACTGGAAGCCCTGAATGACGTGATTCTCGAAGACATTTGTCTGTCAGTGATTTCAAAGGAAGCATATGTCTGAATCTTTCTGTCATGTCAAATTGCTTCACATTTTAATGTCTTGACAGGTCTCTGATTCCTCGGGGGGCAAGCAAGACTATCTGCTGAGAGTCTAGGCATCGTCCAGTGGCCAAAAGGCCGAGTGTGTGGCCGAGTTTGACATCCTGAGCTTTAACTATATGTTTTTCTGAAATATTTTTTCCATTGTAATGCACATTTTTCCCAGTCAACAACATGCTTTCTACTCGCATCAGCTCTCTTAGCCACAGGAGATGTTTTCCCTTCAGCTTGACCCGTGACAACTGACAAGCTAAATTAAATGTTGTCTCCACTCTTTTTCTCACCTATGCCAACATTCTTTTTCTTTCACGGCCCTAAAAGCCAGGAGTAAGTGTGTGAGCATGCACTCACGGGTCCCTGGTGTCCTCTTGCTATCTAGCATTAAAGACTCATCACAGCGTTGTGTCATATCTCCTTGTTTGCCCTCTGCAGGAGCTGTAACTATCACTGGTCTCCGTCTCTTGGACCCTCTGGACACTAGCGGTATTAAAACGACAGAGATCTTCTGAGGGATCCTGGGTTTGTCCTACTTGCATCACAGGCAAATGGAGGAAACCTTACTATGGTTCAAAACAACCTTGCCATGGGCTCAAGTCCCATGCATCTGCCTCAGAGACGGAGCTGTGACCTTCTCATTTTAGTCCTGGACACTTTTTCATGTTTTAAAAAAAGGAACCAATGAAAACCCCCTATAGGAAATTAAATTTACAAAGGAGATCTTTTTAATAGTAACTGTTTCTCCTAGTTTGAAATGAGAGCCAATGTTTACTTAAAGTAATAGTTAACTCAAAACATTTTATTTGGTCGTGATTTACCTACCTTCATGTAATTCAATGGGTAACCAAAGACTATATTTTGAAATATGTTTAGAACAAGATAGTGAGTAAATGATGACCGCATTTTCATTTTTGGCTGAACTATCCCTTTAAGGGCCAGATTTACTAAACAGGGCAAATTAGCGTGAGAGCGCTATCCTGAGATCTAGACTCTTTAGACCCCAGACATGCTTCCTCTAGAGTTTCAGAAGAGATGTCAGCATGGTTAAAAACTCCTGAAATATGCCAAAATCTGCAAAAATATACAAGAAAGAAAGGTTATATTTTAAGAACTGAAATATTTCTCTCCATTTTTTTCCCAAGACCAAATTATGTAAACTATGCTTTTTATAGCTCTATATACAGTCAGCAAAGACGCTCCACCCACCTACAAAAACAAATTCAAACAAATCCCATCACTATAGCCATCAGATTTGCCTATTTTTTTGGAACTTCAAATAAAGCAAACAAATAAAATCCAGAAATGTCAGTAAACTGGATAAAACTATTCTAAAATTCAATGTAGCAACATGAGATAAATACTAGACACAAAGTTTTTAGAATATAATTATCATATGTGTCTTTCATCATTGTACACTGTGTACACTGTGTGTACAGAATATTTTAATGAAGAGCAAATTGCATTCTGCACTAGTCGGGTCTTGGCTACAAATTACATTTAACAGTGTTGTTATACTATTAGTGTTTTTAAAGATTACCTTTAAATGAGCACTAGATGATGGCAAAGGGAAATAAAAATAGATGGAATTGAGAATTAACAACTAAATATCTACATACCATCTAATATTTAAGAATGATAATGATATATCATGCATACCTAATTCAAAATTAAAACAGTTGATTAGTTAAAAATTAGATTAAGTAAAATGAAAAAAAAAAAAAGTTCGGGTCGATCCATTTTTGTAGCTACTGTAAACGTCTTTTACTTGAAGGAAGCTTAAAGTTCTGCAAGTTACAATAGGTTTTCATTGTACAATGAAGGAAACAATTAGATTTCTCATGATATGACCCCTTTAAAAGAAGCAACTGATCACACTCCAAGTCTCCTGAGCTATGAAAGAGCAACATCTGAGAAATTAAAACTTCCACTGATCCTAACAGGATGCTCAAACCCCTTTAAGACTCCTTAGTATCTTAAAATAATTATTTTTATGAAAATGGAGCAAAATAACAAGTGAAAGAAGACAAGAGGAGGTGTAAATCTTAATTTGCTCGGCAAGGAATGTGTTTCTGTTTTTCTCAGCTCAATATGACACCAGGAGTGTCAGCAGATATATGATAATGTCTTCACGGAGAGAAGATGCATGAAATGAAAGTACAAAGCTATGAACGATATTCTAATGCACTCTCTGGGTTTTACTTGTTGTTCGGAATGTTTTCACACCTTTAGTCCCATTTATAGGAAACGCACACATATGGAATTCCATCAGTCTTGTCTCCTCTTTCCCTGTCTGCAGTCGTCTTTACCTTCCAGATGATAATTTGCACCAGAGTCCCATTAGGGATGTTTGAACACAGCAGTCGGTCTTTGCTATTTACCAAACCTGCTTCCATCATCTAACGCACAGCAGAGGCAAGAGTTGGACCATTAGCACTAGGACGGGGAACCCCAAGGCCCAGAAACAGGACTACATGCCTAGTATAACCACACAGCTCAGCAATACGCACCATACAGCCGACCTACAAATGAATTCTGAGAGAGCACATTTATGGGCTGCAAGCTGTAGGGGTTCAGGAGAATGCAGTGGCAAGTTAAAACACCCTCCTCAAAAGTTTCCTGGCCAGAAACAGCTTCCGATTAGCCAGAGTGTGTCTGTGCAAAAAATGCACTTTGGATGTTTATGCTTCAAAGCCAAAGATGATTTACCTGGGCTCCCAACCTTCGCACTGATGCATGTCCTTGAAAAGGAGCTTTGCGGATGTTCCTAAAAACTGCTAGGGCTGTATAAATGACAATAAATGAAAAAACATCTACAGATAGAGCCTCTGATTTAGAAAGTGGTAAGTTCTGTAAGGCCACCTACATTAGTCATATCCTCTGGAACCTTGATCTTTAATAAGTCTAGAATGTCACTTCATTCAGAACGCTTAGAGAATTAGACGGCATTCATGTGAGACCTCTGACGGAGTACCTATTAATTATGTATTTATGCTTTATCAGTGCCCATGGGGCGAACCTGGCTCCCTAGTTTTATTTTCTAACATGTTTATTTGTGCAAAAGCACTTAAGTTGTTTGAAAATGGCCCTCTTTTGTTCTCCTCTATAATAAATTCATACCTTAAATGGAAGATAAACAACCACATACAGTCGAGGCTCATGATAGCGAATTCAGGGTAATGTATCATTTCATGCAGATTTTCTGCCGAGACCCTCCGAGATGCACAATAATTCATGGCGAAGTGTATTTTATTCTTTTTTCTTTTTTTGGGGGGGAAATCATTGATGCAAGTATAAACATTTAAAGTTACAACATATTCCACTCCTAGTCCTTTGGAGAAATATCTTCAGTAGAGGAGTTAGAGAAGGTTTTAGCAGCCCAAAGGGAAATATTTCAGCAGCATGACAATACAAGCAGCATTCTGCAATATATGAACCTCTGAAGAAATATATATTTTTTTCCATTTAGCAGAGGTCAGCTGGACTCTGTGTCTGTCAATAAATATCGATGTTTCAAAATTACAGCGGCACTCTTCAGTTCTCCGGCATCTTTGTTGTTTCTACTGAATAACTATCAATAAATGTAAAGTTGAGTTATTGTTAATGTTCTCACCGGAAAAAAATAACAGTTATCAAAATGCTGAAGAAACCTTTTGTCTCACAAAAGAATCAAGCTCTGTCTGTCAAAGTTGAAGCGTGCCTGTCGACTCCTTTTCAACCTCGTTTCATCTTTCTCCAGCAATCTAAAAAAAAAAGCGTCTTTCAAACAGAAAAAGGAGCTTTCAGTCCTGAAAAGCTGTCAGGCAAGAACACATAGTTGCACCTTTAGTTCAGTCTCACCTGCTTTGCTGAACCTCAAGCGATGTCATTCGACAGAAGCATCATTTTCAAAGCGCACTTAAGAAGACTGGGTTCAGCCTAAAAAATAGCATGCTCTCCAGGTCTGTCTGCGTGCTATCTGATCTGACTTCATGGCTTTTATAAGATTACTGCTGAGCCGTTCTTCATTATAGACCATTATCAGTATTGATAAGGTGAAAATAAAGTGCACTTAGCTCACAGATTTTCTGTTTATCGGCCCATTCTCGGCTCAAACCGCAGAGGACTGACAGGATCTTAACAGAATCTAGCTTTGGCTTCGGTGTCGTGCATTGCTTCATTCGTTTGCCGGACGTATCTGATATTAAAAGAAGCTCACTCAAAGCAGGAGGAGTCAATTCACTCAAGCTGCACCATTTAGCTTTGGCCTACTGCCAAGCAGGCGTGCCGGACGGATACGTCTGCGCTTCATGTGTGATTTTCTGCGGATGTTTCAGAGCTCCTGATTGAATCAGAGTTCTCCTTTATTAAATCATAGCACCACAGCAATTGATGCAGCCATTCAAAACTAGCTCTTCTTAATGTACAGATGGCTTCGTTTACTGTGCTGAAAAAGGCAGGGCTGTACTGCGCTCAGCAGAAGTTGCTCGGTTGTTCTGAGGTAGTCTAGGGGTTTAGACGCGAGTCAAAGACAAACACTGAATCTCAGACAACTTTTTTCGTTTTTTTTGCGTGAGGGAATGATTCAATTTCAAGATAAAATTATTAATAAAAGTACAGTCTCACAGGCTTTGCCAGATGCATCTTTATCTTGCTTGATTTCGCAAGATAGAGCACTAGGGAACTACTCTGCTGAAACATCTAAGGTTTATACAAGACTTAAACAAACGACTACTTTTACTTCAAAATGATCTATAGAAAAACTTGCCACAAGGCTTCTTCGTTTCAGACTAGCAGGAAATAACTCATCATTAAAACATTTTGCATGCTTTGAGACCTGACCGTTGCAGACATCACCGAACACAAGATAAGGAGGCTTCGCCAGCCACTCGAGTCTCCAGAGAGTAAACTTGGGTGTTAGGCCTCTTTCAAAAAGAACATTATTAGAGGTTCTTTATAGGAAATGCTTTAAGGCTTTAAGATCTGCCTAGAACGAAGAGAGACAACACAGAGACGCATGCTGAGAACAATTATTATAAGCTCCCGTGGCGACTACTTGCAATTCCCATCAAAAGATGCCATCAAAGCATTTGGTTTACTAGCACAAAATAATGAAGAAGTATTAACCGCGCCTCACGGGGTTCAGATCACACAACGCTCCCGATAGAAAGAAGCCTTCCTCTGCGGCAAAGCAGCCTGTGTTTTGAAATTGGTCACTCTGAAACACACCGTCAGCCTCTTGTCAGAAATGTGACCACAAAGCAATCCGGGGATTTGGAAGGTGAAGTTACAACGGCAGCTGTTAAGAATGCATTTTTACCACAGAAAAACATACACAACATTATCTGAAGGTAAGAGGACAGTAACCCCACCCTCAACCGCTGTTGTGTAGTCAGAGGATTGATTTGCATTTAAATAAGCCAGGCTTATGCTTGTATTGTGGCACTCATCCGTGCTACGGTAAACAGGCTTGCTATGTAATGCCACCAGACTCCAGACCTGTCAATCCAGGTGTGCGATTGTCCACGGCACAAACTTCCTGCAGACACAGAAACCCTTATCAGATCAAGCGTTTCACATCCAGCAACATTAATCTGTGCGAAATTTACCAGGCGTGCTTAAAGTCTATCTCTCAGGGTCTGTCAGGACTACAACCAAACAACTGCTATGCGACGCAAATATGTGGCAGCGTCACATTGATTCATAGCTGCAATATAGTGCAAGAATAAAATGATGCTGATGTTTTTTTAAACTACCCCCTTCAGCAAATTAGAGAGAGAAATAAATGATCAAATGATTGATTGTGCAGACTGAGGAAAAATAAGCTAATATACACACACAGACGAACAGCCACCCACATACAGAGCAGGGACCCTCACACAAACACAGAGGATTGCTGATATAGAATACAAACATGTCAAGAAATGACTTTGTTATTACCTGCTTAGATCCCATTAGGCCTGTCAATGCTTCAGTGTGGGTGAGGAGAAAGAAACTAAGTGACATTTCAGAAAATCTGACAGCCTTCAAGCTTTAATGTGATCTAATTAACCCGGAGACAAGTAGAGCAGCACTTCTGCACTGGTAACCGTCAGGTTAAGAGATGTACGTGAGCTACAACCACTGATGAAATGTAAAAGTCTTATTTTCTTGGCCCCGTAACAAATAGCCTTTCCTGACAGCCAGGTTTTTTCTTTTGTTTTACGAGTATTGTCCATGCATCCCGGTCTGTATCTGTGGAAATGCCCTCGGAATGATGGCGAGCCAGCAAAAATAACATAAAGCTCTTTCTATCTCTGCCGTCTCTCTGAGTTGTGATTTTCTCTTCACTTATTTATGGGCTAATCCGTCTCTGTCCGACTCAAATCAAATTGCATAAAAAACAAATAGAGGAGAGAGCAGATGGAGGCTGACCCCCATCCACACGGGCCGAGCCGAAGTCGGGAATGCACTCCGCCTCATTCCCAGGCTGACCCGGCCCAAGTCGAGTCATCACACTCAAACGGACAGCAAGAGGGATGAGACCAGCTGGGAGAAAATTGGTGTTTACCTGGGTGCTTCACAGAGCAGATTACACTTAAATACCACATTGCCGGATGAAGCTTAAATGCGGATTTGAGGCAATGGAGGGTTCAGAGATGTGTAAAATAAAAGAAACAGGTGGGAGAAAATGTAAGCTTTTACAAACAGGACAAAATATAGCCTACTACAGCCCTGCATCTGTAATGCCTGAACAAGCTGTCCTGGAAAGCACAAACGAACACCATGATACTTTTCAGAACCTTCAATATGAGCAGAATAAATACAAGGCCCACAGAGATGATCTTATCATTCCTTCTATGTTCAAGGCTCAAAAATAAGGACTGCCTGGCCTGGGATCAGCGTGAAAGCCGCTCAGGACAGTTGATAGGATCAACACTGGCCAAAACGGTCCAGTGCTGCGTAGTCATGCAAATTTATAATTTGCTCATTGCTTTTAAATCTTACCAGTGTAAAAAATCAAATAATTTTCAATCATTTATACACAAGAAGGCACGAAAAAGAACTCAATTTGGCACTCGCCAAACTGAGACGGTTTTAGACTGTGCGAGTGAGTTCTCTTTTGCGTCTTATTACGGTTCAATGAATAAATAAACACACACTTATGTCAAGATAAACCTGGGATAAAATCAGATGTCTGACAGCAGCCTAATATACTTGCTGCTGTCTTTGTTTTTAATGTTAATCACACAACAAAGAAAAAGAGAAAACAACTCACTCACTTGGCTGAATCACTTTAAGACTATACAGTGTTATTTTACATCTGATAACTTGTTTCTTACCTTAACACTTGCCTGGAAAACTGTTTATTTCATTGTTCTATTGTATTTATTTGTGCTGTTGCTTATCATTTGTTTATTTGTTCTATTTATTAATGATTTGTGAAACTTCTGTAATATCTACAATTTTGGTTTCGTAACAACCTTATTTATTAGAAAACAAGGTTACACATGTCAAAAACTATGAAAACAAGAACTTTTTTTGTGCAGAAAATCTGAACCACTGACCCGACGGTCAGGCCAGTATAAAACAAATCCTAGTGTTAAGTCAGTCATGTCCATAAACTAGTTTATCCAAAGGAAAAAGAGCACTGACTAAACAAAGGCGCTCAGTTTCCAGCATTATCGAAGTGCCACAGCTGTAAAAATGTAGCCTACATAATACAACCCAAGCCGCTTACAGATAAAAGGCCAAGGTGGCTTGTCAAACAACAGCCGAGATGCCCCCACAGTCCATGTTTTATGAAAGACAAGCTCTGATTACAATATAATTGTTAGCAAGCGTTGACAGCATCTTGTATAACAGCATGTGGGCTGCACAAAACCATGCAGCGCTACACTGCCCCCATGGCTGCAAGCCACTGCTGACAATGCTGATGGTGTTTATGACACTTAAAGAGGAAACATGATGCCTTCTGCAGCAATCAGGAAGTTGTGGAGTGCGGTGGGCGGGATCTGGGAAATTCAATATTTGCTCAGTTCAACATGCCGCGACTATTAAAACATGTGACAGAGCGAAAGTAAAACAAAACAAAAATTTTAAGAGATGCACTTGTTTCGCTGACCTCTCTCGAGTCTCTTTGAGTGGGTCCGCCCGAGGGTCCCTTTCACACGGTCTTTGGCTGCTCCTTGTTCGGTGAGAGCTATAAGTGGTGTCTGGGCCAAGCATGAATGAGATTGTCCCCATCGCTGCGGGGGAAGGATCTGCTGCTCCCCCTCACTGCCGGGGAGGCAGCGGGGCTGCAGAGCAGATAAAGGGATCAGATGAAGGGTGTCAGATCGCATCGACTTTTCTTCTCCTTCTGTTTCCCTAGCCACAGCACCACGATTCAACTGTCAAGAGATGCTAAATAAACCCGGCGTTCATTTGTAACACAAGAGTTGGCCATGGTTAACAAAGCGTCCCCGGGGACTGGTACAAACACAAGGCTCACCTGATAGCATCTCAGCTCGCCAACGGAACAGTTTTTCTGACGGCAAGTATAAATAACTGTTACTCAGATTAATCTCTCGCATAGCTGGATGGAAGAAGGCGATCATTAATTTTATGTATAGTTTTTGTAAACTGTTCATGAAACGTTTCTGTTTGCAGCTGAGCTGCTATAAGGGAACACAAACTCGAAGCACGGATAAGAGCAGGAGGGGGCCTGCAGTATATCATCAGTGTGTAAACTCAAAGTTCTGCGCCACTGAAGTGCAACACCGTGTGCATATGGCGTAAACACAACTCTGCAGCAGAAAGCCTGTCAGTGTTTCCTCTCAGGTCATAAAAAAAAATTCAGAGTGATGGCAAAGCACTCCCTCTCAAGACTCACATGAGGGAGGTAAAAAAAAAAAAAAAGAAAAAAAAAGAAACAGCCCTGCAAGGCTTAACATCTCGGCACACAGACTCATAAAAAGCAGTAATAAACCCAAAAGCCTCTTGAGATTTGATGTTCATTCGCTCAAGTGTGCATGTGGGAGCCATACCGGAGGCTTTATTGCTGGTTTCAGATTCAAATGGGGAGTTTGGCCCATGCTGGACTTTAAATGTGAGCGTTCAGGGATTCTTCTTCGGGTTATTTCAAGCTCACACAATCAAATAACACAAAATCTCAGATGAGGGTTGAAGGGTGCAGAAGTCGCTGCACTTCAAATGAAAACGAGTTTTTGGCTGTGATCTCTGCAGTTATATCTACTTCAAAAGTTTAAGTCACCAAGGAAGATGGACAAATAGTTAACAATGGATCCTAACCTCAACAAAAACACTCAAACTTCTACACATACACTATATCTTGTATTTTTAGGTGCAAAATATTTGACAATTGAAAATGTGCAGTGTGCGAAATATACAGTTAGTTTTGGGGAGGGGTCAAAATCTGAATCAATTAAGTTACAGTTTTTAAGAAAAGTTATTTTTATAATAATTACATCACTATTCTTTTGTCAGTAAAAACGCTCCGGCAGTCTATGGTGAGCTGCTCAGCCAAAAGCCATTTTTGTTCACGAACATTTATCGCCATGTGAAAATATGAGCTCAGACTAGTAAACTTACCAAATTTAAAAATCGTGTGAAAACGTATCTTCGCAGAAAGTTTATGTTCTTTTAAGACCCTGACTTTTTGTTCTGACTCCCTTTGGAAGGGTGCAACTCTCAAACTTCGCACATTGGTAATTTAAGGCAGGGGTACTGATCATTTTCATTTCTAAAGCAAATTATAATGATCGCTACACACGAAATCTGAAAAAAGTTGCAAAGTGAAGACTACACCGATAAGAGCAACGATTGCGATTGTCATATTCGTAACACAACCGATGCACGCAAACATGGTCAGTAGGCTACAAACCTGAACTGCAGACGGGAACTGCTACCCACCACAAACAAATACCTCAGAAATCCTACAAGACAGGTCGAATTTCAAATCATTAGAAGATTTTACAAGTACGAAATCCAGTAATTATGTAGGCAGCGCACTTTTCGCTGCGTATAAAGTAGCTGACAGGTGAATATGATGCGTAGATTATCTGTAAAAAAACCTCCGTTCACTTACCGAACCCGAGCAGCCCGGAGATCAGCAGAAGCATCCAGGAGCGCATCGCTGGAGTCGATGAGGATCTCTTCAGTAATGTGATGGTTACTGAGGCAATGATGCGCGCTCACTGCAGTCCTTCAAAGTTAGGAGCGCTGATTTCTTACAAAAGGTCGGTCTACTCTTTGTGGAGGATCTTTCCTGCTTCTTTCTACGCTCTTTCTTATGTATTGAACTGATGTAAGTGTTAAATGCAGCCTATAGACACTGTTCTCGGTCGCTGTGTCTCAACCCCGATGTGCGTTCTCTCACTCTGCCGCTCAGAGCACATCAGTGCCCGGCTCACTCCCAGTTAGCTCCAACTCTCTCACTCTCTCCATCACTCAGTGGCGGATGAGGCAGCCGTAGAGAAGAGAGCACTGAACGGCTTCGCTCCTCCTTCCCCCGTCTCCTCCTCCCAGCTCCTTTAGCAGAGAGTCTGACACAAGCAAGCAGCACACAGTATGAATTAACGAATTAAATTATCGCTATTCTCAGTTTGGGAAAAGAGAGCTGGATGGTTTTAAAACAACGTCGTCAAAACGCCGCGCCAAACTGAAGCATGTTCTGAGGTAGAAATTTTCGTTTTGGGCCAATTTGGGTTTCAATGACTTTCTTACCACAGAGCTATGGAGTGTTCAGGGACTAGACATTAAAACATAGTATTAAAACAAACCTACTAATTGCAAAATAATTTGAACTAACCAAACAGAGATATTCGCCTTCACGACCGTTATGATTTTAAATTGTCCTCGTGAGACCTGCTGACGTGCTGAGTTGTAAAAAGGAGGGAAAACCTAACTTCAAAATAGAGTTGGGTGAAAAATAACTTTAATTACCCCAAATTACAGTGATTTCCAGAATAAAAGATTTATGCTGCACTTTAACACAATACAGGTTTTTCGTGTAGCTATCCATATACTACAAAACATTCAGATTGTTGCATTACTTGCCTGTTATTGCTGTTACATGTTTCCTACCACATTTACCATTGTGATGACATGCAGATGGAAGGAAAAAAAACTGTAAAGAACATGTTCAAAAATACAATGATTTTCCATTAAAAATGTTAAAAGTTAATCAGGGTTTTTTTTTTCATGATCTTTCTTACCATATTTAGCCTACCATTGTGACAGTTCAACCCTTCGAAAAAGAAGTTTATTCAAGTGTTCTATTAGTATACTTCTTTTAAACTAAAAATAAGAAAGTATACTTTCAGTCTACATTTTATACTTCTCAAAAATATAATTTATGTACTTCTCAGAAATATACTTAAAATTACACTTAAGTGTACTTGACTTATACTGAGAGAAAAGTCCAAGTATATTTGGCCTGTACTTGTACTCAATCTTTTGACCGAGATATACTTAAATGTATAATTAAGTATTCAAAGTATACTTGGTTTGTAGTTGTGTTAACTTTTTTGATCGAGTAGCCTATTAAATATACTTTTTTTACATAGTTTTTCATTTGCAGTTTTATGAAACTTACATTGTTTGAAAATATTGATTAGAATATTGATATAAAACAGATATGTTTCTAACACTGCGTATCTGAATTTTTGTGTAGGTGTTTTGTTTTGTGCTATATTATTGTGACGATCCCGAAAAAATCAGCTGTGAGTAGCTTTAATGACTATAGACCAGTGGCCCTCACTTCCACTGTTATGAAGTGTTTTGAAAGACTGCTGCTAAATCACATAAAAGCTTCCCTCCCCTCCACACTGGACCAGCACCAGTTTGCCTATAAAGCAAACAGATCAACCGCGGATGCCATCAACACAGCTGACCCACCTTGAACATCCTGGCACCTATGCAAGACTGTTGTTTGTGGATTTTAGCTCTGCATTCAATTGCATCATCCCTGGAAGACTGGTGTACAAGCTACTCGGACTGGTTATCAGCACAAACATCTGCAGGTGGATCCATGACTTCCTCACAAACCATTCCCAGTCAGTTTGTCTGGGCTCCCAACTTTCCTCTGTTCTCACACTCAGCACTGGGGCCCCCCAGGGTTATGTGTTGAGTCCCTTACTCTACATCTTATATACTCACGACTGTATCCCAACTCATGAAAGCAATACTTTTATTAAGTTTGCGGATGACACCACTGTGGTTGGACTTATCCATAATAAGGATGAGTCCGCCTACAGGGATGAAATCCAAAAACCCTCCATCTGGTGCTCCACTAACAACCTGTCTCTCAACACCTCTAAGACTAAAGAGGTGGTGATAGACTTCCGTAGGAAGAGGACTGACCTTGCCCCAGTCTACATCAAGGGAGACACTGTGGAGAGGGTTAAGGACTTCAAATTCCTGAGGACATACATTTCACAGGACATCACCTGGGCAACCAACACTACAGCCCTTGTGAAGAAGGCTCAGCAGCGGCTGTACTTTCTCAGGTCACTTAACAAAATTAACCTCTCCCAGAAGTTGCTTTTATCCTTTTACAACAGTTCTGTCCAAAGTATCATCTCACACAACATTCTGGTGTGGTTTAGTAGCTGCACCACTGCTGACAAAAAGGCGCTGGACAGAGTTAGGAAATCATCACAAAACATAATTCACATACAGCTCCCCTCACTCATTGACATATATCACACCAGATGCCTGCAGCGGGCAAAAAACATAATTCAGGACTGTTCCCAACCAGGTCACAACCTCTTCACTCTGTTGCCATCTGGAAGGCATTACAGATCTTTCAAGAGTTGCACTTCTAGACTTTTGAATAGTTTTTATCCAAATGCTATAAAGCACCTGAACTCATGACCATTTGGATTGCACTGCACTTTAACGACTATGGGCCTTATCTTGCACCTTATCTTGGACTTTTCCCTCCACTTTGTACACCGATGCATGTATCATTCCTATTTTGCACCCGCGCAAAGCGGACTTTTCCCTCCACAGACGCACGCCGGTAAACTAAGGAGTGAACTTGCGCTCCTGGGGGCGGTGTAGCGCAAAGAGGAGGCGTGTTTCGCCACAAACGTTCCCTGATGCTATTTTGCAGGTTTAGAAAACAATTCCGCCACTGACCAGGAAAAATCTAGTCTAAAGTCAGTGGCGCGTTGCGCATGTTATTCATATGCTATTTTAAGGGCGCATGCTTGGCCATAATCAATGTAGCATGTGCACAACGTGCATAAACTTTGATTCTCTCATCTACACAGAAGCAGCAGTTTTCATTTTTGCAAATCATACATTATTACAAGGAAAAATATTAACACACGAGGGAAATCATTGTGTCCATGAAGATGTGAAAAAAATAGGCATAAATCTAGCTTACATATTTACCCAAATTATTATACGCCTGTTTAACCGAAGCTAATTTGGTTGGGTTTCTCCCATCCCCAATGTCACCTCTCTGTGTTTAACAGCCCTGACGAGAACATCGGTCTCCTCGGCTGTGAACCGCTCCTGGCGTGCGTCTGGCAAATCCGCCGTTATAATAGCAATCCGCCATGGAACAAGCGCGTCTGCTCTTAAAGGGAATGTGAGATGTCGCTCTGATTGGTTTATTTCACGCTACGCCCAAACCACACCTATGAATAATGAAGCTACTTCAGACCAACCCATTTTAGATTTGCGTCGGGCGCAAGAGTCATTTATCCCGCCGGTATAATAGCAACAGCGCCCAAGACCCGCCCACAAAGTTACTTGCGTTTCACGCTTGATACTTGTGTTTCAGATCGTTAAAATAGGGCCCTATGTGTTTTTTTGTAAAAAACTTATGTATTCGGGTTTTTTATGTGTCACCACCACCAGGGGAAGTGCAATTGAAATTTCGTTGTTATATGCAATGATAATAAAGGCAATAATAATAATAATAAAAGTGGGCCAATTTAGTCCCAAGCAGTATTGAAATAGTACACTTACAAGTTTACTACAAGTACACATTGATATTAGTATACTTACTACATAAAGTATACTTAAAAATATACTTGAACATTACTTAAGTATACTTCATAAAATTAACTTAAAAGTATACGCCTTTTTTGTAAGGGAAGCCATGGCGTGTAGACAGAAAAATTAATGCAAAGAAAAGGAAAAGAGAAGAACAAGTTCATAAATGCAGTAATTTTGTATTTTAACAAGTATTACAGTACTTTTGATGTATTCATATACAAAATATTAAAGGGATAGTTCACCCAAAAATTAAAATTAGTCCATGATTTACTCGCCCTGAAGCCATCATAGGTGTATATGACATTCTTCTTTCAGACGAATACAATCGGAGTTATATTAAACAATGTCCTGGCTCTTCAAAGCTGTATAATGGGAGTGAATGGGTGTATTTTTTTGGAAGTCCATCAAAGCGCATCCATGATTAAAGTGCTCCAAGTGTCTCCGGGGGTTAATAAAGGCCTAAAAAGAGTAACACTGTAAGATGTATGACGTAGTATGTAGGAGTAGCGTAAGCTTTGACACCTCTCGCGGTTCAAACAAACAGGGCTGGGCAACCGCGTTCGTCATTATGTTGTGCATCAAGGGTTAGTCTTTTGCCGTAAATCGATGTGTACGGCCGTCTGCTAGTTATTTTGGTCGATAAAGTTTTAAATATGGTTGTTTTTCTCACACGAACACATCGCTTCACTTCAGAAGGCCTTTATTAACCCCCAGAGCCGTGAGGAGTAGCCTACTTTTATCATGGATGGATGCACTTTGATGGACTTCCAAAAAAATATACCCATTCACTCCCATTATACAGCTTAGAATAGCCAGGACATTTTTTTATATAACTTTGATTGAATTCGTCTGAAAGAAGAATGTCGTGCACACCTAGGATGGCTTCAGGGTGAGTAAATCATAGGCTAATATTCATTTTTGGGTGAACTATCCCTTTAAGACTGAACTTACCTTTTTTGCTGTCACATGATCTTTCTTACCCATTTAGTAGTGTGACGCCTCAAACCATGGTATGTTGACAGAAAGAGTAATGCAAAGAAAGAGATTTTTCTGCTCATGTGTTAAATATATAGTATGGGATGTTTTGTCAAAAATATCAACTAAGATGTTATTATAGTGTTTGTTTCAATTCAAACTAATGAATCCTTAACTTTGAAATAAGTATGATAAAATGTATGCTTTTTACAAAGAAAGATTATACTTGAAATATTGTTAAAATTGTAATTGTTGTTGATTTACATGTGAAAACTATTTAATAAAATAGCAAAAAATATATTTACAAGGTAGATGTAAACAAAATCTTAATAGCTCAATATAAGCCTTCTCATTAAATTATTTATTATTGTGGTTTATTAGTGACAAATTTGGGGAGAGGATAAATATTCCAAAACTTTCTTAAAATACAGTATGAGAATTAACTACACAATTACTAGAAATGTTTACCTTGGATATTATACAATAACAAAACAAAAAGTGTCTTACAAAGTTTAAATCAATGTATTGTTTTATGTGAACCGAGTAGGCAGGATGATTTTCACATCACTTTGAAGCAAAAACCCTAGGCGACAACATCCACATCCGTTTTTTCAATAACCATGCATAAACATTATTCTCTCAAAAATACAAACATGTAATTATGGTAGCCCTGTTTGTGCTGAATAGAGCATAATGACACCTTTGCCATTAATATGTTTAAAAAGCACAAATGTCAGGGCATGTCATAACATCTCAAGGACTCCAAAAACACCTTAGACTCCTAAGGGTTAAAAGAAGTTAATACAGTTTTTGTGATTATTTATATACAAAACATTCAGACTGGACTGACCTTTTGTTAGTGTCATTTAACATATCTTACCACGTCATTGTGGCAGATCAAACCATGGCATGTAGTTGGAAAGAGTGATAAACATGTTCAGAAATGCAGTGATTTTCTAGAAAAAAATATTTATGCCGAATTTATTTAAGGGAATGATGGTCTTCAGTACTTTGGATGCCATTTTATTTTCATCTGACCTCCATGTAATAGTTAAAACAGTAGTGTTTAGGTCTTCTGTTTAGCACTGCTTTGTGTACAACCGTTACCAAGGAAACAGCTCTATTTCTTTTTCATAAGCCCCACCCCCACCTAGTGTCAGACAGTGGATAAACATTTTCATTCAGCCTGTCTGCCATTGTTGTTCTGGTCTGCATTTCCCAAAAGCAAGTTAAAAACAAGACAAGAAAGCACGTGGCCGATGATGATAAACATGAACTGCGTGCTACATAGAACACGACAACACAAGAATGCCTGGCCAATGAAAACATAAACCAGGCACTCTACAAAAAAACAAAAGACGAGTGCATGGCGAGTGAATAAACACTCAACCCATGCGCTCAAAACAACAGATAAAACATGGAGCATAAATATTCAAACCCTGACACTCAACTGAAACCGAACTAGACCTAAGTGCCGGAATCCGAACACCATGCTCCATGCGTAATATCACATTTTAACAATACCATGCAATATTGATAACCTTGATTATTTGGGTAAAACTGTGAAATTTTCATACCGTTCCATCTGCACTGTAAAAATGAATACGCTATATCTACTCAATAAAATTGTGGCAACAGATTGTAAGCAATATTATTAATTAAATTTAACAAATTAGAATTGAATAATAATTAATCAAATTAATTCCTTAAAAGTTAACCATTTAAAATGAGATTACAAAAAAAAAATTTAAACAATTTTTTTTTAATTGCCAACACCTGATGTTAACAAGCAGAATCACTGAAGGAGAAAAACGTAATTTAAGTCACTATTATGGTGATCAGTGTTTGCTTTAGTTGGGCTCTTGACCCTTAAATCATTGACTTTAGATTTTGTTTGGCTGCTGTACCTGAGTTATAACAGCCAGATGAACGAAGAGAAAAGGTGATCTGATGATGCTGATTATGTTTCAACATAATCATTATTTCACAATCATTTGACCTGAATCACTGAACTCATATAGAGCCCAATTTCTGAATTAGGTTTACTTTATTAATTATAGTAGCACTGTCCTTGTACAGCATCATATTTTGAACTTTTACAATGTAATCCAAAGAATTTCTTAAACGTGTCTCATATACAAAAACATTTTTTTTGGTTTGATTTAGTTTTTAGACACACAGACTTCAATAATCAGCCTATGAATCTCAACAATGGTGACAATTATAAAGCATATTGCAGTGCATTCTGGGTGCCACCAATCAAAACTCATTCATGGCTCCCATCATGCATTGCTGCATGAATAAATAATGAGCTTATGATCAGAGGTGATCTGTTTGTCACCATTGCTGAGATTCATACGCTAATTAGTGATGTCTGTGTGTGCCTTCATAAAAAAAAAATGAAGGTTTTTTTTTTCAATTGATTTGATCATATGGATTTGAAAAGGCTAAAAATATGATGCTGTAAAAGGACAGAGCTGCTATAATTAATAAAGTAAACCTAACTCAGAAATTGGGCTCTATATGAGTTCAGTGATTCAGGTTGAATGATTGTGAAATAATGGTTATGTTAAAACACAACCAACACCATCAAATCACCGTTTCCTAAAGTAATTGATTTAAGGGTCAAGAGCCCAACTAAAACAAACACTGATCACCATAATGGTGACTTAAAATGATGGTTTTCTCCTTCAGTGATTCTGCTTGTTAACATCGTGTTGGCAATAAAAAAAAAATGTTTCAAAATTCTAATTTGTTAAATTTAATTAATAATATTGCTTGTTATCTGTTGCCACAGTTTTATTGAGTAGATATAGCGTATTCATTTTTACAGTGTGTAATATGAATAAGTTACCAATAACTGCAGCTCAAGATACTGCTGCTTACCATCATGACGGCTCAAATCATATTCAAATATTTATGCTGAAGTTAATACAGGTTTTTGATGTTTTAATGTTTGATATTTCTTACCATGTTTGCCATTGTGACAGATTAAAAGTCAAGTAGTTGGCAAAAAAAAAAAAAAAAAAAAATCACGTGAACAGTGATTTTGTACTTTAAAATAAGTTAATACCATTTTTGTGATGTAATAATCTACAAAAAATTCTGATTGGATTTACCTTTTGTTTGTGTCAGATAATCTTTCTAATTAAATCATTGTGGAAGAATAAATCATGGCATGTAGTTAGAGAGAGTCATGCAAAGAAATAAATAGAAGAACATGTTCAGAAATACACAAACGGGTATAAAGCACATTGCCAACTTAGGGTCATTTTCACTCGACTTCAATAAAAACTAATTACTGCAAAATTACTAAGAACTGAAAAACGTATAGGACTGAACATAATCTAACTAGTAAAACATGGAAAGCTAAGGCACTAATCTGTCCCACTTGTATTCTTGCTGGTTTATTAACAATAAGAAAACCCTTACTGAAGAAAAACTAGTTAAAAGTAACCCAATATGGAAAGATGGAGCAGCTTGTATAGAATCTCTTTAGACAAAGTAAAGAGCTTCTACAAGTCTTTTAGATGGTCTACAACTATTTAAATTGCTGTCAGAGTTCAAAGCACAACACTTTTTTTCTTACTGCATTTCAGGTTTTATAATGTCGGCTGCAAATTCTGTAACTAAACAAAATGACAGAACATGTGTTAGCTATCGATTGTATACAAATACAACATTGCCCGAGGGCATTGTGTATTCCCCACAAACACTCTGGATTCTCTTTCCTTTTTGAAATCAAATCGTCTGACTGACAGAATGTAGGTTGTGCTACCTACCTCCTGTCAGGACGTATCAATAAAACTAGCAGAAACCGCTGCTGAAAGCTTACATCTCACAGTTCTTTGTCAACTCATTATAGTTGTGCTACTTTTCTTTCTATATTTCACTGGTTCACTTTCTAGGTCTTTTTTATTTTTTAAAACTCTGACTGTCCTATCGGACAACTGATGATAAAAGCATTGCTTTCACTTGTTTTAACTCCCTTCCACCGGTCTTTCTTTTCATTAACATACCCGTTTCCACACTGCTGTTAATTAAAAACCTCTGGACTGGGCTAATGGTCATCTGTAGCTCAATTAACAGCCTAGATTAAGCTATTTGCTTCTCTTAAATGGTTTTATTAAATTAACATGCTGAATATTTGAGTCTAGCCACGACTTAAATAGAATAATAGGCAGGTCCTTCCCAAATGCCAACATTATCCCTAACTCTATGCATCTATAAAACTACACTGAGATAATTTCGAAGCAATAACAGTTTGATAAGGTATACTTTCATATATGGGTCTTAGTGACATCATTCGTGCCAAAAGTCCCCTCAATCTGACTTTACTTTAAATAAATGAGCTCCCATCAAACACAAACTCATCTCTTTTTCTGCTTCATTTACTTGCTGTCATTCTGTGGAAACTGGTGCATTAGACGTCTGTTGTGACAGACTGTATGTGACTACATGTTCATCTCTGACTGTGTCTAAATCTCAGTTTAATAACCATGTCTTCATGACATACTACGTTTGTTATGGTTTTATCCTCAGTGAATGTGTCATAATTTTCACAACATAATGTAGGCTTACAAGCTAATGAATTTCTGAACATCATTATCACAACATAGTGAGCTAGTAAGTAGACACAGACTTTCTTATTTAGTATTGTAAGTTCCAAAAAATACATAGTATATATATATATATATGTTTGTTCACCACTTTATCACTGTTCATCATTACAGTAACAGTACTTAAAATGCATCACCAACATTCACAGTTAAAGGCTAAATGAAATGATGTTCACAATTTGACATATGTCCAAGTGAAACAAGCTATTATGAAAACAAATAGGGTTGGACATGATTTTATCCATAGGGAATTGATTGGATAGTGAAAAGTGACTTTATAGAACGGAATGGAGATGTTTGGTTGGAAGTAAGGGTCAAAAAAATTATTCAATCAAAATCATTGTTTCTGCCTTAAATTAATATATTGTTTAAATTAATCCATTATTAGCTAACTGTGTGATTTATATGTGCATTTCTGAAATACTAAATTATAATACATGCATTTTTTGTGAAGCTGCTTTGAAACAATAGGCTATGTATTGTGAAAAGCGCTATACAAATAAATGTGAATTAAATTTAATTGAATTAAAAAGTACAAGGGATTGGTGACGTCAACCTAAAGAGGAAAGTTGTTTCGGAACAAATTACATAGCAGATTATAAAGACAAGCATTTTTAGCCTTCGAAAAAAAATGTGCCATGAATCATACTGATAAGACCAGGAATGTGTCACGTTTAAAGTCCAAAGATGATGAAGATGAAGGCAGGTTAAGACTTTCAAAATAGTAACAAGGTTTATTAACAAAAGCGAACAACTCAAGAAAGAGTGTGCAAACACCAGACAGAGACAGAAAAGAAATGAGGAACTTAAATACTCAATGATAACGAACTCAATAATGATCAGCTGTGATAATTAAATGAATCTCCATGGTACCAGTTAACTGGCAGAAAAACTAGAACATAGGAAACACAAAACACACGATAAAGAAACTCCAAAGTCCATGAAAGTCCAACCAACTGAACATAATCGTGACAGAATGTGTTTTAATAAATTAATAGGGTCAGTTTCTATTTTATGTTGGCTTTAATAAGTTGTATTTTGGATTGCTTCCCACTTTTGAGTATGTTGAATCCAATTTCATTTCAGAAGGGTGAATAAACAGTTTCGGCTTTTAAAAATCAAAGAGTTTTATGGTTTAATGTGACATCCTTTGAACATCTCAACAAAAGACCTAACGACTGCCTGAACCTTAACCTCAGCTTTTTCATTTGTATTTTTAGACATCAGTCACTCTTAGTCTCAATTATCAAGTGACTCTATGAATAGAAACTAATCAAACATACTCATTTCACTCATTTTTATTTGGAGCTTTTTTGGCCTTCTGTGTCAAGTGATGAATTTTCAAGTATGCAGAAAGAAAATGTTTCATTGCAGTCAGGGAAACTGGGTTTTTGTATACACACTATATCAATTCTGCCTAAAAGTAACAAGATACTGAATATGAAATATGAGGCTTCAGCAAGTGTTTCTAAAAATCATTAAACACCTTTGACTCATGTTTAGGTTGCTTGGCAGAAGACTATAAATGTTCTTACTGTGCCATCTGACATTGCAAATGCATCAATTGAACGTGACATGGAACATCTGCCTAAAAAATATGCATAAAACATAAAAAGCACTGATAAAAGCTTTAAGATACCCAAGTTATTCATAGCTTTAGTTTTAGTTACTGTGGCCAAAACTGGTCTAAATGATCATCCTAACCCACCCCATTCCTTCAGAACAAAGACCTTTCCACAGAGGGTGACAGATAGGGATTGCATATAACTATTTCAGAATGATGTGGACTGACATTATATTGAATAATTTAACAGATTTTGAATATAGCTTTATCCTCCGTTGGCTCATGTACTTTACTCGTCTCATTTTCTGCACTTTATTTATTTATCAGTTCGATATTCATAAATATGTATTTGAATTGCCACTGTGTATGCATGGAACAATATCAAACAAATGTTCATCAGTTGGAGAAATTTTGAGTCTTTATGGGACCTGAAATCCTCGCAATCGATGAACAACTTGCTCAGTTCTTAGTCGGGTCTTCCGGGAAGATTATATTAAGAGAGAAGCCACAGAAAAAAACTGTTTATCTGTTGTTTTAAACTGAAAAATATTTTCAGGTCAAAGTACTTAAAATGCCAAAGAAGTTCATATTTTCCAGTTAGTTGTGTTTGCATACGAATTAAATTATGTAAACAGCTCGTAGGCTTACTTCTGTAAAACAACGACAGCATAATTTATGTAAGCAGAGGTTTTAGGAGGTTGCAGTGCCAAGTGCTCGTGAATGATAATCAGCTGGTTTTATGGTTCATTTTAGATCCCGACGGAATATGTGTGGCCGGATCCATCATACAGAGAGAATCGTGATTCACATCTCTATTATCCTCATGAACAGCGTCCTTTTGTTTGATATTTAGCGTAGAATATTACTAGGTCTGTCAATTTAACATGTTCATTTTATACTATTAATTAAACATGAATAATGTGATTAAACCCCATTTATTCAAGCCTCCTGACCAGTACCTCAACACTTTAAAACATAAGTTGCAACACAAGAACAACAATTACCACAAATAAGTGAGTTTACATGCTTGATGAATCTTTGTAGTTACTTCAGTTAACGCAACAGTTATGTTACAAAACACAGCTGTTTCAAAATTCAGTTCTGAGATATAACTGTGAGTCATGTTTTAGAACAAAACGGGAAAGTTTTTATTTTTACTAAAACTGCCATTGATAAAATCGATTATAAATTTCCAAGGCAAACTATTTGTACAAAAACTTGTTTCCAGCTCAGAGAGAAAAAAAATACTAAAGAACATTGGGTAACACTTTATTTTTACAGTGTCATTGTTACACGTTACAAGTAGTTACTGTAGTAATAAATGTAAATTATGCAAAATTACATACAACAAACCCTAAGCCAAACCTAATCCTAACCCTATAGTAAGTATAGCCTACATTATTTTACTTAGTACTTAAATGCATAATTACACTGTAACACAGACACCTTAAAATAAAGTGTAATTGAAAATTGTGAGAAAGTTTAAAATAAGAAATAGTCACACTATTAACTCACAATTGTGACATATAACGTCGCAACAAAAATCCCCAATTACGGGAAATAATTTTGCAACTAAGAGAATCAAAATGGACAAATCTTGATTCTTATGGAATATTGCAGTATTTATTATAAATTATTGATCCGTGCACATCATTATTTTTTTTTAATTCAGGAATCTTTAATCAAAATGACTTCCCCTCCTTCCCCACCAAAGCAAACCTCAGCAAACCACACAACAATCCAATGATCCAATCAATTAACAATGGGCAAAATCAAGTCCCACCCTTGTTATTGCGTTCAAAGACAAATTAACGTAGCTGTTGACCACTTTCACCTTGATACGGCATCTTAAAGGCACACTATGCAAGATTTGTACCTTAGTATAACAGCTCCGAAATCATTTCGATGGTAAACGAACTCGTAGTAGGGCGCTGGCAAAACCAGCAAAAACCCTGCCAAATCACGCGAGAATCACGACTTGCTTTACGGCACAACGTCACATACATCAACAACATACGAAGCAGCCTCTATGGAAGACACTAGCACGCATTTCAGACGTGAATCATGGCCGAGTCGACGAAGAAAACGAAGAAAGCACGGTCGGAAGGGTGCAGAGACGGCTCTGCGTGAGTGGTATTTACGACAGTAACGTTAAGTACTTTGAGAAAAACGGAAACTGCATATTGTGCCTTTAAAAATGTGTCTATTTGTTATATAAATCGGCATGAACTTTCTGTCCTGTTTCATTGTGTTTTTCCCTCTTTTTCATGGATGTTTTTGTGCCCATGGTTATTGCTTAAATCACCTCTTGAGAACCAGCTGTACTGCATATAAAACACCTGCCAAATTCAGATCCGATTTGAAAGAGTACTTTTAAAGGTTTATGATCAAAATTTCCTTGAAATATTTCATTCTGAGAGATGAGGCTTTTGACAGGTGTCTTCCTCAATATATCTCTCAGGATGGGCAAATCTCTCGCCATTTGGATCCTGTCAGCTAGAGATAAATAAAATATCAGCGGATGTTTAAAGCGTTGGTAGGCCAGCAGTAATATTTCAGTTGTAGAGTCAAAACAGATGATTGGTGCTGCATTCACAGAGAAGCGAGGGTGCTGACAGGTCCATGGGAACTGCGGCGGAATGACGACAGCCTTTGTCTTTATTCTGACGGGATATGAAAAAAATTACTGTTGTCATTCCGTTGCTTTTTGCAACGTGACACTTTGTATCTGTCAGTGTGCAAAAGAAGTTCTGGACTATGAGGTGGTACTACTCACATATGCAGTAAAGAAGATGCTATAAGAAATATGCTTCTCTATGAAACTTCTTTAAGATTGCTGACCAATTGACTTACATTCAGATACAATGATGAAGCCGCGAGTCGCCTTTGTGACAACAAATTTAATCACGTCGAATTAATAGAATGCTGCCTTGCTGCATTGCAATTTCAACCTTGAGCAAATTGGCTATTTAGGTTTTACCCTGACACATCAACCTGGAGAAATAATTTTATAAGTAATAATTATATCATAAAAACAGACTGAAATACAATATCAGAATATCAGAGTTTGCAGTGGGTTTTCACATTGTGAATATAATAATGAAATAATGATCAGATTGTACATCTTTTAAGTTAAAGATAGAAACATTTTGTGAAGCCATAGCAACCCAAAGTCCTGATTAGAACTGAAGTCAAGCGTGATAATTGAAATCCATGAACACTTCTAATACATTTCCTCTGGGATCAACAAAGTGTCTTCTCTCAAATTTGTTTGCCAGTTTATATTTAAAAAAAAGATGCACTCAGTATTTTTTCTTTTGTTAAAATGTTGTTAACACTTTACAATAAAGCTTAATTTCACTACATTAGAAGTATTGTTCAGTATAGTTAAAATTAGCTACTGTATTTGTTAAATTTAATTTTAAATTTAGAATTTACTAAAACATTTTTAAAATCAAAAGTTATTAACATTAGTTAATGCACTATGAACTAATATGAACTAATAAACAATTGTATTAACAAATATGAACAAAGACTAATAAATGCTGTCAAAAAAATATATTGCTTATAGTTAGTTCATGTTAGCTAATGCATCAACTAATGTTAACAATTGAGATTATACTGAAATGTGGTAAAGTGGTTTTACATATAAATAAATGGGTAACACTACAACAAGGTCAATGAACTAATAATGAACAATTCATTTGTTAGAGTATTTATTCATCTTTGTTAATGTTAGTTAATAAAAATATACAACTGTGTATTGTCACATGTATGGCCAGAGCTAGAAAAACTGGCCAAGAAAAGGACTGGGTGGCTTTTAGAGCCCTGAGAAATAGATGCACAGCACTGGTTCGCAGGGCAAAATCTGAGTTTTATCTTAATGAAACAACAAGAAATCTAAATAACCCAACTAAATTTTGGAAAACCATCAAGTTGTTGTCCTCTACTCAATCATCTAATGGTTTCCCAAACCAATTAATAATAAATGAAAGGCAAATAACCGATAGAACCAAGATGGTAAACTGCTTTAACAAGCATTTTGTATCAGCTGGAGCTATATTCAGTGGATTGTCTGATCAAAATAATCTGAACATATGTCACTCAAGGGAAGACTATAGTACTAGATTCAATTTTAAGTTTTAATGGCGTTGGAAAAACTGGATATTCGTAAATCTGCAGGGTCTGATGAGATTGCACCTATATTTTTAAAATTTGCAGCAGAAGTCATTGCTGAGCCATTGACTTATATCTTAAACTTATCACTAGAACAGAATATTGTTCCTGAAGATTGGAAATCTGCCCTGGTTCTACCAATGCTGAAAGGTGGTGACCCATCTAATTTGGACAATTATCATCCAATATCAGTGATAGCTAAGATTTTGGAATCTATCGTCAGTGAACAATTAAAAGAATTTCTGGTTAGTAATATTATTTTATCAGTTTTTCAGTCTGGCTTTAGAAAAAATCATAGTACTACCACTGCTACTATGAAAGTACTTAATGACATAATCAGTGCTTTAGATGATCATAAATCATGTGCTGCGTTATTTATTGATTTAACAAAAGCCTTTGATACAGTCGATCATGCTATCTTATTATCACGGTTGGCATGCATTGGCCTCTCTGATGCTGCTATAGGTTGGGTCAGTAGCTACTTAAATAACAGATGTCAACGTGTACTTTTAAATTACTGTATGTCTGAGAAACTTACTGTTAACTCTGGAGTACCGCAGGGCTCTATTTTGGGGCCCTTGCTGTTTAAAGTATATATTAATAACATTAGTGAAAATGTGATTAATGCAAAAATGCATTTGTATGCTGATGATACTATTATTTATTGTTCTGCAAAATCACCTGCTGAGACAATTTTAAGGCTACAAAAAGCATTTGAAAATATCCAGCTTACAGTGAGGAAAATAAGTATTTGAACACCCTGCTATTTTGCAAGTTCTCCCACTTGGAAATCATGGAGGGGTCTGAAATTGTCATCGTAGGTGCATGTCCACTGTGAGAGACATAATCTAAAAAAAAAAATCCAGAAATCACAATATATGATTTTTTAATTTATTTGTATGATACAGCTGCAAATAAGTATTTGAACACCTGTCTATCAGCTAGAACCCCATACAATCAGTAAGAATCCAACTACTAACATGGCCAAGACCAAAGAGCTGTCCAAAGACACTAGAGACAAAATTGTACACCTCCACAAGGCTGGAAAGGTCTACGGGGAAATTGCCAAGCAGCTTGGTGAAAAAAGGTCCACTGTTGGAGCAATCATTAGAAAATGGAAGAAGCTAAACATGACTGTCAATCTCCCTCGTAGAGCCCTGCATTTCAGCCCGAGCCCGACGGGCCCCGACTTTTTTACGCCCCTAGGGCCGGGCTTCGGGCCAATTTTCACGTCATAGTTCACATGCGGGCCGGGCCTCGGGCCTCTTTTGAGTTATCCTTCTTTTTATATTTTTAGACATTAATAAAAAAATATGAGAAGTTGACGTCGACGATAGAAAAACAAACATAGAAAGACATTTAATAACCTCATAACTTTCATAATCTTATAATTACACACACTGACATATGATTGACATGACAGTCGCACGCACGCACGCACACACACACACACACACACAGAAGGTTTCCCGTCAGCGGAACCAACGATTCACCTCATGTGCAAATAATGGAGAATATTAAGAGAAAAATCGCAAGTGATAGAAGAGAGGACTGGGTTAAACTCTTCCACTGTGGATGCTATTCTTTTTCTCCACGATGCTCTGTAAGAGACTGTTCTAACTTTTCGTTTGATTGGACTTTATTTTCGTTTAACTGTTGGAAACTACTGATGTTTTTCGTTCGATTGGACTTTATTTTCGTTTAACTGTTGGAAACTACTGGAAAAAAGAATGGCCATGTTCTGTGGTGCATTTTTGAGGTAAGATAACCTGCAAGTTTGTTTTTGATTTATTTAATTTAATTTGTTTAGATTGACTATTGCTCATTTCGTTTGCGAGCGCTGTTGCGAGCAGCCTGAGCCTGCCTCAGTAGGCTATTTCAAAAAAAATTACTCACTGTGGTTTAATAAATAAACATTAAACTAACTGTCTGTGTGATATGCTTGAAGTGTTTTATATCTATGGATTTTATTGTAGCTAAGTAAAGTATTAGCGTTGATTTGAGAGGCTAAATTGATCAAACATGTTTTACTCGCTGTTGGCTCGGCTTGCTTGGCCGTCATTTTTTTTTTTAAATGCTTCAAACATTTGTCTAAATTAGCTTAATAAAGAAATGAAATGAAAAGAAAAGAAACATAACTAACAAAACGGACATATTTGAATGGCAGTCTGCCGCTGTAAAAAAAAAAAAAAAAAAAACGGCCTCGGGTCGGACTCGGGCTGATAATTCTGATGAGCTGTCGGACACGGGTCGGGCTAGGGCCTGAGCGTCTCGGGCCAGGGCCGGGCTCGGGCCTAGATTTGAGGCCCGTGCAGGGCTCTACTCCCTCGGACTCGGGCTCCATGCAAGATCTCACCTCGTGGGGTCTCAATGATCCTAAGAAAGGTGAGAAATCAGCCCAGAACTACACGGGAGGAGCTGGTCAATGACCTGAAAAGAGCTGGGACCACCGTTTCCAAGGTTACTGTTGGTAATACACTAAGATGTCATGGTTTGAAATCATGCATGGCACGGAAGGTTCCCCTGCTTAAACCAGCACATGTCAAGGCCCGTCTTAAGTTTGCCAATGACCATTTGGATGATCCAGAGGAGTCATGGGAGAAAGTCATGTGGTCAGATGAGACCAAAATAGAACTTTTTGGTCATAATTCCACTAAACGTGTTTGGAGGAAGAAGAATGAAGAGTACCATCCCAAGAACACCATCCCTACTGTGAAGCATGGGGGTGGTAGCATCATGCTTTGGGGGTGTTTTTCTGCACATGGGACAGGGCGACTGCACTGTATTAAGGAGAGGTTGACCGGGGCCATGTATTGCGAGATTTTGGGGAACAACCTCCTTCCCTCAGTTAGAGCATTGAAGATGGGTCGAGGCTGGGTCTTCCAACATGACAATGACCCGAAGCACACAGCCAGGATAACCAAGGAGTGGCTCTGTAAGAAGCATATCAAGGTTCTGGCGTGGCCTAGCCAGTCTCCAGACCTAAACCCAATAGAGAATCTTTGGAGGGAGCTCAAACTCCGTGTTTCTCAGCGACAGCCCAGAAACCTGACTGATCTAGAGAAGATCTGTGTGGAGGAGTGGGCCAAAATCCCTCCTGCAGTGTGTGCAAACCTGGTGAAAAACTACAGGAAACGTTTGACCTCTGTAATTGCAAACAAAGGCTACTGTACCAAATATTAACATTGATTTTCTCAGGTGTTCAAATACTTATTTGCAGCTGTATCATACAAATAAATAGTTAAAAAATCATATATTGTGATTTCTGGATTTTTTTTTTTTAGATTATGTCTCTCACAGTGGACATGCACCTACGATGACAATTTCAGACCCCTCCATGATTTCTAAGTGGGAGAACTTGCAAAATAGCAGGGTGTTCAAATACTTATTTTCCTCACTGTAATCTACAGGCATTAAATTTAGTTTTAAATGATAAGAAAACTAAATATATGTTTTTTTAATAGAACCCGTAAGCCTGGACCTTCCTTGCCTCAACTCCGCACATTACAGGGCAGGCCAATAGAATTAGTTTGCTCATATAAATACCTGGGTTTTATATTAGAGGAAAACATGTCTTTTAATTTGCATATTAAACAGTTACTCACTAAATTGAAATTAAAGCTGTGTTTTTACTTCAGAAACAGTTCCTGCTTTACACAGAAAGCCAAGAAAAAGCTGGTTGAAGCTACCTTTTTGCCGGTTTTAGACTATGGAGATGTGTTTTATAGACACTCCACAAAGACCTTGTTGAAATCATTGGATTCTGTGTATCATTCAGCATTGAGATTTATAACGCATGCAAAGTACTCTGTTCATCACTTTGTATTATATGAAATGGTCGGTTGGTCCTCACTTAACACAAGAAGGTTCAAACATTGGATGATCTTTGTGTATAAATCAATAACTGGACATACTCCTTCATATTTAACTACACTCTTAACACCTAGTAGATCTGAATACAAGCTAAGATCAAGTAGATACATACTGTATGATGTTCCGCAAATTAAAACAGAGTTTGGCAAAACTGCTTTTAGTTACAGTGCTCCAACTTCATGGAATGAGTTGCAAAACCAGCTAAAACTGCAGGTTTTTATTTCACATATTGAATTCAAGTCTTATCTAAATCAAATTTATCATCATGTTTGTGATTGTTTTAAATAGTGATTTTCTGTATATTTTAATATTTCTGTGCATCCCTGTCTTTTGTTATTTGTTGTCTGTTAAAGTGTATCCTCTATGTGCTGCCTTCTTGGCCAGGGCTCACTTGTAAAAGAGATTGTAATCTCAATGTGATTTTCTTCCCTGGTAAAATAAAGGTAAAATAAAATAAAATAAAAATGTTCTGTTTTTATTCAGTTTTCAGTGTGTTGTGTTAGTTAGCTTCTCAGTTTGTTTAATTAGCTCAGTCATCCTCGTTCTCCACCTGTTTGTCTCTATAGCCACTGATTTGATTAGGTTCCTCAGTTCAGATGTGCCTTGTTAATTAGCTCCTTAGTTTTCTGTTTATATAAGCCTTCAGTTTGAGTTAGTTATTCGTCCTGTATTGTCTTAGGGGCTGTTTACACGATACCGTTTTCAACTAAAAACGAAAGACTTTTTATGCGTTTTGGACGTTCAGTTACACAACAATGGCGTTTTGAGTGCCTGAAAACGCAAACTTTTGAAAACGGGTTTCAAAGCGCAAGTTTTTGAAAACGCTCTCTGTGACGAAGACGTCATGCACGTCATACACGCCATGCAGTGTTTCATCGCCATCTAGTGGCCTGGCAGCAGAATACAGTGTTTTTAGTCGTTTTCACAGATCCGTGTGAATGGGGATCTTTTTGACAATGGTGTTATCTTTACGCGGAAAACTCAAAGGAAAAACTTCTGTTTCAAGCGTATCGTTGTCGTGTAAACGTACCCTTAGTTCTTTGTCCTGTATTGTCTTTTATGTAGAGGGTTAAAGCTAGTTTGATTCTCCTGTTATCTCCTGACTTTGTATCAGCTTATTTGTTGGGACTAGAACACACCAGAACCGTGACACATTGTTTGTTCATGTTAGCTCAGGTCCATTAAAAGCTGTTCAATGACACGCACACTCTTATCACATATATCCACAGAAAAAGAACTGAGAGTGTTGCCTTCATTTTAATATATTTATTACTTGTCATGCCGCTTTATATGATGATATTCACATTCAGACTCCAGCGCCTTTTGTCGTGCATACGACTCCATGGAGCATTTGCAGAGCTCGTGGATGGAAGCACAAAGACTTCATGTTCAAGTGGATTCAGCGCATTGTGACACTTAAATTAGTCCTCCATCCGCCCCTGCATTAAAAGTGCAATTGTGAGTGCCGTGGGTACAAGGCAAGTCATTAAAACTTCTTTAAAATGTGTAAGGTTTACTCAAGGCTGGTGATCAAGAGTCGTGGCCTTGACAGGTAGTCTGAAGTGCAATCAGCGCTTCTACGAACTAAAGCAGTAAGGAAAATTAAGTCTAATTGCAAAACAACCATCAGGCTCCATGCAGAGGAGCTAAAGTCCAGTGCCCTCGTGCCACGCTCTTCTTCCGAATGGATTAGAAGTTCAAACTTGGATCAGTCTCTGGTTTTTCACTTCTTGGCAGCATCAAATATCAACAGCCCTCGATTTGTTTACCTCCACTCTTTTATGTAGCTTTTAAAAGACCTCCACAGTGTATTTGAAGAAGTCACTGCATTCTCTACAGTGGATCTCTGCAAGCTCAATTCAGCTTTGATGTTCTAACGTCTATCTTTTCAAATCCACAGGAGGTCTGTCAGTGCTTGACAATGCAGACCAGGAGGGTAAAAATCCCCATTGTGCAGGTGAGATGCTATTCGGTAATGAAACAGACTGCCTCAGAGCATGCACATGAGCATCTATCATCACTCTGAACTCTCCAAAAACAATCTAACAGGCCCTCCGGGCTAAATGACACGTGGTACACTGTAATGTCATCATTAATAAAAAAACAAGTTGTCCTAATTAAACATTACTTGAAATGCCACATTTCCTTGAACCTCTCTGGCTAAAAAACAAATCACAAATTTAAGTTTAAGTTTCTAAGTGTTCAATTACAAAATACCACAACTTTTTCTTTGATCTAATTGGACTCCCTTCTTGAATCCATATGTTTTTACTGCAGCTAATTAGACAGAATGATAAATCCTTAATAAAGCTAAGGCTTAACGGTGAACTTCATACTGAGCGTTGTAGCTATAGGGAGAACCTCCCTAAGCCCTTGCATTTGAATTTATTTTAAAGCATGGGAAATTACAATGCAAGACATGACATATATTTGTAGGCCAACCCTTAAGTTGGCATCATCCTGGATCCCTCGACAAAAACACAATAGGATTTTTCCATTAGCTTTTGGGGTATTGCAGAAAAAAAGTTGCATGACTTCAACATCACCACCATTAAGCTTCCTTAATAGTCTTTTTTTCTTTTTCTTTTTTTTTCTGAAATTGAGTTTGAATAGTTTGCAAAAGAGCAATTATAAACATAATAAGACTGTAAAAGAGGACTAGTGAATAGATCATTTACCTGTTCGGCTGATGTCGTTTAACAGCCACTTTTTCAAGTAAAAGCTTTAAACAAAAATCACATAAGGGTTTTATTAATTTGTTTTATGCCATAGAACACAATGTGAAAATATCTTGAGCTTGGGTAGATGAGATCTTATTTAAAGCATTCAACAACAACAACAAAAACGTAAAAAAAAAAAAAAACTCATTGACTTCAGGATGATGGAACTGAAAGTGCTAAAATGGAACTCGTTCCCAAGTTTTGTCCTCCATGGAAGTCACTGGGGACCAGAAACTGTTTGATTACCAACATTCTTCAAAATATATTGTGTTTAGCAGAAGAAAGAAACTCATACAGGTTTAGAACAACATGTGTCACGGAAGGTCAAAAAGTGAAGCGAGGATCCAAGTGCAGGTAAGGAATTTATTAAGTAATAAACAAAATAAAACTACAAACAAAAACTCCCCGTGGGGGAAAACGAGGCAGGCATAAGTCAGGAACATAACACAAGGGAAACATAGACAACGAACCAGCACAGGACTGCAAACACAGGGAGCAAAAATAGGGAGCAAACAAAAGAGGGTAACGAACAAAGCAGGTGGGGAAGGTTAATTATCAGGTAACGAGATGGGAGGGGCTAGACAATTGACAGGAGAGCACAGGGCACAAAACAACAAAACACCCATGTGCAGCACAAAACTGGACAGGCATGTGACATTACCCCCTCCCTACGGAGCGGCTACCAGATGCTCCATAAGACCAGGGCAGGACGGGAGGGACAGACCAGGGCGGGACGGGAGGGACAGACCAGGGCGGGACGGGGGAAACAAAACATTTGGGACGCCAGAGCGGCCCACAGGGTTCGGGAGGCCAGGGCGGACCATAGAGTTCGGATGGCCAGGGTGGAGACTTTCCCTCGGGCGGCCAGGGCGGAGACTTTCCCTCGGGCAGGCAGGGAGGAGACTTTCCCTCAGGCGGCCAGGGAGGAGACGACCCTTCGGGCGGCCATGGCTCAGGAACAGGTACCGGCTCAGGAACAGACACCGGCTCAGGAACAGACACCGGCTCAGGAACAGACACCGGCTCGGCGGCGGCCATCTTGTCCAGAGACACTGGCTTATGAACAGGAACAGACACCAGCTCAGGAACAGACACAGGCTCGTCGGTGGCCATCTTGTCTGGAGACACAGGCTCGTCGGTGGCCATCTTGTCCGGAGACACAGGCTCGGCAGACGTGATGTGAGCAGTCTCTGGATCAGTAGACGTGACATGAACAGTCTCTGGATCGGCAGACGTGACATGAACAGTCTCTGGATCGGCAGACGTGACGTGAACAGTCTCTGGATCGGCAGACGTGCCAGGTCGCTGGGGTGGCGCTGGCAGGGCGAGCAGCTTGAACGGGGCAGGCAGGGCGAGCAGCTTGAGCGGGGCCGGCAGGGCGAGCAGCTCGGGTGGGGCCGGCAGAGCAGGGCGCCTGGGCGGCGCGGGCAGAGCAGGGTGCCTGGGCGGCACGTCAGGGATGGCAGTCACCTCTGGGATGGTCTCTGGGTTAGGAGCCACTGGTACTGGGACCACCGGACTCGGGTCCACCGGAACAAGGTCCACCGGAACATGGTCCACCGGAACATGGTCCACCGGAACAGTCACGGAGGGAGTCTTCCTTCTCCTCCTCCGTTTCGGGACCACCGGAACTGGGACCACTGGACTCGGGACCACCGGACTCGGGACCACCAGACTTGAGACCCCCGAAGTCGAGTCTTCCAGGACCACAGAACTTGGGACCACTGAAATCGGGTCCTCCCATACCACCAGGCTTGGGACCGCTGATGTCAGGTTCTCCCGGACCACTGGGCTTAGGACCGCCGAAGTCGAATCCTCCTGGACCACCCAATTAGGGGAAGCAACAGGAGCCTTCCTTCCTCCTCCTGTGCTTGCGAGGGTGAGGCGATGTAAGACTGACCATCTCTGGAGATGCAGCAACAACTGCCCCTTCCAGGGGAACTGCAGCCACTACGGGCACCTCCAGGGAGACTGGAACCTCCTTAGCAGGAGGATTACCGTGACGCTCCAAGGAATTCACAAATTCCTCAAACGTCAAATGATTCATCGCTCTCATTATCAGGAAGTTGATGGGTTCATCAAGGTCATAATTAAACAAGTCCTTAAGAGCCATAACACCAAGCCCCAGTCCTTCTGCAGCAGTGCTGAACTTCATGGCAAACTCTCTCACGTCAGTCCCCTTCTGACGAAGGGAACTCAAAGTGCTGAACTTTACAATGCGCTCGTATTGCGGGCAGGAAATAGGAGGCTGGTGTGAATCCTTCCGCTGAATCCTCATCTTGGCTGGTTCGTTCTGTCACGGAAGGTCAAAAAGTGAAGCGAGGATCCAAGTGCAGGTAAGGAATTTATTAAGTAATAAACAACAAAACACCCATGTGCAGCACAAGACAGGACAGGCATGTGACAACATGAGGGTACATAAATGATGACAGCATTTTCATTTCGGGGTGAACTATGCCTTTAATGCACACATAAATATCAGGGAGCTCTTGTTTAGATCATGTCCGACTCAAATGATGATGGTATAATTAATACAATGATTATAATTTAAATAATAAGAGCCAATCAAATGAGATTACTACTGAGTAGAAACTATTTGCAATTAGTGAGCAAGTTATTTTAAAACATGTTTTACAATACACAAATGCAATGTAAAAAAAAAAAAAAAAAAGATTAGTCAACTTGAAATGATTTTTAATTTTAATTTGTATAATTAAGTTTATATAAAAATGTATTGAATTTTAAAATGTCAATGTAATTTACTCAAGACATGTTCCTGAATCAACATCCTTGCTGGTCGAGTCAACATTCAAGCTATAAATGTAAATTCTGACAGTATAATTTAGCTTTTTTCACATTTTGTGTACTGTTACTGACCACTCATTTAACTGCTTTATGAAGTGATAGGTTTGTGCTACACTAAACTACACTATACATCATTCTCTGCAGCAGCTAATTCAAAAATGAAGCATCAAATACACTTACTGTGCATCCTTTGCTCTTTATTTTGTTGCACTACTGTTGAAATTGCTATTGTTGCTGCTTACAATTTCCAAACTCAACCTGAAAGCATCATTAGAGCTTGAGCAATGTTCTTATCAACCCATAATTTCCCTCAGATTTAAGGGTTTAAGGTTAGAGTTAGGATCTGGCCTGTGATTGGTTTATAAAAAATGCTGTTGCAGAATCAATAAAGGCCGTTAATGCAGGAACATATCCTATTTGGCTAAATCACATTGTGTGCAAACTGCATCATTGCACAGTGGACAGAAAGAAACATGGTTTTCAGAGGAAGACGTGCGGCAATCCATGAAATGGACTGTGCTAGAGATGAATCAAATAAGGAAACAAATGAACTGACGCGGTATCTGGAGTTTATGAGTAAATTTATGAGCCGTGCAGTTCCACCGTTTGAATTTTTTATTAGTTTTGCCCAGGCATTTATTTTTATTAGTTTTGCTCGGGCTTTAGCTCTCACGTCATTTTGAATATAATACAATGCATACATAAAATCTCAAAAGACCGCCAAAACTAGCCCCAGCAAAAACACATTCCTCTTCCTCATGCACATATTGCTTCTTATTTTTTACAATAAAATAATTGGTAATGAATCATGCTCACATTTTTTGCCCATGCCTTGGGCATAAATACAGCTATGTTTTAGCAAAAGTGTTATTCAAAGCAGAATGTGTTTCTTTCAGCGTACAAAAGCCGCACAATTCACAAATGACTGATCTGATCACTGACATTTGTTTAGATCCCAGATACATCAGAATGCTTCAAAGACAAGCTCACTCAATAAAACATTTATGAATCGCACAATTTGTTAATTGCGGAAAGGCTGGTTAAGTATGGGTTTGTATTTTACGTGTGGATTACCCACAAGGGACTTCCAACTCCTCTGCCTTCTTCCTGATGCTTAAAAGATATTGATTGTTCCTCTGAGCACAATCTGTCTAACCTGCAAACAATCTCGCTGCACTACAGAGAATTTCCCTGTCACTGCAGACACAGAGATGCATTAACGTTGCAAAGTTTTAGAGCAAAATGGAGGGTTAGGGTGAGTTTTAAAGACTTCATCATCATCTAAAAAGCTAAATACAGACCTAAGAGTCTGATTTTGCATTCATTCATCTATCAGGCTGAAAATGTACAGCATATGTCTGCATAAACAGTCCATTAGATGCCAAAAAAGTAAAATCTGCAGCTTTTGAAGTGTCATCAGTCACAATCAGGCAGATGAGATAATTCATAGCAGTGTCCTGCAGTGTGACATGATATACTTCATCAAAAAAGCTAAATTTCAAACAACATTCTTGAATTTTGTTTTAAATATTAGGAATTCACATACATTACTTCATATTAGTGGTCATATCCTATATTTGTTTCCCCTTTTCATGAAATTTTTCTTGCCAAAACAGTGAGGATGCACCGATATTTAAATTCTGAACAATAACGATAAGCCGATAATCATTATAAAATTCAATGCTAATTTATTTACTATATCTACTTTGTCTAAATACATGAATAAAACACACACACACACACACACAAACACTTAATAATTATATCAAATTACTTAAAGGGATAGTTCACCCAAAAATGAAAATTCTGTCATCATTTACTCACCCTCAAGTTGTTTCAAACCTGTATGAGTTTCTTTGTTCTGCTGAACACAAAGGAAGATATTTGGAAGAATGTTTGTAATCAACAGATCTCGGTCCCCATTGACTTCCATAGTAGGAAAAAAATATACTATGGTAGTCAATGGGAACCGAGATCTGTTTGGTTACAAACATTCTTCCAAATATCTAACTTTAAAGGTGATTTTCTCAATGTTTCCATTTTTTTGCACCATCAGGTTCCAGATTTTCAAATAGTTGTCCTATTCTAACAAACCATACATCAAGGGAAAGCTTATTTACATTTTTACTATAATTTAGTTCTTATGAGAACAGCACACGATTTGACACAATTTGACTTATATTGTGTTTAGAAAAGTTACATAATTGTTCAGAGCTCAATAAACTCAAGACTACGTGGAATATTTACTTCAGAAAATGTCACACTGCAGGACCATTTAAATAAACTGCAAAAAGGTCAATGCATCTAAAATATACTTTCCCTCATTAATTCTACAAAATTGAACCTTAAATGTTGAAAAAAGTTCACTGTACTGTATGTGGAACTATCCAACTGTTAAAGTGGAATATTCTATTAATGAATGAATCTCTTTCTCTGTCTCTTTCTCTGTCTCTTTCTCGTCCTCGGTTAGTGGCAGCGCTTGTTATAGGAGTAGAGTGACTGCCAGATTGTGTCGCGCCAACTTTCCAGCTCATGGGATCCGGTGAACGAGTTTTTATCTCCCCCAAACAGACACATCCGACTGCCTCCTGAGGGCTTTTATGAAGAGGTATGTGGGTGTGTGTCGACAGAGGAGATTTTAGTTTGAGGTTTTATTTGCAAATTACCCAAATGCTTTCTTTCACAACGTCAAGGTCCTGTTACCGAACTGACTTTTTTAAATTGATCACTCACTCACAATATATTACATTCATTCAGATGCTTCAATTCAACTAGTCCACTTGTTCCCCCACCCGCCCCCCTCAGTGAATATTGATTCTGCACATTGTCCTTTTGCATCATCTTTACTACATGAAATCTAACCTCAAGCATAATGACATCCATTCATTTCAGTACTTAAAAAAAACAGCTGTTATCTGCAACAAAATGTCCAATTGTCTGATCAATAGATAACTAAATATAAGACCGTTTACATGCAGAAAGTATCGACAGAGCTAAAGGTTAAGCTCAATCTATCAAGACACCTAATTATATCAAACATTTCAGGGGTATATCAAATCAACATCAGTCAACATCTGGATCGAACTTGACACTTTATACAGAAAAGTAATTCTTAACCTTTTACCACTGCTTAGTGATTCAAAACACATCCAGACTGATCAATTCGATGGGTCATCAAGGTCAAGAAACTTTGAAATGCAATCCACAGCTGCTTAAAGTGACTTCTTTATCTGGTAATGCTATTTTCTTCCTTTGCTTGTATTTAAAGGTCATCTACAGTCAACATGAATACCTGTTCCTGGTCTTTACACACATGATTTATTAATGCATTTACAAAAAAGTCTTTGTATTCATTCATAATATCATCAAGGCTGCACAAGCTATATGTTAATGTTAACCGCTAACATCTTCAAAAGTAGGTGCTTTTCAGAGGAATAAAATGCCAATAAATATGCCAATAAACTTCTGCAAAACTGAAATCTGCTCATTTTTGCTCACTGTCGCTAAGCTCTGCTGCTAGGTTATTATGAACCAATCAGTTGAGCCTTAATGTCATGTGACTCATGAGCCGCAGGACGTAATAGCAACAATGGCTGCATCCGAAATCACATACTTCCCTACTATATAGTAGGCGAAAAACAGTATGTGACAAAAGAAGTCTGAATTCACAGTATACTCAGAAAAGAGTAGGCAAAAAGTACCTGGATGACCCACTTCTTCCAGCGAGATTCTGAAGTGTGCATACGATGGACAGCTGTGGCTATTGACGACGACATGGCGAATGTAGTACGTCCAGATTACATTCATTCTACACACATTCATACTATATAGAACATACTTTTTTAGTGGTCTTGAAGTAATTACTTATTCAAAATAAGTACCTACTCTAGAGAGTATGCGATTTCGGACACAGCCAGTGACTGGTAGATGGCACTATAAATACCTCAGTTTTAGGGTGCTTTCACACTGGCAGTTTAGTTTGAAAAATTGGTAATGTAAAAGTAGAACTGCAGTAATAGAGGAACATGTTTTTGCTGCCAGATGGTGTAGTTACTGTACATGTTCCAGCACAGGCTAACAGGGCCATGCGAACCACTAAAAAACTTGCTGGCGGTGTTTCAGGACTGCAAACTCCCATCCAGGTCTTGTATAGAATGCTCACTTTTACAATCCAATCCTTTTTGGATAAAAATCAATCCCATCCCAGACTATCATTAAAAAAATGGGTTGCGAATATCATGTCTTGTTGACTGTAAATGGATGGGATGTTTTCTGTGTGTCAAAACCCATGCTGAGAAAACAGTGCATATGTTCCTGCATATCCTACCATATCTCACGCACAGTTTAATTGAGATTATTTCTACATATCAAGCCAATACCGGCTGATTACAGTGAGTGTTTTAACTTTGAGATGTCCTCGCTGACAAATAGATTATTTCAATCCCACTGATCATTATTAAAGCATAATAAAGAGCATAAGGATAAAAACACAGAGGTTTAGAAGTATTCACAAAACATTTCCTTTGAAAGACCCATCACGCTGCACTTACCTTCTGTTGCTTACATGTTCATCAAAAAAACAACAACAACAAAAAACATCACCAATTACAAGCATGAAAGGAAATCAAATGGAGGATCAAATTGAAAATCCAAGTCATCGAAGTTCGGTGTGAATAAACAGCTTTTGATTTGTTTGTTTTCTGACCCATATAATAACTTTAAGCTTCATGTGATATACACTGACCATGTCGTTTTTTGTATAATTTAGTATTAAGTAGAACTAAAGACTCATCCTCTATAGCATTCTACCATATTTATCCATTCAGAGAAATATGTGTGTTTTTTGTTTTTAAATAATCTTTTACCTGTTACCCAGTGGTACTAAAGTAACAGGAACATGGAAAATATTGTGCAGTTTATCATTATAAAAGCATTGTTTGTCTGCCAGTAAAACAGCTCATGTTGATCAAACCTGATTATATCTTAGCATGACTGGAAAGCTAATACAAATGTTTAATGTTATTATCATAAATTGCTGCATTGCCATTTTAAAACAAATTATGTTTTATTAACAAAGTTCGGGAGGAGAACGTTCAGATAATTAACACGAGTGGAGAGCACTCAGCAATCAATGATAAGAGGTGTATATATATATATCTATATATTCAGCAGTTTTGCAGCATCCCTCCACCACCCCTTCTCCACACTTCTAGTCCTAACCACTTACATACGGGGGGAGTACTCTGGGTTCGGGCCGAACTCCGAGCTCGGAGCCCTCCCCCCGGACAGCACGCCAAATACGCATTAAACTTTACTCCCTCTAATTGTATGTTAGTGTGAACTCGTGAACTAACCGTTGTTTAGCATGTTTGACTGATTGACTTTGACCTTTTGTACCTGACATACTGTCATTTTGTAAAGTTTATTTTTTATTTAGATCCATAGCAAGACCATGAACAAATCTGCAGGCTTTTTAAAAATAAATTAAGCATTTTCTACTCTGATTTTGATGGGGGGAAACAATCTGCAGAATGGATTTAAACATGGTCAAATGTGTTAAATGTGGCTGAGAGTACTAATCATTCAACCTTGGAAAAATGTGCCTTTACCTACATTTTTGCAGAACTCCAAAACCATACATACAATTCACTGCAGTTTCCAGCTGAGATAAATACTTATACCTGTAAAACACAAACAAACTGTATTCCTTTTCACACAAATTATGATACAGGGGCAGATCATTGATCAATAAAGACTTCTTTTTGTGCAGTTCCTTGCTCAATACTTTATGACCTCAAGACACTTTTACCAAAGTGCATGATTTATAAACCAATATATTTTTTAACCAGCTCTATTTGTATTTTCTGATAGTATAAGCTTGCTAAATAGCTCACCCTGTACAGTCAAGTCAGGTCAAGTCACCTTCATTTATATAGCGCTTTTAACAACATTGATTGTTTCAAAGCAGCTTTACAGTGATAACAGGAAATTAAAGTAACAGAGATTGTTTTGGCTTTACAACAGCGCTAGAATAAAGTTATTGTCCAGATAAAGTTAGTTTTGATTGATTCACTTCCGTCGCAACAATCATTAGTTATTAACTTTGGGGCCGCTAACACGACACCGTTCTAACAGAAAACCCTTAAGTTCTCTCTGCGCAAACTTTAAAAACGTGAACCTGTGAGAACGCTGATGGCGTGCACATGCGTATTATGTGTTTAGTCTATAGGTATGCACGTTTGAATATATGTGCGCAGGCGTGTAGTCCTTCTTTACAAACCAACCCTCAACAAACTACTTGTCTGGCCTTAAAATTGGCTGAAGTATTTATTTTGCACACAGTGCCACGACCAATCAATCACTCCTTTACGACTGGCTGCCTGCACATTCACTGTCCTCGCGGCTGCTGCAACTTGCGCTCGCTTATCAATGCATATCTAAATTCGCGCCTACGGTATCTTTGTAGAACTTCAAAAAAAGAAACATAAAAGATGCTGCAGCCAATGTGCAGCCGGCGGGAGGCTGGCTGCAGGACGACTCAACCTCCACGGACAGTTTTTAATGTTTTATCAGACAATAACTACTCAAGATTTTGGTTTAGAATAATTTTCGGGACAATTAGGGCCGGATTCGGGATTCGGGACAACAGTTTAGATTTCAGGACTGTCCCGAATTTTTCGGGACGTCTTGTCACCCTACGGCGGACTGCGGTAAACCTTGCGATAAACAGAGAGACTTATATTAGCGTAGATGCCATTCTTCTTATGATGTAACAAGTGCATCAGGATTTATGGGAAGTGTTCCCAGTTCCGTCTGACCTAATCTATGCAGCCTAACATTGAATTATAGAAGTCTATAATGTGTTATGTGTGTGCTAGGTCAAAGAGATGTGTTTTTAGTCTAGATTTGAACTGACAGAGTGTGTCTGCTTCCCGGACAATGTTAGGAAGACTGTTCCAAAGTGTTGGTGCTAAATAGGAAAAGGATCTACCGCCAGCAGTCGATTTTGATATTCTAGGTATTATCAACTGGCCGGAATTTTGGGATCGCAATAGACGTGAAGGACTATAATGCGTCATACTTCCTGGTTCTGGTAAGAACTCTAGCTGCTGCATTTTGGACCAACTGTAGTTTGTTTATTAAGCGTGCAGTGCAACCAGCCATAATAGCATTACAATAATCTAGCCTTGATGTCATGAACGCATAAACTAATTGTTCCGCATTTGTCAATGAGAGCATATGACGTAATTTAGATATATTTTTAAGATGGAAAAATGCGGTTTTACAGATACTAGACACGTGACTTTCGAATGAAAGATTGGTAACAAAGAGCACACCCAGGTTCCTAACCGACGACGAAGACTTAACAGAGCAGCCATCAAGTGTTTGACAGTATTCTAGATTATTACGTGAGGAATTTTTTTTTGTCCAATAATTAGAATCTCTGTTTTTTTTTAGAATTAATAGTAGGAAATTACTAGTGATCCAATTTTTTATATCAGCTATGCATTCCGATAATTTTGTGAATTGGTAAGTTTCGTCAGGGCGTGAAGAAATATAGACCTGAGTATCATCAGCATAACAATGAAGACTAATGCCATGCTTCCTAATGATATCTCCTAAGGGCAGCATGTACAGAGTGAACAGCAACGGTCCTAGTACTGAGCCTTGTGGTACTCCATACTGAACTTTTGATCGATATGACATCTCTTCATTTACTGCTACAGCACTGCACTTATGATGTGGAATGCTGGTACAAGACCTGTGAAACACAAGTCACAATAAAATAGCTCAAAGACTTTTAGCAAATGTGTTTAGGGTATGTGGTATGATATTTTGCAATAGAGTGGTGCAGGGATGATGTATTTTTGTAGGCCAAAACCCGGACACGAATTAGCATTTTAGCACTTCCCGTTCCCCCTTCCCGTGGGTTTTTTGAATGGGTTTTTGGTTAAATGCTTGAAATAAAGTCTGTGGTGAACACAAGCTCAAGATATATTTGTGTTTTATTCTAAAAAAACATCAGTAAAACGCCCTTGTGACAACTAAATGCCAGGCCACAAGTTGGCAGTGTCACTTTGTAAAGAAACACTACGCACCTATAGACTGAGCATGTAATATGCATGTGCATGACATCACCGTTTTCACAAATTCGCTTCCAAAAACTTGCACTTTGAAACCCGTTTTCAAAAGTTTGCATTTTCAGGCCCTCAAAAAGCCATTGTTGTGTAAATGAACGGTCAGAAAGCATCAAATGTTTTACATTTTTAGATGAATAGGTGTCGTGTAAACAGCCCCTTAGTGATGGTGACGATTTTAGCCATGGTTGAAGTCATGCATGGTTGGCGTTTAGCTTTTGACTTATCCTTCAAAAATTATGAAAGTTGTGTTCAGTTGTGAAGATTGAACAAAACATGTAAGAATCAAAAGATTTGTTTTGTCACAGACCTTATTTTCTGCAATAATCCAAAAGCCAATGGAAAAATCCTATTGGGTGATGCCAACCCGGGTTGGCCTACAAAACTACGTCATCACTGCACCACTCTATAGAGCGTTTAACCTTTTAGTGCCTCTCACTGGTCATTTTCTGTCTGCATCTATTCCTCAACATCATAAAACTTCGGCAGATTCATGTTCATCTGTTTTTGTTCAAACTGAACACACTTTTAACACCACTCACTGGACATTTCACTTTGAAAGTGCCGCAAAATGTGCAAGAAGCAACGCAATATAGATTGCAGAAATTTTGCCATCCACCATTTTCTCGAAAAAAAGCTTTTGCTCTTTTCTAATGTAAGAGCTTGGAAGTCGTGTTTTTACGGACATTTGTCAAGAAATGATGCAAAAATACAGTGAAACACTTTTGTTAAGTCACTGACACAAGGTACCCAGATAAATCAATAAAAAAAAAAAAAAAAGAAAGGGATTGTGAAAAACCATTTTGAAAGTTTGGGGGGGAAAACACCAGACAGACAGATACTGTGTGGTTTTACCAGCAACTCTATCTGACCGACATGAACATCTCCATTGCTAGGTTTAGTGGTTCTCTGTTCCAGCAGCCAAGTGATGATCAACATACCCACATCGTACAGCAACAAATCGTTAATCACTGTATTTTACCCTCCTACCTCTTTGAGCATGAGTGTGAATTATTCGGCACAGTCTTAAGCCTCTCCTGCTTCTTTACGGCTCACTGGCTTCCTATACATTTAACTGAATGTTGTATTAGTCATAGTCATAGTCAAAGTGCGGAATCCATTTCCCCCTCTTTCTAAATAACTAGCCGATGAATGAGCTCCACCATCCGTAACAGTTTCGGATCTGCTCCACGGAGAAACCCGTCCAGAAGTAGAAGTGTTTAATCTCTTTATTATCTTTACTGAAGATTATTTGATGGAAGGAAAGCCAAGTCATCTGATAAATTTAAGTGTGTGTGGGTTTACTCACAGCTCTGTGTGATGTCTTCCTCTATAGATAGAGTCACCACACCGACGAGGGCTGACGGATGAAGACATTGTGACTCTGGCATGCTAGAATTCTATTACAGTGCCATTATTGCAATGTCATACGTGTCTGATCTCAAGTTTTCGAACACATGATTGGCATAACCAAAGAAAACAACATCTTAACCAGATATCAAAATGACAGGCGCTCTTCTAAGAGGCTTAGACCAGCTCTCCAGCCCCAAATCTTTACCATTTTGATTGGTGTTGAGATTAATTCTCAGATAGCTTGATGCTGCTATTGCTCTTCTTTGACAGCTTGACAAGCTTCACTGACATGACTGTTCATCTCTCTGGACAGCTGAACTGTTCCTGCCTGCTAAATCATCTCTCCTCTCTCAGCTTGAAAACAACTATGTGAAATGTCTCAATAATATACAAGCTCTGTTCCAAAACCTAAACTTCCTTTACCTAGACACCATTTTAAGACATTATAGGCGTGCAACATACTTTATTCTGAACAAATTTTAAGGGAGCATTGCATGTATTCTCCAAAAAGAAAAAACTACCAAACAAAAGACATTTAAGATTGTGGAAAAAGTGAAAAGAAATGTTGCCTTCAAATATATTTCATTCAATAACAAAAAATATCAGTAAAATTGTTCAGTTTAATTTCTAATTCACTATAGAGTATTGCGCTGTTAGCTTAGCAACAAGCTAATATTAGCAGAGGAAAATATATCCAGCTCAAATGTAGTGATTCCTCAGTGGTGCTTTGGATAAATTTAAATAATCATTTTGATCCAATTAAGCTATTTATATTGTAGTCATAAAAACATGGCAAATGGGCTTTTACAATAGAATTGCTCAATTTATTAGTAAAATAAGATCTGTGGTTAACATAACTTGTCTCTCAAACATATTACACATGTAAAAATGTATACATGTATACAGGTGCTGGTCATAAAATTAGATCATCAAAAAGTTGATTTATTTCAAGAATTCAACTTAACAGGTGAAACTAATATATGATATAGACTCATTACATGCAAAGTGAGATATTTCAAGTCTTTATTTGTTATAATTTTGATGATTATGGCTTACAGCTTATGAAACCCACGAAATCAAAATCCCAGAAAATTAGAATATTACATTAAATCACACAGTAATTACACAGTGATACCATGGTCATTGAACCAGGTTTTGGTTCTTTTGGCAGTGTGGGCAGGTGCAAATCCTGCTGGAAAATGAAGGAAGCATGAAGTGCTCTGGAAATGTCCTGGTAGACGGCTGCGTTGACTCTGGATTTAATAAAGCACAGTGGACCAAAGTCCTCTTTTCTGATGAGAGCAAATTTTGCATCTCATTTGGAAACCAAGGTCCCAGAGTCTGGAGGAAGAATGGAGAGGCACACAATCCAAGATGCTTGAAGTCCAGTGTGAAGTTTCCACAGTCTGTGTTGGTTTGGGGAGCCATGTCATCGGCTGGTGTTAGTCCACTGTGCTGTCCACTCAACGCAGCCGTCTACCAGGACATTTCCAGAGCACTTCATGCTTCCTTCATTTTCCAGCAGGATTTGCACCTGCCCACACTGCCAAAAGAACCAAAACCTGGTTCAATGACCATGGTATCACTGTGTAATTACTGTGTGATTTAATGTAATATTCTAATTTTCTGGGATTTTGATTTCGTGGGTTTCATAAGCTGTAAACCATAATCATCAAAATTATAACAAATAAAGGCTTGAAATATCTCACTTTGCATGTAATGAGTCTATATAATATATTAGTTTCACCTGTTAAGTTGAATTCTTGAAATAAATCAACTTTTTGATGATATTCTAATTTTATGACCAGCACCTGTATAATACATATAAAACAACCCATCTGCATTAAGCATGAAAATGACACAAGATATCAATGACACTAAACTGTGATGAAATATTTAACAGTTTTTAGTGCACTGTAGCAACCCTAAAATACTACATTTTATATATATATACATATATATATATATATATAAAACTAAAACTAGAAAACTCTGGGGAAAAAACTAAACTAACAATGATGAAAACTTAATGTGAAGAGACAAACAGCAAATTAAACAGAGAAATTCATAATAAGTCTAATGTAGGCTACTAATACGAATTAACCTTTTTGGGGTAAATAAAGAACAAAGTTGTATAAGTGCACTGCCCCAGTTAAAAGCAAAAGAACATTTGTTTCTGAGAGTAAAGTTGATTTTTTTTTCTATGTAGCAAAGTTGCATACTGAATGTGCACTTCCCTTAAAAGACAGAAATACTTTAGGACATGTCTATGAAAGACAATACAACAGGTAAATGAATTCATCTTTGCAACTTTTCCCCAGGGGTTGCAGGTGGCGGAGGGAAAGATATTCTTGCCTTACCTTGTGTTTCTGATTTGTCGTGTGATTAAATTCATATGTCATCAGGACACTGCAGCAGTGTTGGGTTGGCAGATCTGGCTTTGAAATTCCAGGCTGAAGGGTTTTAAATGAGATTTCTCACCACATTTGGGTTGCTTTGAGTGATTTGTCTATTATGAACAGAGAAGAAATGTAGTGTCCACTGGGCTGGAAAACTAGAGATTGCAGATGTCTCAATCTAGAAGTGATTACATGTCTTTTAAAAAATGAATGCTTGCATCCTCCATGTTTTTATCTGCTCTTCATTGCACCAGCATATGCGGCATTCATTATTTAAGATTAATGTCCTTGTATGTAAAAAATAATGTATATATATGGGTTTGACAATGAAACTGAAACCCCTGGGGCCAGTTCCATAACTGCTTAGACTAGCCTTAACAGTTATTTATCTAACTTTTTTAATTCAGTTACATAAAAAGATAGATCAGTATCATTTGTATCAGAAAAGTTTGCTGAAACTGCAACTGGCCACTGGTTTTAGCCCACAATAATTTATTAGTATGGTGTAGGGCCTCCTTTTGCGACCAACACAGCATCAATTTGTCTTGGGAATGACAGATACAAGTCCTTTTACAGTGGCCAGAGGGATTTTGAGTCATTCCTCTTCAGAACAGCGGCCAGGTCACTATGTGATGCTGGTGGAGAAAAATGTTTTCTGTCTTACTTCTCCAAAATACCCCAAAGTGGCTGAAAATATTTAGATCTGGTGACTGTCCAGCCCATGAGAGATGTTCAACTTCACTTTCATGTTCATCAAACCATTCTGTCACAAGTCTTGCTGTGTATATTGGTGCATTATCATGCTGATACACTGCACCCCCTTCAGAGTACAATGTTTGAACCATTAGGTGCACATGGTCTCCAGATTGGTTCGGTAGTCTTTGGCAGTGATGTGGAATGCCAAGATATTGCAGCCCAAACCATCACTGATCCACCCGTGTTTCACTCTGGGCAACAGTCCGGGTGTTAAGCATCTTCTCCACACAGTAACTCCCACGGTTGTGGGAAAGACAGTGAAGGTGAACTCTTCAGAGAACAATACATGTTTCACATTATCCACCGCCCAAGATTTGCACTGTTGGCACCAATTAAACATTTGGCTTTGGCATGAGTGACCAAAATGCTGGCTATAGCAGCCCGACTGTGAATATTGACTCCAGGCGAACAGTTTTGGTGGAAACAGGAGCACATTTAATTCTGCAGTGAGTTGGGCAGCTGTGGTTTTATGTTTTTTTGGATACAATCCAGGTTACTACCTGGACATCCCTTTCAGACAGCTTCCTTTTGTGTCGACAGTTACTCCTGTTGGATGTGATTCGTCCTACATGGTGGTATGCCGATATTACCCTGGATAACTCCAACAATTTATCCTCTTTTGAACTCTGATATGTCTCCCATTATGTTGTGTGGATTGCAATATTTTTTGTACAGCTGTGCTATTGCTCTGCAAATGCAACCGTCACATTCTGCTTATACTGAATGTGAAATCAGTGAAGATTGGCCATCAGGGTGCACATATATAGACTTGAAACCTCCAACACTATATTGGCCATTGTTTACTAAGAGAGATATATATATATATATATATATATATATATATATATATACACATATACATATACACATATATCACAGGTTCACTGACATTAACAGTAATCGGCAATGTTTTATATAAGATCAATTCTGTATGATCACGGTAATTTCATGAGATGCCAGCCCTTCTCTAGTAGATTTAAGTGCTCACCCAAGACTTCCTCTGTCTTTGAAGACGATGTACACTTAAAATAAACCTTAAGGCTCCAGTTAGAACCAAAAAGGGTTTTACAGTTTGATGCAACACTGACGAACATTTTAAGATCTACACTTTTTACATCTACTATGGTTTTAAAGAACACAAAAACTAATATTTAAACTGTTTTTAGTCTAAAAACCAAGAAAAGAACTACCATTTGAGCCATGGGTTCCCTTGGAATTTTCAAATGAGTTCAAAATTAGTAAAATTGCATTTGTGGTTAGAATTACTTGACTTTACTGCTTTTTTCTTCAACATAAATGGCACATCATATTTCAAACATGGATTTGACAAACATGGATTGCTTTAAGTCACTAACAAGTTCACAAATAGCCTACAAACTGGCACCAAGGACATTAACCACCAGAAAAAGCGAAAAGTGTTTTTAAGCCACAAAGAACAAATCGAAGAACCTTTATTTTTAAGAATGTTGCATTTGCCTATTTAAAACATTTCCTGTAGCTCAAACATGATGCTATCAATGCCAGGGTCATGGTTTCAATAACAATGGAAAGCAATAACTGAAAAAATGTATAATTTGAATGAAATTTAAGTCTTCCAAATGCATAAATGTAAAATGTAAATGTAAAACCACTTCAAATCAGGCATATTTACTAGGCCACCGAAAGATGCTGGTCTAACAAGTGAATTGTGAATTTAGATTTTCACATTTTTTGTTGTTGCGAGGATGATTCGGGAAGGTTTGAATAATTCAGAAGGCGTTATGTCCATTGCTTACGGGTTGCAAATCTGCTGACCTCTTGTACTTAAGCTAGAATTATGGCCTTAAACCTCTCGCTGGAGCAGCAAAGAGACTTTTCCACCAATCCATATAAAACCCTCTGAACCTACAAGCACACATCTTTCTCTCTCGAGTTCCAGTGCCTTGCACATGAGTGAAAATGATTGCTGAAAAGTCCCATGCAAGAGGTGCAAACAGGGGATGTTAATAACCCCATTCAGATATCGAGTACGGATGCACTCGCCTTCGGCAATAAACGGCTCTGTCTGCTCCAACCCCATTCGCTTCCAGTGCAACATAAACATCAAGGAGAGCCCAAGGCGATTTCGTCGGAGTACGTGCCGTCGCCTTTTGAAAAGGAGGAATAAAACAAAGGCAAACAAACAAGCCATTAAAAGGCATCGGGCGGCAGGGAGCAACAGTGTCTGTGAGGTGTGAGGCCTCTCAAGCTTCATTATGACACCGCGGGACAGAGGCGGAGAGTCAGCCGATGATGCATTCAGGGTCTCGTTAGTGGGCAGACGGGGCACGGAACAGGCAGGCATCAGAGACTCGCAGGCTCATTACCACGTGCCACAGAGTCTCGGCGTTAGCAGCCGTCTCCTCGCATCAGTGCTGGCCATCTGATCATCTGAAAATGATTCAATCTGTATGTGCTACTACCTGCAGGCCAAATTCAGCCCAGGCATATTGATTGATTCAAAGCAGAGCAACAGCACGCTGACCGGACGCTTGCGGTTAGTGCTTTCCTGTCAGAGACGTGCGTCAGGAACCTAGAAAAATAAATAAATGATTAAACGCCTCTCTATTTCATAATGAGAAACTGACTAGAGGAATCAGGTTCTGTCGGCCGAGTCGGGAGACGGGTGCGTAAAGCTGGAGGTCACCGATGATGTTTTGAACGATTTGCATAGAGGTGCGCTGGGTATTTTTGTCCACTTTTAAAAAAGTTTTACACCTTAAAATGAATAGCATTGTCAACAAACACAATATGTTTGAGACTCACATCAGTGGCCAAGACAAAGCTGTTTAATTCCACTTAAAGATGGTCCATATTCAGATCACATGACCAGCCAAATACTACACACTTTTATCAAGGTATTCTAGGTATCTGGATGACAATGTCAATCATGAGAGACAAGTACACGTTAATTGGCAATTTGTACTGGCAAGTTCTTAAACGGTAAAAGTACTTGCACTACCAGTGTGTTCATGTTTATGATAATAAATTAAAATAAGTTATACTACGGGGCTGTTGAATGCTTGATTCTGATTGGTTAACGAACGTTCTAAAGTGTGCAATTATAATCCAGTAAACGCAAAAATAGATGTTCCAGGCATGTCTTGACCGATTACAGTTCTATATCACTTCGCCAAATTATTTCAGTTATTTCAACGGTCCTTACAGCCTACAACAGCAAAAGAACCCAAATCCACAAAAACACTGACCAAACAAATAAATATAACAAATAATAGGATAAAAATGTCATGTTTTTTCCTATAAAAAGAACGCTCTGTCTCTCCCTTTGGATATAAAAAGATTGGATAGCAAAACAAGAGAAATTTTTTCAACATGCAATCAAAACTGGATCCTATTTACAGTACTTTCTCACACATTCCTGGTTTTAATGATTAATAATTATTTAATGACTGATTTACTTGATTCATCAGTGCACACTATGCCAACCAAAAAAAAAAAAAAAAACCTTTTCAACAAAGCGCTCTTATTTTCCTATCATCCCCTTCTGCGCCCCACTTTTGATGATCCAATGAATATCCTGTTTCAACATATTATATATATGTCCATTATGGAAGCTAAATGAGTTTTGTTTGACATATCATATTGTTTTTAATCTAATTTATAAATTCTAAAAATACATTTAATCTGTTCTGTTAATGAGGTGTAGCCTTAGTGGATGCAAGACCCTAATGACTGTTTTTATTCACTTGCACTGTCACATATAACATACCCTATTTGAAATCCACTGTTCTAACAGCATGAGAGTGGCAACACCTCAGTCTCACCTCAGAATTTTGTTTCATACAGCTTCCATTTCCCAGATGCACCTCTCGCACTAACAAGCCTGGCTTTTAGCAAAAGGTTATTGATTTTGAAACCCCAAAATTAGATTTAGGCATTCTCTATGCGGGGAGACAACAGGCCTGTATATTACATTTAAATGTGCGCGTGTGTACAGTATCGAACTCAGGGAGGTTTTATATAATATCTAGACTCTTTCAGCCCTCTAATTAGCGTCTCTCTCTCATCTAATGACACACGGTTCTGATAGAGGAAGCCACTCTGGGGCTTCTTTTGTCCTCAGGGATGTTATGATCTACTAATTAACTAATGGCCTTAAATTCAGCATCATTCGTCATCAGCAAATCGCTAACGGTTACTGAAAGAGATAGAAGGCTTTTAAAAAGGTGCTTTAGTAAGAAATGGAATAGAGGTGTTTGTAATGGCATCATTGGAATATATTTTATACACCTGCCTGAGGATGTTTCTGAAAGAAGAGAGCCGAATACTAATGGGGATTATTCTCTGCGCTGTCTGAAGTATTTATGAGAAACCTTGTGGGCCAAATATGGTTAAAAGGTGAAGTAAGCAATTTTTTTCTACGCTTCTATCACACCATAATAAGCAGAGATAATTGTGAGGAAGACATTAGCATACTGATTCCCTCAGAAACACTTTGTAAATGCAGTAACATTTGCTCAACTAATGGTGTGACTTTGGTGCAGGGATATCTGTTTTCGACCAATGGCAGATGGCAGATGGGAAGAGAATTTGGGAATCCTGTATGGAAACAGTCATTATTTTTGCAATTCTGTTTTGTCAGGGAATATTCGACTCGTCACATGATCTCAAAATGGTGGTATTCATTAGGCGCCCATCTCCATGTAAAATATACCAGGCACATATGACTGGATTCTTCATCTCATCTGAGTGTACATCATTTTAAACATGTTTTTCAAACTTACTCTTGGAATAAAATTTTATTTAATAAGGGGGAAAAATACTAAGTATTTAAATATTTAATTATTTTTCTTGTTCATCAGGGTTAACAGCCGTGGAGTTAAATTTCCATTGAAATGCTCCCAGAAATTCTCAGTAAACTTGTATTGTGATTTATTTATGAATAGCCTTCTCTAATCAAAGATTCTCAAACATGAGGGTGAATCTATACTTTATAATGAAATAAAAGCAGCCTTCATGTTGCTCTAGGCTGCATTCCTGTCACAAACACTGATCACGTAATTATCTGATTAGTTGAGTGTTCATTTTAATATTAACGCTAGCTACAAAAGGTAAAGAAACGTTTAGAAAAGCCAAGTTGAATCTATGACCCCAGAGTACAAAATGCCTAATGAATTAACATGATTTTGCATGAAAATAAAAATCACAAAAGCATTCACCTCTGCAGATGAATAATTTCAGTGCAGTTTTCTATAACATCATTGAAGGATGCAACCTGGGGTGTTTAAACTTTCATCATCGGAAATGATCATGAGGTGCCCCGTGCACATTAAAAAATAAGTTTCCCTTAACGTGCAAAAAATTACCCACCCACGAGGTGGACTCAGCATGGTTTCATTTCAGAATCATTTAATTGGAATATAAGTCTGAAATTGCTTTTCTTTTAGATGTGCAAGTCAGTGTTTTACAATCACATCTATAAAGTCCATTTGCTTTTTGTTAAAGGCTGAGTGAAGCATTTCTAATTCTGGATATATTAACACCACGCTCTTATTTGAAACAAATCGGTTTCAAATGGAGTTGGCAAATTTCAATAGAAAGAGTTCCTAAAGAAAATCTTAAATTGGACTTTTTCATGGATATTTCATGCTGTTTTTCTACCTTTTCGAAGTGGTTATTTTTAGTGTCTTGTTTGTAGAATGTGAGTCAGTTGGGAAGACGGCCTCAGGCAAGCGTTTGGGCAATGGTGTCCTGGTGACAGACCCCTCTCTCCTGTGGAACGAAGCTTGTCAGAAGACATCAGTGTGATTCTCCTCAAGAGAACATACTGGGCCAATCTGCAGCGCAAGCTGGGGTGGATGGCTGCCTGTGTCATGAATAGCATGAGTTTAGAATAAGATTATTGCATTTATTAGCAAGCAAATGCATTATCTGATGGTTTTAATCAAACACATGCCCAGGTCCTTTCAACTAGATCGTCTTCAAATGTCTACAGTCAGACGCCCACGCCATAGGAACAAAGCTCTATGAACTGCAATCTAATTTACATGTGAATTCCAGGACAGATTCTTTGTGTGCATGTGTGTATAAGTGTGTGTCTGTATGTTCCATCGGGTCTATAAATGTGGTCTGGACTGAATTGGCTAATTAGACACAGTGGAATATGAAGAGGGATGGTGATTTGAGCATGCAGCTGAAGTCTCCAGGGTAGCAGCTCTGTGTTTGTGTTGTTCCGGGGAGATAAATGCCTCCTCGCTGCCCATGTGTACTGTTGTTCAAAACCCCTGATGAATGATATTCCCTGTGCCATCTGAACATGTGCATTCATTCTAAACACAGCCAAAAACAGATCCACAGATCCCTTGTGCAAAAGCCACCATCACAGAAAACATGCTGATGAACATGCTCACGAGTAAACAAGCTTTGATACTAATGAAAAGCGGTTAAGTCAGCTAAAAAACTAGAATGCTACAATCTCTTTTTTTTCTTACAAAAATATTTCATATTGATTTATTTGGTAGCCATGTACTGTAAGTAGGATAATTGTAGCCTACACTCTGACGGTCATTATTACAAAATAAACTCCTTCAGGGTGAAACAAAAGCATTTCACATTTGGGTCATGATCACCTCATCAGGGTTTACTTTGTAATAATGATCAACCTCAGTCTCTTTCAATTCAACACCATTTAATGTCAGCAATAAATAAAATCAATTTGATCATTCAATCATTACTGACATACTGCAATATATCTTTGCAGCTCTGCCTACCGTTTGTGATGTCACCAAAACCTCATGTAGCATACACAGACATTTTTTATGTCATTATCATACAACTTTCCAAACCAAAATATCAGACAGACAAACAAATAGACAGTACAAGACACGAAACACACCACACAGCATCAGTTGACAGTAGGGCTGGGTATTGACACAAATTTCACAATTCGATTCAATTTCGATTCACAAGCTTGCAATTCGATTAGATTTCGATTCCGATTAGATTCAATATGGTTTTTCTGAGGTAAATGTGACGTTACATGACATTGTTTACAAGCCGTTTTAATGACATCTTTGCACGGTTGATCACTGATTGAGCGATTCCATGTGACATGATACGGATTTCGATAAGTTGTAGGCTACTCTATCTTTTAACACACTTTCAGATGCTCATTCATGTTTATTTCGCGCTGTAACTGGTATTATCAAGGCGGAAGAGAAGATCATGTGCTTCTCTTGAGCTGAGCTGCGCCAGAGCGATCTCACACCACAGCGCCAAAACGGTAGGCTATTTATGTTTTGGAATTTCGTAAGAAAATGGACGTAATTTGAAATCTGAGATCAATAGTAACAAAGCACAAAGATTATTGCGATTTATTGGATGGGATGCATGCAACACTGTTCCATTCATTCATCAACTGAAAACAGGATGACTAATCGATTCTTGGGATTTAGGAATCGATATCAGTTCGTAAAAATGAGAATCGATTAAAATCGAGAAATCTATACTTTTTACCCAGCCCTAGTTGACAGGTTTCTTAGACAGAAAACAATCTCTATTCTTATAATATTACTAAAAGATAACAGTATCCAAAACACAAATGTGTCTACACATTTCTGTAGTAAAACGACAACACATCTGTCTTCAACAAACTGCACCGGGTTTTACATTTTTAAAAATGATATGCAAGTATGAATCGGATATGAAACATGCAGCAATGTGAACGGGCAAAACTCGCGAGAAGATGTCATCATTAAACGCGTCTACACAGCACGCTATTAAAACTCTGCATAGCCTACTACTGAACACAATAAAACACATAGCTACCTAAAACACTTGTTCTACCAATACTGATACAGAATTTCACGTAAAATCTGGTATTTCTTAACTCTCGTGCACAACGGCGAGAATACATACATACCTGCCTCAAGTTCAGCCTACTCTGAGAGATCAGTCCCGCGAGTCCGCCATATTGTAAAGGTCAAAATCCATATTCCATATCCTAAACAGATGAGGGTGAATTGAGAGATGAGGTCTTCTTGTCAAGACGATTTTCACAAGATAAGTGTCAGGCAGTTCTGAATACTACATATGATATAATGTCTTGTAAAAGATTATGGACATCCGAGCATAAGCTTCTGCAAAGTGGTGGGAATATAAAAGATCATAAAATCAAAATGTTGATGGGCCATAACTTAGCTATACACAAATATTTGTAACATTTTGTTTATATTTGTTGTATATTTGTTTATTTGTATAGTATTTTTATCTTTAAATATAATAAATTAACTGAGATAAAATATTAAAGCCTAATTAAATTTTAATTTTAAAAAAACTATTCCAAAAAAAAAAAACTAATTCATTTTACCATAAACTGAGCTTGTGCTGCAAAGAGATGTAAAATAGTTGCTATGTATTAAATAGTATAAAACCTTACAGCCAATGTTCCACTGTACATTGCACCGCAATGTAATTATTGATGATGAGTTAAACCACACATAAATGAAACATCAGTAACTGTTAATGAATACTATAGAAATGAGTAGGTAGTTTTTTATAAATCCTTTCTGCCACACATGACTGATGTTCTTTTGAAAATTTTCAAATATATCGTATTTTGAACTATTTCCACATACACAAAAAGTGATGCTTCTCTGCTGACTGATTCAAACAGGCCTCCCTGTGTATTTTGTTGCTGTTAATTTGCTCAGAACACCTCAAATTAATACAGATATTTTAAAAATCATTCATTTGGGTTTACACAGGTTCACAAACAAAAATATTTGTAGGGAAAAAAATACCTGGAATTACATTAGAAGTACATGATTTAAATTATGAAAGTGCATTTGATTTTCATGACGTTTCAGCAAGATCCAAACAGCTGAATTGTCCAATTATGGGTCGATCGTTGATCAGTCGTTAAAGCGCCAAACAAAGCGGAATGTTTATGAGCTAATGGCTGTGTCTGAAAACGTAAAAATGCTGCCTTCGAAGGACGCATTCCAAGGTAGGACGGCATCAAGAAGACACGTCCGAATCCAATGTTAGATTCACTTCCTGTCTCCTACCTTCATCTGATCGATTTTTGAAGGCAGCATCGATGTATCCTTCGCTGCCTTTGATATCCCACAATCCTGTGCTTTCCATTCTGTCACATTTGAGCTACAAAAATAAAGATGGCGTCTGGAAGGTGCGTTTGCTGGTCAGTTTGTGTGTAAATGTGCGTTTTTGATCAACGTTTTCCACTTCTGATGTCATTTCTAGTGAGAAATTACTATTGTAGTAATTAAATATTTGCTTAATTTTCACCAGATCTCCCTCTATTTTGTTGTGGATCAATAAACTGTTACGCTGCCTCAGAAGTCTGTCCAAAATCTGTTTTGTGAGATATCTGCGCAAATGCTTCCTTCAAAGTCATTGCATATAAAGCTGCGAGGCAACAAGTCAGCTGCTTAAGCTTTTGAATTTGAATGCAGCCAATGTGTCAAGCTGGCTCATCATGTGTCTTGCTTCACTGTAATAAGGAACAGATGTAGGTAATGCAACAGCAGGTGCGGTTAATGGTTCTTTTCCACCCTAGGACTCCACACAATATCAAAAGTTCCTAAAGCATGGGGTAATCAATCTTTTCTTATCATAGTACCTCTTATTTTGTGTCAAGTATAGCATCATTGACACTATATCTTTTTGACAGTATCTTTTTCAAATGTATTATGAGGGATCTCTAACGATACAACCATTACAAAGCTTTTCTAAATTGCTTTGAATCAAGCGTTCCCTCACAAAGACGTTATCTTATTACAGTGTTAATTGCTTCATGTCACAGAATAGCTTTGCCCTAGAATAGATAACAAATAAATAAATAATCCCAGCGGATAGTCTTTAGCTTGTACGGTCACATTAAGCATTGTCTCTAGATCTATCCCTAAGCTTATCCTATTTCATATTCAATATTTACCCATATGCTAACAGCTCTGGTTACCCTTCCTGACCCTGTTTGTGGTTAATGCATGACCTTAGCATGCTACAGTTTGTCCAGTCATTAACCTTCATGTGAGTATTGGATACAGTGGGAATCAGATCCATAAAACAGGAGGTACAGATGGGTTTCCAGATGGAGGCCTGCACAGCAAAGAATCAGCTTTCATTTTTACAGTGTCATTTAGAAGATTAGGCACACCTTTCAGCAGCGAATGTCCCTCAATATTTATCTGAAATTTTCTTTTTATTGGAATCACATGTGACATGGCGATGGCTCGTGAAAATGTCTCTTTAACCAATAATATTTCGATTTTAAAAACGTAATTTTTTTTCTGCTGTGAATCTCAGAGTGGCCCACATGGGGCCTTCAGTAAAACAGATGGACCTCTTTAACTGATGCTAAATTGACCAATTTGTTAATGAGCTCTTAAGCCGATGTTGTTAAATATTTTAGAGCAAAGTGGTATAATTAAGCGGAGTGGAGTTATTAAACACGCACAGCTTCATACAGACCAACTAAAATCAAAGAAAAAGATATAACCATATACCTTCTAGATGCAATGTACTAACCTGATATTTAAAATTGATATTGTTCATTTTCAGAGTGGTAATCAATGTGAAATATTTCAGTTCAAGAAACGTCTTAAAGTCCCCGTTATGCTATTTTAAAGTTTCCTAATGTTGTTTTGGAGTCTCCTACAACAGGTTTACATGCATCAAAGGTAAAAAAACTGTTTAATTTCCTCATAATATACATTTGCACATCACCACATGTTCAATGATTCTCAAACAACTTGTCAGATGAATCAATCTCTCTAAATCCCACCTTTCCGCGAGCTACTCTGCTCTGATTGGCCAGACAGCTCAGTCTGTCGTGATTGGTTTACCACGTACAGCGCGTCGAAAACAAAAACGCCCATTGCCATAACAACGTCAGCTGTCCTGAGGCTTCCTACACCGTAAACTAAAGACAGAAACGAACAATGACGTCGATTTTACCATATCAATGTGAGCGCGAGTCCGATGATGAAACACTGGAAGAACTAGTTATTCAACCCGAACCTCCATCGCAAGGACGACTCGAGCAGGACGTTTCTCAGTGATACACTATAGTGATGGATTTTTTAATTAATCATAACTAACATTTGTTTTTCTTGCAGGAACAACATTCATATGCTTTTGAATGTTAAATTTATGTTTCCCCTTTGACGAAAACTTTTGACTTTGGTTGTGTGAGTGTAAAAATAACAAATATGGGAATTGAAACTAGACAGATGTCTAAACTTGAAACCTTGTGATTATGAAGTAACAAGAGGGTTTGTCTATGAAGAACCAATCAAATTGTGGGGAAATTATGTAATGTTTCATGTCATTTTTGCCATACCCCTATTTTATAAAAAACTGTTGTATTCGTGTTTACTGGTGGGATTCTCAATGGAATTTGTCTGAGATCCTCTAGCCATGCTTCTTCTTGCGGGAGATCCCCCGGCCGTGATTAAAGCATTTAAAGGACATTTGTTGAGATCTGTCTGTCGATTATTGCTGCGCAGCAAGTTAGTTTAGGGAAGCAAGCTAGTTAGGGGACGTCGATTGTAGACGAGACCCAGGGGACGTCGATTGTAGATGAGACCCAGATAGACTAAACGTCGACTGTAGACGTTCGGGGACGTCGATTGTAGACGAGACCCAGGTACGTAGATAGGTTTAGGGAAAAATCGACCACAACTTGCACTACTCAGTTTGAGATACATTATGAGATGTTGCAACTGTAATTCCTCACCATCAGCATTAACAAGTGCATGTCCATCATCAAACCAATTATTTTACTTGTATTAATTTATTTTTGTATTTTTGTAATGTATTGCAGTATATTACACCGCACAGCAAAAGTTTAGGATTATACTGCTGTGATATCATGGTAAAGATGAATTTTAACCACTGATTCTTCACATGCTCATCCTTGGGCAGTGAAAAAAAAACTTGCTTTACCTTCACATTGTAGAGCACAGCGTCTTCTCGACATGATGCTATCCAGCATCCACAGTAATCAGCTGCCAGTTTGAGGTTCAAGTTTTCCCTGGTGTCTGCGCACGCAATAAGTGGGCGGGCAATATGCTAATATTTCATCTTGACATCACAATGAAATGCCTAATGACTCGTTAAACAATTCATTTAATTGACTCAGAGTCGACTCTTACTTTTGAAAGACAATAACTTTATATACGGTGCACTTTCAGATTTAAAACTTTGCAGGATGTTTTCATTCACTTAGAGCTATGTTACACACTACATGAAAGGTCATTTTCAAAAATCCATAATAGGGTCCTTTAATTTGCTTAAAAATGTCATTGATATGAAATGAACACAATACTTTTCTTAAAAAATTTATTCAAGACTAAATGACCTGGGTAATTAATTATTAATGTCAATAATTTCTCCTATTTTTTCTTTTAAGAGAGACATCTTGAGACAAAGTACTTCAATGAAACCTCTCCATTAAGTTAAGTATTGAGCTACAGCAACACTCTTTTCCTCTGTGTTACCGGTCCTTTTTTTTTAATAGTATGAGAGCTGCTATTGGCTGAGCACTGTGAGCAGGAGATATTGATCTGCACTCATATCTCTTAGAACCGGACTGAGCCTCATTCCTCTTTTAAAAGGTTCATTCACGGGCCACATCTGCAAAGCGTCTCAGCCTGCAACCGCGGCAAACGTCGTCCTTTGTGGAGTCCGATGGCACGAATGCAGATAGATTAGCCCATTCCTTCCCATCTAGGTTTGTGTTACAGGATCTCCAATATGTTTGCCGCGAGATTAGTTTCAGTATCACTGCATTGCACGGAGGAAGTGTGCTGTGACAGAGCCGCGCGTATTTCTAATCTTGTCTGTGCATAAATCCTCGCCTTATCTGGAACCTGCCTTCTCCTGCCAAAAACACTGAACCTTTACGATTAGAACCGGCCCTCTGCGAAACTATCCGTGGCCGTGCTGATAGAGCCGCTGTTGGGTTTTGAAAACAGGAGCTGTTCATTTTAAAGTGCCAGTCTGCTACAGCTGTCAGACTGAAAAGGTTTGGGTAATTTTAGAGATGTCATCCTCAATTTCTTAACATTGTCACTGATGCGTATTTTCAGAGTGCTCCTCTATCTTTTTACACTCATAGCTGATTTGGAATAAAAACACAGGCTATGTTCCCCCACTATAATTCAAGTGTGTTTACATTGGGCTGGCTTGAATTAATAACATTTTAGAATTATATTTTACACATTTTATGAGCATTCGCTTTGTAAAAAAATATATATATATATTCAAAGACATGGAGCACAGTGTCAGAATCCATACACAACATTCCAGACGTTTGCCAAAGCTCTTCTTCTCTGTCACCAATCAAGAGGTCTCCATTTTCTAAAGGCGTTTCACTAATTGGACGTGACATAATAAGGACACGTTCACAAGTGGGATAAATGGAGAGAGCAGACAGGAAGAGGAGATGACATGAGCCATGTTTATCATCGGAATGATTGATGTGTTTTCAAACCTTCTTGTCATGTAAACTGTTCCTGACAGTGCGTTCTCATAAAAGATCAAAAAATCTCAAAGCTTGATGAAAAATGACAAGACCCGATACACTATTTTCCTATCAGACACCGAGAGTGCACCAAAGGTTCAGTTTCAATGGAGCTTGAAATAGTATCATGCAAATTGTGAGCGTCTCATTTGAAACTAAGCAAATCATTTTCTCAGAAGTATTGCGGTGAACGCTGTGATTTCGCGTCCCGCACTGAACTACGTGCGTGTGCTCGCTGAATTGCAATTCAGCTGGGGGATGTTCGACAGAATACGCCGGTTAACGCAAAATGACTCGAGACTGAAAATATGATGAAGATATGATTCTCAATTCATTGGATTTCTCAGTGTGACATTTTTGCATCAGAAAGAAATGCTATTTTCTCCCTGAAAGAAATCCCATTTTCAAAACTATACATGGCACTGCCAAAATGCCAGAAGATTACATGTCATAATTTTTGCTTTTTGCTCATTCATTCATAGTCATAAATGAAACAGGCAGAGCTGGAAGCACATCAGTGGCAGGATAAGGCCACAATAGTCCGATGATTGAAAGCCAATTAGAGGCACACAACATCATCTAGCCAACCTTCAGCAGCAACTTAAGCAATATCTACTATCCTCAAACATTCCTGTCGAACCGAACACAGCGGACCATTTTCTGACAAGAACCTAAAAGCCCAACCGAACACAGCAGACTATTTTCTGACAAGAACTTAAAGTTGTTGTCTTTGATCTGAACTTACTCAAAAAGCTTTTTCTGAGAAAGCTGCCGGCATCTGGGGGAGAAATAAACAACCACCTGTGGCTTTTGATGAAAGCACCTTTACTAGCAATTACTCTCTAAATTTAGCCTCAGCAAATTGTATAAATTAGATCGTTTCTCCCTACAGAAAAAAAAAAAAAAAACAACCTATAAAGGCCACTGAAACCTGAGAAAAAATTAGCTGATGACCATATGGTCCCAACCCACTTGTAAGTGATGCCATTAAACATGAATGCAAGAAGGAGAATGTTCTAGCTATATTCTTAGATTTATTATCTTTGCCTCTTAGTATGTATCTATTATTGACTTCATTTGATTGTTGTGTGTAGCAGAAAGGAGCATATAGAGAAGAATAGAATTGATTTTTTGAGAATGGATGCACGTACAACCACGGTCAGTGGAAATTGCTAAGTGACGTAGCCCACACTCTATAGTCTGTGTGGGGGTAACCTGGGGTTAAGTACAAGGGGCTAAAGGTTGCCAATTAAGGTAAAATACACCTTTGATTTTATTTTCTCCCAAAAGACTTTTAGCAAAAAACAACAACAACAACAAAAAACGCACCAGCACTTTCACCACCTCTTTGTTACTAAACAAGCAACATTTTTCAGATCCATAAGGTCAGGGAATGCATTGACAAAAGATTGATTGTCAGGTGATTTGATCAAGTATATTGCACATTTATTAAGCTAATAAATTACCACACTGACCTCTCCAGATGACAAAATGTTAAAAACAAAATGACACTGAAATAAATAGAAAATTGTAGACCAAAGTTTTTATTTTTGAATAAGTATGCACTTAAATGTTACATAAATGTCTTGCTATATCAAGTGTTTGCATATGGTTACAAGTCAAGGAATGTACCCTTTATTTTGTGCTTTTTACAATACAGATTGTTTCAAAGTAGCTTTACAGTGATAATAGAAAAATAATGCAACAAAGTCTGTTTCGGCTGTACAGCAGCTCTAGAAGAAATGTCATTGTCCAGCTCAAGTAAGTTCACTATTGATTAATTTTTGTTGTAAAAAAATAATTAGTAAATAATTTAGTTCATTTATACAGCTGCTCTGGAGAAAACAGTGATGTCATTGTCCAGCTCAGTTCAGTTCTCATACAATGGTGTCAATGCAATCAGATTAATATATTGTTGAATGTTACACATTTTGCTCTGCACTATATCATTTTAAATACTTTTTAATCAAAACAGACCTTTTTGATAATTCATTTTCAGACAAATTCCACATTTTCCACTTCAATATCAGAAAAAGGTCATTCAGCCTCATTGCACCCCTTTTAAAGCACATAGATCATCCTTTGCAAAGCAGGCTAGATCTAACCACCTATAGCCTATATTTACAGGGTTTATGACTGCAGCATTAATTCCTGAAATGGAGATGAGCAGATAAATGTCAGTGTGAGATCTTTACAAAGTTCTCTCACAATATAGAGCAAATAAATACTGGGTGCACATGGCTCAAATATATAACATAAAAGACAAGTAGTTTGAGAAAATGCGCTTTGTTAAAGAAAATATCTTGCCAGGAGCTGTTTTAGAACCCAGACGCAGATATTGCTTGCAAATGTCTTTTGTTTAATGTTATTTTTATCAAGTTGTTGAAAACTAGGTGTTGTGTTAGTAAAATACGACTTTCTGTTCAAATTCTTCAACTGTGTTTCTGACTGTGGGGTGCAAACCTGTGTAGCTCGGGAACAAAAGCCTTTCCTCAGTACAAACAGCAGCTCCTTCGTATAAAAAACAGTCACTGAAAAGCCTCTGTTCCCGCGCTCCCTCTTCAAAAGGTGTGTATCAATATGAACGCAGCTAATGGAAGCGCTCCCTTCCGCATTCACATAAAAATGCGCCCAGGTGGAGCGGCTCATCCAGCATTGATGTGAGAAGTGTTCCCAGCCTTTTAAAACATAATCTACATAATTTACCTGACTCATAGATCTGTTCAATATTGATGTGGTTTGCCATTTTGTGGGAAAGATCATATTGCCGCGCGTCAATGAAAGAGAAACTGTGAGGAACTCTGTAAAGTAAACACAAAGGTTTGGAGTTAAACATCAACACATCATTAGAATTTCAGAGAGAATATCATGGTGATGTCTTTATGTTCATAACTTATGCTTTCTTAGAACAGTTTCGAAACACTTTTTATGTGTATTAGGCAAGAAACATGAAAATATGCAGAAGCAAATGCTTAGCCCGTTGTACACACTTGCATTGCTCTGGTGGTGGGTCAATAGAGTTACCTTCACATGTCTTTAAAGGGATAGTTCACCCAAAAATAAAAATTCTGTCATCATTTACTCACCCTCATGTAGTTCTAAAAGTGTATTCTTTCTTCTGTGAAACATAAAATGAAGGTATTTTGAGGAATGTCTCAGTTTTTTTTTTTTTCTCCATATAGGCTACAATGGAAGTCAACAGAGGAGTAAAGACCTGAAAACCAATGCATATAAATTTAAATGCATATAATTTTGTTATAGTACATCTTTAATCATCTGTAAAGTAATTTAAAAAAAAAAAATAACAGCACAACTACCCCGGCGGTTCTGTGGTGGTGGTGATGGCAGCAAGAACTCAGATGAGCTAATATCTAAAAACAATTGCAATATGGCCATGGTAGTATCAAATCAATTCTGAGATTTTGACCTGCATCAACAAAGTTGTAGTGGAAACTGAAAGGTGAAAATGGCACTTACCGTGGATGTAGTCTTCATAACTTTTCTTTTTTGGTGCACGCCTCAGTCCTTGAGACCAGATACCAGTGAGTATTAAGGGGGGTACATATCGGGCTTTGGTGGATTCAGGATGTAACCAAACCTCCATTCATCAAAGCCTGATTCAACCGGAGGGCATTGGATAATAGCCACATGGTTAAGGTACGGTGCGTACACTACGGTGGTGAACTATCCTTTAATGTCAGTAGCTATTCAATTTCGGGGACAAAAGCATAATGTAGAGGTGGCAGTTAGTCCGCACCTCCGACGCTAATTTTGGGGACAAATTGGCCAGGGTTTAGTATATTACTGGGCTATTTATGTGCGGATGTCTCTTGGACAAAAAGGGGGCAGGGAAGGGGGGCGGTCACTAAGGTGGGAGAAGCTGAGCCGGGACCTCTGGGAGCTGAGCCAGGGGATCGGAGCGCTCTTGAAAGGAGGATCCTTACAGAGCGCGATGACTTTCCCCTGGAACAGTCCCAGGACGAAACGCTCAAAAATGCTTTTGAACAGGTCCGTTCAATCGACGGACAGCTTCTCCAACCAGGTCGACCGCTCTCATATCCTTATTTTGCCATTTTAAAAGATAAGTTGTATCGGGTGACCCAAGACACCCAGTCAAAACAAGATACAACTCAGTTGTTGATACCAAAAAGCCGTCGGGAAATACTTTTCCAGGCGGCTCACTGTAATCCTATGGCTGGGCATTTATGACAAACAGCAACACTTAATCGTCTAATGACCCGATTTTTTTTGGCCAGGCATTCACGATAACGTGCGCAGGTGGTGAATGTCTTGTTGTGAATGTCAGTTGGTGAATCCGCCGGCCAACCAAAAGCACCATTGTGCCCACTTCCCCTCATGCAGGTCCCCTTCGAACGATTTGGTAAGGACCTCATCGGGCCATTAGAACAATCTGCACAGGGGCATCACTTTGCATTAGTCCTGGTGGATTATGCAACGCGATACGCAGAGGCAGTGTCGCTCCGCAATATTTCTGCAAAGAGCGTGGCGGGCGCGCTGTTTCAGTTAATCTCCCGGGTGGGAATCCCGAAAGAGATTCTCACCGATCAAGGCACGGCGTTCATGTCACGGACAATTCGCGAGCTTTACGAATTATTGGGCATTAAATCGATCCACACCAGCGTCTATCACCCACAAACAGACGGTCTTGGTGGAACGATTTAATTGCACATTAAAAACCATGATTCGGAAATTCGTGCAGGAAGACGCCAAAAATTGGGATAAGTGGCTAGAACCCCTCTTGTTCGCTGTGCCCGAGGTCCCCCAAGCCTCCATGGGGTTTTCCCCCTTTGAGCTTCTCTATGGGCGCCAACCCCGCAGTGTGTTGGATGTCCTTAGAGCAGTGATCTCAAACTCAATTCCTGGAGGGCCACAGCTCTGCACAGTTTTGCTCCAACCCTAATCAAACACACCTGATCCAGCTAATCAAGGTCTAAAAGGATTACTAGAAACTTCCTTGCAGGTGTGAGTTGGAGCTGGTTGGAGCTAAACTGTGCAGAGCTGTGGCCCTCCAGGAATTGAGTTTGAGATCACTGCCTTAGAGAGACTTGGGAGGAGGGATCTTCGAACAGTAAGAACGAAATTCAGTATGTCCTGGACCTGAGAACAAAACTCCACACCTTGGGGCAGCTCTCTATGGAGAGTTTGTTACAGGCTCAGGACAAACAAAGCCGGCTATACAACAGGGGTACTAGGTTACGTGAATTTGCACCGGGAGATAAAGTGCTTGTATTGCTCCCAACTTCTAGCTCTAAATTATTCGCTAAGTGGCAAGGACCCTTCGAGGTCACACTGCGAGTTGGGGATCTCAATTATGAGGAAGTTGAGAACGGAATCATGAAACGGAAGTTGAGATTGTCATTTTTTCCTTGTTGTGACGTATATCCGAGTGAAACGGCTTCTGAAATTAGAAAAAAAATGTAGGGCGGGGCTTGATTTCGTTCTTCGGGAATTGATTGGATCGTTGGAGGTTGGGCGTTGCAAACAAAATGGAGGCAGATTTGAATGCCAGTTTACATTCAGTTGTGGAGGATTTCTCTCCACCGGACTCCCCACCGTTACCCTCCCATGAAGGATTTTTTATTGAGGAGCCCGGCGACGAGGACGAGCAGCTAAATTTTCAGGCAGGAATCAGCTCATATTTATATGAGCCTCCCGCGAACCAAGATGAGTGAAGTTCACCCTCGAGAGCAGAAACGAGACAGACACCGATAGCCGCACCCTCATCGGCTCTGGCCGCACCCTTTCGCCATGGCACGTGACCAAAAGAGAAGAGAGGTCGTTTCGAGGGGGGAGGGAAGGGTAATGTTTTTGATTAAAGATTATAAGGGTACATGAATTTAAAAAAAATAATGAAGTGCACAGATAAATCATTTATAATAAACACTACAATATTACATATAAAAAGAAGATTTGTCAAATTTGATTTCATGCCGACTTTAAAAAGTGGAGGGAGGTGGAGTCAGTGATGCTGGCAACGGTGGTGAGCGTAGAGGAGGATCTCGGACCAGAGGCGAACGCAAAAGCTCAATCACTCGTGCTGGCACCAGGAGGAGACCACCTCTCGCCCTCCCAGCTCACTGACGTGGCCAATTTACAAGCAGAATTTGCTGATGTGTTCTCGTCCCTGCCTGGTCGAACTGACCTTATTCAGCACCACATTGAGACTAAACCGGGCGTAAAAGTGTGTGGTTGGGCGTGTGGAAGTCAGATATCTGGGCTTCCACTTGGGTCACGGACAGGTGCGTCCCCAAATTGACAAGACAGCAGCAGTTGCAACCTGTCCGAGACCCAAGACCAAAAAGGAGGTTAGACAGTTCCTGGGGCTGGCAGGATATTACAGAAGGTTTGTACCTAACTATTCGGACCTTGCCAGCCCACAGACTGATTTAACTAAAAAGGAGGTACCAGATACGGTCCAGTGGACGGAGCAGTGTCAGCAGTCTTTCACCCAGATAAAGGCTGCTCTATGTGACGGCCCGCTCTTACATGCTCCTGACTTTTCTCTCCCCTTTATGTTACAGACTGACGCATCAGACAGAGGGCTGGGCGCGGTCCTGTCACAGGACCGCGCATCAGACAGAGGGCTGGGCGCGGTCCTGTCACAGGAGATAGAGGGTGAAGAACGGCCGGTGCTGTACATTAGTCGGAAGTTCTCGAAGAGAGAGACTAAGTACAGCACCATTGAGAAGGAGTGTTTGGCCTCACCCTCAAGCTATTATCTCAAGTTCTAGTTCTCACTAGAGTTCTCACCCTCCGCTATTATCTCTTGGGGCGGGAGTTCACCCTCTGTTCGGACCATGCTCCCCTGCAGTGGCTCCACTGCATGAAAGATACCAACGTGCGGATCACCCAGTGGTATTTGGCTTTACAGCCTTTTAAGTTTCAGGTGGTCCACAGGCCAGGTGCACAGATGGCTGTGGCCGACTTTCTCTCCAGGAGGAGGGGGGGTGAGGCTGCAGGCCGGATGGCTCCCCGGCCTGAGTCGGGGGTATGTGGCGAGGGGGGCGTGGTTCAGCGCGGTCTGTAAAGGGAGAGAGAGAAACGAGACGAGCGGGAGTAGATCAAGTGCAAATGACGAACACCTGTGTCTATTTGCAGTAATTGGCGTGGAGAGACCGCTCATAAGCCACGCTGGAACGAGAGAGAGGGAGAGAGATGGACTGAGGACTCGTACAAGAGACTGGAGAGAAAATTGGACGCAGAGAAAGAAAACCGGTGGATCCGAGCTCTAATTTTTTTAACTGTTTTGTGCCGTTGCGGTTGCCACGGTGAATGCGCGTTGTGCGCGACTTTTGTTTGTTTTGTTTTATTTTATTTTAATAAAGTACGAGTCCCAGTCACGCCGACCCCTGTCTTCTTCCTTCCTGACTCTTGAACCTCATCACACCAAGGTTAAAGACTTTACTCTTTGCTGCTGCCTTTTGTTAATTGGAAAGGAGTAATGATTAATTATGTTGTCTTTTTATATTGCCCTATGTTGCTGTTAAGTTTTATGTAAAGCACTTTGAATTGCCTTTTTGGTGAAATGTGCTATACAAATAAACTTGCCTTGACAAATCAAAAACTCATATTTCATATCTTAAAATTAAAAAAATATATATATATTTGTGGCTTTTATAACAAATAATAATAATAAATATAGCTGCAAGCAGCAATTACCGGGGCCAAGCAGAATAAGACGACAAGACATGGCTGAAAGTGTCAGATCAACTGCAACAATGAGCAATTAAAGACATTTAAAAAGGATTTTAGGCGAAATGGCTGCAAAATCATATAAAAGTAATTCAAAATATGATTTAATGGATTATCACTTTCGACCAATAGGTGGCGCAGTTATGAAATTGATGTGGTGTGGTCAGAGTGAGGAGACAATGACACATACAAAGTTTGGTGTCAGTATGTCAAGGCATTGCAGAGATAAAGCCTGAATAGTGCTATTAGCATCATGCCTCAACTTTGCTGCTGGGCTATACGAAAACGGTTTCGTCTATCGACACGAAATCCATAACTTTTAGGTGGCACGGTCTGGAGATGATACGATTCGATTTTGGTGAAAATCGGACAAACGGTCTAGGAGGAGTTCGAAAAAGTAGGTTTTCACTGAAAATCAAGATGGCGGACAGGAAGTTCGGCCAAATAAGGAAAACTTGGTATCTATGTTCTCGGCTTGACCCAAGGAATCTATTAAGACCAGTGGCATTTCAAAAGGCAGATATATTCAAAAGTTATTAGCCTTTTTGGAAATTTTGTTATAACTTTTGACCACTAGGTGGCGCTATTTCAAAATATTTTGAGTACCTTCAGGGGATGGTGTTGTTGGCACATTCTGAGTTTTGTAATATTACACCAATGCATTTGTTTAGTATAGCATTTTATTTCATAAAACTGTATTGAAGTCAATGGGAATTTCATGTTTTGTTCTATTATAGCGCCACCAAGAGGCTCAGTCCCACAATTTTTTTTATGTGTCCTCAGAGTGAGCCCATACATATGTGTGTCAATTTTGGTGAAAATATCTCAATTCACTTCAGAGTTATAGACATTTATATGAAAAAAACACGTAAAAAATGACTGACACATGACTTTGATTGAATTTTACTACCCCTTACTATCAATATTTTCGCATTTGGGCATTGATGAATAACTATCGACCTATGTTTCCAAACTTCTGACGGTGGTTTCGTCTCGATCGGACAAACGGTTTCGAAGATATAGCCAAATGTTTTTTAAGCGCTAAATCACAACGCTACACAAACCGTAAGGCGAAACCTAGCATGTTTGGTATCGTAGGACTCGGCAAGGTTTCAGGAGTCCAATTAGATGAGACTCGTGAAAATAAGTCGACCACACCCAAAGTTATCAGCATTTGAAAAAAAAAATTCACCACTAGGTGGAGCTGTTTCGAAACTTCTCACGCTCCTTCAGGGCATCATGCTGATGACCCATACCAAGTTTCGTAACAATCCGTTCATGCGTTCTTAAAACACAGCATTTTAGCACAAAATTCAAAATGGCCGACAGTCAAAATGGCCGATATGGTAAAATTGGATATCAGTCGACTCAGCATGTTGCCCTGAATCTAACAAGACCAATTTTATGATTTTTGGACAAACTGTTCAGAAGTTATAAACAAAAATAGCCATTTTTCATATCTCCGGACCAGTAGGTGGCGCTGCACCGAAACGCAGCATGTTGCCTCAAGTCATGCTTGGGATGACATGTACCAAGTTTGGTCTGAATACGATAAACCGTTGTGGAGATACAGCCTTATGTCTGTTTTGCAAGCGCTACGTAAAATTTGTTCGAGCGTTTATCGAAAATGGTTTGACGAATCAACTTGAATTCCATAACTTTTGGTCAGCACTGCCTGAAGATGATCTGGTTCAATTTTCGTGCAAATCGGACAAACCGTCTAGGACGAGTTCGAAAAAGTAGGTTTTTGAAAACTTCAAGATGGCGGCCATATTTCTATGACGGAAAATGACGTCATAGGGTGCAATCGAATCGTCATGAGCTCAGGAATTTTGTTGATTGGCTGAACGGTTCAAAAGTTATTAGCATAAATATGAGTGAAACTTTGGACAGGTGGTGGCACTAGAGGGATTGGTTTTAAGACACCAAATTTGCTATGGTAACAGTTTAGACTGTCCTCTATCAGTGTGCCAAATTTCATAACTTTCCCGCAAGCGGTTCTATGGGCTGCCATAGACTCCCAGAGCGGAAGAAGAAGTAGGAAGAATAATAATAATAAGAACGGGAACAGATACAATAGGTGACTCCGCACCTTCGGTGCTTGGCCCCTAATAAGTTGCACGTTTCACATTGACCCCCTTGAATTTAGATAATTATAGTTTAAGGGCACACAGAAACACAGTTGCAGTACACGTGCAGGTAACTTGTTGGAAAAAAAATACAATGTTACCCGCTAAAATGTCACGGTTCCTACACAACATGATAACAAATAATGTATTTAAATAATGAACACGTCAAAACGAACAAACATACTTACAAGATCGAAGTAGAAATGTAAAGGTTTGCTGAGTGTTGCTCGCCCATTGCTCTCAGACAGGTATAAATGCTCTCTCGTGTAAAATAAAATTGAGTAGTCATGTCTAGTAGGGCTTGTGCCATCTAGCGGTTGAGAATTGTAATTGGATTTTTATTTAACTTAAAATGAAAGACAGTCAAATAATATCGTAGAATGTGTATGACTATGAATATTATGTGACAGCACAGCTAATGCTAATTCAAATGTTTACAAATGTGTGGGCTAAAAGCAGACTATACATAGCCCGTCCAATTCAGAGCTAAATCGTGGCTACAGATAGACCATGTCATGAAATGATATATTGTAGATATTATTGACATTGCGAACATGATGGGATATCAACCATCTTATGCGCTACCTGGCCAAAAATCATTTTTGACTTTTGACTGTAAGTGGGCTACAAATAGTCGGTCTGAGGAGCTAAATCATGGCTTCACACAGCCTATGCATAGAACATGAAAGAAATTAAACTAAACACCTTGTAATCACTGTTGACTTTGCTTACATGATGGAATATCATACATCTCGCAAGTTATTTTGGCCAAAACGACATGTTTCCAAATTCAAGGTTATTTTGGCTAAAAGGGTTACGGACTATATCGGGTGTAACAGAGACGGAGAAATGACGGCTATTGCTTGCTGGGAAATAGCCGGTCTGACTACGAGCTAAATCGGGGCTACGCACAGCCTACACATAGAACATGGCAAAGAAATGAAGCCAAACACCATGTAATTACAGTTGACTTTGCTTAAATGATGGAATATCATACATCTCGAAAGTTATTTTTAGTTTTTAGTTATTACGTAAATAGATTCAATGTTATTTTGGCTAGAAGTGGGTTACACATAGCCGGACTATATTGGGTCTATATTTAACCGAGACGGTGAAATGACGGCTGATTGCTTGCTGGGAGGTGGCCTCTTTTGGGGCCTTAACAAATTATAGATTCCTGAGACCAAAGATCGCCCGTTAGATATACATGAGACGAATTATATCTCATGTTTAACCACTACTGAGTCATCAGAGCCAGCGGCAAACGTCAGAAGGACTAGACGAGGTAAGGCTGTTCCAGGTGGGGTTAATGAGCGCTGAGCACTCCAAAAATGTCAGATACATTTTTCAAATAGGTGCTATCTTTATGAATAAACCCCAGATTTAAGCTTCAAACAACTATACATTCTCGCCTGAAAAACTCTTAAAACTACATTTCCTGATACAACAACAGAATCATTTTTTAAATTACGCAGGTTTTCGCCTCCGCTATTGATGCTGGTTGGTGCGAGATGCATTCTGGGATACCTGGCTGTCTCAATTCCGCACAAGTCACCTCTCGATGAATCCTCGATAAAAGGGGCGCATCAAGAACTCATCTGGGGATTTGAATTGTACTTGGCTAGATGTGAACTCTGAATTGGAACAGGACTTGATTCACAAGTACACAAGAACACAAGCAGGCTACAGACAAGAACGCGTATTGAGAAACAGCCCTGATAGCTGAGAGAAACTGATCATAGAAGTAGTTTACAATATAGCACTCCTTGTGGCGGATATCAGAACTCAACAATACATAATTTCAAGCACATGCACCTGGCAGCATTTTTGTTCACGTCCTTGTGTAAAATATATTTCGGGCCTTAACAGTCGAATAGCTTGGTAATAATATTTAAGGTGACCGAGGGAGTAATTATCACTCTAAACAGCCGTTAAGCGCTCATGTGCATCACACCCGCCTCTGTGTGATCTTCATCTCAATTAACTCCTCCCCTGTCATCAGTGCTCTAATTATGACAACCAGGTGCAAACAGCATGTAATCCTGTTTGTCACTCCCTGATCGGGGTTTTCAAACCTCTCATATTTATCATGTGAGCTGGAAGGGGAGGTGAGTTTTTGTAAGCCTCAGTGCCTGGGGCAAATGCAGGTGGGGAGGAGAGAACATTGAGTTTGTGTGCTAAAAAGAATCACACACGTGTGCCGGTGCCCTTTTCCCTGGTGGGCTTCGTCCCCTGAATTATTCTTCTACGTGACGACTGTCATGAGCCACGCGGTGGTGACAAGGGCTAGCCTTTGATCCCTGTGACGTGCATCTGGAGAGATCCGTGGAGACGGGCGTATGACTGTCAGCTCGCCGGCGTACATGAGCGTGTTTTTTGGGGGTTGTGCGGGACTCGGGATGTGAAGAAGGGCTGACAGTGGCCTCTTTTCCCTGCAGCCTCCGGCCTGGTGCAAAACATACATGAATAAATCAGCATGTTCTAAAAGAGGACACGCTCACAACTTCAAATCAAGCTTCTAAAGTTTGGCACTTTTTTTGATCTGCATCACTTTTTTTCATTTCATCTGATTGTCATTTTCTTGTGTTATTAATGTAACTATGGACAGGCTTAACCTATTTTTACAAGATAGCATATATCCTGTCATACTACTATATAAGTATTGTCTAATATGATAATATATACATCTGTTCAGATTTTTTTTTTTTAAATACTTTCATTTCACAAAAATAAATTAATAAAAGTGAGGGTAAATACGTTTATAATGTCACAAAGTTATTTTGAACATTTTATTCAAAGACTCCTGAAAAAAAAAACATACTTTTCCACTAAAATATTAAGCAGCACAACACTTTTAACTATAATAATAAATGTTTCTTGAGCAGCAAATCAATGATTTCTGAAGGATCATGTGACACTGAAGACTGGAGTAATGATGCTGAAAATTCAGCTTTACCATCACAGGAATAAATTACATTTTAAAATATAGTAAAATAGAAAACAGATGTTTTAAATTGTAATAATATTTCACAATATTACTGACTTGACCTGTATTTTTGATCAAATAAATGCAGACTTGGGGCCCTATTTTAACGATCTGAAACGCAAGTGGCAAAGCGCAAAGCGCAAGTAACTTTGTGGGCGGGTCTCGGCGCTGTTGCTATTTTCCCGGCGGGATAAATGGCTCTTGCGCCCGGCGCAAATCTAAAAGGGGTTGGTCTGAAGTAGCTTCATTATTCATAGGTGTGGTTTGGGCGTAACGTGAAATAAACCAATCAGAGCGACATCTCACATTCCCTTTAAGAGCAGACGCGCTTTTTCCTTGGCGTATTGCTATTATAACGGCGGATTTGCCAGGCACGCGCCAGGAGCGGTTCACAGCCGAGGAGAGCAACGCTCTCGTCACGGCCGTAAAAGAGAGAGAAGTGACATTGGGGAAGGAGAAACACACCCAAATTAAACAGGCATATAATAATGTGGGTAAATGTGTAAGCTAGATGTATGCTTTTATAATAAATTGTCTATCTATCTATCTATCTATCTATCTATCGTTTGTAATAATATGATTTGCAAAAATGAAAACTGCTGCTTCTGTGTAGATTAGAGAATCAAAGTGTATGCGCGTTGTGCACGCTATACATTATGGTCAAGCATGCGCCCTTAAAATAGCATAATGAACAACGCGCGATGCGCCACTGACTTTAGACTAGGTTTTTTCTGGCCAGTGGCGCAATTGTTTTATGGAACAGTAAAATAGCACCAGGGATTGTTTGCGCCGGGACACGCCTCCTTTTTTGCGCTGAACCGCCCAGGGAGCGCAAGTTCATTCCCTAGTTTAGCGACGTGCTTTTGTGGAGGGAAAAGCGCGCTTTGCGCGGGTGCAAAATAGGAATGAAACATGCGTCGGTGTACAAAGTCAATTGCGCTGGGTGCAAGATAGGGCCCTTGGTGAGCAAGTTTGCACCCTAATGCTGGGTACACACCAAAAGATAATCAGGCTGATTTTGGGCCGATTTCCCCCTTCTGACAATCCTAGCTATGTCCTGATTATCTTGATGGTTCTACAGATTATCTTATCAGATTCTCCCTTGGTGTGAGGTGTGTTAAGAGTGTCCGAACCTGCTCGGAAGAACGTCGGAGCCGCCCCGATCGCGAATCGTAAATATTCAACATGTTTAATATTTACGATCAGAAATCCTGATGTGTGGGGGGAACCCCGAGGACAAACGCGAGCTCTGGAGATTATCACGTGAAACAAAACAATATCCAATCAGAAAACGAGATGATGGAAGACGGAAGCATAACACGCAGTCATGGCGCAGCACAAAGTGAAATTGATGTGGACAGCAGAGATGGACGATCAGCTTGTTGATTTGACTGCAACAGCACAAATGTTTATACAACGTGTTGTGTAAAACTTTTCCAAACACTATCATCGCAATTTCTTCCTGCATATCGTCCGCCATGCTTATTCTGAGGTCTGGCAAGATTTTGCGAGATGTCCTGTGTTTACAGTCGAGACTCTGGTTGAAAATCTGTTTGTGTGTGGTGTGCTGTCTTTGTCACATCATAGCACACCACACACTATAGGAGCAAAACAGTTAAATCTAGGATTTTTTGTCCTCATGTTTGTGGTCTATCACATTTTGAAAATCTTATAAGATGTAAAAAATCTTTTGGTGTGTACCCAGCATAAAGGGGGTAATTGCTGCTCTCCCTGCTCTTATCCATGCTAGGCTGCATGGATGCGCAGGGAGTTCTTGCCCAGAACAGAACCATAACACCAATCCTAACTGCATGCTAATTGTCAATCGTTTCAAACCTTTCATGATGAAAACCTGTATCAAATCCATACTGAGGAAAGGACATACATACATACGTTCATTCTTCATACATTAGCAGTGTTAGTTACCGACCCTTTTAGTCTCTTGTGATTTGTTTTGCTGCAACATGAGTTCTAAGCAAATTTGTGGTTCTGAAGAAAACCAATCAGAAGAAGCAATGTTATATCTTATATCAGTTGTATTAATTTGTTTTCATAGACTAACCTAAAGACTTTTTTTTTTTTGCACTGCTGTACTGTAAAACGAAAGTTTGCATTGGGCAATTTATTGTTTGCGCATTAGGTGTGCGAATGATGGTTTATCAGTGTAGATCACCATTTTTGTGCTGTCACAGAGAATGATTGGAGAAGTAGTTGTGTCAGGCAAGCCTGAAACGTGAAACCTAATAAACCAGTTAAATGAACTGTCTTCACCAACAATACTTCCATTCACAACTTCCAACATTCACACTTCCAACATTAATTGATTATGATCAACGCTACAACTTCTGACATGACTCTTAAATTGACATGCTGCCAAAAAAATCCTAATGATTTCAGTTCACAGAATTGATGTTCACATGCTCACACCTTGTAAATACAATTATTCATGGCACAAAAATAAAACTCTTGATGGATGTTGCCTCAGTTCTAATTATAATCACCTTGATCTGTTGCAACCAATTGGATTCCTCTCTGTTTGGATGATAATAAAAAGTTTCTCATAAAGCTTCTCTTCTTAAACTTCTTGAAGAAGATGACACTCGCCAAAGGCAAGGGGTTTCAATTTGAGGCCTATGCCTATTTGGAGCAGTTTGAGGCTTTCTGTATTGTTCTATTGTCGGCTTTAATTGGCTCTGTGCTTGTCCTTTTACCGTTCACATTAGGAACTCTATCCTCCATGTGTGAGAGAGACACCCACATTGTTGCTGGTACTGGCAGGGTAACAAGCCCCTTTCCCATCTGAAGAAAATGTTCCTGTGTGTAGACCCTGGAGAGCACAGACCGAGACAACAAGCTTTTGTACCAGGATCATGCCGCTGTGATTTTTTTCTCTTCTTTTTCCATGTCTCATTCGAACACAGGCGGATTTTGTTTGGAACTTTTTCTGCAATTTACTTGGAACAGCCTGTTATAAATAGGTTGTGGCTTACCTTCCTGTTCTCCCACTTTTATTAATCTAAAAGAGTCTCTTTAAAAACAGATTGAAACGTCATGCCCATTCCAACTGAGCCAGATGGATTTTCTATATAAAATATCCATAAATATATAAAAACTACCGGTCAAAAGTTTAGAATAAATAAAACTTTTTTTAAATGTTTTTGAAAAAAGTTATTTATGCTCACCAAGGCTGCATTTAATTGATGAAAAATACAATATAAACATTAGTATTGTGAAATATTATTACAATTTAAAATAACTTTTTCTATTTTATTATATTTAGAATTTAATTTATTCCTGTGATAGTCTTCATGATCCTTCAGAAATTATTCTAATATGCTGATTTTGTGCTAAATTATCAAATATTATTGGTAATCAAATATTAATAATGGTTCTTATTATTAGCAATGTTGAAAAAACTTTTTTGCTGCTTCATAATTTTGTGTAAACAATTTTTTTTGCGATTCTTTGATGATACAAATTCAGCTTTTCCATCACAGGAATAAATTACATTTGAAAATATTAAATATTAGAAAACAGTTATTTTAAATTGTTAAAATGTTTCACATTATTACTGTTTTTACTGTATTTTTTTATCAAATTAATGCAGCCTTGGTGAGCAGAAGAGACTCTTTCAAAGACATTATTTTACAAATCCTTATTTATTTCAAACGTTTGATATGTATGATATTGGTATGTATATATTTAAAAATGGTTTGGAAAAGTGATAAGGTGAAAACAGTTCAAATAGGTACTTTCTGATCGTCATTGGTAAATGAAAAATTGTAAATAATATTTTCAATAACTAAAGATAGAAAAAAAATGAAAAAAGAAGGAATACAAAAACGTGTCCCACTTTACCCGTATTCGGCCTATTTTGCATCAGGATTTAAACCAAGATCTCCTTTCATGATAACCAAAAACTGTTTTTTTGTTATGATTTGTGGCCCCATAGTGACCACAGAACTGCACTTGTGCCCCCCTAAAAATAATAAATAAATAAGTAAATGGTGCATGATGCCCCTGCATAGAAAATGTACATTTTAAATCTAGATAATTTGACAGAAAAACAAGTTTTATGTTTTAAGTTTTATGTAGCACAGACCCATGACCTGACAGTCAGACAGGTGAATAAAGGACATTTCTAAACTCTTTAAGGTTGAATTTCAAACAGGCAATGAGAGGAACAGCGTGGTTTGAGATGAAATGAGGCCTGAGGAACAGAAAATGCCACTAGGCTTTCAAATAGTGTTTCTTTTCCCCCGTTCAGGTTTTTCTAAGAGCTGCAGGCTTCTGTGTATATCTGAAACGGGGATATGGTTTTATTCTTCCTATCGACTCACCCTGGTCCCCGCAGTCTTTCTCTGTCTTTAATTATTAATTTCATGGAATTTGTTATTGTATTCATTCAGAGGTTTCAGGCTTCTCTTCAGCTCCATGGAAATTGAATCTCTTCTCGGCTGGAGCTGAGGCAGCTGCTTCAGTTCCTAATGGATTGACTGAGTATTGAATACTTCAGTGCCTCCTCAGGGTAGGTGCAGCTTAGTGAAGGAATTAGCTGAGCGGCTTGAAAGCTGAGAGGAGAGTGGAGTTGGAATTGAAGAGCCGCTCCATCTCTGCAGCCCTTCGGAAAGGCTCAGATGTGATCGAAAAGGCAGACGGCGTGCCGATTCCATGACGCAGGCTTCTGTTGTTGTGTTGACGCTGAAAGCGCTGAAAATCCTGAATAATGTGTCACTTTACTATGCACTATAAGGGTGAAATGTGTCATAACTGCCAGTGGAATCACAAAAATAATGACTGTTTTCAAACAGGTTTTCTCCTGTCTGCCATTAGTCGAACAAAAAAGATAACCCCGCCCTACTCACGTCATTGGTTGTTGCTCTTACAAATGTTTTAAATTTCCCCATTGGGTTCTTTGTGAGCAAACACAAAGGCTGAATCCGAAATCACCCCCTATACCCTCAAATAGGGCATTATTTGAGGGGATAGCCATTTGTAGTGGTGTCCGAAACCATAGTGGACGGTATCGAGTGCACTCATTCTATCCCACATTGCACTGCAATAATGAGTTTACAACCGATGTACGCTCAACAGCTGTCCGAATTCGCTCACTCGTTTTCATTCATTCCTTCAAGTGAACTGTTTTAGTGGCCTAATGTAGGGAATAGTGATTGAGGGTTTCGGGGGTGATTTCGGATTCAGCCAAAGTTTCTCAGGTAACCAAAGCGAGGGAAATGCAAAAGCATTGAAATATATTTTTTCTTATTTTTAGAGAATAATTTGTTCATATTTCTTCCATCACCATGTCCCTTTAGGGGCTCCGTATTAGTTTAACCTTGACGCCTGAATTTATTTACAATTATATAAAAAAATGTATTATGTGTGTTTCTGGCTCCAAGCTGATGCTAAATTAAGTTGAGATTGTTAATTTGTCTATAGCATATAGAATAGATATAAATTTAGGTATGATGCAAATTAGCGACAACAGACATTTATGGTAAATTAATAAAACACATTTTCCCATCTCAGGTATGTAGATTTTATTCATGTCACAAAGTTGTTAGAACTTCTAAACTTTAATTGACAAATTAATGAATCTTGACAACAGCAAGAAACAAAACACTCTCCTACTCCCTAACATTGACAGTAGTTTTTATACATTCCATGTTACACTCTGTTTAACTCTTTCCTTGTTTCTCCAGTGCATAAGTGAACAAAAAAACACACTATAATAAGTAAATTACACTCTGTCAGTTTAACTCTGTGCTTGTTTCTCCAGTGCATACAGTAGTGAACAAAAAAACACACTATAATAAATAAATTACACTCTGTTTATTATGTTCTGTGTTAAAACAAAGGACAGGAATTGCTTTTATATCCTAACATGCTATTTTTGTAATGATTATAGAAATAATCGGCCTAAAAAAAAAGCATGTGAGTGCTGAAAGCCATCTAAATACAGCATTATTATAGGTAGCCATTATAGCCGAATCCAGCCGTTATGGACGAATGTCGTGAATTCGCTACAAACTGAAATCTACAAAGTACATAAAAAATATTTGTTACATGAAGTCTATTTGAATAACATAGCTATAGAAGCAATCAATAAGCTGGTACATATTTTTATCTTAGCACAACTTACCTCATTTTGGGCAATTTCTCCACATTTGCGGCCTTGATATGCGGATTTTGCTAACCAAAATATTAGCTTCCGTGAACCGGATGTAGTTCCCACTCCGAACGGTCCTACGAGAAACCAGTGCGTGCAAAAGGTTCCTAGGTATGTATCGAATGTGCACAAACAGGCATTGGGGGAATACACCATAGACAGTATATAAACTGGACACAGCGACCCCATAGGTTTCAACGGAGAAAAGTGAAGCAAATTAGAAGCACTCACTTCCTGATGGCTGAGCATACTGCGCAGACTCAAACTGAGCTTGATGACGTGGATGTGACGTGAGCAGCCTGTCTGACAGTTGTAAGTCTTCTAGTAGCTGTGCCAAGAGAAATCTGAGTCATTCCCTTCCGAAACTTGCAGAGACGGAGAGCGTGAGTATTAGCTGTCCATGAGCTAGGAGCAGGAGCAACTTTATGACTCTCTATAGGCTTCTCTCTTGACTTTATCGGACTTCATGCCTCCACGTCCCCCCGATTGACTGCGAGCTTCTCCTCCTGTCTATACGGTAATTTCCAGAGAGTCGCGTGGTTATGACGCAATCGTTAGCCTATTTTTACAACAACTGCTTCTACGGGGCCATAACGTAAGATAGGCTACAAGGTAATGGAGCCTTTTATACATTGTCGTGTTTCTTTAGAAATAAACAATGGACAAATGGAGTCTTTAAACGCCTCAGAGGCTAGCAGGCTAAACTACATTTGGGATAGAAAGCTAACACTATTATCGTCAAAGATAGAGACAAGAGACCGTGTTTACTTTGATGTAACAAAATGTAGTGAGACTATTTAGGGCTGCTTTTAGTATACATTCTTTGTGTGATATCTACAGTTTCTAGTCGAATGATTTTAACTTGTTACTTTGTGTGTTACATGTAATGTGTATTGACATTACAAAACGCACTGTGTTTAGTTGAAGACGCAAAAAAACTGCGGAAAAACCTCAGGGACACCTATGTGAGAAAAAGGAGAGAGGAAAAGGAAACTGAAAGTGGACATTAGCATACTCCCCTTCAGACTCTCTGTTCTTTAAGATTGGGTGCACCCAAAACCTTCTTTTCTGTCTTTTAAAGAAAATGAAAAGCTCGTCTTCACTGGATGATGATGATTGATGAAGTATCCATGTTTTCTCAGCTGTCGGCGCGAAAGTTTTGGAATGTTGAAGCTCTGAATGTCACAGACATCACAAATTCGCGTCGCGGATAGATGTGAATGGTTTTGAGCGAACTATTCGCACGCAAACTGTTCGCGTTTTCGTTTCACTTTTTCGTTACGTGTCCGGTGTGAAAGGGAAAGAAAGAAAGGTGTAAGACAAGAAAGGTGCAGATGGACTTGGTTTTTTTTTTAGTCTCCAGATGAAGGGGTTTACTGCTCCTGGTTAGTGTGTCATGAGTTAAGCTAGAAAAACTGTTCTGAGACATGTTGTATGTATGCCTCAAAAAAAATGTTCCTTCATTTTATAGTGGCCTTGAAAATGATTTGGGCATCAAGTCAAACTAATTCTGCACAAGCTTTTTTTCCAGAACTAATGAACTAAGTTAATTCTTTTGAACCTTTTTTGATTAACTTCTTAGGGCTCCTCAACCACCACCAGTGCAGCATTCACTTGGACAATACAATGGCAGCCACAGTACAATGGCGCCAGTGCGCTCACCACACATCAGGTGGAGAGGAGAGAGAGTGATAGAGCCAATTCAGTGGATAGGGATTATTAGGAGGCCATGATAGACAATGGCCAATGGGTGGAATGTGGCGGGGTTACACCCCTACTCTTTTATGAGAAGCGCCATGGTGCCATTCTTGTTGTTATGGAAATGACAGGTCATTGGTTAGCTGTCAAAAAGGCGCTTGATGTAGGGCTTTTTTTTTTCAGAAAAGTTTAACTTTATTCAACTTGGAAAAATGCTCTGAGCTGCAGAAAAAAGACGTTGGCGTTTTAAAAAAGCGATCAGGACTTTTTTTTGAAAACACGGTTTACTCCATAGTATTATAATGTAAAACAGATGCTGGCAGCTTCAAAAAAGACGCCAAGTGTGAAGTATGTTGAATCAATATAGTAACATGTTTCGCCGACTTTAAATCTGGACATGTTCCACTAACATTTACAGTTTTTCACACTGAGGCTGCATCCGAAATCGCATACTTCCCTACTATATATAGGCGAAAAACAGTATGTGACAAAATAAGCATGTCGGAATTCACAATAGCCTACTCATAAAAGAGTAGGCAAAAAGTCCCCGGATGACCTAATACTTCCGGCGAGATTCTGAAGTGTGCATACGATGGACACTTTACTATCCCATGAGACCATGGGAGAAGATTTGTGGGCAAATTCCAATTGGAAGTGAGCATCCCTATGCCCTACTCACTACAAAAGGCAGAAAATAACCATAAATACTTCATTAAAGTGACCATTGCATGTTCCCTTCACTAACAGACTTGTGGAAGGGCCTTCGTGAAGCGATTCAATTGTTCACTTTCATTTGAAACGCTCCTACAAATGGCATCTCCTTCCTGAAGTGCCCTTCAAGGGTGCAAAAATGCCGTTTGGAATTTGCTTTGTGAATGGCAGTAAAGCGACGCAACTGACACTGGTAGGTCACATGTTTTGTATTTGAGGTGACAGCTGTATAGGCTCCACCCTCTTCTGTATAAGGGGAGGACAGCAGCAGTTCATTTGCATTTAAAGATACATCCAGAAAAAAAAAAAAGGATGTTTTTCCTTCCACTCAAAAATGTGTATTTGTGGGTTATTTTGAGTTGAAACTTCACAGACACATTCTGGGTACATCTGAGACTTATGTTAAATCTTGTAAAAAGTGGCATAATAGGTCCCCTTTAAAATAAACCCCAATTGGTTTTGTATTTTGTGATTAGATGGCATGACATTCATGTGACTTAAGTGTCCAAAAACTTTTAGAGGCTGGTGAATGTTAGTATGCCAACTGATTGTTAAGATTGAATCTATCTTTATGAGAGACAAATTGTGTTGTATGATGTTCACACCACTTTACCTTGATCTTATTTTTCAGATGCCAGCTGGAGAGGATAAAACACTAATACGTGACGGGCAGCAGATGAAAACAAATGCTAATGGAACAAGGGATGTGCACATGATGATAACCTTGAAAATAAACACAGCAAATATTTTCAAAAGCCTCTCAGATTAACTTGATCCAAACACAACATGTGGACCCGTGGAGCATCGACAGATTTAATCGTGCCTTTGGTGTTGAGACACCAGATATCCCAGACTACACAATGCTAAAACGACAGCCGAGACTGACTGGGGAAAGTAAATTGAATCCATAAAGCCACTACATGCACACACAACTGCATTCCAAATGTTTTGACTGTGTTGTCAGCCATAGTTTATGGACAATACAGAAACTCTAAGGCGATGAGCTCACTTTAATTGTGTGTTTTTAGAATTTTGATTTTGCATTCAAGAGAAATATTGAGAGATTTCGATGCATGGATGCGTTCAGTGTATCCATGAATGCCAGAATTGTTCTTCTGCCATTTTCTCTCCTATTCTAACAGGCCAAAAAAATCTACGAGTATTATTTTAAGCATAGCAGTGAAGAGCTTTCTGGAACAAAACCAATTATTACATCTGCTGAAACACGCAGGGCACACGCACTCAGGGGTACAGGTGAGATTTTTCAAATTAGTTGTTATTGAAAAACATTTTAATCATTTTTTTTTTTTACTCTGGAAGCTTCTCTCAGATCAGTCTCTACTTTTTCTGTTCTGTCCACTCAAACAGTTCAGAGTTTCTAGCTTTTGCATTTAAAAGCACAGTTAGAAATGAGATGAGAGAGCAAGAAAAAAGCCACAGATGATCAGTCACAGATGAAGAAAGAAACGAAATGTTACAAGCGTGCTCTAAACAGTTCACCCAGCGTAGAGAAACCGACAGTATTCTATCTCTTGATCTCAATGTTCTTGATCTTTGGCTGTATTTTTAATGCAATAATTGCATAGACAGCGGGGGAAAAAACATATCCCATCATAAACGCGTGTGCACGCGTGTAATGATGGTTGCTGCGTGCTGATGTTCTCTTTGTGCATGAGAGTATTAAAGAGGCTAATGAGGTAAAACCATTGCTCTCTTTTATACTCAGACTATTATTCAAACACAGCCTATTAACTTGATGGATTGGGATAATTAATGGATATTTCTCTATGTAGCTTTTGTGCTATCAGGTGCGCGGTGAACATTTAACTGTTTACTTCACAGGTTCTTTCGTCCGCTTCGCCATGGGCTCCTGGAGGGCCGACAAGAGCAGCTGTATATTTCCATCCTCATAAGAGGCGGCACTATGAATCCATACTTGTGCTCATGATTTAATTATAAGTCACACATTTGAATGAATAAAGTTCTCTATAGCCAGCTGGCTGTAGACCAGCAGGGTTCATTCAGCGAGAAGCCGTGCGATTTTCAGAGAGAATGGAGTCTCGCTGGAAACCCCGAGCACTCGACTACAGAAGCCTTTGGTCTCCTCAGGTGATCCTCCGTATCACTGCAAAAACAATGAAGCTGCCTTCCAGCGGTGCCATCGGACAGTAGAGAGCATATTTGTTCTGTTTGCTATATGCCTGACAATAATGAGATGGCAATCATTTCCGGTGCCTATGCTCTCTTAAGGGTTCAGGGTCGGGAAACGGTCTCGATGGGAACAGTGTGGCGCGGGCATTAGTCGAGAATGAAACGACTAGATCATGTCAGTGCGCAGCTTCAAGCTATTTGCCAGCAAGTCCTTTATCTGACAGCGCCGCCAAGCTAACACTGATCAGAGGAAGATAGCTCATAAGTATGGCAGAGCTATAAAATCTCCCAGCAGAGAACCGGGCCGGGGGGGCGTGAGATTACCCTTTCAAGATGACCAATTATTTCAAGAGGTACTCGTCGAGTTTTCCGTGGGCCCTTTCTCGGGAGATGTGGCTTTAGGAGAACATTATTCTCTCAAATTGTTCTGCCGTCATTATCTGTCTCGTGGCTTTCATTCACCTGCGTATTATTTGAAAACAGAACGAGAGATTAACTCGCGAGAGGGAAACTGATTATCCCCATTCATGCTTCTAAACCATCTGAAGCACAAATCAAAGGAAAGGAAGAATCTTCCAATGGCTTGTGAATGTAGTCTAATGTACACAAACCCAGTGGCCATGTAAACCCACATTTGTGTTGTTCTGATGCCCACCACCAATCAAAAACTTTTTTTTTTTTTTTTTTTACTCCGCCTGGTTTCCAAGGTCTCGCACAAACCACAAATGAGTCTGATTTGATTTGGCAAACAAATGAACTCTTATCAATAGCAAATAGATCCAGTGTGTGTGTCTGTGAGATGTACTGAAAGTAATGAATTTGTAAAGCTCATTCCCTTCCCTCAATTAAAAGAGAGCAAGAACAGACGAGAGTACAACAGGTAATCACACATTTCCATTCGCACTTTCATTTTCCTCCGTTTCATTCTTCATTAAACTGCAGTTGATTTGTTTTCCTTCTTTCTACGTCTGATTGATAGAGTGTATCATTTCACAATCTGTCTTTGTTATCGTGACATCTCTCCTCTGCACAAATGAACCCGAGTCCCTCGGTGATGGAACTGATGAATAGGGTCCATCATCTGTAAGAGCCTCCCAGACCTTTACTGACATCTAGTGGAAGAAAATGAAGAGATTCACTATAAATGGTGGTAGTATTGTTTCTTCTTTTATTGATTTGTTATATTATTTTTCTAAGTGATTAAACTCAATATTCTTTGCCTGGTAAATGATTTAAAAAAATAATAATAAAAAAGAAATTATCAAGAAAAAAAAACTTTTTTTAGAGATCACCATACCAATCTGCCAAAAAAACAAAACAAAAAAAACATATTTTATATATACATTATACACTGCCCGGCAAAAAAAAAAAAAAAAAATCACACATAAAAAATAAATGTTGTAATATTATTTCCATCAAGAGGTGCATACATTTTTGGTCAAGATCTGGTATTGACAATTAGCCTACAAGAGTCCAGCACTCTGTAAAGTCTCCTCCAGCACATCCCAAACACTTTCAATGAATTTAAGGTCTGGACTCAAAGGTGCCAATTCATGTGTGAAAATGATTCTTCATGCTCCCTCTCAAGCATTCTTTCACAATTTGAGCCTGATCAATTTTGACATTGTCATCCTGGATATGACCATGATGTGTCTTCCTACAAGGTGTCAGAGTTCTGTCACTTCTGTTTGGGTTATATCTTGGGTTGTACCAGAGCATTCTGCATGCATGGAGAAAGCACATCGGTGATCCAGAGACTGTTCACGTCACGTCTGCCGATCCAGATACTGTTCAGGTCACGTCTGCCGATCCAGAGACTGTTCAGGTCACGTCTGCTGAGCCTGTGTCTCCGGACAAGATGGGCGCCACCGAGTCAGTGTCTCCGGACAAGATGGCCGCCGCCGAGCAAGTGTCTCCGGACAAGATGGTCGCCGCTGAGAAAGTGTCTCCGGACAAGACGGCCGCTGCCGAGCAAGTGTCTCCGGACAAGATGGCCGCCGCCGAGCAAGTGTCTCCGGACAAGATGGCTGTGTCTGTTCCTGTTTCTGAGCCGGTGTCTGTTCCTGTTCCTGAGCCGGTGTCTGTTCCTGTTCCTGAGCCGGGTTCTGTTCCTGTTCCTGAGCCGAGCCGGTGTCTGTTTCTGTTCCTGAGCCGGGTTCTGTTCCTGTTCCCGAGCCAGTGTCTGTTCCGGTTCCTGAGCCGGTGTCTGTTCCTGTTCCTGAGCCGGTGTCTGTTCCTGTGTCATGGCCGCCCAAAGAGTCGTCTCCACCATGGCCGTCCGAAGGATCGTCTCCGACCTGGTCGTCTCCACCATGGCCGCCCGAAGGGCGGAGTTCTGTCACTTCTGTTTGGGTTACATCTTGGGTTGGTGACAGAGCTCTGGCATTCCCAGTTTGTCCTGTGTTTGTTTAGTTTGGTTTATTGTGAGCACATGGCTTGTCTTGTATTCCTTGTGCCATGTGCTCTTCTGTCAATTGTCTAGCCCCTCCCATCTTGTTACCTGATAATTGATTAATCTTCCCACCCGCTTTGTTCGTTACCCTCTTTTGTTTGCTCCCTATTTAGTCTCCCTGTGTTTGCAGTCCTGTGCTGGTTCATTGTCCATGTTTCCCTCGTGTTTCCTGTTCCCGCCTGAGATCTCTCTTGTTTTCCCCCACGGGGTAGTTTTTGTTTGTAGTTTTATTTTATTTCTTTTGTTAATAAATACCTATTTGTTTCTGCACTTGAGTCCTCGCTACTTTCACCAACCCAGTCCGTGACACATGGTTGTTTAAGAAATGAAAAGCTACACACTCCATCAATTAGGGTTAAAAGAACTGTTGGCAGACATAACATGCAAGAAACATAATAATCACTGCAATAATGATCCAATCATAGACTCTTAAAGGATTAGTTCACCCCAAAATGAAAATTTCCTAATAATTTACTCACCCCAATGCCATCCAAGATATCCATGTCTTTCTTTCCTCAGTGGGAGAGAAATTATGTTTTTTGAGGAAAACATTTCTGGATTTTTCTTCTAACAATGGACTTCATTGGTTACCATCGTTTTTAAGTCCAAATCAATGCAGTTTCAAAAGTCTTTGAAGTGTTTAAACGGGCTGTACGCAATCACAGCTGAAGAAGAGGTTGTTATCTAGCGAAACGATAGGTCATTTTAAAAAAATATATATATAATTTATAGACTTTTTACCTTCAATAGTTCGGATTGAGCTGATCAACAAACGGACAGGGAACTACGTCATCACGTTGAAAGGTCACGCCGGCGCCGGCAATACTATTTGAACTACTATTCATATTCATCAGAATGTTATTCATATACTATTCATATTCATATTCACTGAATACTATTACTATATATATAATAGCAAACAATACTATTTGAACTTTCCTCCTACGTACGGTCGCATTGTAAACAGTAGGGCGGTACTTCTGCCGGCGCCGGCGTGACCTTTCAATGACCTTTCTATCTCTAACCCTAACCAACAAAGAAAACTTCTTTGCATTTTCAAAAAACATCACTTAGTATTATTTATAAGCTGTTTTCCTCATGTGGACCAAAAAAATGTCCACAAGTACAAGGATTTCAGATATTGCCATCTTTGTGGGGAAATTTTGTCCTCATAATGTAGGGTTAATGTTAAATTTAAGCATTTTTTATACTGTATGTGTTTCTGTCCATGTCAAATTCTTATACTGTATGTGTTTCTGTCCATGTACTAATCAAATTCTTATTACAAATTGATGGGAATATCTGCATGGTCCTCTGAACGTCACATTTCTCCCGTCAAGCAAGTTAATCTCACCTCAAGTTCTTCAAATCACACTCCTGTTGAAATTTCTGTCACTGCTGTGCCCTTTAGGTTTTGACCTGACTCTGGAATTGCAATTAGTCTCCTGTAAGTTGATTTGTGTGAACTGCATTTGCTAAACAGTAAGTAATTAGCGACTAACACATCCTCCATTGCACTTTTCCATGCAGTCATATTCACAATACATTGCCTGATAAATGTATTTAACATTTTAAAATAGCATTTTTTTTCCCACAAAATCATTAGTGGCCATATTCAGCTACTTTTGATGGTGGACAATTATGCCTTTCACTCTTAGATAAAAGTTTCAGTGAAGTTCTATAGAACCCTGACCTGGGTGACCTCAATTTTAAAGATAGCTTTAAAAGGTTCTATATAAGGAGAAATGTCTTAAATGATTGCACAATACTTTCATGTTCAGTGGGTTATTTATTGTTTTTTTATAGTGATTAAGTATGTTTACGAGCTGTTTAATTCATACAATTTTATGACAATTAAAAATGAATTAAAACCAAATTAATTCATTAAAACTAAATGATCCCATGATGGAAAAAGCTACATGTTTCTAAATATGAAGCACCTGATAGAACACTTTAAGGTTCTGTATAGAACATTTCGTAGAATTTCACTCATAACCTTTTCTTTTAAGAGTGAAAATGGGCACACACAAAAATCACATACATTTATAGGGGGAAAAAAGAGCATATTTTTGCACTGTTATTTTAACAGTGTTTTACTCACCAAATCTGGATTTAGTTTCTTATGCAAGCGCCTGAGCTGCATTTGAGACATGTTGTTACACTTTTCAGCTGGATTTCATCCTTACTTACGTCATAAAGAAATAAAGATGACACTTTTGACATGATGAACGTCACAAGTCTGACATCTGATCCCTGCACAGACCTTAAGCCTTTCTCTTCACCGTGTCTTCATGCTCAGTGGACACCCTGAGGAAAATGGTAAACTATGAATAATAAAATGAGGAAGACACCGCAGACTTTCCCACGTCATGAGTGTTGAATACGGTCTGCTGGTCTCCTCAAACATTTTTCTGTTCATCTACATATGATATTTATCAATTTATTTCACATTTTATTTAAATGTCATTTAAAGTTTGTCAGGTGAAAAAAAAATGTTTCATGATAATGAACCGCTGACTAATTTTCCTGTTGATTACACAGCTACCCACCAAATAAATATGTGAACATGAAACATTTATTTGAAGTGAAATTATTTATACATTTGTATTTTTTTAATCATTTATAGGCTAGAGAGTGGTGTCAATCAATTGCGCATGAAAGTTGTATCCATTACTACAACCCCAAATCAGAAAAAGTTGGGACACTGTACAAATTGTGAATAAAAACAGAATGCAATGATGTGGATGTTTTGAATTTAAATATTTTATTCAGAATACAACATAGATGACATATCAAATGTTTAAACTGAGAAAATTTATCATTTTAAGGGAAAAATAAGTTGATTTTAAATTTCATGGCATCAACACATCTCAAAAAAGTTGGGACAAGGCCATGTTTACCACTGTGTGGCATCCTCTCTTCTTTTTATAACAGTCTGCAAACGTCTGGGGACTGAGGAGACAAGTTGCTCAAGTTAAGGAATAGGAATGTTGTCCCATTCTTGTCTAATACAGGCTTCTAGTTGCTCAACTGTCTTAGGTCTTCTTTGCCGCATCTTCCTCTTTATGATGCACCAAATGTTTCTATGGGTGAAAGATCTGGACTGCAGGCTGGCCATTTCAGTACCCGAAAACTGCAGTACCATTTTCAGAATTGGTGATCCTCTGCCCATCTTGACTTCTGAGAGACACTGCCACTCAGAGAGGCTCTTTTTATACCCAATCATGTTGCCAATTGACCTAATAAGTTGCAAATTGGTCCACCAACTGTTCCTTATATGTACATTTAACTTTTCCGGCCTCTTATTGCTACCTGTCCCAACTTTTTTGGAATGTGTAGCTCTCATGAAATCCAAAATGAGCCAATATTTGGCATGACATTTCAAAATGTCTCACTTTTAACATTTGATATGTTATCTATATTCTATTGTGAATAAAATATAAGTTTATGAGATTTGTAAATTATTCCATTCCTTTTTTACGCACAATTTGCACAGTGTCCCAACTTTTTCTGATTTGGGGTTGTATAATATATATTATACCAGCGTTTCTCAGAAATCACTTACTGCACCTTTAATCAAAATAACTTCCTCTCCCTCTTGCAATAACATTGCTTCTCCTCTCTGATAACATATTTGCACAAAGCACCTAAAGAGACATTTGCGGGGGGAAAACTAGGGATTTTGCATGCATGCACAATCAACTTTAGTCACAGTTTTTATTTCTAATAAAGTAATTTTAGGGGCTTCTATTTTTAGGCCTGTAAAACTACAGGTACAGGGTCCTTGCATCTGGCTGAATTGGAAAGGATAATATAGCTCAAACTAATTTATTTAAAAGAATATTTCTTTATGACTAACTGAAGTTTATCTTGCTAAACGTGAGAAAAGCTTATAAATAAGGAGTCTATATATATGCATCTATATATGCATATTAAATAATCTCACTAACAAATAATATATAGTTGCTTTGATATAAAATATTCCAATAAAACCAATGTGAACATGACGAATCTCTCTCCTTTTGTCCCCTACCCGTGCTGAAGTTCTCCAGGTTTGTGTGGCGTTTGTGCTCTGCTCACCGCAGGCCGTGATCGCATCCGCTGAAGACTGTCCTGATCCATATACTGGAGGAACATCCTGTACCATCTCACTGGAGAAGCTTCTGGACCGAGCCGTTCAACATGCAGAGCTCATTTACCGCGTCTCAGAGGAGTCCAAGTTGCTGTTTGTGAGTAACAGAGAGATGAACCTAAAGCTAAGCTTATAAAAGCTGCTTCTTGGAGTTTGCAATGACTTCAGTCCCACTAAAGATGAGAATAAACAGTCAACCAGTACACTTTACTGAATAATTCCAAAATATTTTCAGGAGGAGATGCTCAATTCATTTGGAGGTGTGAATCTGCATGTTCCCAGTGGGACCATGTGTGCTCCAAAAACAGTGTCGATGTCTAAAAGTGACATCCAACAGATTTCTGTGAGTTCCTCTAATGGCATCTGATAAAATTCAGTGTAACAGAGTAACATTCTCCCTAGATAAACACGTCTTTTTTGTTTTTCCCTCCAGGATAAATGGATCCTTCACTCAGTCCTGATTCTGATCCAGTTCTGGATTGATCCACTGGCAGATCTGCAGGCGTCTCTTGAGAATTTTGAGAACACCTCAAGTGCCCTGCTTAACAGGAGCAAATGGATGTCTACCAAACTGAGTCTGGAGCAGGGGGTTCTGGTTCTTGTTAGACAGGTAAATATGAAATTTCGAAAATTATTAGACCAAACATTTTTTTCCTTCATCTGGAAACATGTTTGGAAATCAGTCTATCTCTCTTTCTCTCTGTCAGATACTGGGTGAAGGTGGTTTGCTGTTGGAGGCTCCTGAAAAGACATCCGATTACATTGTCTCTTCCGATATTGAGTCTGTGAGAAGAGGCTATAGTGTGCTCTACTGCTTCAGGAGAGATGCGCACAAGATAGAGACTTTCCTCAAACTCCTGAAGTGCCGCCAGATTGATAAAGAGAATTGCTCCATTTTCTAAACTAAACTAATATATATATATATATACACACACACACACATTCTTCTGCCAGATTATTTTGAGTGTTTTTAGCCAAAGTTGGTTTTGCATTTGCACAAATTTTAATTAAAACAAAAATGTTTACATGCTTACTTGGAGATTGTGTTTTTGTCTCTAATGTCAGATATGGTTCACTGAAGGTTTGTAAGATGTTCTTTTCTAAATTAAAATGCATATTAAGAGAAATATTGAATCAGAATCACTTTCATACACATACGGTACCGTGAGAAATGGTAAACTGCTGTCTGAGATCACATTAAAACAATCTGGATTATTTCCATTTACAGTTTTTCTCCATTGGTTTGGCTCATTTCTTGAAACAGAAATTACATTCTCAAAACTCTAAGATAATTTGGCAAAACAGTCTTACAGTTCAGCACAACACTATAGCTCACTCGCAAAAGCTCATATCTCTCCCAAAACTGTTCACTCATGCTTCAAAACTAAATTCCTTTCCCATATAAAGAGTCAATGCCACGAAAATGGCAAAGATCCTTCTCAATTGCTTTGGCTCATTTCTTGAAACAGACCGGATGTTCTCAACACTCTTGGTGCTTTTGCCAAAATAACGTGGATGGTTCGGCACAACACCATGGTTCACCTGCAAAAGCTCATACCTCTCCCAAAACAGTTCACTCATGTGTCAAAACTAAATTTCCTTCTCATTTAAACAGTCAGTGCCCCCAAAATGCTTTGTCCCTTTGGCATTGTGTAAGCACTGCAAGTCAAAATGTTTAGATGTTTTGTCACTATGGCAGAGGACCATTGAAATATCCCTCATGTCCACCTTTCAGTCTTAGCCCAGTCCTTCATTGACAATGGTTACTGTCCTGTTTTTTGTCTAGCTAACAGAATACAATTGTGTATAATACTGAAAAAAAGAAAAAGGATTTTAGGGTAAGAGTAGCCTCCAAGGTTTGACATCACACATTGCACTCATACTGCCAAGGAAATTGTAACCATTATTCACACACATAAAGTAACTTCCATACATCAGAGTAAATAAAAATGTATACAGCATAATATACTCTAATATAAACACACAAACAAAAAACAATGGAAATTATATGCAGCCTACAGTGCTGTAAATAAAGCTGGAGTTTCACAACAGTTCTTCACTGGTCGCTGTCCTCACCCTCCCTCTCCTGGCCACCATCCTCACCCTCCTGGCCATCCACACGCTGCTGTCTGTCTGGCCACAGATTCTCGTCCACATCACAGCGTACATCACAGCGATGCAACGAGGGAAGAAACGGCGTGCATGTCGCAACCATCCCCTACACTGATCTCCTGTAATATCCTCACACGCAGCGTCCATTGCATGGAGCTGGGACCTCTGATCTTGAGCCCGATGCTCATACACTCTCCACCTCCAAGCGGAGAAATACTGCTCAATAGGATTGAGGAAAGGAGAGTAAGGTGGTAGGAACACCATGACCATCCTTGGATGAATAGTGAACAAGGCCCTGATGAGCGGGCCACGGTGGAAATTCACATTGTCCCATACAATGACATATTGTGGTAGGTGAGGCCCTACGAGACCTCTCTCATTTTCAGGGATCAAATTTCAGGGATCATATATATATACACACATATATGGTATTCATGGTATTATGTTGTTGACTAATTTTGACAATTGAACAGACTATTGTCCATTCACGCCTGCCGACAGGGGGGGACAAACGGGTCTGTTGTCCCAGGCCCAGGGTAGGGGGTGGCCCAGAACTGGGCCCTCATTAAATAATGGATTACTTACATCAAGACAAACAAAAAATGTATTACAAGTTTTTTAAATTGTTTGTTAACATGGACAAACGGTGCATAATCTAATTACGTATGTGCTAATTTGCATAAATACCACAACAGATCTAAACATTGGGTATAGCCATGTGAAAATGTCTTGTTGAATCTTGTTGACACATAACAGTAAAATACTTAATGTTAAGGTCTGAATGGGACCCATTTAGGCTACCCATGAGCATTAATACATAGAGGCAGGAAGAAGTACTTTAGAAACCAGACTTTATTAATTATTATTGCAGAGATGGGGTTTGGGGCTGGGTCTGTGGGACTGTTTCTGGGGATTCACTTTTTATTTTGCCTACCTTTTGTCTTCTGCATTCTCCTTACCATTGTCTCCTGTTCTTCCCTCAGACTCGTCCCCCAGAAACAGTCCCACGGACCCAGCCCCAAACCCAGTCTCTTAAAAATGAATAAAGGCTGGTTTCTAAAGTTCTTCCTGCCTCTATGTATTAATGCTCATGGGTAGCCTAAATGGGTTCCATTCAGACCTTAATATCAAGTATTTTACTGTTATATGTCAACAAGATTCAACAAGACATTTTCACCTACCCAATGTTTAGACCTGGTGTGTTATTTATGCAAATTAGCACATACGTAATTAGATTATGCACCGTTTGTCCATGTTAACAAACAATTTCAAAAAACTTGTAATACATTTTTTGTTTGTCTTGATGTAAGTAATCCACTCAGTAATTTTCATGGTGATATCTAAAGGTTAAAATTTTTACCCTATTCACGTGAGAAAAAGAATGAATAGGCGTATGAATAGGCTATATTGGGGTCTTTTTCGAAACTTTCCCCTAATGGGATTCTTCGGGGCTTTTTTTTTTCTTACTCAGGACATATTGAGGATAAAAAATCAGTTGAGTTTGCTTCTGTTGCAATTTGTTCACGGTTGACCCCCATTTTGGCTTAAAGGAACTGTATGTAACATTTTGGCCAAAACTGGTACTGCAATCACTTTCAAATTACTGTAGAGCAGTGTATCCCCTCCCCCTCCCCCCTGACTCGAGGTTGCCAGATAGGCTGCAGGATCCAGCAGGAACGTAGGCTGACACGTTTGTAGCTGCAGCTGTGGTAACTAGAGCAGAGCTGGCAACCCGGATGCTGAAACACTACTGACTTTGTGATTGGTAGATAGGTGGAGGGAGGTGCCTCAGGCCAAAACACAAGATGACAACATCAACAGCAGTTGAGGGCTGCAACTATCACTTTTAAATTACAATATCCTGGCCGGACTACTGTTGTCAGTGATATAAGTATTTGAAATGAACATGATTTCTTAATGTCTAGTGACATATCAGGGCCATTTTATGATTAATTGAAATACATTTCTTACATACAGCTCCTTTAAAATTACTGGACTATAAAGTCAACGTAGAGCAAGGTAAGTTAAGAAACAGCGCAGCCAACGTTTAGGAGCCTTGTCAGGAGTTTTCCTCCGTTGAAATTTTTCAAAGCCTTATTTGATCGGTAAGTGATGTAGAATAGAATGACTGCTGCGCCTGACAGAGCGATAACGAGCAGAGAGAGAGAGAGAGAGAGCCCCGGCCACGTGCGCGCACTCTCAAGTCTTCAAACAACACGTTGAGCGCTGTCTCCCTCGCGCATATTAGGCCTAGTCCACACGGACACGGGTATTTTTATAACCGGAGTTTTTCCTCCTGCGTTTTTAAAAAAAAATCCCGTCCACACATGCTCGGTTTAAAAGAAATCTCCGCCTACATGAAAACGCAAAAAACACGCTATCACGCGCTGTCAAGAGCATGCCACACCAGCAGGCGGCGATCGTAAAGCCACGTTGGCCAATCAGAAGCCTGAACCAGAACCAAAAACCCCGGTTTTACTGTCTACACGACAACACTGCAACCGGCGTTTCTGAAAATCCTCACCCTGGCAGGGGTTTTCAAAAATGTTCGGTTTCAGTGACCTGATACTGCGTTTCCGTGTGGACGAACGGCCGAACCGCGTAAAAAAAGTCACGGTTATAAAAATTCCCGTGTCCGTGTGGACAAGGCCTTAATCAAAGTCAATTGACACGATAGTAAAAGGTCGGAAGACCGCAGTTTCTCGTGGAGCATTTGGAATTTTTTTCTCTTGAATTACCGCGGGGTGTGAATTGTACAAAAAAAACGTTGCCTTATCTTCTCTAAAAAGCGTGCCGCCCATTCAGCTGACATAAACCACAATTTCAGTAAACGAAAAAACCTATTCAGTGATGAAATGTTTCCTGTGTTGACACAAATCTTGATGTCCTGTCCTAAACTGCCGAGATAATCACACAATGCCTGCCATAGGCTACACGTCTGCTAATGACTTGTCCGATACGCATAATACGAGTGACTCCTTGAACCATTCACTTTAATGAAGGGTTAAAACAACTGATCTGTCCAACATGGGGATGGGGGGGGGGGGGGGGGGGCATCTAAGATTATCTCTTTCTGGGCCCAGGCAAGACTGTCAGCTGGCCTGTGTGCATGTGATGACTTATACAATGAAATGACGCTGACACCTTTGGAGCGAACAACCATTAGACTGAGAATCAACTATCAGTTTAGATCAACAAGATCTATTCACTTGGAAATTGTGCTAAATGTAGGCTACCTGTACTTAATCATTTGCAAAGATGTACTAAGTCATTGAGACATGTACTTAGACATTTGCAATTTGATGAAATTAATGAGAAATTCAATTCTGTTGTGAACAATTGCAATTAGTGGTTTGGAGGTTTGTCCATGTTGTTTTGAGAATGTCATTTCTGTTTCAAGAAATGAGCCAAACCAATGGAGACTCTGCCAAAAAAAAAAAAAAAAAAAAAATAATAATATTTTATATATACATTATACACTGCCCGGCAGTGTTATTATTAAAAATAATAATAATAATAATAATTTCACACATAAAAAATAAATGTTGTGATGTTATTTCCATCAAGAGTTGCATACATTTTTGGTTAAGATCTGGTATTGACAATTAGCCTACAAGAGTCCAGCACTCTGTAAAGTCTCCTCCAGCACATCCCAAACACTTTCAATGAATTTAAGGTCTGGACTCAAAGGTGCCAATTCATGTGTGAAAATGATTCCTCATGCTCTCTCTCAAGCATTCTTTCACAGTTTGAGCCTGATAAATTTTGACATTGTCATCCTGGACATGACCATGATGTGTCTTCCTTCATGGTTGTTTAAGAAATGAAAAGCTACACACTCCATCAATTAGGGTTAAAAGAACTGTTGGCAAACATAACATGCAAGAAACATAATAATCACTGCAATAATGATCCAATCATAGGCTCTTAAGCATCTGCCTATTTAAATCCAAAAAGCAATCTTTTTTTCTTTTGTCAGGCAGTGTGTGTGTATGTATATGTATATATATATATATATATATATATATATATATATATATATATATATATATATATATATATGTGTGTGTGTATATATATATATATAGAGAGAGAGAGAGAGATTTATAGATAGATAGATAGAGAGAGAGAGAGAGAGAAAGAGAGATAGATAGATAGATAGATAGATAGATAGATAGATAGATAGATAGATAGATAGATAGATAGATAGATAGATAGATAGAAAAAACATCACTTAGTATTATTTATAAGCTGTTTTCCTCATGTGGACCAAAAAAATGTCCACAAGTACAAGGATTTCAGATATTGCCATCTTTGTGGGGAAATTTTGTCCTCATAATGTAGGGTTAATGTTAAATTTAAGCTTTTTTTATACTGTATGTGTTTCTGTCCATGTCAAATTCTCATACTGTATGTGTTTCTGTCCATGTACTAATCAAATTCTTATTACAAATTGATGGGAATACCTGCATGGTCTTCTGAACGTCACATTTCTCCCGTCAAGCAAGTTAATCTCACCTCAAGTTCTTCAAATCACACTCCTGTTGAAACTTCTGTCACTGCTGTGCCCTTGAGGTTTTGACCTGACTCTGGAATTGCAATTAGTCTCCTGTAAGTTGATTTGTGTGAACTGCATTTGCTAAACAGTAAGTAATTAGCGACTAACACATCCTCCATTGCACTTTTCCATGCAGTCATATTCACAATACATTGCCTGATAAATGTATTTAACATTTTAAAATAGCATTTTTTTCCCACAAAATCATTAGTGGCCATATTCAGCTACTTTTGATGGTGGACAATTATGCCTTTCACTCTTAGATAAAAGTTTCAGTGAAGTTCTATAGAACCCTGACCTGGGTGACCTCAATTTTAAAGATAGCTTTAAAAGGTTCTATATAAGGAGAAATGTCTTAAATGATTGCACAATACTTTCATGTTCAGTGGGTTATTTATTGTTTTTTATAGTGATTAAGTATGTTTACGAGCTGTTTAATTCATACAATTTTATGACAATTAAAAATGAATTAAAACTACAGCTACATGTTTCTAAATATGAAGCACCTGATAGAACACTTTAAGGTTCTGTATAGAACATTTCGTAGAATTTCACTCAGTTCTATACATAACCTTTTCTTTTAAGAGTGAAAATGGGCACACACAAAAATCACATACATTTATAGGGGGAAAAAAGAGCATATTTTTGCATTGTTTTAAGTATTTTACTCACCAAATCTGGTTTTAGTTTCTTATGCAAGCACCTGAGCTGCATTTGAGACATGTTGTTACACTTTTCAGCTGGATTTCATCCTTACTTACGTCATAAAGAAATAAAGATGACACTTTTGACATGACAAACGTCACAAGTCTGACATCTGATCCCTGCACAGACCTTAAGCCTTTCTCTTCACCGTGTCTTCATGCTCAGTGGACACCCTGAGGAAAATGGTAAACTATGAATAATAAAATTAGGAAGACACCGCAGACTTTCCCACGTCATGAGTGTTGAATACGGTCTGCTGGTCTCATCAAACATTTTTCTGTTCATCTACATATGATATTTATCAATTTATTTCACATTTGATTTAAAACTCATGTATTGTTGGTAATAAAAATGTACCATTTAAAGTTTGTCAGGTGAAAAAAAAAATGTTTTATGATAATAAACCGCTGACTAATTTTCCTGCTGACTACACAGCTACTCACCAAAAATTTATTTGAAGTGAAATTATTTATACATTTGTATTTTTTTAATCATTTATAGGCTAGAGAGTGGTGTCAATCAATTGTGCATGAAAGTTGTGTCCATTACTATAATATATATATATATATATATATATATATATATATATATATATATATATATATATTATAGTAATGAACACAACTTGCGCAATTGATTGACATAAATATCCACAACACAACCTCGGCATTTGTTTTCAGGCCTTCCTGCACTGGAAAACTTTTCTAATATTAAAGCTCTTGTCTGATCATAACCCTTCTTTTCCAGTGATATTCCTCTGAGATTTTCTCGTATGTAATGTCTCTCAGCCATCTCTCTTTCTACAGTCTTTCTTCAAATCTCCCTTTTGCTCATTCTCTCTCCTCCCCCCTAATGAGTGGACACGCCCCCTACTGCTGATTGGCTACAAGTGTGTTGTGATGCTCGGTCCAATCCACTTTCACCAGCGTTTCTCAGAAATCACTTACTGCACCTTTAATCAAAATAACTTCCTCTCCCTCTTGCAATAACATTGCTTCTCCTCTCTGATGACATATTTGCACAAAGCACCTAAAGAGACATTTGCGGAGGGAAAACTGGGGATTTTGCGTGCATGCACAATAAACTTTAGTCGCAGTTTTTATTTCTAATAAAGTAATTTTAGGGGCTTCTATTTTAAGGCCTTTTGCACTTACTGAATTATAATGATATTGATATTTCAATTAAAGTGTAACTTCGCCGATTTTTAACCTGCTTAGTATTGTTACAATGTCAGCAGTATCTGTAAATTGACAATGTTTTCTCGTTCTTTGTGTTACCTAGACAAACATTTATTTATCAGCAAAAGATTTTGACAACTCAGTTTCTTTCAGTAGTCAGAGATGATGCATAAAAACAGAGACATGTGGTCACAAATATCAACTTACCATCACTTGCGTTCTGTTCTGTTCAAACATTTGTATAATTCATAAAGGCAGTAGAGTATATAAGGCATAGATAAATGACAGAACCACAACCAGAGAGTCCAAAAAGACTTTTCTTTTGTTCCACAATAATGAAGAAAACTACAGGTACAGGGTCCTTGCATCTGGCTGAATTGGAAAGGATAATATAGCTCAAACTAATTTATTTAAAAGAATATTTCTTTATGACTAACTGAAGTTTATCTTGCTAAGAGTCAGAAAAGCTTATAAATAAGGAGTCGTCTATATATGCATACTAACTATTTTCACTAACGAATAATATAAAGTTGCTTTGATATAAAATATTGCAATAAAACCAATGTGAACATGACAAATCTCTCTCCTTTTGTCCCCTACCCGTGCTGAAGTTCTCCAGGTTTGTGTGGCGTTTGTGCTCTGCTCACCGCAGGCCGTGATCGCATCCGCTGAAGACTGTCCTGATCCATATACTGGAGGAACATCCTGTACCATCTCACTGGAGAAGCTTCTGGACCGAGCCGTTCAACATGCAGAGCTCATTTACCGCGTCTCAGAGGAGTCCAAGTTGCTGTTTGTGAGTAACAGAGAGATGAACCTAAAGCTAAGCTTATAAAAGCTGCTTCTTGGAGTTTGCAATGACTTCAGTCCCACTAAAGATGAGAATAAACAGTCAACCAGTACACTTTACTGAATAATTCCAAAATATTTTCAGGAGGAGATGCTCAATTCATTCGGAGGTGTGAATCTGCATGTTCCCAGTGGGACCATGTGTGCTCCAAAAACAGTGTCGATGTCTAAAAGTGACATCCAACAGATTTCTGTGAGTTCCTCTAATGGCATCTGATGAAATTCAGTGTAACAGAGTAACATTCTCCCTAGATAAACACGTCTTTTTTGTTTTTCCCTCCAGGATAAATGGATCCTTCACTCAGTCCTGATTCTGATCCAGTTCTGGATTGATCCACTGGCAGATCTGCAGGCGTCTCTTGAGAATTTTGAGAACACCTCAAGTGCCCTGCTTAACAGGAGCAAATGGATGTCTACCAAACTAATGAGTCTGGAGCAGGGGGTTCTGGTTCTTGTTAGACAGGTAAATATGAAGTTTCGAAAATTATTAGACCAAACATTTTTTTCCTTCATCTGGAAACATGTTTGGAAATCAATCTATCTCTCTTTCTCTCTGTCAGATACTGGGTGAAGGTGGTTTGCTGTTGGAGGCTCCTGAAAAGACATCCGATTACATTGTCTCTTCCGATATTGAGTCTGTGAGAAGAGGCTATAGTGTGCTCTACTGCTTCAGGAGAGATGCGCACAAGATAGAGACTTTCCTCAAACTCCTGAAGTGCCGCCAGATTGATAAAGAGAATTGCTCCATTTTCTAAACTAAACTAATATATATACATACACACACACACACACTCTCTTCTGCCAGATTATTTTGTGTTTTTAGCCAAAGTTGGTTTTGCATTTGCACAAATTTTAATTAAAACAAAAATGTTTACATGCTTACTTGGAGATTGTGTTTTTGTCTCTAATGTCAGATATGGTTCACTAAAATGTTCTTTTCTAAATTAAAATGCATATTAAGAGAAATATTGAATCAGAATCACTTTCATACACATACGGTACCGTGAGAAATGGTAAACTGCTGTCTGAGATCACATAAAAAAAATCTAGATTATTTCCATTTAAACCAGAATGTATATTTTTTTAGGATTTTGAAAGATTTAAAAGAAAGAAATTGTGGTGTAAAACTGAGTCACATATTATTTGTACAAAAGATAAGATGTATTTGATCATTCTCAAATCACCGTGGACAACATGGATCACCAGGTTTTGTTCAATCTTGATCTTTCTTTGTCTCATTAAATCAAAAGAAGGATATTTGGAAATTACACTGAAACACTTCACAATATCTTACCTCAAAGTCCACTAATGAGAACATCAAAGTTTGTGCCCAATTATCACTCAATGAGGAGAAAATTAGACATCTATCCTGAGCCCAGGTCTTACACACTCTTTAATTCATGGAAACGGTAAATTTAGGCGGAGAGGTGTTGATGCTGTGAAGGAAGGGTAAAAAAAGCAGTTCAATGTCACAGTTATAGTGATACATTGGCTGTTTCCAGAATTCCCCACAGCAAGCCACACATAGAGACTCTGGCATCCAAGTATCTCTGCGAACAGTGCTAAGAAATTAGAAAAAAAGCTACCATTTTGTTTACAGACAATTTGGAGGCGAAAGAGAGTTGGTGTGTTGCTCCGATGCTACGGAGACAAATAGAGGGGTGCAGGGATGATGTATTTTTGTAAGCTAAAACCTGGAAACGAGTTGGCATTTTAGCACTTCCGATTCTCTCATCCTGAAGTCAATGGGTTTTTGGTTAAATGTTTGAAATAACTTTCAGGGAAAATGTTTTTTTTTAACAAAAACTGAAAGAGTTTTCGGAAGCTTAAAGTGTGTCGTTTTTACCGCAATTAAGTGATTTCAACTTGTAAAACGTATTCACGTCCTCATAGAGCTCGTAATTACAGCTTGTAAGATGGGAATTGTTTGAGAGCTCCTACTTGTACCACGTGACTGCTGCAGATTCATTTAGGCGTTGATGTTGCCATAGAAATGCAGAATTCCCAGTCTGAGGACGTGAACAGCTCTGAATATAACGCCACGTGGTGCCATCTTGATACTGCGGTAATTACAACATGGTGATGGCGATGTTGAAGTCATGTGACTGTGGTGTAGTTCCATTATAGCCTACGTATAGAGTGGTGCAGGTATGACGCCATTTTGTTGGCCAACCGGCAGTTAGCATCATGCTAAGCTTTTGGATTATCGCTAAATACAAGCTCTGTGATCAACATAAGTTTATGATACTTGCACTTTTTGTCCATCAAGATGATTATCACAGATGAACACAACTTTTATGCATTTTGAAGTCTAAATGCAGTCGCCAGAATTCTGCCAATTGTATTTACACTTCAAAATTCATAAAAGTTGTGTTCATTTGTGAACATTATCACGATGAACAAAACATGTAAGAGTCATAAGCTTTTGTTAATCACAGAGTGATTTTTGATTGCAATAGATGATTCTATGATACATAAAGCTAAGATAATGTCTTTTTTGTACATATCTAAAAATTAACTCACTGAATGCAATTCCTATAAATAAGAAATTAATTAAAAATAAAAAAAAAATCTCTTATTCTGAAAAAAAGTAATCTGTAGAACTTTTAACCGATAGGCCTACAAGAAAAGATGTAAATTAATCAGGATAAAATAATGTTTTCTGAAAACAGAAATAGAATGATCTGTTTTAACCTATGTATTATCCTCAATTCAGTTTGATGTTAATTAGCTGTATGTCTTTTGAAAGTAATTAAAAAATCTCATTTGCTAAACAAACATAGGCTACAGGTTAAGACAGCTACCTATTTATAGTACTGAGGTTTGCACCACTTTTCCCAGACGTGATTTTAACAGTCAGAAACGTCTCGTGTTGTATAAACATTAATTTTAGCGTTTGAGGAGGGAAATTGTGACGAAAAATGCGTCAGTTGGAAGTCAAGACGATACCGTTTCATTCTTAGCTCTAGTCCAAAAAGTCCATTCAGGTAAAACTTGATAGGTTAAACAATTAGCAAACTGGCAATATGAGGATGCGCAATGATAGAGCATTAAACACGTCATGTGCGGCATTCGTCCAATCAATGCAAATCTATTCAAACAAGAATGTTAACCCAGGGTTTAGGAATGTAACCAAAGTGTGAGACGTCAATTTACGAATATTTAAAGGTGCTCTAAGCAATGCTGGGTGACGTCACTTGTTGACGTTCAAAGTATTGTCAAACAAAACGGAGGCTAGCTCGACCCTCCCTCCTCCTCATCCCATCTCTTCCCCCTCTCTTCCGTGCTTCCTGAAACAGTCATGAACCATTAAAAAAAAAAAAAAAAAACTGTATTTACCCACCTGTCCAGCAAAAACAGAGCCACCTGAATGTCGGATTGGAAGCCCTTCTGCCGGCGGAGTTCTCGCCACCTTTTGAACGCTTTTCCGTTGTAAATTCGGGACTTTGCGCGTTCCTTCTCCTTTTCCCTATTCTTTGTTATTTGTTAATCGGAACGTCGTCTCTTTGGTCGTGTGTCGGCCATATCAAAATTCTCAAGAATATAAAATTTTAACGTTAGTTGTTGTCTAGGACATCGCTCCTCTAGCTAACTTCCCTCTTCATGCTTCTCTCTCCTCCACTCCCCACACCCCCCTTCATATGCACACGCACTAACCCCCCAACCCCCACCCCCAAATCATTCTTGTCGGTTTTTGGCTGGAACACTGTTTGTTATGTTTCATGGTCCAGGCTGGGCCAGTTTGTTTTTCTTGCCATTTGTGGAGCCTGGGCTGTCTACAGAGACCGTGTTTACAGTGTGTTCAGGGGACAGGCAGCTAGCAGATCGTGAGGAGATGTTGGCTGTATGTGACAAAAAATGTTTTGGCCTAAAAAACGCGTGACATCGCTTAGAACACCTTTAATTGTTAATCCTGGGAGCAGTGTGAAATATGAAACGGAAGAGGATCTCTTTTACCTGGGCTTTATGACCCAAGGTCATAAAACTATTTCAGATTTTTATTTATAATTACATAAAAGGTCGTTATTGATCATATTTCATATTCAGCATTAATTAAACTAAAGCTGTCTGCCAAATGTTGTGGTGTATAGCATTGGCAGCTGGTGCTAAAAATGTTGGACAGACTGAATTTAATGCAGGATTGAATGTAGGCTAATTGTTAAATAACAATTTAACAGCTTAGCTAAAAATGCAAAATTCCGCATTTAAAGCATGCCATAAGGTAGGGTTGGGCAATAGCAAATTGCCAAAAAATAAGAATTATTTTCATTTTAGATTATGGTATAATCTCAGTATTTACATTTACATTATATTTACAACAAAAAAAAAAAAAATCTGTATTTAATTTAAAAAATGTTTTTTCATAACCTGATCAATATTGTCCTACAAACAATGTTCGTATTGAAGGCTATGAAAACAAACACAGTGAATGTTACCTTGCAGTATTTACCTTGCAGTCTTTCCAAAAAAGGGGTCAAATCACATTATATTCTAACATTGCAAAATTACAACATTACAATCTACAAACAAAATAAGGCTTTTTAAAGAAGTAGTTAAATTCACTAAACTTAAAAACAAAATAAATAAAAACAAAACTGATATCATAAAAATACACTTGTAAATTACAAGTGTGAAACATTCCTCTACCCGGGGATAAAAGAGGGGTTTAAAACGACGATGACCCGGAGTTAAACGCAGTGCAAAAAAACGTGCCATGTTTTTGCCTCCTTGAATACAGTGCTAGAATATCCTGACCGAATGTGTTACCCATGTTTTAGCACGTATTATTATCTGATGGTTTGGTATGCTATTTTTTTGCCATGTGCATATTTATGTAAATAATTATAGCATGTGTATTTTGTCAGACATTAATAAACTACTGGTAGGTCATCCGGAGAGTGTAGGTCAGATTTTCAAAACTCTGGAAGGCAGAAATAGGACCCTCCTGAAACCCCAGGGATACAGGGACAGGGATAAAACACTTATACTCACCCATATAAGTGAATAGAGATAAAAATGTATGACATTCATCCAGAATCAAACCTTTCCACCATCTCTACAATGTTATGACCTTCTAAAAGCTGCCCAATTCAGAGTGAATACTTATTTTTATAGGTCAGTCCATTTTAATCTTCACAGCAAAATGTTTACAATGCAATTAGAAAAATCACATTCATTCTCAAATCGCATCTGTTCTCGAAGGTGCATGAAATTACTTATGTTTTGACATTAAGGTCTCTCTCTGGTCCTGAATTATTTGAATGCTTTGACATTAATAATATTATCATATGAATAATTTAGTAACATATGTTGAGGCAGAGGGTTAGGGTTTGGCTTCAGCTCTAATCCTCCAATGAACACTCAGCAGGCGTCAATGTCTGCAATCAAAGAGCACTTAAAAAACTTATTCTAATGGAGTTTCACAAACTGTTCTCCAGTGATTCTGTTAGAAGTTAGATTTTTATGTAGCAGAATGAAAAATGTAGTAAAATTCAACACAGATATGCAAATAGTGACTCTGTTCCAAAACCTAGAGAGCTGCCTTGATGTCTACAAAAACATCTGCCTTGTGGTGCAGAATTCTAGCTAAAGGAAAGGTTTACACCGTGGGTGTGGTTAGTGAGGGGAAAACTGAAGACAAATATACAAAAGAATTTTGTGCAGTTCAAAAGAAGAAGAAAAAAAATATCCAAAATCAATGTTTTTTCTCAGCTAAATTGATAAATTGACTGTTGTGAAATAAAACAAATCAGTGACAGGTTATGAGAAGCATGTGGAATCATACATCTAGTCTTAATTTTTCCCTTAAAACTGAATGGTTTACTATGGTAACTGGTTTGTTTTCAGGGCGTCCCGTCAACAGTTTTTATAGCCAGCAAGTCTGTGCATCATGCAAATGCAACTCAGTTTGCCGCTAACATGTTGTTAAGCTGAATATGAATATATATATATATATATATATATATATGTATTAGGGGTGGGAATCTTTTACCATCTCACGATTCGATTCGATTCCGATTCTTGAGGCCACGATTCGATTCAAAATCGATTTTCGATTCAAAAAGATTTTCGATTCAAAACAATTCGATTTTATTCATAATGATTTCTAATCAGGTTTCTGATCATGATCTACTCTCATCTGCTTTGCAATACAGAATGACAAACGGAGACATTAAAGTGTCTTTTTCACATTTATTAAGTTCAATTCTCAGGGAAGTGCCTTTTATCAAAAACATTGAAAAAATATTTTTACTTGGTACTTTTAAAGCAAAGTATTTATGATGACCCATAACGAACTTACTTCCAATACTTCCTATATTAATTGTATTAATAAAACAAATGGAAGTGATTTGGCAAGTCAACTGTAAGGTTACATTTGCCAGCATATGTCCCAACATTGCTGAGAACCAACAGGAAAATAAATGTGTGCCTGTACTAGCAGCGTACTTGTAGTAAATTAATACAAACTTCAGCATATTCTGAATCTCTAGCATTTAATAATAGACTTCTAACCAACATCCTCTTGTTATTTCCAATGAGCAATATAATCCTTCAGACAAAAAAAAAACATTTTGCTGTAGCAAATTCACAAACAGTTTTCGTTCAAAAATATAGAATTATGTACCAGAAGCTATCATAACGTATAATGCTTGTGGACTTATGCATATTCTGAATAATTAGTAACATACAAAGTCGCTCTTGACTTATACACAACTAAATAATAAAGAGTTATGACTTGAAATGTTTGCTGTATACCACAATCAAAAATAGCAAAGAAAGTGAATGAACATCTGCAGAGAGTAACTTACAGTCAAAATGTAACTTTTTGTGACTGGCATTGCACATATTGCATACAGATCAGATCGGTTTACACAGCATATTGATGTGAAAACTAAACAATACAGAAATTAGCTCTCATACAAAAAAAATACTAAATAGATCACAATGAAATTGCCAATGTTCCATACGTTAGCTTTTAACGAAGACATTCTCTGGTGCCGTTCGGATTTGGCGCTCAGCCATCATGCGTCTGTTATGTGCGCGTCTCTGTTATGTGCACGCCACAGACTGTCCGCGCACTGCACGTCCGCTTCAGAGTTTCGCCTTTTGCGTTCCTTCAATGTTACGTTATTAGAATTTTTTTTTTTTTTTTTTTTTTTTAGAAAATCGATTTTTGACATTTGTGAATCGATTCAGAATCGTCCACGTCCCGAATCGCGATTCATCTAAGAATCGATTTTTTTCCCCACCCCTAATATGTATGTGTGTGTGTGTGTGTGTGTGTGTGTGTGTGTGTATATGAAGAGTTCAGATGCAAAAGCCTCTAAGTGCCAACTGAAATTTTCTTCTAGAATGATCATTTTTATCAAGCTGTGCAATTTTTATCAAAAATGGCAATGCAAATTACCTATTAATTGTCATTTAAGTGAAATTACTGAACTTAAATATACAAGCTTTATAAAAATGATCATTCTAGAAGAAAATTTCAGATGGCACTTAGAGGCTTTTGCATCTGAACTCTTCATACACACACACACACACCCCCCCCCACACACACACACTTACATACAGACACACATTTAATAAAAAAAAAAAAAAACTTTTCATTTAGCAAGGATGCATTAAATTTATCAAAGCCTTCCCTCAGGACATTTTGACCCGAAACTCATTTTATTTATTTTTTAAAAAGTATTCAGACCAAAATAAATTTGAGGAGTTTATGTGGGTGTAATAATTTTTTTTTTAAAGTAACAAATAAATTCGACCCCCTTAGGAATGAATGAATGGATGCAAGGAATGTTTCAATATACATAGAAAAACCTAAAAAATGCTGGTTCATGCATGTATTGGAGTTATTTTGAATTTAATTTGAAGGAATGTGAGAAATGTGCTTAAATATATTATTTATTGATAAAATCTAGTAATTTAAGTGTAGGCTACATAAAGTTTTTTTTTTTTTGAAAAATCTCCCCCCAAAAATGCATTAATTGCATTAAAAATTAGTGGGGAAAAAAAATAAAAATGAAATGGTATAGGCTTTCTGGACTAAAAAAATAAAAAATAATAATAATCATTTTGACCCGCGAGGGAAGGATTTGTTACAGAATGCGAGGAGAGGATGAGGGTTATAAACAGTTATTAAAAACAGTTATTTAAATGGTAATATTTTACAATATAAAATACTTTTCAAAAACATTTAAAAAAATCTTACTGACCATAAACAGAACACTGAACGGTAGTATGTGTATTTGTGTAGGTTTAGCGGCATGTATCGGGTTAGGCAATAGAAAATATCATTAACCTGATATAAAATCAATGGAAGTCTACGCAATGTTGTCACTAATATAGTGAAACAAAGCTATATTACAATGTAATCAAAACAAGGTATCTTAGCAACATTATTGTCAGAAACGCATATAATACCTTAAAAGTGTGTCTAGGTTTTGGAACACAGCCAGTTTGTTAGGGAACATAACCGTCTATGGTGAGTTCTCTTCCTCTCTCTTTTTTCATGTGGCTTCTAACTTTCGCAGGATGTTTACTTCATGTGTGCCTCTCAATCAGGGAAACCCTTAATCACCCTTCTCAGTTACATCAACAGAGTCTTGAAGGTCAATAACATCAAATCCCAGGTTATCGATGCCTTCACGGCCGTGTCGGTGGAGAATAAGCTCCTTGTTATGTTCCTTGTTAAAACAGCAAGCGCAGTGCGGAGTCACTGCTGGTTCCGTTTTGGAAAAATTGGACAGGTCGACACGGTATTTCCCATCCTTGGTGCGAGAGATGACGGGCAGGAAGCTGTAACCCCACTTGATCTCCCGCGGAAGGTAGGAAGTTCGGACTTGACAGGACAAGCTGGTGGATTCAGCCGTACCCTCCAGGAAGACCACTAACTCAAAGTCCTGCTGCTGAAGAGTGTCCGTAGCCATCTCGGAAAACGGGCTGGATTTGTCGATCACGTGGTACAGAGTAAGCGGGCAAACAAAGAACAGATTGTCCTTCCCAGCATCCACCAAAAAGTCAATATTCACCTGATCCAGTATGATGGTCTCCCCCTCTGGAGTGATGGTGGTCTGAAGAAGCTTTCCATAAATGTGGCTGCCAATAAGAAGAGTTTTCCGTAGGTTGGCCACTCGTATCTGGAGGCACAGATTCTCCTTCCAAAGACAAATGACTGCTGTTTCGCTGAAGGTTACCGTCTTTGCTCTTCTCTTCGGGAGAGAGATCTTTGCCAAAATGAGTCCACACATAAAGCAGTTTATGATGGCGCCCATGAGGGACTGGATGATCAACAGGGCGACCGTGCCCGGGCAGTGACCCGTGAGAGCCCGACCGCCATAGCCAATGGTCGTCTGGGTCTCTAAAGAGTACAAGAAGGCGGTCGTGAGGCTGTTAATGTTCTCTATACATTTCATCTGTTGAGATTCAGACGAGTTCTGGAGAACATCCAAGTCTCCATTACTTTTCGCAAGCAAATACCAGAGCAAACCAAAAATGAACCAGCTTCCCGTGAAGGCAGCAGCAAATAAAATGATTACAAAACACCAGCGAACCTCAACAAACGTAGTCCAGAAGTCCAGAAGGAAAGCAAAATGGTTGTGATATTCAGTAGTCCCAAATTTAATGTTGCAGTGGCCGTCCTTCGTAACAAGACGTGTTTTCTTAATTTTCCGCTCCACGAGGTGATTATGAATCTGTTTCCGGATGAACTGGAACATCTTTCAGCTAGCAGAAAAACAGACAATGCATAAATCAGCAACACTGAACACTTTTGATTCATTTAAAAGTAAACACTTTAAGAAAAATAATTTATACACTAAATATTTTAAATAAAATGTATATAAAATGTAAAAATGTCATACATACATACATGTATGAAATTTTAACATTTTATATACATTTTATTTAAATAACATTTTAATATGTATATAAAATTGTTATGTGTGTGTAGTATATATATATAAAATGATTAAAAATATATATATAATATTCATAGTGTCCTGCAATTGATATGAAAATAATATAATTAAATATTATATATATTTTTGTTTAATGTTTAATATTATAATAATTTGTAATATATATATATATATATATATATATATATATATATATATGCATACAATACCCAAACATTTTCATACAAACATAAAAAAACATTTTCAAAATCTCTCCTCTTAATGATTTCTAATACAACAATAATAATTTGATGTCTTGCAAGTGGTAAAATTCAGGTGAAAATTAATTTTCCTTCTGTAAAAAAAGCACATTAAAATGCATATGTTGTTTACAAACCCAAACCTCTGTAGGCAATGAAAGATAAATACTGCAGCTCATAAAACACAGCAAACCACACCAATACAGCAGCGATTGCTTTCTTTGTCACCTATAAATGTGAGTGTGAAAAAGTATACGCCACATACCTACAAACTGAAAACGTCCCAGCAAACTTCAGTGCTGCTTGAAGTTCAGGCCATGAAGTTCTCCTCTTGAGCATTTAAACATCAGGGTGCAGCTAAAATCCTCAATGAAATGTCCTAATCCCAGGCACATGCCACAGTTTACACACTATAAAGCAAAGACAGCTTAGAAAATGGTTCCAAAAACTAACCTCACATCAGACCTAGAGTTTGCTCACCAACCAACCAATGCAAACCATAAGAAAACAAAATAAAGAGCCACTATTATAGCATACGGGACAGGTTTGCATTGATGGTCAGTGTTCCAGTTATCCAAATACCTCCTCAGACCCCCGACTGCAATCAGGGAATCCCATTTGAAAAGAGGAACCTCAGCAGTGTAGTTCCTCGCTGCTTGTACCCATGGGAACGCAAAGGCTTTGCAGAGAACAACACAAAGAAAGGGTTGAGCTGAATCACATTTCCAGTCACGCTGATCCACAACTCTGCATTTGCATTTAAATAAACTGATGTGAATGGTTTGAGATTTGGATAGTAATTTACAGTAAAGCAAAGTTAACTCCTAAATTTTGTGAAAATGTCCACCACTTAAGTTTACTACAGTTTTTAAGTTAATCATATGAAAATAAAAGACTTTGGCTTAAGTGCTGAATGGAAATAAACATGGATGTGAGTTTTGAGATGTTCTTTTAACTCAGGATACTGGGGCAGAAAACTTTTAAAAATGTAATCCCAATCAAAAACTAACATGCATGTAAGCCGCTCAGGTAAAGAGAAGCTGACAGAGAGCTACACAAATACCACTTATCTCACATGTGGCCACAATAACTTGTAACACTTGCAGAAAGATAAACCTCAGATTGGCAATCATTGTCAAACCACACTCATATCTCATGTGTAAATCATTACAGAGAAAGAAAGTTGTTTATTTAAATACTGCAGCTCAAACAATAGAGCACTGCGCTAGCAACGGCAAAGTCAAGTGTTTCATTCCCATAGATACACATGTATATATATATATGTGTATACACATATACACACACACACACACATATATATATATACATACATACATACATTAGTGCTGTCAAAGATTAATCACTTCTAGCATAAAAGTTTGTAAATAAATGTGTATGTGATGATATAAATAAATGAGCATCATGTTTGACTGCATGTTAGAGTTGAATGGCTAGGTCCAAATAGTTAAGAGAAGATATCCCTTCACAAACAAGGAACAGGATACAAAAAGTCTAAATGTTCCTTGAGACACCGTTGGAAACATAGTTTGCAAGTTTGCAAGTTCAAAGTTAAAGGAACAGTGATTACACTACATGAACGGGGCAGAAAAAGGAACGGCTGCTACCAGATTTTTGAGAAGGCAAGTTCAGAAAAACCCTTGAGTGTCTGCAAAAGACCTGCAGCAAGACTTGGTGGAAACATGCACTGAGGTTTCAGCTTGCACAGTAAGGCACATACTAAACGAACGCCAGAACTCCAAGACTTACACCAGAAATGGCGGTTTGAAGAAGGCGTTTGCAGCACATAAACCCAAGAATATTACTGAACTGGAAGCCATTGCTCATGAGTCATTAAAAGTTTCATTTTCAGTTGACTTTCACTTTATTTTGCCAATAAACCTGATTTGTAATGGGAGTTGAACAATTTTGATTACAACTGTATGTGTGTGAATATATACATTTACAAAAATAATAATACTGCAGCTCAAATGGAGCATGGCGTTTGATTCCCATTGTTACATAGTAATTTTCCACACATACAGATAGACTGAAGCATATCTCCACTGATTATGCAGCTGGCACTCGGACGCTAACGTTAGGCACGTTGTGACCTTCCAGGTTGGGTTGCTGGGCGTCAGCATGTCCAGAACAACAACTCAGTCAATCTCCAATAATGCCAGTGGTTCCTTAACCTATAACCAAGAAGACTAACACACACAGACACAGACACAGACACACACACACAGCCTCCTCAAGGTTGGATTTGGCCAGGGTCTAACTAAACAGAGCATTCTCAAAACATCAAGATAATACGCTTCTCTCAAAGAGCTACACTTCAGTCTAACTGGAAAGTAGAGCTGGGCGATTTTTGTATATATAAAAAAACATAATTTAATAACGATTCGATTTTTTTTTTTTTTAAGAGTTGTTTGCTTTGCAAACGGGGTGTTAATCTTTAACAAAATGTTTGACATTATTTGACAAGCATACACACAAAATACACCAGTGTACAGAAACACTATGATTATGATCAGTTAAGTTTGAATTGCATTTTTATTGAATAATAAGTTATAATTAATATGAATTGAAGAAAACAGTATGTTAACAGAGAAAGAAAGTATAAGCTACATTCTGCTAATTCAGTGGTAATAATTTAATTCTTGATTTTATTTTATATAATATTACACTCGGTCTCGCTCGCGCAGTTCGTTTCGCTTTTGTCCAGTCCGGCGCCTCATATGTTTGTGTATGCATGCGCTGCCCTCGGGGGAGGGGAGGGGCAGAGGGCTGCGCCACAGGGAGCGTGCTACGGAAACCCTGAAAGAAATTTGGCGAATGCAAAATGTATGTATTGTACGCTATAGGCTACTGAAGAGGGGGAGAAAAAAACAACAACAAAAAAACGCTTTTTTGAAACTATATGAATCGATTTGACCTACCAAACTCGATTTTTAAATCAAATCGATTTTTTTCCCAGCCCTACTGGAAAGTAAGGCTTTAACAAAGAGATGGTCCCTTAAACTATATACTTCATTGACCCCTGTGACCATTGTTGGCAGAGTACCTTAGAAAAACAGATGTATATTGACACGTTGAAGACCTTTCTCAAACAAAACAAAACATCTTTCCATATTTCATTTCTGGAAGCCGGGCTAAATGAGCAAGCACTGTTACTGCATTCAGACATCAAATACAGACATTAGAGAATACATGAAAAGAACATTTCAGTAATCACACTGGCAACTTCTATAACTTCATAAAATCTCACAAGCCTAGAGAAGTCATTCAACTCATGACATTTAGAGGAAAAATATTGATGAATACCTTGATTATAATCACTTATTACATATACATATACATATACATTGAAGCAGCAGTTTATTCCAAAATCCACACCCTTCACCATAGATGTGTGGAATCCAAATGTCTCAGAGCAATTTTCAAAGAAACATTATCTGGTAAAATACAGAATTGTTTTCCAATTGCTAAGCAAATTGTATCATTCACTTTGTAACTATTGTACAAAAGGGCAGACTTGTTCCCATTTAATTTGTAATCAAAAATTATAATACAATATAATAAAATATTTTAGGATACACAAATTAATTGAAATAAATTTTAAAATATTACAAATTCCAAAATAAACATGCTCTGTATTTCAACTGAAAAAATAACAATGGGATGTACAACATCTATGTAGTGATGCAGCCTGGAATTAAACCACACCATGTTCATTCATTTGGCCAGAGGAGAATTGGACCCTGAGCTTTCTGTTTGCATCACTGAATCATTATTTTCCTGTTAATCACAGTAAAGCTGCTTTGAAGCAATCTGTATTGTATGAAGCACTATATAAATAAAGGTGACTTGAAAGTTCCCACTTTGACAACAGTCAAGCTACATCACATTTAACTTCAATATATAATAATTTACAAAAGGCATTGTTCTGAACTGGAGAGTGATATATGGAGATGGAAAGGCTCAGTCTGACAGCAATACTTGTGTGGTATAATTATGTAATTGTTCTGGAAAGCCTCCGTAAGGCCATTTAAAAGCTCTTAAGGAGTTTTAAACTCTTCTCTGGAATTTCTGTCCAAATATTGAATCTTGCTGCCAAACACAGCAGATAAGTAATAAGACCTGGTAATTACGTGGAAATAATGAACATATAACAAGGAGCTAAAGCCATATGAGTGGGAGCACACAAGAGCTTTAGCTAGTGACAACAATGAAATTAGCAGTAGCCAAGCCAGATGCATCGAAACCCTTAAGGAAAGAAAACCATTAGTTATATTTGTACTCTTACTAAATGATGACTTTCTCAAAGGGATTGGTTGCAACTGGCTTCATGTGCTTTAGAGGAACAACAGATGAGATGAGAGTTCTGACTTATAAATCATCTCAACATTAGTCAAGTCTGGATGTCAAGCTGTAATGAGAATGATTGAGAGGTGCAGGTGGGAAACCGTCATCATTTGCTGTCCCTCATGTTGTTCCAAACCTGATTTTTATCCGAAAATAATTAACATAGATGACTATTAAGGTCCAAATAGGCCCAAAAAAAAAAAAAAAGTCTAAAGCTGCTAATGATAGATTTTCATTTTTTAATGAGCTGTTTGTTTCCTTTAAAAAGAGAATTGATATTCAAAAGAGAAATAATTCTATCCTGTGATTCCCTGTGAATAGAGGGCATTGTAAGACTTTGATTATGTAAAGCGTAACAGTGAAATCTTCTTTAAAAACTCATAAACAAGCAGCACATAAACAAACTTTGAACAGTCAATCCTGTTTTTTTGATGTGGAGTTTTGGACTTTTTCTGCCTCTCTATCCCTGGATTTACAATGAGCTCTGAACCAAAGAACTACGTTTGTTGACAAAAACAATCTGCAACCGAAAAGCAAAAACAGTATCAGTTGTGTTGCACTCATGATATTTTACTCTTCATGCTTCTTAGACTGATATTAAGCCAGTAGGTTTCATTCATTTCTTCAGAAATTTTAAAAACAGCGCAGGAGCTACACTGCGACCCGCAGCCCTGTCAGTCTCAGCCAAATCTCTTGAAAGGACCCCTAAAACCTCAAAGAATAAGGCCTGGGACCCCTCTGGCTCCGATTCTGCTTTAAAATGAATTACCACGTCACACCACAGACAGGCGCACAGCCTGACCAAACAATTGCGGTTTTGGGTGATGAATTTGGGTTGAATCCACACAATCAACTACAGCATGACAGACAAAACACAACTAAATGATTTAAAAACAATCAGTACTTTATTAAAATGCAATTAAAATCACAAAATCTAACCAGATTTAGACAAAAACATGACCACATTACACTACACAGAGTGAATGTGTACTTAAACCTGCAATTACGACATCATAACATTAATAAACAAGTAAAAAAAGATTGAAGTTCCCAAAAAAAAACAGGTCTCTAGAGCTTCCCGGCCTCTTTGAACTTGAGGAGCAGGGCATCATCGGCACGCAGTGGGAACGCCAGGCTACGGTTGTGATAGTAACTGGAATCCGCCTGCAAGTTCTGAATGACATCGGAAAGCAGGTGGGCTCTTTCCACTCCACATCCCGGAGCATTGTACTCCAGCGAGGTGAAATGGACGTGGAGGTGATAGTACGACGGTTGATAGTGGAAATAAATGCGCAGTTTGCTCGGAGGGACGCCGTACTGCCGCTGAATGGTGTCCTGTGGACATAGACAAGACTTGAATTTCAATTTGACGTACGCAGCCATGCTACACCTCACAAATGTACTTGGAAAAATCTGCCATTGTATGGTGTGATGTTGTTTTTGGGGATTTTGAGATTATGCTTTTGTGATATGTTGCAGGCTTGAATCAAACTGTTAAGGATCACCACAGATCAACATCAGTAGTTTTTTTTTTTTAAAGAAATAAATACTTTTATTCTGAAAGGAAGCATTAAATTGAATAAAACTGACAGTAAACAATTTCACGATACTTGTGGTTTTTCTGCATTTTTGATCACATAAATGACATCTTAGTGACCACAAAAGGCTTACCGACCCCGAACAATGTGGTAACCACTGCGCCACATACTTTTAAAAAACAAGTACACATTTACATTTAATCAATTAAATGTTTGGGCGCTTTTGTCCAAAACGACTTGCAAGTGAGAACAATAGAAGCAATCTAATCAACAAGAGGGCAACAGAATGTAAGTCCTGTGCCCATTGAAAGGTTCTTCTAATGCTCAGATTAACAGTGACATCTAGTGGACAACAGAATAACAGTTCCACTTTCTTCACTGTAAACGAAAATCATGTCGATGAATTTGACAGATGAATCTATAGCTCACCTCTCCTTTACTGCGAATGTTTGTGAGTAATGGCAGGTGCTCTGATGTAAGATCCCTCAAACTTTTCACATCCCTCCGGTGGACGATGGCAATCAAATACAGGTCTTGTAGCTGGAGAGTTAAGGAAACAATCATTGATTTTCACTGGCCTTTTATTCATGGAGTCTCAAATATTCTGACACAGATTCATCGCAAATTCACCTGCTTTTGATCCCACTTGAAATCGGGCAACAAAACAAATCCAGTAACAGGGTCTGGGTCCTCGAAAACAATCCGATCAGCCTCAGCTTTCTTCTCCAATATATTGTGTACCCACTGAAATTAAAAATGGAACATAGGCAGTGCAGTTATAAGCTGTATGTAATGTGTATATGTGTGTGTGTGTAAGGAATAAGAGTGAAATGAAGGGTCAGAGGTCACTGAAGCCTCACCTGCACACTGAAACTCTGGCTGCTGATGTACGGTAAGGTGAGGTTACGATAATCCTCCCCTGATTCTTCAACTAGAAAAACCTCCTGATGTAAATACTTCTTAACATGCTTCTCTGTCGCAGGGCAAATCACTGTTGTTTTGATTTCTGGCACAAAAAATGTAATGGTCATAAATCAACCTTCAAATGGACTTTTGGTTTAACTTGTGATGATGTACATTGCATGTAATAGAGCCTTGGACTTTCAACAAGCAGAAAAACATGCAAGTTTTTCAATAATTAAATTGCAAACTTTTTTGAAGGAACTTGTCGTGAAGGTGATGGCAGCAGTGCTGGGTACAGTGATTCTTTGTTAGAACAAAAAGGACAATTTGTGCATAAATACCAAATTAATTGGAAAAGTGACTTACATTCAAAGGGAAAAGTGTTGTTTAATTCCAACAATTTTAACACTTTTTAAAAATGTATTATAAAGGGGATGTTAAAGTTCTTGCAAATTAAAAAATTCATTTATAAAAATTCTGAATTACATTTAAAATTAGTTTTTAAAGCATTTTTCTTTAAAATCATATTAAGACAGAAAAGTTCCTTATTGAAGAATCACATAAAATGAGATAAATACAAAAATATATCAAATGGCAAGTGGATTTATCAAATATTAAATGATAAACAGCATAAATATATATATTAACCAAAAATTGATGCCCTTTTGATGGAAATAAATGTTGTGATGTAATTTCCATCAAAAGGTGCATCAGTTTTTGGTCAAGATCTTGTATTGACAATGCAAGAGTCCAGCACTCTGTAAAGTCGGAAAAAAATATACATATGTTAATTGAATAAAAAAGACAGGCTTTCTGACAGGGTTAAAACCAGCACAATCTAATAAAACATGCTTCAATGAGAAAGAGTTTTGACAGAAAGAACATGTTGGTGGATCTTCTCCTAGTATTAAAAACGTGTGTCATCCTGGAATGGGCTATTCTGCAACGGGCATAAACAATCTGGTCACATCGGTTTGAGATTTGATAGAAACTTCTTCCAAGATTGGGGCTGATTTCGTGAAGTTGGTTCATAGTATATAAATCCCCTTCTGTTTGCCATTTGGTATTAATATATGGACAAACAGAGGCTGGTGAAAACATCTAATCCTACCATTCAGGTGTGCTGGCGCCTGCAGCTGGTATGTGCTGTACACGTCATTCTTCATCTCCAGCTGGAGTTGACTGTTCTTCAGTAACTCAGACAGCGTGTCCTGTCTGATGGGAGTTTTCTCCAGGATCACAACAGCATCCTGATCCTTCACCTAGGAAAAACAACAAATGTCAAGGATTTCAAGTCATTTAAACATGTATTCCAACTACCTAGTGAACATTTATTTGCTAGCAGGTAACCCTATAAGTACTATTCCTAGTTATACTAGTCAGTTTTAAATTAATTCTAGCAATCATTCCGACTAGATAGATATAACACTTTAAAAAATAAAGTTATCAATGAGCATTTGGCTTAACTTAGTGTTTATAAATACGTTCTAGCATTTAACAAATAACTACTAGAAAAGTTGCAATAGATACTAGTACCTTAGAAATAAATATTGTTACCCAGTAACGTTACTAGTAAATCTGTAATTAGTAACAGATAAGTAAAAAGATTAGTTAGTGATTTCTAATGGTAGTTAGTTATTTCCCAGAGTGTTTCTCGTCTCTCTCCTGCACACGCACCTTCCCATGAATGAAGATGTTCTTCTCCCGCGAACATTCACGCAGAATGCGGGTGATTTCAAAGTCCGAGACCGGGCTGTCGGAGGTTCGTTCTCCCGCGTCTCCGCGTTCATTGATCGCGTCTGTTTTAGGTCTTTTAGCAGCTCCGTCGTTCTCGCTTTCCGCCATGATTAACCCGCTGGAAATCAACCAATCAAGATTCACTGCGGGAAACACACGGAAAAAATAAACCTCTGCGCATGTCTCACCGACCGCATCCTGATTGGTTAGCATGGACGTGCCTTGGCATGTAAACAGTCTCTGATTGGCTGATGTTGTGAGACACGTGCTGCTGAATTTTTACATCTTTTGTAACATCAAGAAAACTGTTACAAAACGCCAGCGAGACTTCGCGTAACCTGAAAACGCGTAAGTACTGATGTTTTTTATAGGTTAAAATAGCTATAGATTATTTAGTTTAGTTATACTGCACAATTGACTCAGAATGTGTGATTGTATTTGGTTGCAGAGACTTTAAACACAACCGGAGGAAAGAAAATGCTTGTTGCAAAATAGTAATAGCCTACTCTGTGTCTGTGTACTGGCAAAGTTTTGAATCAGATCGATTGCATACTAATAATATTAACAACAACAATAATAGTAGTAGTAATACTAATAATGTCAAATAAATGAGGTACATTAGAGTCAGAAATTAATTTCATTGTGTCTAAAACTACATTTTGATTTATAATAAGCAGTTAGACTCATGTTGCAAAAACTGTTTCCACTCAAAAATTTAGCAGCACAATAGTTTTAAACATTGATAATAATAATAAATGTTTCTTCAGCAAATCAGCATATTATAATGATTTCTGAAGGATAATGCGACACTGAAGACTGGAGTAATGATCCTGAAAATTCAGCTTTACCATCACAGGAATAATAAATTAAATTATATGTATATTTTTGAAACGATATGTATTGTAAAATGGGATATACAAATAAGCGTGAATGAAATTAAAAAATATAGTACAATTGAAAGCGCAACTATTACAGCTGCAAGACTTATGTTGTGCCTTGTGGTACTGAATATTCAACTAATGAAATACCTTTTAACAATATTAATATAGGCCTACAGTTGAAATCTCATTTTAAGTGAAGTATGCTTTCAATAGAAAATGGCAGTTCAAACAAAAAGTGTAATGAGCTCTCACAGAAATGAAAGATGCTGATTTGAGGTAGACATGAATTTGATAAGATTTTTTGTTTTTTATATTTTATATAAAAAGTTAAGTTCCATTCAAACCTCTTAATTTAATTTAAAAACAATTAAACAAAAAAAAAAAAAGAGAAAAGGGGGAAATTAACAAAATATCAAGCAAACAATACAAAACAGAAATGATTAATATTATGAAAATATTTCTATTGAAGTCCATTTTAAAACCAACATTTGAAAAACATTATAAAACACATTTTGGACTTGACAATGGACTTTTGTGTAAAAAAAAAACTATTTATACCAGTTTCTACAGTGTCCTTTTGACTACGCGTGCCGAACACGACCATGAGCCAAAACTCCATTCACTGGTTCCGCAAAGGACTGCGTTTACATGATAACCCTGCTCTGATCGCTGCCCTGAAAGATTGTAGACACATCTACCCCCTGTTCCTGCTGGACCCCTGGTACTCCACTAACACTCACATCGGCATCAATCGATGGAGATTTCTGCTGGAAGCTCTCAAAGACCTGGACTCCAGTCTGAAGAAACTCAACTCCAGGTGGGGAGGGGGAAAAAAAACTATTCTAAGACAAACTAAAGATGGGGTGGGAGTTTGAGCTAAGGGTTAAATGTGGACAAATATGTTTTTCTCAAGCATGTTTTGTGTAATTTCTTGTACCTCTAGGCTGTTTGTTGTCAGTGGGCCACCCACAGAGGTCCTTCCAAAGCTCTTTGAGAAATGGAAGATCACTCGGTTGACTTTTGAGGTTGATACGGAGCCGTACAGTCAGAGCAGAGACAAGGAAGTAATGAAGTTGGCCAAGGAATATGGCGTTGAAGCTATTCCAAAGATTTCTCACACTCTACACAACATTGACAGGTAATGCGTCATAATTTGTAAATCATATTTTGATAAAGATTTGCACAGAAACACTCACCTGCTTTTTCATACAGAGTTATCGACGAGAACAACGGCAAGACTCCCCTGACTTACGTTCGCTTCCAGAGTGTGCTGAAAGCCATCGGACCCCCTAAAAAACCTGTTCCTGTTCCAACCAAAGAGGACATGAAAGGTATTCGCCCCGGACATCATACTGAATGAGATTCGATTGTTGCTGGTTTTCTCTCCTTCATTATGCCTCTTTCTCTGGAAGATGTGTCCACTCCATTTTCTGAGGACCATGAAGAGAAGTTTGGAATTCCAACACTTGAAGATCTTGGATTGGATACATCATCCCTAGGACCAGATCTGTTCCCGGGGGGTGAACAGGAAGCTCTGCGCAGACTGGATGAGCACATGCAGAGAACGGTACATGCCCCAACACCTTTCAGTGCATATTGCTACATCCGAAATCACGTTCTGTCTGAGTAGGTACTACATTTGAATTTACTTCACAACCATTAGTATGTTCTATATACTATGAATTTGGGTAGTACGAATGAAATTCGGATGTACTACATCTGCCATGTTGTTACTGTCATGTGACCTACCAGCGTCAGTTACGTCGCTTAACTGCCATTCATAAATCCTCTCCCGTGGCCTCATGGGATAGTAAAGTGTCCAGTGAATGCACACTTCAGAATCTCGGCCGAAATAGCAGGTCATCCGCGGACTTTTCGCCTCGTTTTTCAAATATTCAGACATATTACTCTTCTTTTTTCCTGCATAATATATAGTAGGGAAGTATTCGATTTCAGAACCAGGTCCAGACTATGAAACTTATAAAAGTCAGACATATAAAAAATAATGAATAGTACACATTTTTTTAACGCCTAACTATAAATTTGACCTAAAGATAAAATATTTAAATATATATAATATGTGTATGTGTGTGTATAATATACTAATATAATATATATATATACAGTGGGGAGAACAAGTATTTGATACACTGCCGATTTTGCAGGTTTTCCCACTTACAAAGCATGTAGAAGTCTGTAATTTTTATCATAGGTACTCTTCAACTGTGAGTGACAGAATCTAAAACAAAAATCCAGAAAATCACATTGTATGATTTTTAAGTAATTAATTTGCATTTTATTGCATGACATAAGTATTTGATCACCTACCAACCAGTAAGAATTCTGGCTCTCACAGACCTGTTAGTTTTTCCCAGTTAGTTTTTTTTTAAATTAATTTAATTTAATAATTAAAGGTAATTTTAATTGTGTGCTGTATCATATTTTATCCAAATATTTTCAATCAATAAAATTAAATCTTAAGCATAAGTATCTTTAATCAAGCAAAACAATCGATTCGAAATGTCAATAACAATATAATCTTGCCATATGGTTTTTTGTTTTGTTGTTGTTGCCTTTTTGCAGGGGTGGGTGTGCAAGTTTGAAAAACCACAGACGTCCCCCAACGCCTTGATCCCCAGCACCACCGTCCTGAGCCCCTATGTCCGGTTCGGCTGCTTGTCTGCGCGCACCTTCTGGTGGAGGCTCACAGACGTGTACAGAGGGGTACGTCAGGTGTCTCGCGCATGACCTGAGCCCGTTGTTTAACAGTTCAAGATTGTGATGTGTCTCTTGCAGAAGAAGCACTCTGAACCTCCGGTTTCCCTGCATGGTCAGCTGCTGTGGAGAGAATTTTTCTACACGACTGGCGTCGGGATCCCAAACTTCAACAGAATGGAAGGAAACCCTCACTGTGTGCAGGTGGACTGGGATAACAATCCTGAGCACCTTGCTGCATGGAGAGAGGTAAAGTGAAGCTGTTGTGCTTTTTTGATTGTATTAAAATGTATGTATTGTACTAAAATGTATTATTGTAATGTATTAAAAACTTAATGATATAGTGATGCACCAGTATTTTAGCAACCAATAATATTTGGCTGAAAATTAATTTGCGGTTTCAGCCGAAAAAGTTTTATAAAGGACGAAATCACTAATGGAAACCACGTGTTTTGACAATGCCAGTGTCTATTTCATGCACAGTCACACGGTGTGGATAAGCTACAACAGGTAAACATGTCAGCCGACATGTTTGGGTTGACAAAATCAGTTTCATTTTGATGGACTGTATTCAGTTGATATGTGAACAAATCTTTAATAAACATTACCATCCAATAATTGCAATGAGCTTTGTACTATAAAAGTTGGCTAAAAAGAAACTCTAAAGATATTTTGCTAACAATATTCACTATATTACATTTATCATTCTATTTTTACTTAACCTGTTAGTGACGTCTTGACAGATTAATTCAAACATACATTAAACAATCATGAAAACAAGTTCGAAACTGTTAAAACTGTTTCAATTTCAAAAAATAATATTAAATTTCAACAAAAGCCTATATTAAAACTGCCTTGAGCGAAAACAAATTTTATATACAGCTCTGATTTTATTTGAGTGTTGATTTGATTAATTAATTGATTATTAATGAAATATATGTTTTCTGTTTTCAGATAAATAAAAACAATCATTTCAGTTTCGGAAAAAAAAATCATTTTCGGTTGATGTTTACTGAAGACGTGCATGTGTGATTTCAGGCTCGGACCGGTTTCCCGTTCATTGATGCCATCATGACACAGTTACGTCAGGAGGGCTGGATCCATCATCTGGCCCGGCATGCGGTCGCCTGTTTCCTGACCCGAGGAGACTTGTGGATAAGCTGGGAGGAGGGCCAAAAGGTTTGAGGACCAGCTATAGTATAGAACAATACAGATAGATGAGATATATAATCATTAACCTGCTGTGTTTCTGCTCACTGTCATCCGAAGGTGTTTGAGGAGTTGCTGCTGGATGCTGATTGGTCGTTAAATGCAGGAAACTGGCAGTGGCTCTCCGCCAGCGCGTTCTTCCATCAGTACTTCAGGGTTTACTCTCCCATCGCCTTTGGCAAGAAAACCGACAAAAATGGGGATTACATCAAGTTCGGTTTCTTTTTTACATTCTGTTCTGGGTTAAAAATATCCGTGAAACAACTACTTACTAAATACTAACTCAGCTCTCCTCACATGTCTACCAGGAAATACCTTCCGCTGCTGAAGAAATTCCCTGCTGAGTACATATATGAACCCTGGAAAGCTCCTCGGAGCATTCAGGAGAGAGCAGGGTGCATTGTGGGAAAAGATTACCCTCATCCTATTGTGGAGCATGAAGTTGTCCATAAAAAGAATATTCAGAGAATGAAAGCAGCATATGCAAAGCGCTCTCCAGAGGACAAACCCATCACTAAAGGTAATTATTTAGACCTAAAATATTGATATTATTCACATATATTTTATCTTCTGATGAGTTTCTTGACTCAAATAGACACTTTTGTCTGAGTTTGATTCTTGTTTTCTCTGTCCAGGTGTGAAACGCAAAGCGACGCCTATCATTGACATGCTTGAGAAGAAGGCAAAGAGATAAAGCTGGACTCTCTCATCCTGAATATTGATATACTGTGTTCCTCTATGGGTTAATTATGGTTCTTTATACTCTTTAGAACTTTGAAACATATGTGATGCAAAATTTTAAAAGATTGTTTAGCTGTCATGGTTCTTACACTAAAGAAATATTTATATATATATATATATATATATATATATATATATATATATATATATATATTTATATATATATATATATTATGGTTCATTTTTTTTATATATATATATATATATATATATATATATATATATATATATATATATATATACATACATATATAATTCAGATTTTTTTTTACAAAATAAAATTATGCTACAATAAAAACACATTTTTTTCACCATTCTTTCACAATATTCACATGTATTCACATCCATATTAACAGACATTTAAAAATGTACAGATTTATAAAATTCAGTCCATGAAGGCTGGTTTACATTTATGGACAAACTTTTAAAGTTTATGAACATTTTTGGTATTCATTTCTGAAACAGTGTGACTAAGACAAATCCAAGAAAATAATTAAAAAAATATGATATTTCATGATATATGTCATATGCATATTTAAATATATGCAATTACATAATAACAAATGAATTCCTTGATCTCTACCATAAGTCATTTCAAATATATCTTGAGCAGCAGCATGTTATGTTGAAACCACAGCAGCCTTTATAACTCCTAATTTATAACTCCTAATTTGAGTTTTCTTACAACGTTCTGTTATCAAACTGAACTCATCCTCCTGAAAAATCGATTCCATTGATCCGTTGAGAGTTCCGTCTGAACCATGATGTGCTTCTTGCAACGTTCATGTTAAGTGGCTCCATCCTGAGGAAACATTGTCCATGTTTTTGTGCTCTTCAGTCTTCACACAATGTTGCTCTCCAGTATGGGCTCCCGCAGGAAGATCCGTTTAAGGTCAAAAGCAGTGAGGTTGACGGTCTTATAGCCCCCGTCCAGAATAAGCTCAGCCACGGCGAGTCCGACCGCGGGAGACTGCTGTAGTCCGTGACCGCTGAAGCCCGTGGCAAAGTACATGTTGGGCACTAGAGGGTGCAGTCCTACAATGCCATTCTGGTCAAAAGTGTTGTAGTCGTAAAATCCAGCCCACGCGTTTGAAACCTGACAGATAAAGCAAAGTGCTTAATTTGGAAAAAACTAAGAGGTAGAAATTACCTACACTTTCTAGTACGCACACACAGTTCTACGCCTGCACTTTACCATCTTAAAAGCATCAGAAACTGCTAAATTAGTTGCAAGACAAAGAAAGCTGAAGAAAACTTTCTCTTCACGAAGTGGATAACGTGAATAACAATTCTATATTATGACTTTCACCTTCAGTTGTTCAAATGCAGGAATACGATTGGCCAGATGATGCCAGACCTTCTCTTGAAAAAACTTGTCGTCCACATCAAGGTTACTGATATCTGGTTCTTCTGTCTAAAAAAGGCAGAAGTAATATATGAATGAATGAACAAATGCATGCATACTATGAAAGTAATACTTTTGAGTTCAGATCAAAACATGCCTATACCTCCTCTGGTGACATTCCCGTGAGGTAATTTCCTCCCAGTCCCTCTCGCCTACAGTAAACCCCTGAATAGTCAATCAGAAATGGAGTATCCAACCCTGGTCCATCAGGGCAATGCACCACATACACAAACCTGTGAGAGATACCAATGATGCAGTTAGTGAGACTCCACCATTATAGCATTAATGTCATTTTAATTGTTTGGAGAATGGATCGATGAATGGATTCAATTAATGAATTGCTTAAATCGTTTAATTAATATATTACTATATAAAAAATATTATTTTTTAACATAGTCTTATGTAATATTTTTATTAAATACTAATGAAATTTAATTATAAACAATATTTAATTAATTATTAAATTAAATAATGAAGTTTTATATCATCTTTTTTTTCAAAAGCTATTTTACAATATTTAGCACTGCTCATTTATTCAAATTACATATTTAATTAATATGATCTAAAATAAATTGTTTCAACAGTTATTTTAGAATATTTAGCACTGCTCAATGTATACTACAATGAAATAATATTTATTTTTATTGAATATTACTAATGATAATTAATATATAATTAGTGCTGTCAAATCATGATTAATCATTTAACAAAAGTTTTTGTTTATATATATGTGTCTATATATATAAAATGGAATAATATATATGTATATATATATATGTATATATATATATATATATCAATATTAATATCATTATTAATATAATATATAATATCGTTTACCAATTATTTTAGAATATTTAGCACTGCTCAATGTATACTACAATTAAATAATATTTATTTTTATTGAATATTAATGATAAAACATTAATACAACATAATATAATACAAATCATTTCAACAGTTGTTGAACTATATTTAGCACTGGTCATTCATGTAAATTAAAATTAAATATAAATGTTTTATTGAATACTAATGATAATTAATATGATATAATTAGTGCTGTCAAATCATGATTAATCATTTAACATAAAAGTTTTTGTTTATATATGCGTCTATATATATTATTCAATTTTATATATATATATATATATATATATTAATATCATTATTAATATAATATAGAATATCTTTAACAGTTATTTTAGAATATTTAGCACTGCTAAATTTGTAAAATAATTGTTTAGTGTGTGAAAACAAATTATATTTAATTAATTATAATATTTAAATAATAATAATAATACATTTTATTTCTAATGCGCTTTTCTTAGACTCAAAGCGCTACAATATACAAAGAGAATAACAACAATAAAATACAATAAAAAAAAGTCACATTCAGTTACAGTAAGCAGCTCTAAACAGATGTGTCTTTAAAGAATTCTTAAAAGAATCCAATGTTGGAGAGTCTCTAATTTCCGGTGGTAGAGCATTCCATAGACGTGGTGCTGAGACCGAGAATGCTCGACCACCCATAGACTTTAATTTATATCGAGGCTGCTGGAGGATGCATGACCTGGAAGAACGCAGAGAGCGAGCTGGAGTATTAGCGGTGACTAAACTGCAGATATAAGCCAGGGACATCCCATGAATAGCTTTATATGTTAAGTTGTATGTGTCAATAACCGGGCGGCTGAGTTTTGAATATATTGTAATTTTTTGATGGATTTATTTGGGAGACCAGAATAGAGCGCATTGCAGTAATCAAGCCTCGACGTAATAAAGGCATGAATAAGCCTTTCTGCATCTGGCAGCGATAGAAATGGTCGTAGTCTAGCGATATTTCTAAGATGGAAAAATGCAGTCTTTGATACCGTTTTAAATATGTGCATCGAACATGAGTTCAGGGTCGAAAATAACGCCAAGATTGCGCACTTGAAGGGACGGAGTAACAAAGTCAGTGACAGTAATCAGCTCTGAAATGTTAAGTTTAAGTAATATATAATATAATATAATAATAATATAATATAAAAATATTCTTTATTTTAGAGTGTATGCCACTGCTTATTCATCCAAGTAGGAAAGAAACCATTGCAAATTACCATATAAATACATCACAAGAAAAAAAAATTAAATGTGAGTCTTAACCTCTTTCTGGGCTCCACAGGAAACGGAATACCAGATATGGATTCTTTCGGTCCTAATCCGATGCCTAGCATGGCGGCGATCTTCCCTGAGTTTGCACCGGCTGCATTTACCACAACAGCACTCTCCACAGGCTGATACTCCAGACTGTTGGGCATCTGCACCTAAAACCACATCACTTCTGTCTGTAATGCTATCAGTGCACTTAAACTTTAGCGCATCTATCTGAAGACGATGAAAACGAGTGTGTTATTCTGAGATGTAGCATAAAAACTTACATTGACATATTTTATCCTTTTGACATCAACAAAGTCTCCATCTGTGATTTCTGCCACATTTGAAGAGCATCTAAAACCTGAAAATCACATTCAAAAGAATCACCACAAGCTTCCTTTTGAAAGTTTTTTTTTTTTTTTTTACAAGCAAACCTCTAAATTAAAAAAAAAAATGCAAATGTAAGAAATCCTGCAGTATTATTTTGACAAAAATTGTAATTGTGAATCCTGACCTGTGACCTCTCCGAAGCACTGATAGACTCCCATAGACATGGCCTTACGTCTGAAAGCGTTAAGGAGAGACCAGGGATCAAACCAGCCCTCGTTCTCTAGTCCTTGGTGAGGAATAAATACGTTACTCAGTAACGAAGCTCACATGTGAGATGTATCAAAGATTGAAAAACATTCACCAACCAAGAGAAGCCAGAGCGACCCCATCTGTGTTTATCCAGGGGAATCGCTCCTTCAGCTGGGACGGTGACAGGAGGGCGACCTTCGCACCAGCGTGTCTACGAATAAATCTTAGTTTTATTAATCTTTAACTGTATTGTGAGTCTGTTTATCAGATGATAGGAAAGGTTGAGTTAACACAAAGTAATTTCGATATCCGGATATTAAATCGGTGATTCAACTTGTCACCTTTGAGTGCGGTAGTTTTCCTCCATAATATGAGCTGATTTCTCGCTGGCGAGAAAGAGATATCCTGAATGATTAAACTGCAGATCAACAGGGTCTTCATTTACCACCCAGAGATGATTCTGTGGCATTTCGGCAGAACAGAAATACAAATTTACAAACACGTATCAGTATTCTCAAACTCTAAAGTGATCCTGCTGAACACTTAAGCACATGTAGAAACATTTACAACAAAATATTTATTTAAAGTCTCCAGAAATACTAATACCTAGTCTTCATGTAACAATTTCTGTATGTTACAGTGCATTTGTAACAAGAATAGTGTTTCAGGAAGCTTTTAATAGTGCAATATAAAAGGTTTTACATTAATGTTCTTCAGGAAATCAGCCGAAGCCATTGACAGCTGGATGTTTTCTTTCAGGGAGAACTGCTGGCGAATTCCACCACATGACAGCACAGTCGACGCCTGAGAATACTGCAGAAAGAATTTTACAATGAACAAAAAAAAGTCAAACACACAAATATATAACTCTAATTCTGAAAGCAATCACATCACTAGGCGCGTTTCCATTAAAGATCTGCACAAAACTTTCGCGATTTTTTCTAAATATCGATAAAAAACTATTGCGAAATGACGGCGTTTCCATTGTTATGCGACTAAAACGTAATTTTTTCCTCTTGCGATAAGTCATTCCAAAAATCATGGCAACGGACGTTGGTAAGATTATATATCACAGCCACGTAGCCTACCGCACTAGACATTATTATTATTAATGGAAGGAAACGTAGGCGTGTTATCCAAGCATTAATGGCAAGGAAAGACCCTTATACCGTGAGCGACACATATGAGGTGTTTCTGGGTTTTTCTCACTCATTTCTGCTCCGAGGTCTTGATTGTGGCATTTCTTTGAGGTTTAGAATCCAGTATTTCTGTCATTCTTTTGTCTTACTGTATATGAATTTAATAAAGAGCTCTGTCTCGTATTCTGTCCAAACACACCCCGTCATCTACGTCAGGTGACCTGTAAATGCGCAAAAACGGTTTCCATTGCAGTTTTGCGGAATATTCCTTTTTCAAATTGCCTGAAAAACCACCTCATGCGAGCGTAAAAAATTGTTTGCAATAAATGAGAGTTTTTGCGAAATTGACGTGTTTCCATTGGGCGTATTTTCAATTTGCGCAATTTGAAGGGTAATGGAAACGCGGCTATTATCAGATGGCACAAGCTGATTGGCTCTGCTGATCCTGGATCCAATGGAATTGCTTGTTCATATTCAGAATTTAAATAGTCTGGTTCAGTGTTTGCTGTTAAGCTAGCACTGCAGCGCATTATCAGAGTTCCACTGAAACCCTCCACCTCCCCCAGCTCCACCTGCCTAGATATTATACGAGATTTACGTCTGTCTTTTTATGCAGCAGCAGCAGCAGCATATCTTAAATGCTCACAGCAAAGTGTCTGTGTATCTATTAGCAGTAGCAAGTGTGTGTGTGGTTTTTTTTGGTGTCATGATTTTAATATATGCCAGTTCACCCACAAAAAAAAAAACATTACCGTAATTGCATCATCATTTACTCACCTTTATGTTTTCATGTTTAATTCACAAGAGAGAAAAACTTCAACATGAGTAAGAGAGGCTTTACACGGAGTGGATGGGATTGTTCCCAGACAGACTCAAATCCCTAGCCGATTATAATTCTTTAATTCAGTTTCATTTGAATTGAAGGGGTTGCATTGTAAATCTAATTTGGTTTCGTTGTATAAATAATTGATGATGCAGGGAAAAAGGATCATAATCAAATATATGTTCTTGAATATATTTAATTTAAAACATTTTATGAACTGAGGGTTGTGTTACCATAATAGTGATATTTATCCAAGTTACGATCATTTTGCTTATTTCACTCTGATATTCATCATCAGACCTTTCTCAGAGTAAACCTAGATTGAATATTTCAAATCGAATTAAATGAATATAGATGTCCACTTGTAACTATTAGATTAAATTGCATTGTTTTCCTTAGACATGAATATGAGCCAATGTCTGTTTGAAGCGCTACACAAGAAAGAAAACCTACGTGCTTGACCGTCATGAGGTAAATTATACGATTTTTTTCTTTTTTGAGGGTGAACTTTTAAAAGACATGATTATTAACATAACATCCCACAGTATATAGCTGATTCTGTCTCAAAACCTAGTGAGCTGCTTACCTTTACAACACCTTTGTAGAATCAAAAACATGCTCACTAGTTTTTGAAACATGCTCCAAAGTGCCCTTGGATAAACTCACAGTAGGGTCTTTCTCCACCACCAGCACTCTCAGACCGTCCCTCACTCTCTCCTTCCTCTTCAGCCAGTATGCGATGGACCATCCCACGACTCCCCCTCCTACAATCACCACATCGGCCCTCTCAGGGGGCAGGCCAGGGGTCAACTCAAATGGGCTCCAGTCACTGCCGGGCATCGCCGCGGCCACTTTCTCCCGAAATGCCCGGAACTGAGCTTCCAGGTCTGCAACGAGTTACATATGACAGATAACCTAAACGTTTTCTGAATATATGTTTTATTGGCTGGAGACAGAGGTTACATCATTACCAACAAGTCTAGAAACCATACTGTGTTTGGAATATTGTTAGATAAGGCGGCGGAGTTTTTATGTTAATGTAATGCTGGTTTGTGGTAAATTTCTCCTTCATACATGTAAATGTATGAAGAAAAACCTTATTTGTATTTGGTAAGTTAATTATCTTCTATCCCAAAAATGCAAGAGAGAGAGAAATACGAACAAACTGACTAGGATTATTTAGGAATTAAATAGTAATAGAGAATTAATTATTTTTTTTATTTTTTTTTTGATAACTGTTTTGTATTAGTCTGAATATTATTTTTATGCAGAGGCGAATTTACAAATCCTACTATAGTGAACGCCAGACTTATGAATATTAATTAGGCACCGTTACGTCCGCCCTCACTGATTTGCTGAGAGGAAAGAGGTAGTTAGGCAGTTGGCCAATCAATGGACGAATGACTACTGCGAGCCAGCCTTGGCTCATGAATCTGAATGTTGATTAGATTACGTGACTGGACGAGATAGGTTATTATTGGACTGGACGCTCCGAGGAAGTATACCAAGCAACGCCTTTTACACGAGGCAGTATGACCAAATTAATATTAATAAGCTAACCTTTCGCATACTAGGATTAGAAAAACGAGAATGTACGCGTGAATTAAATGTCGCTCTGCAGGGTTTAACGCCATACCGGTATAAATACTTTAAGTATATTAAGTGGATCAACTCACCTTTATTAAAGTCCTTTTCAGCTCTCCTGCTGCTGCTTTTAAAACTCCGACAGGGCGCTTTCGGAGCTCTGAAGGCCGGGACGGAGGCGAACAACTTGCGCCACATTGCAGTTGTCGTCAGACTGTTGTCTTTATTCAGGAAAATAACTCCAATCACCTTCCCACACTGACACGCCGCTCACAGTGGAGCGTAAATACATTTGGCCATGTGCGCATGCTCACAATGACGGCACAGCAAGACAGGCCCACATGGTTTCATGAGTGGCCAGTAGGGGGCGTGTACATAAGCTGCTAAAATAATTTCTCATTTATTGTGTGTGATCTATGTTTTTGAATTTTCCCAGTCGTTATATGAACTATAAACATTTCAATGCATTAAAATGGACTGTTTGGTTCTCGGACCAACAAATCTTGATCTAAGCATATTGGGGGTGTGATATTGATTGGGGTCTAGATCTCAGTGAGTATGGTCTTGACGCAAACTTGGGTGTGCATGTGATTTTATTGGTTAAAAAGAAAGACACTGATCAATTTTCTCCCAGTCACTCCTTTATTCACCCATTTAAAGACAAATCAAACAGTTATCTGGCCAGTTGATTGCAGAAATGACTTCTGAACATTTTTAAACATTTATCCCTCACCTTTTCAGGTGATCATCATTTGACACCTTTCTGCCCCGAGTACAGACAAAACATCATATTTGAAGATCAAATTTAAAAAACAAACCAAGAAAAAAAAGGTATGAAAAGAAAATCTCTTTCAGCAATTACAACAAAAGTATAAAAAGTTTTCACGCTTTCTCCTCAGATCGTGGGAAGGGGGGCAGCAGACGTTCAGTGCTGTGTGTTCGAGAGAGGGGGGTGGGATTTTGAGTTTTACGTTCTTGAGAGGCCACGGTTGTCAAGGTCTTTGACCTATGGAGGCAAAGCAGGAGATCATCATTGGAAGTTAGGATGGTTTGGAAGGACAACAACAGTTAAAGATGCACAGGTGAGTTCAAGTTTACCTTGTATATCCTGACGAGCCAGTGCTCTGTAGTATACGCTTCCTCCAGCACATCCAGCTCAAAGTCCTTGTTGCCAATCTCAGCGTTACGAACTCTGTCGTAACCAGGAGGACGCTCTGAAATGAAAGGTAAACATAGTTCTAGTCATCCAAAACTTCTTTTTTTTTTTTTTTTTAACCATGAATTAAAGTTAACATGAAACAGCACTTGAAACCTAATGTATATCTGTAATGTCACTTATTCGTGAGTGAAAATATTATATTATATAATTATATTATCATAATAAAATAACATTAAATAATACAAATATTCAATATAATAGGAAATAAGAATCAATAAGAAAATAAAATATATATAAAATAATATTAAACAAATTAATGTTAAATAAAATAATAATAAAAAGAATATAAAATTAAAATAAATATAATACTGATCAATATGAAAATTATAATAAAACAATATTACTGTAATCAATAAAACAATAAAATACTCAAAATAATATTAAATACCAATATAATAATTATATTTAATAAAATAACACTAAATGATAAAATATTAATAACACATATATACATATATATATATATATATATATATACACACATACATATATATGAAAGTTGTGTCCATTACTATTATATATATATATATATATATATATATATATATATATATATATATATATATATATATATAATAGTAATGGACACAACTTTCATATATATGTGTGTGTGTGTGTGTGTGTGTATACACATATATATATATATATATATATATATATATATATATATATATATATATATATATATATATATATATATATATATATATACTGTATATATTTATTTTTTCCCAACAAGACAAAACGTAATGCAGGATCATTAAAAGTGGGCGTCATGATGTTAACTGGAAAAACATCAAACGGAGCAAATATTGTGAATAGCTGAACAAGTTAACAAAATAGCTCACTGGCTTCGGTGTAGACCTGGCCGAAGCGATAGTAGCACATCTTGTACATGAGACAGTTGAGCAGGACGGGGGACCCTTCGCGGTCCACACGGAACTCTCCGGTGGGCGTGTAGTAGTCGTGTTCCTTTATGTGCTTCCCTGTGTCCGTGCTGCCCCCGATACGGACCATCCACAGGAACTTATTGATGTCTAAAAGAAATTCATGTAAAAAAAATTTACATGTTATTCAGGTTTCATCCAATCCAGATATTACAACTCAAACGTTAAGGACCACAAAGCTGCTTCGATGGTTCAAAATTAATCTAAGGCCGTACCATCAGATGAATATCCCGTCAATCCACCAAAGATCACCAGGACGTAGCTAACATCCAGTTCTCTCATAATCTCATAGGCTTTCTCCTCTGTGGAGGCCATAGCCTGCAAAGATATTTAGAAAAAAAATGTTTTATAAAAATGCCTAAAATATATTTAATCCACTATATATCTCATTATAAAAATTGTAAACAGCAAAACTATATTCCTTAATCACCTGACCAACTCTGGAGATGTGAGTGTTATTCCAAGTGTTGTTGTCAACTAGAATCGTTCGATTGGCCATCGCTGTTATTTGGTACCCATAATCCCACCAAGACATGACTTTAGCATCCTGTACACAAACAAAAGCAATGTGAGATTAGCAAGACTGTTCGGAATCAAAAGAAGCAGGAAGTTTATGATGGCCAATGGACTGATGGATCCCACCGACCTCCGGTGTGTTGTGTCTGAGCCAGTAATAAGCCTCTCTGAAGTCATCGAAGATGATGCGACTGCCGTCACCACCGCGAGCGGAGAGCACAATGGAGGGGGAGGAGTAAGCCTCGCTGGTCACCCAGGTGGAGTGGAAAGTGTATGTGATGAGGAAGAACGCCATGACCAGAATCATCCCACTCGCCACCTACGGACCAATCAGAGCAGAGCATCACTGAGTGAACCAATGACACAAGCAAAACTGAGAAAGATTAAACAGAGCACTGATCGTACCTCATTCTTGATTGGGTAGGTGGAGTCCTGCTGCTTCTTGGATTTCTTGTCCGGTCGGCTGACATCCAGGTTTTTCATGTAGGTGGTGAGGACCTGAGAAACGCCAATGCCAGACAGGATGCACATGACGGGGGCCAGGACCAACATGAGACGGACCTGAGCAGAACAGATAAAACTAGGGTCAGAGCTTCCACTGTGAAGAGAGAAACACCAATAAACCAACTTCAAACCAAAATAAAGTAAAAGTGTCTTACCATGACAGCTGAGAAGTACATGCTGGTGACGCCATACATGATGATGAAAATTGTGGCATCAGAGAGGTTGTTAAAGCAGTAATAAAGGCCAACTGGAGAAACAATAGATGACAGATTTAACACATCTGATGCAGTGTTATTTTAAACTGCATGCTTTATTTGAAACAGCATGTTCTAGTGGGTATAATGGCCTGTTCACACCAAGATCGATAACTATAAAGGCAACTATATTTGAGTCCACACCAGCAAACAATATCATTCTGTTTATTCTTAGCATGTGCTGCAGTTTTGTCATCTGAGGCTTTAGATGCTCAAGCGCTTTAAAGCAGGATGGATTCTGATTGGCTGTCAATGTTTTTATCATTAATCAGCTGGAGAAAATAGTTCTGAAAGTGATTCCAATGATATTGCTTCTCTGTGCAGTTATCGTTATATATGTGGTGTGGACTATTCTTCTATATTGAGATCGATTTTTAGGGCTATATCTTCTTTATTGTTATAGTTATGGTCCTTAGTGTGAACAGGCCTTAAGACATAAATTTAGAAGTGGCAACAGGAGTGCAAATACAAGGGACAGTAAACAGAAATTTTAATTTTTTATATAAAATTAAATTTGAAAATAGATAAGTAAATACATTTTTAAATCAAGCACAGAAGAGGAAACAATAACACACCAGGTTTATAGATATGTGTGTGACTGTATGCATATTTCTGCTCTCTCTTATGTGATTTGTTAGACATTGTTGTGTAATATTCGTACATTAATTTAAATTTTTTTTAGTTAACATTGAAAACAGTGATCCGATGAATCCATATTAGATATGGAATAACGATTGTATCGATTGCATAGTTACACCACCAGGTGTTGACAGGTGACTGTTAAAAACGTATTTGTCACTGAATCATTCATTCAAAGAGATTTGTTCAAAAACACTGATTCATCCAGTAATGAAAAAAGTGAAGTATATATGAGCAAGTCATTGAATCAAACCCAGTTTTTTTTAAATAATTCAGATTAATTAAACATTTTAAATAGACTGCAGCAATTTACATTTTGTCAGAACTTCTAGTAAATTACATGTTATTTTGTTTAGAATCGTGATGTCTGTTCAAAATAAAAAAAATGTGTGTGATTCTCAAATTATCCAGAATCGTGCAGCTCTAATCTACGGAGCCTCTAAAGGGACAAGGTAAAGAAAAAAAAATTAGATGGGAGAAAAAATAAGTCATCAGAGAAGCGTTGCGTTCCCTCGCAAAAACGTTTGTGTTCCTTCGCAAAAACTTTTGTGTTCTTTGCGAGTGAACAAAGTTTCTCAGGTGAACGCAAAACATTTGCGAGACAACGCAAAAGCATTGCCAAATAATTATTCATCCCAACTTATATATTTTTTCTTCAACTTGTCCCTTTAGGGGCTCCGTACTAATCTATATGCAAAAAGTTACGCATTTAAAAAAGAAATTCAGGAAGGTGCTGTACCAGGAAACATGAAGACCAGAAGCTGCAGGTCAAAGTAGTAGGAGGACCAGGTGGTGGGCTGGTGCTCAGACACAGAGGCGATGATGGGGATGTTGTTCTTGGCGTATGAAGGATCCAGCAGAGAGTAAAAACGGCCAGTCCAAGGTGAGATTGTCCCTAACATAAGCCAATACAAAAACAAACTATTTAAAAATAATATTTAAATGACCCAAAAAAAAAAAAAACATTTCATTATTATTAAATTCAAAAATGTAATAATTTTTTTTAATTACCTGTCAGCATGAGCACACCACCTGCAGAGAGCAGGATGATACCGACCAGCGAAATGACACTCTTGAACAACACTTCAAACTGTTGCGTGTTCAGCTTGCTCCGGAGGTAATCCACAAAAGCGTGAATCTGACACAGGCCAAACACTCCGAATGCAGCCATGTGTTCAGAGGACTGGACAGGCTACAGGAAGAGCGGGAGAGATTACTTATCTATTTGGAAGTTTATAATGATAGCAATTCCTCAAAGCTGATATTCAGCTCCTCACCTGGAATCCAACAAAAGAGATCTGCATGGAGAGGACGGTGCCCAGGCAGTAGACTGTGCAATACGCCACATAGATGCGATGAGAGAAACGGCCGGTCAGCATTAACACCAGCACGTGCAGCGGAATGAGATTGATCAGAAACACGTAACCACCCCAGGAGGACACCTGATGCCAACACACAAAGTTGTTGTTAATGAAATCACTTGTTTTGTGTATTTAAATAAAATAATGATTCAACTGAAAACATACATTAAATGATCTGTTCTAAAACAACCCCAATTCAAAGCGACAATGGGACTGAAATTTGGCTCACCATGTAAAAATAAGCCAGCGCACACATGGATGACCAGTAAACGGAGCCCGTCTTCACTGCTTTGATCCACATGTAGTACGTCAGCAGCATGCAGAAAATGGCGATTCCTATATATCCCAAAGGAAACAAAATTATATAGATTATATATACAGGGTTCCCAACACCTTGGTTTACTTCAAATTCAAAGACTTTCCAGATCCAATACCCTCAAACTCAAGGACTTAATGTGGGGGGGCATTTCAAGTGAGAGTAAGGTTACATTGTGTTACCTTGTAAGATACATTGTTAGTTTTGTACAACACAAAGTACCTCACGCGTGAAACACTTAACGTAACGCACAATTGCGCGTAACTAACGTAAATCAAGCAAGCTAGTATACATAGCTAGTATGGGCCACGCAAGCTAGCATAGGCCACGAAGTGTTGGCGAAATAACACATTAGTGGACCGGAGGGAATAACATGAAGTTTTTTCCAGAAAACTTATTGCACAAAATAAATTCAAGCACTTTCAAGGACCTGTATCTATGCATGTTTATTTTTAAAAACTTTCCAGGGCCTTGAATTTTTTTTTCAGATTCACAAACTTCCAAGGATTTGTGGGAACCCTGTATATATTATTAACATATAAATGTTTTATGTGTATACTAAAAATTTATAAACCACACACACACCCCCGTTCGAAAGTTTGGGGTCTGTAAGTAGTCTCTTATGCTCACCAAGGCTGCATTTATTTAAAAAACGGTAATACTGTGATTTTATTTTTAAATAACTTAATCATTTTAAATTTTCTATTTTAAAATGCAACTTGTTCCTGTAATGCAAAGCTGAATTTCAGTTTCTGTGTCAGTCTTCTGTGACACTTCAGAAATCATTTTTTGATTTGGTGTTCTAGAAACATTTATTTTTTTTCAATGTTGAAAACATGCTGCTGTATATTTTTGTGGAAATCGTTATAGATTTTTTTCCAGGATTCTTTGATAAATATATAGTTCAAAAGAAGAGCTTTTATTTGAAAAAATATTTTATAACCTTAAGTCTTTACTATAAAACTTATTATAAATCTTTATAAAACAAAAAAAACACGTACCGACCACAAACTTTTGACAGAAATTCTAAACCTTCTTGATGACTACTTATTAAAAACATAACATTATACACAATACCTCTGAAACAAGACTGTACCTTCATTGTCATAAGAGCCTGCCACAGAACGAGAGATGTATCCAGGGACGACTGCGATCATGGCAGCAGCCAGAAGCCCTGCGCCCGCATCCTGAAACAAAGTGTTACTTCAGTTAGATTGAGCCGTTAGTTGATCATTTTGGGCCCAACTTGGGCCCAATTCTGACAATCCCAGGTAAAGTACCGATTATCTTGATGGTTCTACAGATTATCGTACCAGATTTTCCTGTGGTGTGAGGTGTGTTAAGAGGCCACACCGATCTCAAATCATAAATATCCAACATGTTGAATATTTACAATCAGAATTCTGTTGGACAAACCAAGCGTGCCACACAAGCCCTGAAAAGTGAAGCCAAAACGTCTCGATCGCCCCCCGGTGACTGGTCCTAGTATAGGTCATAAGCCCCGCCTCCCCGTGTTATTCAACGGGACGTGAGACCAACTAAACAATTAAATTACACTTCAAATATCTTTTTTCCAAAGGTGGTTTCTTTCATTTGCTGTCGTTTTTATCACGCTGATGTTAGTTCAAGTGTCTGTTTCAAAAATAATTTGGTTTTTAGTTAGTTACGTGATGCGGTGGTGTAACGTCATGATTGACAGCTGTGATTGACAGGTTCTCTGAGCGAAGTAGTCACTGAAGCACCAACGGACATTTTTTTCGGGATCTTCGGAGGAGTGAGGAGATTGTATTTACTTTATTTTAACAAGCCTCTTGTCGTACTGCAATCAATTTTTAAAAAAGTGTGCAGAATCCTCTCTCCCTGAGCGCATTCTGCGAGAGTGAGGGCGGAGTGTTGATTTCGCGGCTTTACTTCCTGCTCACTACTGCGCAGGTCTGGTCCCGACATCGCTACTGCGCAGACTCAAGTTCCAAGATGTCAGCGCCATATCGGGACTCTGGCGGCTTCAGTTCTCATCAATGGAAGAGAGCGAAGGGGCGTCGTCCATCTTTTTTTACAGTCTATGGGACAAACGCACACACACTCTGTAGATTGTCACATGGAACGAAATTATACCAAATAAGAGAGTGAGCTGACAAAAGCATAACAACCACAGTCATGGTGCAGGCAGGCCAAGCACAAACCTCTCTATACCCTCATCTCTCTTTTTCTGTGAATTTTCTATAAAAAGCAGTCCAAGCATTATTATCAGCATTTCTTTTTGCCCGTCGTCCTCCATGTTTATTTACTCTAGAGTCACATTTGACCGCAAGAGATTTTACGAGATTTCTCATGTTCACAGTCGGGCCTCTGGTTGTTTGTGAATGGAATAGTGTGTCCACACACTATAGGAACAAAACTGTTAAATCTATGATTTTATTTATCACCAGGTTTGAGATCTCACACATTTTGAAAATTTTCATGTGGGCTAGCCTTTAGATAGATCAATTATGAGCAGGTACCACTGATTAGGGTGTGATGGGCGAGTGCTGAGGTTCACCTCACCTTGAGCTCTTTGGTGAAGTGGTAGGTGACAATAGCAGTGAAGGAGGAGAAGAGAGGGGCAAGGAACACACACACATTGCGGATGTCGATTGTGATGTGGAAGAAGTGCAGCACGTGATACAGAGCCGCAGATGTGATCATCAACCCTGTAGACAAAAAAGAAGAAACACATGACATTTAATTTGGCAAAAGGAGCTGTATTCTATATTGTGATGTATAGGTTTTAAATAGATGCAAAAGTCACCAACAAAATGACAGGGTGGTTGCTATACAGAAGCTACAGTGTTTAAAGTGGTTTTAGCCTAATGCTATGAGAGTGCCAGGCTCTCTGGCTGGTTGCTAGGGTGTTGCTAGTCAGAGTCCCTAATATGGTTCAAGTTTATGAGATCTCTACAAGTTTTGATGTTCATTAGGCAAAAAAAAGTCCAATCAAGTAAATTAAAGTAATGATACTACACAATTTAATGTATCTGTTACACATCAAGTTACACATTAAAGTTTAAATGCCAGATATACTTCAAGCAAAATCTATGAACAAACTGGTGTGACGTCATTTCAAACAAACTGGAGAGCTTCGGATTATAGTAGAAATCGAAGTTGTAATTCTAATTGAAAGCAACACTGACACTATTTTTTCATGTTTAATACTGCAAAGCTGCTTGCTTTAAAGCAATCTATTTCATAAAGTGGTAAATAAATAAACATCACGTGACTGGAGTGACAAATTGCCGTCGACTGTTTGATTACCAACATTCTTCAAAATATCTTCTTTTGTGTTCAACAGAAGAAAGAAACTCAAACAGGTTTGGAACAACTTGAGGGTGAGTAAATGATGACAGTTTTCTTTTTTGAGTGAACTATCCCTTTAATCCAAATGGTTAGAAGTTTGTTTAATGTTTGTGCAATAATAATAAGGAAGTGACATCAGCACTGCCAACAAGAATTCCTCTCTATTGGAAATAATATTTTCCAGGGCAACATTTCATTAAATAAAATGACATTGTTGCAGCTTGTCTGAAGCATTCTGCTATTTGGTACTTGGCTCAAGACAACAATGGAAGTGCAAGTATGTTGCTATTAATTTTGAAATGAGTGTCCTTCAGCTGTACCGGGATAGATGGTGCCTCCTATAATCCTCCCAAGTGGATACCAAGCCCGATCATCAAACCAGTTATGGAATTTGTAAAAACCCTCTTCTGTCAAGAAGCGAGTGGTCCGGTAATTGAAATACCTGTCATTAAACAAACAGGAAACTCAGTTAAACAGGTTCTTGGGATGCTGTCAAAATAACGACCCGAAAGCTGTACTTACGGATCAAACTCATGGATGACGCTCTCGAACCGCAACACGGAGAACAATCTGGTGGAGAACGCTGGAAGAAAATGACAAGAATTAGTTGGCATCTAGTCAGGAGTTCTGATATAAATGGACATGCATCCACTCACACAGGACGGCTGCCATAGACAGGATGAGCAGCTTCAGCAGGGTGTCCTGTTTCTCATAGGACAGTCGCAGGAAGCCCATCTTGGTCATCTTAACACACAGGAGGCAGGACTAACTCTTGATACCTGACAAAAGGGACAACAACAGTATGTTGAATTGTAACTTAAAATATAACACTTCAGGGGGGGAAATGCGAGACCAGTGTAGGATAGGACTCCTTTAGTAACAAATAAACACATTTTTCCAGATTTAAACTTCTAAATGATTATGCAATTCTGCTATTTATTTTTTTACCTGATGAAAGAGGTTTTTCTAAATCCATTAAGCGTCAAATAGGAATTTTAGCGATAAAGCAGTTTAAGAAATCGATCAATCTGCACATTTTATCATCTATTAAAGTGTAAAGTCTCTGTGAAAACAGGAACAGTCAGTGTGTGCACAATTCCTATGCAAAATCCTACTAACTGATACTTAAACTCATACGTACAGGCAGATAAATCAATTCAGAGAGCATCAACATGCACATTAACACTGTGTTTTCCTGACAAACTATTCGTGAAAATAAACTATTAAATTCTTCATTAGCTCATTAGCTGCTAGCTAATTCACACCTATGTCACACTTTCACAAGCTATTTTATCATATGTAAATGTATTATTTAATGCACATGAGTAAGTATAATGACAACAAACCCGTATAGTTGCGATAAATGAGCTTAAAAATAATAAATTTGCACAATTACCAGTCTTATTCATCGGCTGTTCACTCACTCCAGCCCTTCTACACTCTCTCACACAACCCTCTCTGCGTTCAAGTCCCGCCCATCCACGTAGAGAGGGCGCTAATTGGCTTAGCGTCGCAATCCACAAGAATGGCTTCCGCTGATTGGTCTTCGAGATGTCATTCAAGTGTGTCAAGAAGACGAGTTCCGCATGGCGCTCCAGATATGACGTGTCCTAGTGGGAGAAAGACAGTCAGCACTGTGGAGTCCATGCTGCACTCGTCAACTTTTGAACTTGAGCTTTCAAGTTTCATGTCAAGGATCAAGTATCATAACATATTTATGTTATTTTAATTATTAGATGACATTTCACGTACACGTTCATAATGTCAAGAAGGGAAAAAAGTATTTTCAAAAAAGTAGTTTCAAAGCAAAGTGTTTATTTAGGATAAACTTTGCTTTGTCTTGCAACAAAAAGTGACTTGAGTCGTCATGTATTGTGACTGATACATGAGATTAGAAAAGGAAAAACAAAAAACAATTAAAGTATATTATATACACTGAACAAAATTATAAACTCAACACTTTTGTTTTTGCCCCCATTTTTCATGAGCTGAACTCAAAGATCTAAGACTTTTTCTATGTACACAAAAGGCCTATTTCTCTCAAATATTGTTCACAAATCTGTCTAAATCTGTGTTAGTGAGCACTTCTCCTTTGCCGAGATAATCCATCCACCTCACAGGTGTGGCATATGATTAGACGGCATGATTACTGCACAGGTGTGCCTTAGGCTGGCCACTCTAAAATGTGCAGTTTTATCACACAGCACAATGCCACAGATGTCACAGGTTTTGAGGGAGTGTTGGTTTTGCCCGTGAATTGAATGTTCATTTCTCTACCATAAGCCGTCTCCAAAGGCATTTCAGAGAATTTGGCAGTACATCCAACTGGCCTCACAACCGCAGACCATGTGTAACCACACCAGCCCAGGACCTCCACATCCAGCATCTTCACCTCCAAGATCGTCTGAGACCAGCCACCCGGACAGCTGCTTCAACAATCGGTTTGCATAACCAAAGAATTTCTGCACAAACTGTCAGAAACCATCTCAGGGAAGCTCATCTGCATGCTCGTCATCCTCATCGGGGTCTCGACCTGACTGCAGTTCGTCGTCGTAACCGACTTGAGTGGGCAAATGCTCAAATGCAAGGCGTCTGGCACTTTGGAGAGGTGTTCTCTTCCCGGATGAATCCCGGTTTTCACTGTACAGGGCAGATGGCAGACAGTGTATATGGTGTCGTGTGGGTGAGCGGTTTGCTGATGTCAATGTCGTGGATCGAGTGGCCCATGGTGGCGGTGGGGTTATGGTATGGGCAGGCGTATGTTATGGACAACGAACACAGGTGCATTTTATTGATGGCATTTTGAGTCGCTTTTGATAGGAACATCTGCCAAATGCATAAACGTAAAATGTAAAATTACAAATCCACTCTAAACAAGTACTGTATACAGACCAAATTTATTGAAATAAATGTAATACTTTTACAAAATGTCACTCACAAATATCTGTCTGTAGGTGTAACACTATGGACTCCTGACAATAATTACAACCCTTTTTAAAATACACACCACCCTCCCCCCATAGATACAATGACATCAAAACGGGCGTTTAGCATGTGCTTCAGTTTCAAATGTTCGAAAACAGGTTTCAGGTACTGAACTCCAGGAACATACACCACCAGTAGATATCCACTTGACATGCCAGCATTCATCGGAAACTGGATCCATGATCATTTAAAGAACAGTTTCACATGTGTCACACAGTTTGGCAGTGTCACCTGACAGCAGCAGAGGAATAAAACTTGTGCATACTGTTGAAAATCATCCCCGAACCATTACAGACGACACTGGATCATGTTGACATGGTACTCCCAAAATAAAAACACATTATAAAAGAAGCGAAATAAAAAGCAGCTCCCTTTTGAGTTTTACATTATTACATTAGTAGAATATTTTAACCAAGAAACTAAATTCTGTCATCATTTATTCACTCTCATGTAATTCCAAATGTTGTTCTTCTGTGGAACACAAAACGTTTACACGGCTCTTTTTCATACAACAAAAAGAATATAGTGACTTGAGCAGCATGCACATTCTGCAAAATCTCTATTTATGTGTTCCACAGATAACAGAATACATGATGATATAATTTTTCTTTTTGGCTGAACTATTCCTTTAAGATGATGTCTAGTCAATAAAGTAATGAGCTTTAAAAAGTCTAGCAGATAACATTTTAGATCAAGAAACATCCTTTGCATAAAGATGCCTTTCAATTTGATCATTTTTCAGTCTAGTTCAGTTTTCAGTGCAGAAAAATGAACCACTGGGGGAAGTTGGGGCCCTTTCATTAACTTAAGCATGTCATAGAGCTTAGTGTTAACTGATAAACACATTATCATTTGTCTGGGCCACACAAGGCAGAAAAAGTCATTACACAAAATTAAAAAGAAGGCCATAAATAGATAAAATGAGTCGAGATAGAAACTACAGGGCCTAAAAGAAGAGGGTGGGCCAGTTCACAGGAAATGTGCATGCTGAGGTCTTTGTGCTGTCTCTACAAATCACCCAAATGGCACATCATGGGTACAAAAATAGTCCAAAAAAACAAAAAACAAAAATCACACAGAGAATCATGACCTTGTGTATCCAGTCTTGAACACCGGCCAATTACAATACTAACCTGTCCGATTCATCCCACAGAAAAACATCGACACACACTTTCAAATTCAGATGACGCAAACCTAATCGTTTTCCTATCCGCCCGACTCTCTCAACCCGAACAGAGTTAGGAATCCTAAAAGAGGTCACTGGGGGGGTAGAGGTCGCTGGCGCGTTGGTGACACGTGAGGTGAGGGCAGTTTCTCTGTGGACGTGGAGGTCGTGATGGAGCTCTGCATGTGAACCGTCTTGTGGAACAGTTTGTTACTGATGAGGACGACCAGGGAAAAGAGGCGGAGCTGGAAGTGGCTGCGACGTTGGAAAAAACAATGATGTAGAACATTAAAATCGCTGCTTTTTCATAAATAATATTCAAAACAAAAAAATGAAAATACTTACTAGAGTTTGACTGGGGTTTTTGCTTCATTAGCGCTGATGATGAAAAGCGGGAAGAGAATGGAGAACAAACAGCCGCTGGAGGAAAGAGTGCAAGATTCAGTTGAGGCACAGAAATGATACATTAAAAAAATTTTAGCAGAGGAAATCACTAGGGATATCTCAGAAATACAATAATAAAACAAAAAATTCAGACATTTGTCACACATGGTACATTTACACGATAACCAAAATTAAAAGCGGAAAAGTTTTTCCTTTGTGTTTTTCGCATACAAACGACAACATTGTCAAAACGATACCTGTTTACACGGACCTGCAAAAAACGACTAAAGTGCTGTATTCTGCTGCCTGGCCAGTAGTTGGCGATGTCACTTCGTAAAGGAAAAACTATAGGCCTATAGACTGAACACGTAATACGCATGTGCATGACGTCACAAATTCACATTTTTGTATTTTACATGGACACAATAACGGTATCATTTTCAAAAACTTCCCTTTAAAACCCATTTTCAAAAGTTTGTGTTTTCAGGCCCGCAAAACGGTGTTGTCTTGTAAATTAATGGCTAAAAAAACGCATAAAAAGTTCAGTTTTTAGTTGTCGTGTAAACAGCCCCATAGAATGGCAATAAAGAGTGGCTGAAAAAACTAAAATTAAAAAATAAAAAAATAAATAAAATAGAAAAATTTTAATAAAATAAAAACTATAAATAATTGAAGATAAATCATACAGCATTGAGAACCCCACCAGCAGAGTTAGTATTAATCACAATCAGAACAAAAGATGGTCAGGGTCAGAATGAGTTGAAATAAACTCTGATTGTACCTTATGATGTATGAAGAGGGCAGCGCAGTCAGTAGTGCCATGGGCAAACCAAAACCAAAATAATACGGCCAGTTTCTCTCAATGTTTGACAGCCTTTGGTGCATTTCAATCCCTTCAGAAGAGATTAAAAAAAAAATAATTCAATCAGGAAAAGTTTAGACAAAAAGCTGATCTGATGTAAGATTAGATGAGCAAGAGCTTACCATGATTAAACCAGCGATATTCAAAACAGTAAAGCGAGTAGAGCAAAGACATGTGCAGGAGACTGACCAGCTGACCAATGGCATCAATGGGGAAGAGACTCACAATCCATCCCTGAAAAAATAAAAAACAACAAGCGCAGGAGGCGTGTTTGAAAAAGGCAGAGAGAGAAAAATGAACAAGTTGAGTGAATCAAATCACCGATTTCAGCGACCTTCTACCTGTATGAGGAAGAGGGCCTGGAGCAGAAGATTGAAGAGCATGTCTGCAATGATCTTGCTGACACTGGGAAAAGGCTGAGCTTTACGTCCAGACACTTCAAACGCCAGATCAGCAATGTCCTGCCCAACAAAACATAACAAAACTCACAACTCTACATTTTAAATATTATAAAACATATATATATATATATATATATATTAATATTACAAAATATTTATATTTCAAATAAATGCTGTTTACAGAATTCTGTAAAGAAAAAGTATCACTTTTTACACAAAAATATTTTAAGAGACTTCTTTCAAAAACATTACAAAAACTTTTTTACGGTAACAGTGTGTGTGTATATATATATAGACCAGGGGTGTCCTCTGTCCTGCAGAGTTTAGCTCCAACTTGCCTCAACCCACTTATCTGGTAGTGTCTAGTATGCCGACTAGATTGTTGTTTTGCTCTAATAAACTGCTTGATTAAAAGAATTCTGATTTCTACACCATACAGGATCAAAACCATGTGTGAAAAACAGTCTCACCTGGAACCAAATGGCATTGACTATCTTGCTAAGCACAAAGAGAGGCAGAACCCAGAGAGCACTGAATACAGATGTCAGAATGAACTCCAGCCAGGACCACACATTACCATGCAGAGAAGGGTCACCTGAAAACACATCAGTAGAAGCATAAAAACAAAGAAATATCTGGAGTATTTGGCATGAAACTTCTATAAAGGAGGCGCGTACCTATGATTCTAGCAGTGATGGTCTGCAGCAGCGGGATAAACACTCGATAAAACAGGAACAGACTTAGCTGTGAGATAAAAGAAATTCGATTTTTATAAATATAATAGTGAAACACACAGATCAAACCATAGCTGACCAACAAGAGACAGAGAAACGTACCCAAAATACGCCTCCATTCCAGGCACAGCACTGGAAAATTCGACTTGCTAGTTTCGGTTCACTGTTAAAGGAAAAAGTGAAGAAACATTTTATCAGGACCTCTAGTATAAAGCTCAAAGTATACTTCAGCTGTCCACGTTCTGAAACGGTCCACTGTCGCATGACATAATTTTCATCATCGGGAGGGTCCATGTACAACAGCGAATGCGCTAGGTAAATGTTGAGACAGAAGAGTCCACTAAGAGGCGATATGTACAGTTGTGATGTACTGTGCGGTAGTCGGAGAAGAGTGCGTAAAAAGCGAAACAACAGTAAACAAAGCAGCATACTATAATTATTAGCATAAATTGTTTTGGTTATTGTTTTAAACTTTGCAGGCAATGGCAGATACGCTACTATTCCTATTCTTTTTTCTTCCCTCTGACATCTGTATAAAAAGCAATTGTACTGTACATGTGTCAAACAAATCCATCTGCGCTCATCCGCGGTTAAGTATACTTTGAAAGCTGTGCGGACATGACTGTGACTGAAAATGAAGTATATCCGGGCCTTTAGCATAGACTGACTAAAAGGGGTGAAATGGCACAATTACCTGTCCTGTTTTCGTTCCTCGCTCTGAGCCCGTCTCATCGCCAGGGCCCCGCACGTCCTGCGCCTCCTCTGCTCCTCCCTCTTCTGCTGAATACGAGCATCGAGCTTGGAAATGGTTCCAATGCCCAGGATGGAGTCCTTGATCCCCTGAAATGAAACAAAAAGATTGCCACTTAGATTGACGCAAACTTGTGTGAATGATGTTAAAAATCGATCGAATTATGTTATTTGATTATAAATATAATGAATACAGTAATATTGTGAGATATTATTACAGCTTGTAAAATGTAATTTATTCCTGTCTTGGCAAAGCTGAATTTTCAGCATTACTCCAGGCTTCAGTGTCACATGATCCTTCAGAAATCATTCTAATATGCTGATCAAGAAACATTTATGACTATTATCAATGTTGAAAACACTTGTGGAAACTGATTATTTTTACAGGATTTTTGATGAATAGGTTTATTTCATCTAAATATATTCTCAGTAATTAACATTTGTAATTATTTATTGAACTTTTTGAATTATTATTATATATTTTCTCAACTTTCTGTTTCTAAATATACATTAATTATTTATTTGATTATATTTGGAATGTAACGTTGTGAATTTTGTTCCGTGTTGTTGTACAGAACACCGCTGATCTTGATGTAAAGAAAAACCTTCTGTTTTGAAACAAATGCAAACTTATGATGTAGAAATCATTCAAGTCATGAGACATTAAATCATAACGTTTATCAGAAATAAAATTAGGTGCTGACCGTCGCAACATTGCGGAGAAACGCTCTGACACTGTCCGTCATCTCCACACCGGCTGCAGAGTCATCAACTGCAGGAGGGGCAGCCAGGGGCCAGGCAAGATCTCATGACAGGACGAGGACACGTCTGCAAACTGTACAGAGAAAAAGAACTCTTTATCGTTGTGGCTTCATATCATTTTCATCATGCTTTAATTTTAGTGTAAAACCTTTTTTGATCTACAAATTTGATCCAGCAGCTTTGAAAACAAACTGAAAAACAAAGTAAAAGAAAGCAATTAAATAAAGTTTCTTTAATTTTAATAGATGGAATTTAGAGGTCCACGTCTGAAATGACATGACATGTATGTTGAAAACATCCCCTAATAGAACTCTACGTGATCAAGGTCAAGGGTCACACATATCTACTAACAAACATGTTTTTGTAAGATATTTTGATTAGAACTAAAGCTGGGTGCAAAGAAAACTCTCCATATCTCTAAAAGACGTCTTGATATTTCAGGTCAAATTAGATTTATATAATTTTGATAATCAGAGAACGCTGTCACGAAGCAGTTTGATGGACCAGATTTCTAGTAAACAACAAAACCAGCAGCATTAGCCAGTAGATCATTAGCTGAGCAGCTAACTACAACAAAAAACAACATTATCTGACTATTAACGAACACGTATTACCATAGAAAACATATATGCATATCAATTCAGCACATCGTACCTCATGTGCCTATTTAGGCTAAAATCTTCTCTTCACCTGAAGCCTTGAAGTTTCACTCTCTGTTCTCAAGCTCTCAACAAAACAGCATCAGGCCAGTGCTGCTGCGCATGCGCGGGGCGATCTGACACATGATGGGATTTGTAGTTTTTAGACAGCTCTGGTTGACTGGAACTACACCGTAGATACCCAAGCGACGCTTTCTGTTTGGCATAAATGTCACTCCCTTTTAACGGAACTTGGCGGACACTTATTTATTGTATCATTATCATAGCTCTTAAATCAGAAAAGCATGGCTGTTTTCAGTATAAGAAACAATCACAGGAGGCGATTTGTTATTCTGTTATTGAGTCTCGCGTGCTTTATTATATACAGACATTTCAGGTAAGACAACATTTTATTCAAAACTTATCTTCGAAGGTAAAAAGTCTTTAATGTTTAAATTTAAATGTATATATATATATAATTCACTAGGTATATTCATCGCAGCATAAGCTGGGTGGTAATTATTTTCATAAATGGGAAAAATGTAGAAGTGTATGGGAACATGGGAACGGGTTTGTGGTGTATGGGTTTTTAACTTTTCTTTGTAACTGTGCTTCTTTACGAATTCCATCGTTTGTTTGTTTGTTTATGTGTGTATGTACTGTGTGTTAAATACTTTAATTATTAAAATGGCAATAATTAATTTCTAAATAAGTAGCTTCTTTATGAATTCCAACTTTCAATATTTTGTTTATTTGTTAAATGATTGAATTAATAAAATAATAATTTTATTAATTAATTTTATTTTCTCCATGTGTTTCTCTTGTGTGTCCAGAGGTCCGACAGGGAAGATAAGGATAAATCGATCAATGGGTCTGCGAGTAAACTCTTCCCAGTTCTCTCTGGGAGGAGAGCCGTTCCGTATTCTGGGTGGCTCTTTACACTACTTCCGCCTGCCCAGAGCCTACTGGGAGGACCGGATGGTGAAAATGAAAGCCTGTGGTCTCAACACTCTCACTGTGTAGGTTTGAAATTGGCAATCACAGTCTATGAACTGAGGAGAGTGCAATAATCAGACTGTGTTTATCTTGCAGTGATGTGCCATGGTCTCTCCATCAGCCAGAGAATGGAGAATTTCGCTTCCAGGGAGGCCTTGATATAGAGTAAGAATTCCCACATGTGAGAAAATCAGCATTATATGAGATCTGTATATTTTGATCCTGGAAGGTTCTCACCTCTATTTAATGCCTTGTTAGACTTACACTTAGTTAAACAAACATCTCAGAGAGCTCCTGTTGCCGGTCCTCTGACAATACCGTCGGTGTGCTGTTGTTAGGAGGGAATTTGTTCTCGTTCTTGTTTCATCCTGGTTCGTATCATTATCTGCACACCACTGGGAATACGTCATTAAAGTAGATCCAGGCTCTTCCATAGCAACAAAACTAAAGGATGAGAGCAATAACATTGCAAAATTTAGAGACCTTTTAAAATAAAGGCTGTAAATGGCATGATAGAAATTCAAGTCATGTGATCAAGTGGTTACAGAAAATGTTTTGTTCAATGCTTTAAATATTTAATGACACTAAATCATTTCTAAATCATTTACTGTGCTTCTTTATGATTTTCCCACTTTCGAGTATTACTAAGTATTTTATTATTATTATTATTATTTGTGTTAAATGCTTTCATTATTAAAATGACAATAATACATTTCTAAACAAATAAATGTGATTATTTATTGTTGCTATTTATTTTATTATTATTTATTTTTTAGCTATAATTCTCGGTTTGATCATTTTTAGGTATCTAATTAATTTTTTGCCCATCCAAATCAGAGCTTTCCTTCACTTGGCTGCAGAGGTGGGACTCTGGGTAATTTTACGACCGGGACCATACATAGGCTCTGACCTTGACCTTGGAGGCTTGCCCAGGTAATTTCTGCTGTTAAATAGAACAAAAATGGCTCTCCTGTAGCATAGCTTTTAAGTCGACTTCTGCAAATTCCAGAGAAAATGTGATTAAAGTTGTGAGGCAGCAAACAAAGGAAGTGTTTGATCAAATTGACATTATGTGCCACACTTTTTGGTAATGTGTGTCATGAGGGGGAATGAAAGAACTACCCTTAAGTTTGGCATTAACGAAACAAACCCTAAAGTATGTTGTTCCTGCCACAGATGTTTGACATAGAGCTACAGATACTGGGTCTTCACACTAAAAGAGAAATGTGTTACCATTTTTCACCACCCCAAACAAACCACTTCCTTCTACAGCTGGCTTTTGCGTGATAGAGAGATGCTGCTGAGAACCACTTACCCAGGATTCATAGCGGCTGTAAACGAGTACTTCGACAAGCTCATTCCGAAAGTGGTGCCTTTCCAGGTAGGATTCTTTTTAAAACACAAAAAGTACTCAAAAACATACTCTGAGTAATCTTTGCTGTTGGTTTATATGTTGTCAGTTCAAGAAAGGTGGGCCTATCATTGCCATTCAAGTGGAAAACAAATATGGATCATATGCAAAAGATGGAAACTACATGTCATTTATCAAAGAGGTACCAGTGAGACATTGTACACTTTTCCTTGATACTTATTAAAGTTTACAGACTGGCAGATTTTTTATATATATAATTTCTATCAGGCTCTCCAAGAAAGGGGCATCAGGGAAGTTCTCCTAACATCAGACGACCACGAGGGACTAAAATATGGTGGAATCAAAGGAGGTACAAACAGAACACAGCAGCTGAACTGAAAAATTATTTTTGCAGTTTGTGGTCAGTAAGATTTTTTTAGAATCAGATAAGGTCAGATAAGTCTCTTATGCTCACCGAGGCAGGAAAAAGCTGAATGTTCAGCAGCCATTACTCTTTGATCCTTCAGAAATCATTCTAATATGCTTATTTGCTGCGGAAGAAACATTTCTTATTATTACCAATGCTGAAAACTGCAAAGTATTTTTGTGGAAAATGTGATAGAAAGTTGAAAAGAACAGTATTTATCAACAGAAAGTTGAAAAGAGAAGTATTTATTTGAAACAAAAAATCATTGCTGAATAAAAGTATTGATTTCTTTATATATATATATATATATATATATATATAAAAAAAAAAAAAATCTTACTGAGCCCAAACTTTCAATGGTGTTAAAAAAATGCCTACTGTCACACATTCCTTCCTCCATCACAGCTTTAAGAACTCTGAATCTACAGAAAATGAATCATGATGACATCAAATATTTGGAAGCAGTCCAGGTAGATATTTCAGTGTCTTTTTTGTAGATGTAAGTATTAGATTAAATATTTTAAATGACTTTAAATGCATGAAGCCCAACAGTCCTGTGCTGGTGATGGAGCTCTGGACGGGAAGGTGTGATGGATGGGGCGGTTTACACCATAGTTTTCCTGCAGAGGGTAAGATGTTATCATATGGCTCTATCTATCTATCTATTAAAGTCCGCGTGAACCGGAAGTTGCAAACGACTTTTCTCCAGTGTTGTGACGTATTTCCCAGTGAAACGGAATATTGAACAGAGGGCAGGGTTTTACTCTAGCGCTCCTCCTCTCCATCTCTCGCTCATAACAGACTAACGGTTTGAGGGGAGTGGTTAAGCGTTTCCCAAACCAAGCCATCAAACCTACGTCATCAGAGAAGGAACGCCATTCCAGACCGGAAGTAACTTTTCAGACTTTGATTAAAGATTACGACGGCAAACAATTTTTTTCTGTGTATTAACTTGCACGGATTCATTTTTCACCACAAGACTAGTGGTGAAACTATATGCGCTAACAAAGTAAATAGGGTCAATTTTGATTTCAGTTGGACTTTAAAATAAGGGGTCTTTTGTATACCCGAATTTTCATTTAACATGAGGAATATGAAGGGCCAAAGCACTGATGTGAAATTTCTTTCTAATGTCAGACCTGATTGCCGTGGTGAGAGAGATACTGAGACGAGGAATGTCCATCAACCTGTACATGTTCTACGGAGGGACAAACTTCGGCTTTACGAATGGAGCGCTGGCCAACCCTTCTTACAAAGCTCTGGTCACAAGCTATGGTTTGTGTTCCTGTCATCTTAATGGTGATGGCATATGAAACTAGGATAGGAGAAAGTATTTAACATTAAAATTATATCAACTTTAAAGGGATAATGAAAATTCTGTCATCATTTGCTTACCCTCATCTTGTTTCAAACCTGTATGATTTTTGAAGAATGCTGGAGACTGTTGAATTCAGTTGCAAACATAACACTGATTCATTTCTCAAAATAGCTTCTTTTTATGTTTCACAGAAGAAAGAATGTCATACAGGTTTGGATCAACATGTGGGTGAGTAAATAATGACCATTTTTGGGTGAACTGATGATGTACTTCACAATATGGCCAGTGTGTGGAGCTATCAAACCTAGAGTACTAGCATTTCATCTAGAACTGAAAAAGCTGCAAAACACAGTGGCTGTGTTTAACTCCACGTTTAGACGTCAAGTAGACAGACCCTCTACTCATATGTACAACTTCAGGTAGATCCATAAACCACAATGCAACTCAATTGTGATGTTACAACAGCAACTTGCAGTGCTAACACTTAATTTCTACACAAGTGATCAAGGGGTTAGGGTATTCCATTTAAACCCATTGCAAGGGTACAGCCAGTAGTGGTCACTCGTGCTATGTAAGCAATGACGTACTGTACATCCGAGTGAACAAGATGGAAGGAAGTTAGCGAGGGAAGGACATAAAAAAAAGTGGAAATGCAGCCAGTGCTTGTATTTGAACAAAATTTTAACCACTTTTTTATTAAAGCCAAAACATTTTGATCACCCCATGGTGACTGGCTGCAGTGTACGTCATAAAGCCCGCCCTTTTCATTTAATCAAATGGGACACGAGCCAAACTAAAAAATCCAATTACACTTCAAATAATTTATTTCTAAAAATGGTATTTCTGGTATTTTATACAATGTTCAAATGTCCAATAAGTTTGGTTTTAGTTCATTATTGGATGCTTTAAAAATCTAGCATTGTGTTTAACACAAGCCTTTCTATCTTTCTTTTAGATTATGATGCTCCTCTGTCAGAAGCAGGAGATTACACACCTAAATACCATCTTCTCAGAGATCTTCTCAGCACTTTTAACAGTTTGTGATCCCTTCCTCTACTGACATATTTATGAATGAAACAGAATATTCAATGCAAAATAATTAAAGTGCCCCTATTATGCAATTTTAAAGCTTCCTAATTCTGTTTTGAGGTCTCGTACAATAGGTTTACAGCATCCAAGTTCATAAAACATGTATTTCAGTAATTCAGTGTCTGAAACCGTTCGATCAAGGATTCGGTCTCTCTAAACCCCTCCTCTCCAAGAGCCTGCTTTGCTCTGATTGGTCAGATGGCCCAGTCTGCTGTGATTGGTCTACCGCTTACAGCTCATGTTGGAAACCAAACACCCATTACCAAATTTGAATTTCAGCTTCCTCAGCACTTTTATGCACAGTGATATGAACAGTAACAGTTTTACCGTGTCAATTTGAGTCCTCGTCCTTTTGAAGTGCATGCAAAGTAGATTTGCTTTCCGCAGGACAGAAAACAACTCTTCCAGGCCTCTGCTACAACTACAGTGTTTGAGGGACGGTGAAAGTAGACGTTGTTCGCTGATAGCCAATAAAGAGATCTGGCATTATGCAAATTTGTTACAAACCTTCGTAGGATTGTGCAGGAAGTAAGACTGGAATTACGGACGATTAATTTCAGGCAGTTCAGAATCAGCTCTTTATCATAACTTTATTTGTCGTCCACTTTGATCTTTGATACTTTGCAGACCTTTTACATTCACAAATAGCTATATTACACACTACATGAAAGGTAATATCTGAAAAAGCATAACAGGGGCATTATGAGAGAAAGCCTTGATTTTATCCATTAGGATTTGATTGGATCATGGAAAGTGTACTAAGATATTACTGGTTAAAATTATTTTTCCCCTGCCCATCTGGCCTTTTTTCGAAAAGTTATTTCAGAGGAGAAAGTTACATTTTATTTTAGTAATAATATGCTCACATGTTCTGAGCCGTGTGCTCTTGTGCTCAGTTTCTGTGGTTCTCTTCAGATGAAATCCTCCCTGAGATGCCCGGTCTCCGCTGGAAAGAAGAATATGAGGCGGCTATTTTGTTTCAGCACCTCTCACTGTGGGACGCTCTGCCATACACACACAAGGTAAGAAGTCTAATTTACAGTGGAGAAATACTATCTCTGAGAAATGAATCTCAAAATCTTTTTCCGCTCAAGCCTTTCAAATCTCAGTTTCCTGTTAATATGGAGAATCTGCCTGTGAACAACGGTAATGGCCAGGCGTATGGATACACCCTCTATGAGACCACCATCACCAGAGGAGGCTCTTTAAAATCAGAACGCAACATCCAAGACAGAGCCATGGTTAGTGCTGATAAAACAGTCAAGCTGTGCTGTTGTGCATGCATATGCATCTGCTTTAATTCTATTTTAATCAGGATTTTTTCCCTAGGTTTTTGTGAACCAAAGTTTCATTGGCATATTTCACCACAGGAATTTAGAATTAGCTGTTCCTGATGAAAAGGTATGATCTTATTTCATTTTTTAAACTTTATATCTTATTTTTTTCTGGCAATATTTAGTCTCTTTTTTAAAATATTGTCTTATAATTGTATTAATAATATATATATTTATTCCATTTTCTATCTTATCTTAATTTTATCATAATTAGTAATATACTGTATATGTAACCCCTCCACCCGGGTCTCCGGCGTGAGAGTCAGGCGCTCTAACAAGGAGGCTAAAGACTGCAGCATCTAGCATCTGTCGCTAGAGCGCCTATTGAGATCAGAGGAGTGAGGTTTACTCGCACAGCAACTACTAGCTGGCCTCCGTTACATATACATATATACACTCACCGGCCACTTTAATAGGTACACCTGTTCTGCTGCTCATTAACACAAATATCTAATCAGCCAATCTCATGGCAGCAACTCAATGCATTTATGCCCGGCCGGTACACATTGGACGATTTTGGGCTGTCCCAGACGACAGATGACCAATCGTGGTGATTTCTGTAGTCATGGCTCCTAAACGGTGGTCCTGCGTTGCAGTGTGAGAGGTTCAAAAACGTTCTGACGGTCTTGCGAGCAAAGATAGCCTGCAATAGTTTTCTGACAGTGTCGGAAATTTAGCGTGGTCATCTCACTGTGTTTGCTTCTACTACCTAGGTCTACTTGTCTAGCCAATAAAATGCAACATGAAATGGCTTATTGATCAACGCGACATGGCGCTAAAACTTAAAACTACTTTCCTCAAGCTCCATTTAAAAAATTGTAATAGAGTACCTTTTGGATGTGTGACTGGTGGAATGGGAGATTCGCATCATGAATGTGCAGCCAACAAATCTGCAGCAACTGTATGATGCTACCGTGTCAATATGGGCCAAAATCTCTGAGGAATGTTTCCAGCATCTTGTTGAATCTATGCCATGAAGAATTAAAGCAGGGTCTAACCCGGTACTAGCAGGATGTACCTAATAAAGTGGCCGGTGAGTGTATATGAACATAAATAAACACTACCGTTCAAAAGTTTGGGTTCAGTAAGATTTATTTATTTATCTTCTTTCTTTTTTTTTAGAAAAAAATTAATACACAGCTTTTTAAACATTTTCTTGGTTATGTAAATGTTAAGGAAACATTCCATTTTATCATTCTGAAGACTGGAGATGCTAATTCAGCTTTGCCATCACTGAAATAAATACAATTTTAAATATATTCCAATTGAAAAGTTGTTTTAAATTGTAATCTATTACTTTTAATGAAATAAATGTCTTGACTAATTGGTTTTCTGTAGGAGAAACGCACTCTGAGTCTGCTGGTGGAGAACTGTGGCCGTGTGCATTACGGTAAAGACATGGATGGCCAGCGCAAAGGTACAGTACCATGTCTTTAAGTTTTTGCCAATCAGTGCTTTCTGTTTTAACATGTCACAACCTCTCAAACATTATAACCATCAGAATCAAAATCTGTTTTCAGGTATCGTTGGGGACATTTTATTAAATCATACGCCACTTAGAGACTTCACAATATATAGCCTGGATATGACTCCTGGCTTTATTGAAAGGTGAGTAAAATCTCACATGATGTGACAGGCCATAGAAGATTCGGGAAAAAAAAACTTCAAGAATCATCAGTGCTTTTCTTTCAGCTTGTACAGGGCACCTTGGAAGTCTGTCACTAACAAACCAAGCTTCCCAGGCTTTTTCCAGGGCAGGTTATTCGTGAATGGGTATCCCAGTGACACTTTCATGAAGCTGCCAGTGAGTGTAATGAATCTGGACAAGATTTGAACACTTAAATATGGTCAGAAATAATGCATTGATTATTATGTCCCCATGCAGGGTTGGAGTAAGGGTGTAGTCTTCGTCAATGGGCAAAACGTTGGACGGTACTGGGATGCTGGACCACAGCAAGCTCTGTTTCTACCAGGACCCTTCCTCAACAGTGGAATGAACCAAGTCAGTTTATATAAATTATTATTTATTTGGCTCCTAAGAACTGGTTGTTTTTTGCTTTTGTCTGAAGAATTACTGTAAATATCAGTCTTGAATCCATGTACAATTATTTAGAATCTTGAATAGAATGTTCAGAATTTGAGTGCTGGAATTAGGTTCACTGACAAGAAATAAACACAAAGTCTGAAAGATCTGTTGTTCTTTTATTGTTTTCCAACAGGTGATTGTGTTTGAAGAAGCAGAAGCGGATTTTAAAATTCATTTTGAAGACTCTCCTGATCTGGGAATGACAGTTGACATTTAATCAAGACACAGACATCAAAGACATGAACACTATCAAAGTGCCTGAACAACAAAACAACAAAATTTGAACAAAAAGTTGTCTCACTCTGTTGGATTGTTAAACAGTTATTAGAAACATTTTATTTGCATGGCTCTTTGCATTCCATGAACATTCAAAAGTTTTCATGAAAAAGTGCAGTCTTGCTGGGAACTGTATCATTTTCATCAAATGCTAAATTGTGTATATTTTTTTGTTCAAATGCAAACTTTTTTGTTGGACTGCCAGTTTTGATCATTTGTTAGCAAGAAATAAGCTAGATTGTACTTTTTTTTATTGTCTCTTTGGCCGTTTACAAGCTGACATTAGTTATATTAGTGCAGTTTAATTTGATTTTTTTTTTATATATATATATTTTTTAATGAAAACTTGAATTTTGCACTGGCCGTTAAGGCAACAGGAAGTCAAGTTACCGATTTTTCTTTCAACAATTTCCACAGGCACCCAATTGTTTACATTAGTGCATTTATTCCAGCATTATCATGTTTTCCCATTTTGCAATTCAAACTCAAATCATATCTAGGGTCAGAATAGGACAGAGATTTGGGAGTGTGACTCTTTTTTGAGAGACATCCATCAATCACCGTTCACAACCCTGTATCATCATAGCAATGCTTAAACAAAAACTTAGAACATGTTTGCATCATTGCAAATACTTTTTCCATCCAAACTGTATCTGAACTCCCAAATCAAATCAGTAAAGCTCTGTTAGAATGTAAGTTTTCCAGAGCGTTTTTCTGTAAGTTGTTACAGACACACTTGCAGTCAGTGTATCGTCATTCACAGTAAGAATCAATGATACTACAATTGCATAGCTTTTGGTTGTTAAACCACTGAGATTTAAATTCCTGAAGAAATAGGATAACCTTTCACAGGTGAGAATGTGTTGGTTTGTGTTTTTATATGTATTAATTCAATATTACAAGTTTTTATACTATGGCTCACGCCTTCATCTTGTAGTATTGTGTTAGTTCAGCAAAATCCTCTGCTGAAATATATTGCTGATATAGATATTCACACACGCATCGAACTACGGTTGCATACACTTAGTCAACTTTCTCGAGTGTTCACGGACTGGTGTATTGTCCACTCCAATATGCCGGATGGCTTACATATAGCGGGCCATAAAAACAGCCACTAATGAGGTATCTATGCATCTATATTTATACATCTATAGTTCCAACATTACTCTTGACTCTTTACATTTCCTTTAAATTTATTTAGTGAGAGTGTCTTATTCAAATACTGGAGCTTCTGGAGCAAATACTTTGACAAGGGGACAGTTTAAATTCAGTGCACGGAATAATACTTTCTTGCTGTCGGTCCAGTTGACAGGATACTTAAGTATTAAAAACAGCATGACAACAGTTCATCATACTTCCACGCTGGCATTTGTGAATCCCTTTTCCCCTTCATTCACAAGTAAGGGACTTTCTGTCCGGGTGTGCCAAACCAGTACCTGAAACCAGAACCAATTTTTCTTTTACAAACCTTGTAATTTCCAAAAACAAAAGAGGAACTGAAATGATTTGGAAAAGTTATGAAGATTCAGGTTTAGGACTCGACTCACCTTTGTGCAGTTGGAGGCTTTGGGTTCCAGGTCACTGAGAGTGATCAAATCCTGTAGCAAACTACTCTCCTGGTATCCACCTTTTACCCCTTTTAACTTAAAGTAGGCTTGAGGTTTGCTGAAGATGAGCTGAAGGTTTACTGCAAACCCAGCCATGTCGATGGCGAAAGGTCGATGAGGGTCAAACACCGTCCTCCAGCCGAACACTTTGCCTTGAGAGTTGATTTGGGGGGACTCGTACCGGAGACCTCCGACGAAAGCGACCGGCCATACAGATGCTTTACGAGTCCAACGCATCTGTGGCACAAAGAGGATGGAATAGGGAATATGAAAGGACACAAACTATGATGAACAGCAGATCATATGTACTGCACCTCCTCAAACAGCTCCAAGCTGTAAGTGTTGTCATCATCTGCAAAATACACGACTCCTTTATGACCCGAGCTGGGGTTGATGTTCTCCCTCAGCCAGCGTAGAGCCAGGTTCCTCTGCATGGTGCCACTAGGAATATGTTCATTTGTGGGCTCCTTCAGTTCTGTTAGATTCTGAGGCGTCTCTATGTTCAAGTGGGTGTAATTCAGTCCAGTGTTCTCCAGCAGTCTGGACACCAGCGCCGTCCTCTCCGCCGCGTCCTCCACCACTAGCCAGTGAAGGTTGGGGACGTGTAGGAGAGTGTTGGTGAGGCGGGTCAACTCTGCCTTCTGGACAGGCCTCCTGTAGGTTGGAGTTATTACGTGAAGAGTCGGCAATGCATCAGACCAGGGTGGAGAGTGGTGAACTTTACTGACCCCAGTTCTGTTATCTGTCCATCAAAAAGAGTTTGGAGTAGGGACGCACAATATACCGGTACCACATTATCAGCTGATGGATCTTTTTTAATTTATCATTTTTGGTGGATCTTGATTGTGCATTTTTTTTAATTTGTAGTGCATTCAGTGTCATGGTACACAGAGAGCTTTAAGTTATTGCACAATAGTGATGTGGCATTTTATAACAAGCTTGTCAACAACAAAAAAGGTGATCACCCTTTCATTCATTCACTCAATAAATGCACTAACCCATGTCAAGAAGTGAACAAAATTGAGTATCACTTGCAAATTCCAGGTAGTGGTAAGCCCATTGACAAAAAATTAAATAAAAAATACGTTTCATAACGGTATCGCACAAATGTTTGTGAGTTAATCTGTTAAATGCGACCACGTCGCTACTATCGTAACGCCAACGTCATCCACAAAGCCTGTTATTAAACACCAGCACTATGACAGGATGAGCCACAACATCTAATGGCATCTGCTGTGGCACCAAAACGTAAGATTACACACCACTAAATTCCTAAATTGTAGCATTTAAAACGTAAGAATGATCTTTATTAGTATTTACCCCTCGGAACTGGAGGCAACGGGTTACCACCACGCTGGACCCAAAGCGTGAGGAGTAAAGTCCATGTTAACAGAACAAAAACGAACTCCAGTAGGACGTCCTTCGTCCTCGGCATATTTTACTTTGTCATAAAAGTGTCTCCTTGCTTGGGGCTTGGTATTAATCGAATTTAGGCTTCCACCGATTATGAAAACAGGATAATTGAGATAAAACGATTATTGTTCCGCATTCCGTTGAAAAAAAATTCTGAGGTTGAATTAGAATTTAATTGGGTTAATTAACTCACACAAAGGTATAATAACCTACCCATATGGGATTAATCAGACGAAAACAATAGGCACAATTGCAGCTGCACAAAATGACGTGAACGCACAAGTAAACTTTATCTTAAATCATGTTGCTAATATGCTCTTTCCCTATTAAAACTCGGGCAATTTTTAACTAAATTAGTTCACAATGTTCTACAGTAAAAGTGTTCTGTTGCAACTTCCCATTATTTCAGCAGTTCAGGTTTTCACAACTTTTAACACGTTTAAATTAATTTAATAGGCTATAGGGTACAACCCCTTTTCCAGAAAAGTTGGGACATTTTGTAAAATAGCAACAATAAAATCAAGAATCCGTGATTTGTTCATTATTTTATTTAACAGACAAAAGTACAAAGAAAAGATTTGTAATGTGTTCACTTACCAACTTAATGGTATTTTGTTAATATAAACACATTTTTATTTTGATGGCTGCAACACACTCCAGAAAAGTTGGGACATAAGTATGTTTACCACTGTGTCGTATCACCTTTCCTTTTAATTAGGCTACACCTTTTATTCATTTGAGAATTGAGGATACTAATTGTTGCCCAATCTCACCTGATTCAGGACAGCTGCTCAGCAGTCTGTGATCGTCGTTGTCTGATTCTCCTTTTCATAATGGGCCGAGAGAGATCTGGGGCCGTATTCACAAAACATCTTAAGGCTAAAAGTAGCTCCTAACTTGCCAATTTAGGAGAAACTCTTAAAAATACTGGGTGTGTCAGTCCTAATTTTAGGACTCCTACATTTTTGCTCTAAGAGTATTTCAGAAAGCATTTTAGCGCTAAAACCAGCTCCTTAATCTGGGAAAAGTTAGGGGTAGTCAAGAGGACTCATAAGTCACTAAAACCAATTAACAAACAATCCTAAAATGGCTTTTTCCTGAGTAATCTGCCCCAAAGACACTGTACTCCATTGAGGCAATAGGCGATAGAGCCTTGGGAGCAATGACATAACATAAAAAGGTCAATTTATGTACAGGCGAAATGTATTGAATGATGGAGAATAAAACATTGTGGCCAAGTTGAAAATAATGTCCCATTGTCTGCACGATAGCCTTGAGGGCAGCTCGGGTGAGCCGAGTTCAGTTCCGGCTCGTGGCCCTTTCCTGATCCCGTCCCCCTTTTCTCTCTTCCACTTGGCTTTCTGTCACTGTCCTATCATAATAAAAAGGCAAAAACACCAAAAATAATTCTTTAATAAATAAATAATGCCCGATTACCTGAGGCAGTTGTGTTCACGAGTTCACACTCACAAATGATAGAATAGAGTAAAAGAGTAAAATAAGCGTATTTGGCGTGCCGTCGGAGGGGATTAAGGGCTCAGAGCTCAGAATTTAGCCCAAATCCAGAGTATTTCCCTGTGTCCCTGGCTGGGAAAAGGAACCAGCCGAGAGTGAGGAGTCGGGGTGGCGGAGGGATGCAGAAAATTTGTTGAGGTAACTAGGTGAGTTGGCTGTGTATATGCCTCCTCTCGAACTGATTAGATAGACCATTGGAATGTGCTTTCCCGAACTTTGTTTAAAAAACATAATTTGTCTCTTGAATTCTGCAATCTCTCGAGATGCAGACATGTAAGAGGCTGACAATTAGCTGAACATATACTTGTTTAATAGTGACCCTTAGCCTACTTTTTAAAATCTTTATTTGAATATGGCAACATAATACCTCGTTCTACAATATTTCAATGATTAAATCACTGACAGAGACCCCTCATCAGCTGTGTGCATATAGTTAGTAAGCGTGTTGACATCATCCATAGCAACGACGTCAACCCCACCCTTTTTCTTAGCTTAAGACTTCACTCTATTCCTTAGTAAAAGTTGGTCTGATCAGCTTTGTGAATATAGGTTTTAAGAAAAAACTCTTAACTAAGAACTTTTACTGCTATTTAGGAGAACTCTTAGTGGTAAGATAAAAGGTTTTGTGAATACGTCCCCTGGACTGCAGGCAGGCCAGTCAAGCACATCCCTTCTACGGTGTAGTGTATCTAGAAACCACTCTGTTGTGAGGCCTGGCATTGTCTTACTTCCCAGGAAAGATGTCATCTTGATGGCAGTAGGCCTATATGTCTGTACAATCCCAATACACACCTCTACATCACTGATGCACTCCCATACATTGACAGATGTTTGCTTTTGCACCTGTCGCTAATGAAAGTCTGGATGGTCCCTTTCGTCTTTGGGACTGAGAAATCAATGTCCATTTTTTTCCAAAAAACAAGCTCAAACATGGTGTTAAGTGAAAACAGTTTGCAAAATACTCCCAAGCCAATGTAGCTATTTAACACAGTAGCATGCGTTCTAGAAGTAGGGCTAGAAGGTCATGCACATTCAACAGGGGTTTCCTGCCTTGCCTTGCATAACCTGGGATTTCTCTGGATTTCCTGAATCTTTTCACAATATTATGTATGGTAGATGGTGAAAGACTTTAATACTTTGCAATCTTGCATTCAGAAATGTGGTTTTTGAACTGTTTGACAATTCTCTCATGAAATTTGCTCCTTATACCCAAACACAGTCCCCTCACCTATTACCAATTCACCTGCTAATTGTGGACTGTTTCAAAACAGTTTAACTTGGATATCCTGTAATCTTTTCACTTTTATTTTACCTCTGTCCCAACTTTTTTGGAGTGTGTTGCAGCCATCAAAATCAAAATTTCTTTATATTTACAAAATACAATTAATTTGGCCAGTGAAAACATTGAATTTTTTTCTTTTTCTTGTACTTTTGTTAGTTAAATAAAGTTAAGAAAATTTAAAAAAATCTCTTCAGGAATTGTGGTTGTAGTATAAAATGTGTGAGTATTTTGGTTTAATTAATTTTGTTTAATGTTAATTCTTGTCAACTACAATGCCGTTGAATGGTATTCTATGCCATTTTAGTCAAGAATAAAACTAAACACTACGAAACGCTATCAAAGTGCCTGAACAAAAAAATTCAATGAACAAAAAGTTAAACAGTATGTTACTGTTGGATTGTAAAAATGTTAATGCACTGCAATGATGTTAGCATTATTGCAAATTCTATTTCTATCCAAATTGTCTCTGAACTTCCAAATCAAATCACCATAGTAATGCATGGAAGTTTTCCAGAGCATTTTTCAAGTTGTTGTGCAGCAGTCCTATGTCTGGTATACACTACACGATTTAACATTTGTGACATTAAAATGTAACCATGACATTAAAATGATGTTTTTATTGTGTTAGTTTAGTAAAATCATCTGCTGAAGTCTATTGCAGATGTATTCATACATGCATCTAACTTCGCTCAGTCAACTTGATCTTGAGACTGGTGTTTTGTCCACTCCAATATGGTGGACAACTTACATAGAGTGGCACATAGAAACAGCCACTAACATAACAGCATCTATGTTTATATATAGCCTATATGGTTCCAACACAACAAACTCACACAGAAACATGCGCCTTGTTGCTAGAAGACACGTGACAAATGAAAATAATATCCATTCTAAAATCGGCTCAAAATATCAAACATGTTTGATATCTTCCAACTGGAATGAATTATAGTCTCAGGCTAGAAAATCAGAGTCGGTGGCCGCCATGCAAGTTTCTGTAAAATCTGTCAACTCGAACTTCCTAAAATTGGCAGACTGGCTCTAACTTTTGGCAGACTAATCCAGACTGCAGACGGGGCAAAAATCTGGGCAAAAGTCGTAGTTGTTGAGAAGCTTTCAAGAGTTTGACTCTTCACAGTTCCTTTAAATTCCTTTAGTGAGAGTGTCGTAGTAAAATACTCAAGTCTGTCTTTGACAAGGAGACAGTTTAAATTCAGTGCACTCCAGTCAACAGCATGACAGCAGTTCATCATACTTCCACGCTGGCATTTGTGAATCCCTTTTTCCCTTCATTCACAAGCAAGGGTCTTTCTGTCCTGGTGTGCCAAACCAGTACCTGAAACCAGAACCCATTTTTCTTTTAGAAACCTTGTAATTTCCAAAAACAAAAAAGGAACTGAAATGATTTGGAAAGGTTATGAAGATTCAGGTTTAGGACTCGACTCACCTTTGTGCAGTTGGAGGCTTTGGGTTCCAGGTCACTGAGAGTGATCAGATCCTGTAGCAAACTACTCTCCTGGTATCCACCTTTTACCCCCTTTAACTTAAAGTAGGCTTGAGGTTTGCTGAAGATGAGCTGAAGGTTTACTGCAAACCCAGCCATGTCGATGGCGAAAGGTCGATGAGGGTCAAACACTGTCCTCCAGCCGAACACTTTGCCTTGAGAGTTGATTTTGGGGGACTCGTACCGGAGACCTCCGACGAAAGCGACCGGCCATACAGATGCTTTACGAGTCCAACGCATCTGCGGCACAAAGAGGATGGAATAGGGAATATGAAAGGACACAAACTATGAACAGCAGATCATATGTACTGTACCTCCTCAAACAGCTCCAAGCTGTAAGTGTTGTCATCATCTGCAAAATACACGACTCCTTTATGACCCGAGCTGGGGTTGATGTTCTCCCTCAGCCAGCGTAGAGCCAGGTTCCTCTGCATGGTGCCACGAGGAATACGTGCATTTCTGGGCTTCTTTAGCACTTTGAGATTCTGAGGCGTCTCTACGTACAAGTGGGTGTAATTCAGTCCAGTGTTCTCCAGCAGTCTGGACACCAGCGCCGTCCTCTCCACCGCGTCCTCCACCACTAGCCAGTGAAGGTTGGGGACGTGTAGGAGAGTGTTGGTGAGGCGGGTCAACTCTGCCTTCTGGACAGGCCTCCTGTAGGTTGGAGTTATTACGTGAAGAGTTGGCAATGCATCAGACCAGGGTGGAGAGTGGCTGTGGACGTACTTCATCTGGATGACCTCAGTGATGTGCTTGTTCTTTATGATGCAGGGCTCATGAAGTCTAAAGTTTCTTTGGTGAGCTTTACTGACCCCAGTTCTGTTAACTGTCCATAAAAATATATTTAAAAAATACCAAGAGTTTAGAGTAGGAATGCACAATATATCGGTACCACATTATTAGCTAGCTGATATGCATTTTTTATATATATATATATATATATATATATATATATATATATATATATATATATATATATATATATATATATATATATATATATTATTGTTATTATCAGTTTTGGTGGATATTGGATATTACTGGATGTATATACTATTGTGCATTTTTATTTTGTGGCACATCCAGTGTCATGGTACACAATGCTTGAAGTCATTGAACAATAGTGATGTGGCATTTTATATCAAGCTTGTCAAAAAAAAAAAAAAAAAGGTGATCACTCGTTCATTCACTCACTAATTGAGCAAATTACTTGCAAATACCAGAAGTTTGTAGGCCTTTCATAAAGGTATTGCGCTAATGTTTGTGAGCTAATCTATTAAATGTGACCAAATTGCTACTGTCGTACCGCCAAGTGTCCGAAATCACCCCCTTTACCCTTAAATAGGTCATTATTTGAGGGGACAGCCATTTGTAGTAGTGTAGTGTTTCTTGTAGTAGAAACCATAGTAAACGTTATAGAGTGCACTCATTCAATCCCATAATGCACCGCAATAACGAGTGTACAACTGATGTTCACTCAACCATAGACATATAAACATAGATGCCTCATTAGTGACTGTTTCTATGGGTCCCTATACGTAAGCCGTACGCCATATTGGAACGGTCAAAGCAGGTCCGTGAACACTCGAGAGCAAGTTGACTGCGTCTGCAAACGTAGTTAGACTCATGTATGAATATCTATATCCGCATAGATTTCCGCAGAGGATTTTGCTAAACTAACACAATATAAGTCGAAGGCGTCAGCGAACACGACATTAAACAGTTACCATAGTAAAAGTAAAAACATTAAAAAGTACCTAGTAAAAACCTGTAATACATATAAAAACACAAACCGACACACTCTCTCCTGTGAAAGGTGAGAATGTGGCATCTACGTATACATTATGCCCACACTTGCACATCACTCACAGTATAATCATTGATGCTACAACATTGCACAGCTTCTGGTTGTGAAACCGCCTAGATTTCAATTCCCGAAGAAATGGGATAACCTTTCACAGGTGAGAATGTGTTGGTTTGTGATTTTATATGTATTAACTCAATATTACAGGTTTTTATTACATTTAATCATTTAGCAGAAGCTTTTCTCCAAAGCGACTTACAAATGAGGAGAGCAATAGAAGCAATCAAACTAACAATAGGGTAACAATACGCAAGTGCAGTGACCAGTCCCAGTTAATCCAGCACAGTATTTTTTTAATTTTTTTTATAGATATAGAATAGTAAGTGTTAGTATTAATGGGTCAAGTGTTAACGAAAAAGATGCGTCTTTAGCAGTTTCTTGAAAATTCTTGGGTTGATATAGGCAGGTCATTCCACCAGCTTGGGACAGTCAAGGTAAAGGTCTGTGAAAGTGATTGTGTGCCTCTTTGGGATGGCACCACAAGGCGCCTTTCACTTGCAGATCGCAAGCTCCTGGATGGCGCCTTATGATATTATGGTAAATTTTTTATGTTGTGTTAGCTAACGCCTTCATCTTGTTGTATTGTGTTAGTTTAGCAAAATTATCCGCTGAAGTTTATTGCAGATATGCCCCTGGTTTCACAGACAAGGATTAAGTCTAGTCCCAGACTAAAATGGAAATGACTAAATGGATGTGCCACAACATCTAACGGCATGTGCCAGTGGCACCATAGCGTAAGAGACCATATCACTAAATGCCTAAATTAACTTGTAGCATTTGAAAGAACGATCTTAGTATTTACCCTTCGGAACTGGAAGTAACGGGTTGCCAGCACGCTGGTGCCAAAGCGTGAGGAGTAAAGTCCATGGTACTACAATCAAAACAAGTGCAAGGAAGTCCCTTCTCTTCGGCATGTCTTACCTGTGGCAAACAAGTCACCTTAGTGATTGGTATTAAACGGATACCATTTTTAAATACAATTTAAGCCTTCAACGATTATGAAAACATGATAATTGAGATAATGATTTCAATTGTTCTGTTAAAAAAGGATTTTGTGAGGAACCAGAAAAATAAAGCAGTTTACTTAACTCACCCAAAGGCATTTATTTAGCCTACTAACCAGATGAATCCGACGAAAACAGTGTAACATTATAACTTGCATCTGCACAAAATAATGCGAATGCACAAGTAAACATGAACTTAAATCATGTTGTAAATACGCTCTGTGGTAGATTTTTCGATGCGCCTAAACGTCTCCTGATCGACGTACAATAATATTTATTCTCACCGTCTTGACCCTTAAACACTATCACTTGGCAAATAAGATCTCTAGTGCTCCACTAACTTGCTGCGCAGCAATAACTAAACAGACTCCAGACAATGCCTTTGAATTTCCTTTAATCACGGCCGGAGGATCAAATTTCAGAGAGAATCCCACCAGCAAAAAGAATACAACAGTTTTTATAGAAGAGGAACATGGCAAAGGTGACAAGATACATTACATAATTTTCCTACAATATGATTGGTTCTTCATTTGCATAATTCAGCAAACCCTTCTGTTACTAGGTAGAAGCAAACTCTGGATTTCTTGATTTACTTCACTTTTCACTCAAAACTCAAAGTCATGAGTTTTTAATTTTAGATATCTGTCTAGTTTCATTTCCCCTTTTGTTATGTTCGGACATGATTGAGACACGCTGACTGACTGAGTGTTTGGGGACATTTCAGGTTTCAAAAGCATATAATTGTTAATCCTGCAATAAAAATAAATGTTAGTTATGAATGATTAATCCACCACAGCTTTATGTAATAAAACATAAAATAATTCACAATATTGTAATGCAATAGTGTACTCGATATATGGCCGATACATGTTTAAATTAATATATAAATTATCTGAGCATTTTGTTTTATATATTTTTTTTACTTTAACTCTTGTCAACTGTTGACTGGTATTCGATGCCATTTTTGCCATTTTGCCATTCCAAGTAAAATGTACTCAAATAAATGAATAAATGACATGACTAATACTGCTAAAATTAAAATAAAGTGTCAAATTTTAGTGAATAGACTAAAACTGTGTGAAGATTAACACTACAACTGGCCAGTGAGCGTAGGTTAAAACCTTTGATTTTATAAACTTTATATAAGCTAAGGCAAGAATCATTATTATCAATGCTTGGGGTTAAGAGATGTGAACAATTTTTAAAGCATTTGCTGCCATCACTGCACACATCCCTGTAATGTGCGTTCTCTGCAGCTTCTTTTTCCCAGAAAATAGGTCAGTACAAGCTTTAAACTTTGCTTCAGTAGCAATTGAATAGAAATTTGAAGAGACCAAAAATTTGAATGCATCCTCACAACCTCGGGTCTCTTAAGAGATGTTTGAGTACGTGTCTTCAATTTCATGTCTTCAGTAGATACTCCAGCAGTACATTCCCTATGATAGAGATGTTTTTCTGTTTCTCTGCATGTTAAATAAGCTTACCGGTGTTTATCCCTCTCTTTTCATAGTCCCCGCAGCAGGCAACTCCATCAGGAACTGAGACATGCGAATAATTGAGACACATGATCACATTTAGACTCAGATATCATGAACAGTAATCATTTGATGTACAATTTCAAATAATGAAAAACAGAGAATAAATAATGAAATATTTTAGAGCATAACTAGAACAAATAAATGTCACAGATATGTATTCCTGGTAAGAATGTCACAGCATTCATATTGAACATTCTCTATGGTTTGGCAGGTCATTCTGTAAGGATTTCAGACAAACATGTTAAACATGAAGATGAATGAATGAAAACTCTGGTCAGGATCAGAGCAGCCAAGTTGTAAACACAAACATGCACGCACGTACATTCTCTCTGTCAATAATTTGGGTGTTTGATTTAGGTCAGACCATTGTGTGTCTCAGTAAGTCACAAAATAATGAGTGCCACCAGGGAATCAGACTGGATCTGATTAAGCCACAGAACTGAGGTTGACAATTCAAGATCTTTACCAAAAATGTATCTATCAGTATTTATACAACATGTAAGTACATACATTGTACTGACATTATGCTAATTTAAATGAAATACATTGCATTTAACAGTAAAACATAAAAGGAAAAGGAAAAATAAACATTAAAAAATGAATGTGGAGGAATATGCTTATTTGTCATTAAAAAAAAAAGGCATAATGCAAACAAATGTTTTCATTATGATTCATTCATAATGTTCTCCAAAACACTTTCAAATAACCCAAACTCCTTTACATTTTCTTCATGATCTACGGTTCAATCTTTCTGAAGATCCTTCTTAAGCATCCTAATCTTTTGCCTGTCCCCATTTCTTATGCAAGAGGCCCAGATTCACTCCATACTTGTTTAGACAAACATTTAAACAACCAATAAAAAGACAGCACTGCTTGGTGCCTCACACTTGTCTCGGTTTGTTTATTGTGCGTGTCCCAGAGGGAGATATGGATGTGTTACTAAATTTGGCTGGAAGAGAAAGAGCATATATTCAGCACAACTGAAGCTTAGTCTTTTCCAATTTCTTCCCAATTTTTAAAACTGTGACAATAAAACATTTAAACGCCATACATCTCACACTTTTGCATTTAAGAAGAAAGCATATCACCGTTTAAAAATTTGATATTAAAGCCAGTTATACTTACATATTGCATCTATCTTTCGTTGCCTTGACGCAAACATTTACAGTCAGATATCCTGCTGGTAGCTTTTGAGAGAGAAAAGACAATAAGAGACGGAGAGAGAGAGTGGGTTGGTGTGAGCAGTGCCAGGGCCAGCAGGGGATGAGAGGTCATCCCTCCGGAAGAATGCGTCCTCTCATTCTGACAACAAAGAGTGCAATTGTGGATGCTGATGGGAGATGGCAGCAAAAACAAAGGGCAATCATCAACAACGTCACCAACTGAAATTCCCAAAACATGAGGAATATAATAATATTACCTCAAGAATGAGGCTTTGTTTTACCAATGTTTAGTTTAGTTTATTAATTTATAAAGCACATTTAAAAACTACAGATGTTCAAACCGTGCTGTACAACAAATAAAGAACATAGGCCTGTAAAACATCTGAAAAACCAATTGGACAAAATTATACTGTCAGGTTTCGTACAAACGAAGCAGGCAAGATGGTAAGTTTGATATTTTAATAGCAGAATGGATCGGACACAGCGTGAAAGGTGAGTAAACAGGAAGTAGATAATTGGATGAAGCTTAACTGAATGATAACAAAGTCTCTCTTTCTCTTGCAGATGCAGATGAAGATTCTCTGAAGATGGACTGAAGACAGGCTGAAGATCGGGATCGACTGTAAGTATGCAGGTAGGTGTAGGAAGGGAGTCTGTGTGTCTTGTATTGACATTGACGAGACCAGACAAAGAGTGAGTGACTGAGTGCTGAATATAAAGGTGAGCTGGTGATGAGATCCAGGTGACGGTGATTACTACTTAGAAGAGAGTGAGTGCAGGTGTGCGCCAAGGAGGATTCTGGGGAGTGTAGTGCAGAGACAGATGAGGAAGACAGACGGTGGATGTGACATTACTCCCCCCTCCCGCAAGGCGCGACCCGCGCCGAAGGCAGCAGAACACAGGAGGGAGGGGGGGTGGGCATCCTGGAGTCTGTGATGGGGAGGTGGACCAGGTGTAGATGGACGGACTCCAGGATGGTCCAGACAGCCATGGCGGAGCAGACTAGTCAAGGGGCCATGGCGGAGTAGGCTGAGGAGGTGGCCATGGCGGAGTAGGCGGCCATGGCGGAGTAGGCTGAGGAGGTGGCCATGGTGGAGAGGACCCTTCGGGTGGCCATGGCGGAGAGGACCCTTCGGGCGGCCATGGCGGCATTGAGGACTTAGAGGACTTATAGCCCCCCCAAAAAAAATTTTCTTGGGGAAATTATCAGGCTCTGGTTCAAGGCTGGATGAGACGGGGGGCGAAGGCGGCTCTGGGCTGGACAGGAACGGGGTGAAGAAGTCTCTGGGCTGGACAGGAACAGGGGTGAAGAAGTCTCTGGGCTGGACAGGAACAGGGGTGAAGAAGTCTCTGAGCTGGGCGGGACCAGCGGCGAAGAGGGCTTTGAAAACTCTGGCTCGGGGAGAACGACTGGCTCTGGCTCTGGCTCGTCAGGGCAGGCGACTGGCTCTGGCTCGTCAGGGCAGGCGACTGGCTCTGGCTCGTCAGGGCAGGCGACTGGCTCTGGCTCGTCAGGGCAGGCGACTGGCTCTGGCTCGTCAGGGCAGGCGACTGGCTCTGGCTCGTCAGGGCAGGCGACTGGCTCTGGCTCGTCAGGGCAGGCGACTGGCTCTGGCTCGTCAGGGCAGGCGACTGGCTCTGGCTCGTCAGGGCAGGCGACTGGCTCTGGCTCGTCAGGGCAGGCGACTGGCTCTGGCTCGTCAGGGCAGGCGACTGGCTCTGGCTCGTCAGGGCAGGCGACTGGCTCTGGCTCGTCAGGGCAGGCGACTGGCTCTGGCTCGTCAGGGCAGGCGACTGGCTCTGGCTCGTCAGGGCAGGCGACTGGCTCTGGCTCGTCAGGGCAGGCGACTGGCTCTGGCTCGTCAGGGCAGGCGACTGGCTCTGGCTCGTCAGGGCAGGCGACTGGCTCTGGCTCGTCAGGGCAGGCGACTGGCTCTGGCTCGTCAGGGCAGGCGACTGGCTCTGGCTCGTCAGGGCAGGCGACTGGCTCTGGCTCGTCAGGGCAGGCGACTGGCTCTGGCTCGTCAGGGCAGGCGACTGGCTCTGGCTCGTCAGGGCCGATGAGAGGAGGAAGATCGCTGAAGTCATCAACCTCGGACATAGGCTTGGCGGGCACGACGCTGTCAGTCACAGGCGCGGCAGGCATGACGCTCACAGTCTCAGGGGCTGCGGGCACGAAGCATACTGGCTTGGTCTCGGCAGCTCTGGCGTGAAGTACGGGCTCGGCTGGACTGGCGTGAAGTGCAGGCTCGGCTGACTTCCGGATGATGATGGGTGGCGTGGTGAAGATGGCTGGAGATGGTGGCGTTCCGGACCCGAACTGGAATGCCGGCTCGGCAGGAACCAACCGGATGATGAACGGGGCTGCGTAGAATAATGAAAGCTGAATCATCCTGGAATCCGAAGGATTCTGCATCTTGGTCTGGTCTTCTGTCAGGTTTCGTACAAATGAAGCAGGCAAGATGGTAAGTTTGATATTTTAATAGCAGAATGGATCAGACACAGCGTGAAAGGTGAGTAAACAGGAAGTAGATAATTGGATGAAGCTTAACTGAATGATAACAAAGTCTCTTTCTCTTGCAGATGCAGATGATGCAGATGATGCAGATGATGCAGATGATGCAGATGATGCAGATGATGCAGATGATGCAGATGATGCAGATGATGCAGATGATGCAGATGATGCAGATGATCTGAAGACAGGCTGAAGAAGATTGGGATCGACGCAAGTATGCAGGTAGGTGTAGGAAGGGAGTCTGTGTGTCTTGTATTGACGAGACCAGACAAAGAGTGACTGAGTGCTGAATATAAAGGTGAGCTGGTGATGGGATCCAGGTGACGGTGATTACTACTTAAAAGAGAGTGAGTGCAGGTGTGCGCCAAGGAGGATTCTGGGGAGTGTAGTGCAGAAACAGATGAGGAAGACAGACGGTGGATGTGACAGATACACCCTGAAACATAATTAAAACATAAAGAATAAAAACAAATAGATTCTTCAAACAGATTTAAACTGCCTGGTTCAGATTACACGATTTTGGCACGACCCGTTTGACGTATAGGGTGTCGTGGGGATTAAAGAAAAAATTTGCTGAAGATTTTGTAGTTTCATCAGGCAGAAAAGCTTCAAGACTCACAAGGAGTTTGTTGGCCGCCCCGCTTACAGTTACAAAGATCACAGCAGTTATACCCTTCACCAATGTCTAAGCTACGTCATTACTTCAGGTTGAATGATTCTGATTGGCTAAGAAATAGATAAACATAGTCATTTTCCACACATGGACTGATAGGCAGTAGCACATCTCCATAGTCTGTACGGCTACCACCAGGACCCTGAGTTAGGGACCCTGCTGTGTCCCTCCGAGGTCACAAGACTGTGTGTCCAGGTGCCAACATGTCAAAGAAAACAAGTCAGTCAATTTCCAATAATGCCAGTTGTTCCTTAACCTATAACCAAGAAGACTATAACACACACACACCGACACACAGCTTCTTCAAGGTTGGATTTGGCCAGGCTCCAACTATAAACAGGATAGTCTTCTCAAAACATCAAGATAATACATCTGAAGGAACATCACCTACAGCTCAACCTGGCAAAGACTGAGCTTATCGTCCTCCCTGCCAATCCAGACTGTGGTAGACATCAGACAATGAAATCAGACTGAGATGGAAATTAGGCAGAGGAGGAGATTGGATTGGGGTGGAAATCATACAGGAGATCACACTGAGTTGGAAATCAGAGAGTGAAATCAGACTCGGGGTTGATATCACACAGTAAAGTCAAACTGAGCTGGAAATCAGACCGAGGTTTAGATTGGATAGTGAATCAGACTGTCCGAAAGTAAATTCAGACTGAGGTGGATATCAGATAATGAACTCAGACTGAGATGGAAATCAGACAGGAGGAGATCAGACTGAGTTAGAAATCGGAGAGTGAAATCAGACTCGGGTTGATATCAGACAGTAAAGTCATCAGACTGAGGTGGAGATTGGATAGTGAAATTAGACTGAGATGGAAATCAGGCAGAAGAGGAGATCAGACTGAGTTGGAAATTGTGCAGATAGTACCAGTTCCTGAATACAAACTCTACAATCTGAAAGTATGCATAATGACTGTTGCTATGGCAACAGAGGGACCAAATCTGGCGGAAGATCGCTGGTAAAAACGACAGATGTTCCCTCCTCTCTTATGTTCTCCCTCCCTGTATTTCTCTCTCTCGAACTGATGTGTATTGTTTCAATATGAGATTTCCTAATACAGTCTCCACAAAAGATGTGCAAATACAGAAGCTGAAAATGCTTGCCCTGATTAAACTGACAAATCACACATATACCAAGAGACAAGTTTTTGTGGCTTTTAGTTTTAACAGGTTTTTTTAAGCTAAAAAAAAATCATTTAATCAGGTCATTAAAAGCTATTAATGCAGTCCTTTGCTACACGGGACAGTGCTGTGAGCTCCTGGGGCGGTTTGGCTGATGTCCATTTATTGATGTCCATGCACATGTCACAGTTGAGTTTAAAAACACCCTCTAACTGTCCTACTCGATGCCTTCAGACAGAAAACCCTGCACGGTCACATCCACGTGCTACAGTAATCACAGTTTCTCAGCTGGAAAGACAAAACCCAGAAAGGAAACAAACGGCGACGTATTAAATAGCCTCGTCTTAGCACAGCACTTCCATGTGGCTGGGTCTCTAATTGTTTTAGAAATTATATTAGCAATGTCAGAGTATGAATTAATGATGGTTCAGTCCATTAATTGTAGGAGAAGAGATTTTTTTTTACCTGAATGCTTTCAAGTGTGGCGATTTTCTTTCCTTGCTCCTGCAAATGCTTTTAGTGAATCATTTAAAGGCACATTCTAATCTAAAATGTGTTTTTACAAAACAGAGAAAACAAGACAGACACTGTAACAACCTTATCTGAAGAGGAGTAAAGCATTCTGTGCTGCTTCTCTCTTTCTCTCTCTGTATGTCTCACTCTCACACACACACACACACGCACAAACACACGTAATTTAAACATGGAGATGACGATTTCTGAAGATTTCCATGGGTGGACAGATCCATTAGAGACTTTAGGCATTGAACAGTTATTTGAATATCGAAGTGTATCATATGACTTTGGCTGTAAAAATCTAAACAGCATGTCAGATTTGTGAACTTTGTGCTGTGTTTAAAAGTGAGGGTAATTTAAACCCCACAATGTAAAAAGTGGAAACCTGCCATTTTTTTCTTAAAAAGCTGTTTTTTATTGATTTAACCTGTACAATTTTATTTTGCTGGTAAATGAATGCATTAATTAGTTTGATTCAGCAATATTAAATAATATCTTAATTAGATATTAAAAGTTAATTTAGATGTTTTTTTGTTTTTGTTTTTTGCTTTTGTGACCAGTGTTTTTCAGTACACGCATTATCATTGAAATTTTTAGTCACCAAGGCTACTGGTCACATATTTTACAGCAGTGGATATTTCTCAGGGCTGATTTTGTCTGACAAAATTCCCCAACATGTTGTCACACTATATGGGGTAGGTTGACACAGTGGAAATCATTTTTTTTTTTGTATAATAATTTCAATTAATAATATAGTCATTTAAAAATAAATTATTTATTATTTGCTTAAATTTCAGCAGAACGACATTGCAACAATTATGGAACATAAAACATTATTTGAAATAATATTTTTATTATTTGAAATAATAAATACAACATCATGTATCACCATGAATTGGTTTTATATTAATTATTCCCCCGGTTTCACAGACCTGTCTTAAACCTAGTCCCAGATTAAATGCATGTTTGAGCTGTTTTAATTGAAAGCAACTTGAACTGACATATCTTAACATATGCCACTGCCATTGTTTTGTCTCAAGATGCACACTAGCAATGAAATAAAATAAAATAATACAATGCAATAAAAAAGGCATGTTTATAAAATATACTTAAATGTCCTAATTAAACTAAGGCCTAATCCTGCTTTAATCAAAGCCCTGTCTGTGAAACCAGGCCATAAAGACAAAACAGGGCATACTTTATGCTTTCTATTTACGCCATCTAGTGGTTGTAGTGCAATGGCTGGCTACATCTTTGCTTCAGCACCATTGGACATGTCATGTTAAAGGGATAGTTCACCCAAAAATAAAAAGTCATTAGTTACTCACCCTCATGTCCTTCCAAGACTTTCGTTCATCTTCGGAACACAAACGAAGATATTTTTAATGAAATCTGAGAGCTTTCTGTCCCTCCATTGACAGCTGTTGTAGGACTTTGACACTTCTAAGTTCATAAAGAGATCGTAAAACTAATCCATATGAATTGAGTGGTTTAGTCCACATTTTCTGAAGAGTCTCGATCGCTTTATATGATAAACAGATTTAGGCTTTTATTCACATAAACAATCATCAACTAACATCAGTTGTGGCATGTTCGTTTGATATGTGAGAAGAACCAATAAGGTTCATTCTCGTGTTACGCAGCACATTTGAGCTTCTACAAGATGCTTGTCCTGTATTCACATAAATAAAGCTCTGTATGTTTTCGAATCGCTCTCGCTGTAGCCTACTTAATAATGTCATACACCGATTGGTCTGCACAGTGCTGTGTCAAGTCAAACAAACCTGCAGTGGTCAGGTTGTACAGCGGCACATGGTAGGGGAAGATCGGGACGGTTGCAACACTTTTTGCATTTCTCTCAGATACTCAGAGACTATTTGGACTAGACCAACCAAATTTGTATATATTAAACTTGCATCTGTCTGATAATTACCCATTTAAATTAACCATTTAAAGATTATTACATATGACATAATGTTCACAGTATTTATTTGAATGGAAGAAGCCAGATGTTGCAACTGACTCCAACCCAGGGGACAGTTGCAACACAACCATGGGACGGTTGCAACATGTTAAAAATACCTTAAAGGGGTGGTTGATTATGATTTAATTTTGCTAATTTTAGTTAGTGTGTAATGTTGCTGTTTGAGCATAAACAACATCTGCAAAGTTACAAAGCTCAAAGTTCAAAGCAAATGAAAGATATTTGCTTTTAAAGCAATTGCTTTTTAAGGACTACAACAAACGGCTGTAGGGACTACACAAGCTTCCTCCAGGGTTACTGACATCACCAACCCTAGAATTTACATAAACCCCGCCCCCGGGACATGATTTATAGATTATCAAGACAGAATATACTAATTAATGACTAGAAGATAACTACACATAAACTACATAAATTCATCAACTAACCATTCAGAAATGTCCTGTTGCATTCTACATGTTGTCACTTCTTGAGTCTCTCCATCATTGTCTGACTCCGGTTTGAACATAAAAGGCTAAACTTTTTGAAATTTTCAGTGCATGTCGGTGTAAGGTAAAAGGACACGAGCTCTTGAAGCTCCGCCCTCTGTGACGGGAGCAGCAGCTCATTTGCATTTAAAGGAACAGACATAAAACGGTGCGTTTTTGCTCACCCTCAAAAAGTGACAATTTTAACATGCTGTATAAAAATATCTGTGGGGTATTTTGAGCTAAAACTTCACATACACACTCTGGGGACATCAAATACTTATTTTACATCTTGTGAAAAGGACATTTTACCACCCCTTTAAATTTCACTAATTAACTTTTAGCTTTTTGTCTCAATGAGCATAGAATTCTGAAAATATTAACTGTTTTAGGCCTACTATAATATAATAGTATTATTTATTTATACAATAATATTATTGTAGCCTAGTCATATTTATCAAATAGCAGTTATTGAGTTTTGTTTGTTTATGTGTAGAACATAGGCCTACATAGATTCAGTGTGCAGGTGTTACAGATGTTATTCAATCTCTCCATATTTCAGTGTCAGACAGGAAGAATTGAACAATTTGCAATGCAACATACTTTTATTAAACATGCAATTTATAACTTGTTGCAACCGTCCCCGAACCTATCAGCCATGACAGAACATCATGTGCCTGCTAGACACACTGACTTTGACACATGCTAACCATGCCACTTAAAAGTCAACAAAACAATAATTCAAACTAAGTAAGTTTTGATTAATTCATACAAAATGTCAGGACAGTATGACAAAAATACATCTCATGAAAAAATTTACTTTCATACCTCCAAAACAAGTTTTGTTTAATAAATGCAGCAGCAGATTTTGAATATGTCTTCTGTCTTCTTGGTGGGTGGAGGGTCTAACTGTGCATGTGCAGTATAAGTGTCATCACTCTAGCATGTTTCTGATTAGAGAAAAATGACATGTTGCAACCACGGCCGTAGACAGCTATGAGGTCACCGAGGCGAGGTCCGGGCCTCTGTCATTTTTTTCAAAAATAAAATGTCAAGCTCTCTGAATGATTATTTAGCCGTTTAAACCACCTCATACCATATGAGTGTTTGCAATTCATGTTGCTGCGAGAAGCTAGCGCAGTGAACGGGGCTTGAGAGCGCGTTGAGTGAGAGCGCGGGTGCAGCCTCCGTTTGTTGCCTGATCCACCTATCATACGTCTTTTTTGACTCGTTTTTCCAATTTATTGTGACACTTTGGGACAGTGGGGATTTCTGCAAGGGAAGCTCGGCTTCCCCTATAATGTCAAAAAATGAATGGTCAAATATGTACTATTGTGTTAACATTTTATTGACTAAAAATGCGTTAGAAAACGTTCATCTCAAAGACAAGTTATTTCAGAATCAGTTACATAGCAGGTCGGCTGACTCGATTTCCTTCTCATACATTCCCGTAGAGTCACAGTGCATTTCCCTGTTGAAGCCATAGACTGTTAGCCTGACTACGTCAGACTTCGTACTTCATTTAGCTTCTGTCTACGAAGCAAAGCGAAGTAGCAGAGTTTGGTATTACCAGGCTAATAGACTGTAAAAAAAATTCTAAATGAGTGTGGTCTCACATACCAACTTATTAACAAAAACTATTTTGGAACTGCTATTTAATAGCCTTACCTTATACCTCATACTCATCAGTAGGTGCATTTTCTTATATACAGTATATAGGTTAAATTCCAAAAAAAAAGGGTTGCAGCTTAATGTCCATGATAAAATGTGGATCCAATGGCCTAACCAGTTGAGAACCACTGCATTAGAGCACAGACAAAGTTATTATTACTTATCCATATAGCAATGTTTATTATGGAAATCTATTACAGTAATCAGTATTGTTACATAATTTAACAATGTTTATCCTCCAAAACAAAAAGTTTCCGGCAAAATACGTTAGATGTATTTCTTTAAAAAAAAAGCCTAAATTGAAAGATCAGGAAGATGGATATGAGAACAAAGAGGAGAGCAACAGAGAGGAGGATATAGATCAGAAGGAGACAAAAGAGAGCAACAGAGAGGAGTATAGAGATCAAAACAAAGATGGAGGAGAGCAACAGTGAGAAGGATAGAGATCAGGAGACAGAGGAGAGCAACAGTGAGGAAGATAGAGATGAGAAGGAGACAGAAGAGAGCAACAGAGAGGAAGATAGAGATCAAAACAAGATGGAGGAGAGCAACAGTGAGAAGGATAGAGATCAGGAGACAGAGGAGAGCAACAGTGAGGAAGATAGAGATGAGAAGGAGACAGAAGAGAGCAACAGAGAGGAAGATAGAGATCAAAACAAGATGGAGGAGAGCAACAGTGAGAAGGATAGAGATCAGGAGACAGAGGAGAGCAACAGAGAGGAAGATAGAGATGAGAAGGAGACAGAGGAGAGCAACAAAGAGTAGGATAGAGATCAAAACGAGATGGAGGAGAGCAACAGAGAGGAGGATAGAGATGAGAAGGAGACGGAAGAGAGCAACAGAGAGGAAGATAGAGATCAGGAGACAGAGGAGAGCAACAGAGAGGAAGATAGAGATCAAAACAAGATGGAGGAGAGCAACAGAGAGGAGGATAGAGATGAGAAGGAGACAGAGGAGGAGGACAGAGAGCAGAGGAACTTAGATGAGGATGACATCAGTGATGATGAGCAGGGCAGCGAGAACACTGAAGAAGGGACTCTACATCCCTTTGACCCTGTGAGAATAAAGAATAAAATAAATAAGGGCGAGAGACTCTCAGATGGAGATAAAACCTGTTTGCTCCAAAATAGATAGATACCACCAGAGCAGCATAGCTATCCCTATCGGACATTTGGCACAAAACAACTAAAATACAATGTCCAGTGGGAGAAAAAATATGAATGGCTTTGTTACTCACCATTTGAGGATTCAGCATATTGTGCTCATTGCCTCAGCTTTAATAAGTTAAAGGGCTCAAACTTTAGTTTGCTTACAAAGGGCTTCACTGACTGGAAGAATGCTGTGGGTGAAAAGAGAGGTATCATCCCAAGACACAGTTTAACATAAGGACACCGAAAATCCACAGAAAAGGCAGAAAACTTCCTTTCTGTTGTCCAAAAAAAAGAGAAAGGACATTAGTTAAATTATCAGCCAGAAGTATGAGGAAAAAGTCATTGCGAACCGTTACAGTCTTCTATCTATTATTGACATAATTGTGTGTCTTGGCCAGCGAAATGTAGCATTGCGAGGGAGCTGGGAGGGGGACAGTGAGAATGGAAACTTTAACCACTTCGTTAACTGGAAAGCACAATTTGATGTGGCCTTAAAGAAACCACAATGCAGACTGCACCCAAAAATGCTATATACCTTTCACCCGCAATTCAGAATGAGCTTATTGAATGTTGTGCAGAAGAAAATCAGAGGGACCCTAATCAATAGAATACAGGCAGCCAAGCACTTCACTGTATTAGCTGATGAGTCCATGGATATAAGTGGGACTGAACAGATGTCCATATGTGTCAGTTACGTCAATGAGGAGGAAGAAAACCTAGAGATAAAGGAGGATTTTCTCGGTTTCTGTCCCTTGCCCAAACAAGATGCGGCAACAATAACCTCAGCCATTCTCAATCAGCTGGGGTCTTCAAACAACTTTCCTAAGGGGTCAGGGTTATGATGGGGCCTCTACAATGAGTGGCAAAATGAGTGGGGTACAAAAGAGAGTCAAGGAACTGTACCCCAGGGCACTGTACACCCATTGTAGGAGCCATGCACTTAATTTGGTTGTGGTGCATGGTTGTTCTGATCTTCCTTTAGTGAGGAACACAATGTCCATCGTAGAAAAGATTGCAGTGTTCTTCTCAGCCACAGGGGTCAGAAAAGATGAGAGTAGAAGTGAAGGGCAACCAAAAACAGTAGGGATCCCACTGATGTCAGACACTAGATGGGGTAGCAGAGCAAACACACTGAGTGCTTTTGTGGAGAAGTTCACTGCTATACATTCTGTTTTGGAGACCATGGAGGCAGAAGTAACCACCTCTGGAAAGGCTGGCATAGTATTGGAACATTTGAGACCATCATTAATAGCCAACAAAGTGCTGGGTTATATGCTACCTCTAACCAAACAGCTGCAGTCTACCAACTTGGACATCATCACAGCATATGAGGAGGCAAGAAATGTACGGCAAGTCATAGCCAACCAAAGAAATGAGCAAGGATTCAGTCCATGTTTTCAAAAAGCCACAGCATTGGCCAACTCAGTTGATGTGGTCCCAACAAAGCTTAGACTATCAGTAAAACAGAATTACAGACCAAACATATCCACAGAGTCAGTGGAAGACCACTACCGGTTGAATCTCTTCTATCCCTTCATATATCACATAACTAGTGAGCTGGATGATGAGAGATTCTCTGAAAGTAATGAGCTTGCATTACTAGCAGCTTACCTGGTACCAAAATCTTTGAAGAAACTCACAGAAGAAAGAGAGCAAAGAATGGTAAAGTGGTACCATGAGGACCTACCTTACCCAAACACAGTAGAGTAGGAAATAGAATGCTGGGGGCACAAGTTTCACTCTGAAAATGGGGTGCTGCCTGCATCAGCATTGGAAACTCTGAAAACAACACAGATGGCCTTCTTCCCCAACATCCAGTGTATGCTGAAAATGTTTCTTACACTTCCTGTGACAACATGTGAATGTGAAAGGTCATTCTCTGCAATGCGAAGGCTCAAAACATGGCTCAGATCTTCTATGTCTAGTGAAAGGCTCACAGGACTGGCGTTGATGCATGTTCATCAAAAAGTTAAGCTGGACAAGGAGAGAGTCTTTAGATGGTGGGATGCCTCTGGCCACATGAGGATACAGCTAGCCTTCAATGGAAAGGTAATGCATGTTGTAAAGAGTATAGTCATCCAACATTCATTTGCATTTGCTTTTGCACTGATTATGAACTATCTGTCTGAAGTCTGAATCTGTCTTTTTTATTTTGTCATTTCAGTGAGCCAAGGATTGAAGAGTAGTACACACACACGCATACACACACACTACAGCAAATAGCCTGTAAATAGTTTGTAACATGTCTGTGAAATGTAAAACATTATATTGAAAAAAAAATCTTTCACAAGCATCTACATGTCTGTCTATTTTGAAGTTTAGGCTATATGTAGTGCATTTGTGGGTGTTATTATAGCACAGTTCTTAACACCTCACTCACCTCACTAATTTTCAAACCCTGGTTACAGCCTTGGTTGCAACCATCCCCTGTTGCAACATGTCCCTGGTCTCCCCTACAAGTCATAGCTCTCAGAAAATGATGAGTTTACAAGCACGTGAAGGCTTTTTAAAGTTCAAAATCCTTATGTAATTATGTAATAAACATGCTGTGAATACACCTCTTATCTTGCATGTCAAGCAGGTTCGGTTGAGCTTCTGTCTATGTTCGCTGATCAATGTTTATATGTGAATAAAAATTAAATCTGTTCATCATCTATAAAGTGATCAAGTCTCTTCAGAAAATTTGGACTAAATGTAAACCGCTCAATTCATATGGAATAAAAGCCTAAATTAAATACGTTCATCATAGTATTAGTAATCAAGTCTCTTTAGACAATTTGGACTAAATCGCTCAATCCTATTGATTAGTTTTACGACCTCTTAGTAAAATAATATTGCCCATGAGCGAGATTCAAGAGCAAGAGCAATGTATGAGTTTTGCCAATATTTATAGGTTCAGATCAGATCAGGAAATGTTAATCATTTCAAAAATATATTTTCTAAGAATCAGCTGGCCTCTTGGTAGGCTATTACATTCTGTAAGTGTAGTTAAACATTGTGGTTTTAACACTATAGAAACAGAATGAGCCAAATAAGCCTTTTCAACATATCTGGACTTTATGCTAATACTCTCTGTAAAAACCACAAGCTCATGCAGCATTTGATATTAGATTCGATAACAGACATTGACGAGAAATATGTCTCAACTTTTAGAGAAGTAACAGCATGACGTACTTTTTCAGAGCAGAGATTAACCAAGGTCTGGTTTTAATAGAATATACTATGTAGCCTATATAAGTTATGAGTATATGATATTAAAAGATATAATAGACAAAAAGATATTACAAAGAATTCAAGAAGATAATAGACAAAGAATTCATAAATTGAATACAAGAACAATGATTTGAACGGATTAATCATAGAAATAACCATAAAGAATTTCATAATATCATAAGAAATAATTTTCTTCATCATTACATAACAAATGCTTTTCATTTCAATCCAGCAGTTAAAAATAATTCTTCGGTATATTGATTTTAAATCTTAGAGGAGATTTAAAACTACTCCACGAATGCAGCAAAATTATATAAATGTGCCACTAAGGACTGCAAGAAGACTTAAGCCCGCCCACCGCGATATAAATGACAGGTTGACAGCCTATCAGAACAGAGATTAGAGAAGGAGCTCCTGCAACGGCGTGAATTCTGAACGCGAGCTCGGGCTGTCGGAGGTACATTTTAATCCTTCTTTCTACTGAAACTGTCAAGCAACATTAACTGTTCAAGCAAGATATAAGTCGAGAAATATTTCTATGTATCTTAGCATTACATTATAAATACGTTTAGTCAGCACTCTGCACAATGGTAGTAAGGACGCTTGTTGTTGAGGTCAGAATCAGTGTTGTTACTGCATTCGCCGTTTTGATGCACTGACGTCACCGCGCGATTTTGCGTTTTTGTAATCTCGTGCGCTGCGCGTGCTGATACCAAAGCGCGCTTGCGCTGTCAAAGGCTTTTTTAATACGGGTTAGAAAGCGCAGGAAATCAAAAACGCCTCCTTTATTCACACAGCATTTGTTTACACAACAGTCATCGTTTTAATGAATTTTTACTTCCATTGAGAGGGCATGTGTCCCCATGCAATGTGCAGAAAGCACTTATGTTATTTTTATCCGGAGTTTGTCATTCTTGCAAGAGATGTTCCCTTGACCCCTGCATCATGTTTCAAATTCATATTGCTGATTAAGTCTATGGCCACTCAAGAAACCCTTTGGCATTTAGACTGCATGAGGTCTGTAGAAAGTGTAAAATTTTCATGAAAGCGTCCTCTGTTTTGTCTGATTGTGAAAGTCTAAATAGTGTTGAGTCTTTGTTTTTTCTCAGATGTATTTGCTGGTCCACTTCACAGCAAGCTGCTTGCATAGAGACTAAAGTAAACTGACTCTGAGATGTTTTCCAGGCACAGCAGTGAATGCCGGCTGAAGAGGCCGCCTGTCGCCCATGCAACTTTAAGGAACCTGGACAGGAGCTGAAAATCTTCATCACCCCTTAGTAATCGGATGAAATCATTTAGAGCTTTGGATCAGTTTTTGAGAGTTCGTGAAATTTCATCAGGAGAAAACTGGTTAACAGAACTGAAGGCTTTTGTCTAGTGCTATAAGAACTTTTTTTTGGCTGTAATCTTGCAGCATTGTTTCTGAGTTTTCTTTTATTGTAAATTTTTTGCTTGTATTAATTCACAATCTCACAACCGCAATCATGGGAGCAGCAGATTATGGATATTACCGCATTGTTATATTTATCTCAATGTTTGTGGGCTACATGCTATATTACTTCAACCGAAAGACTTTCTCCTTTCTAATGCCATCAGTGATGGAGGAGATTGATCTGGATAAAGAAGATCTTGGTAAGTGTGTTGTGTGTAACCGTTCTAAAGTTTGGGATCAGTAAGTTGTTTTTTTGTTTTATATATAAAGAAATTCATGCTTTTTCAGCAAGGTTGTGTTGATTTGATCAAAAGTGACAGTAAAGACATTTACTGTTTTTAATAAATGCTTTTCTTTTGAACTTTATATTCATCAAAGAATCCTGAACAAAATGCATCGCAGCGTCCACAAAAATTTTAAGCATTAACTGTTTTCAACATTGATAATAGTAATGTTTCTTGAGCAGCAAATCAGCATGATTTCTGAAGGATCATGTAACACTGAAGACTGGAGTAATGATGCTGAAAATTCAGCTTTACCATCACAAGAATATATTTTTTTACTGTATTTTTGCTCAAAGAGACTGATCAAAAACATTAAGAAATCTTACAGACCGCAAACTGTATGTATGTGTGTGTGTGTATATATATATATATATATATATATATATATATATATATATATATATATATATATATATATATATATATATATATATATATATATTACACAGAGGGTCCCTGCCCTGTCTTTCTATTCACTCCTTGCCTTGGAAAAAAACATTGAAGACCCCTGTTGTATTGCAATGCAGTATTTCATGGCTTATTAAGAAATCCATGCCAAGGCCACAAAACACCCAGAGTAGGTTCTTTCACTTGTGTCTTTTCCTGTTCCCTGTGATGCAGGGCTGATCACCAGCAGTCAGACTCTGGCCTACGCCATCAGTAAGTTTATCAGCGGAGTGCTTTCTGACCGGTTCAGCGCTCGCTGGCTCTTCGCCACCGGGCTCTTCATTGTAGGCACCATAAACATCGCCTTTTCCTGGTCATCCACTGTCATGGCGTTTACCGTGCTTTGGTTCGTGAACGGGTTCGGTCAGGGTTTTGGCTGGCCACCATGTGGAAAGGTGCTTCGGAAGGTAAGACTGACCCTTTGCCTTTAAAATCTGTAAGTATATGCACCTGTCTTCCAGTGTTGGCAGTGTGACGGGAATAGCTGGGAATTCCATCTGCTGACCTCACACTAATGAATGCCACTAGATGTATTCGAGATGCAACAGCTGATCCTTGTGGAGTCAAGCTGCGAGAGTTACGATACACTTAAATCTAATTTAAGCAACCAACAGCAGTTAACTTTGCCAAACCTTGTTGGTCTACGGTAAAATAAAAAATATTGAATATGACATACATTTCAGTGGGTGTTCAAATGCTTTATAGTCATTAACTGGCATTGCTTTGGATTTAGGTTTATTTTAAAGAACTTAATCTTATTTAATTGCTTTTCAGATTCTAAATATTGTTTACCTAGGATAGATATGCTAATGATGATAAAGCGTAGTATGATATCATCATTAGCATATCTAGTCTTTTTAGATAAAAGAAACCTTATTATTGTTGTCTTTTTATTTGTATATTTATTTGTTTACTTCAGGAACATCCCAAAAAGAGGTTTTATTCATTTTTTATCTAGCATTGGGCAGATGGAATGGCACGAATGGCATAGAAACAAGTTACATGAAATAAATCCTAGTATAAGAAGGTTTTTTAATAATTTCAAGTAAAGGTATGATCAAATTGTTTTTACTCGAGATTTACACATGGTTGTTTATTGAAAGGTGAAGAACAAGCATCATGCCTTGCTTGTAAAACTCCAATAACTGTTAAACATTTTATTGGTGTCAACTGTTTTTAATGTAATTTCATTCAGAGAAATCATGTGTAACTGGTGTATTTAAAAATGTACCACGTGAATTTATCTTTGAATTTTTATCTTGTGTCTTATGTCTTTAGCTAGTTGTTAATTGTATGGCTTTTATTATTCACTTGCCATGATCCTGCCATAAAATAATTAATATATACATTATCCAACATTGCTTAGCAATTTTGACCTCAACATGTAGCTAAGCTGACCATACTATGGAGCCCCTAAAGGGACATGGTAATGGAAAAACAAGAGGTCTGGAAAACAATTATGAACACAAAGAAGTTTCTCAGGGAATGCTATTTGCGAGCGGACGCAAAAGTTTTTTTTTCTTCCCATATCTTATATTTTTTTCCACCACCATGTCTCTTTATGGGCTGCGTACTACTTAAATGTTAAATAAACTAGAAGCCTTTTCTAGAAAATAGCTTAAAACCTGTATTGACATTGTGTTAATTAGTTTCCATGAAATCATTTTTTTAATGGCCTCGTTCCGGCTTTTTCCAGTGGTTTGAACCGTCTCAGTTTGGCACATGGTGGGCCATCCTGTGCTGCAGTATGAACCTGGCAGGTAGTCTGGGACCCATCATCACTACAGTGCTGGTTCAGTACTATAACTGGAGAATCATCATGTCCATGTCTGGGGTGATTTGCATGGCCGTCGCTGTCGTTTGCCTTCTGACGGTGAAGAACGAACCCAGTGATGTGGGGCTGCCCAACATTGAGCATGGAGCTAAAAAGGGCAAAGGGAAGAAGGGAGGTAAGATAATACCTTAATTGTTTTTATGTTTATGCTGTTTACAATATGTTTGTTTGTTATTGGCTACTGCTCCTGTCAATCCACTCGGTCTCCGCCGTTGTTCCAGGCCCTAATGAGGAAAGCAGTCTAAAAGAGTTCCTGTTGTCTCCTTACCTTTGGGTGCTGTCTGCGGGATACCTGGTTGTGTTTGGGGTAAAGATCGCCTGTACTGACTGGGGTCAGCTCTTCCTCATGCAGGAAAAAGGCCAGTCTGCCATGATGGGTGAGTGTGGTACTTTATAGCTGTTTATCCCGAAGCTTTCTGTGTTGTTTATGGTCCGTCTGAGGATGCTAAGGTGTTTGTTTTCTACAGGCAGCTCATACATGAGCGCGCTGGAAGTTGGAGGGTTTTTTGGCAGCATTGGAGCTGGTTATCTGTCAGACAGGGCTGTTGCTCGGGTGGGTTCGGTTTACAGTATAATCCATTAATTTGGAATGCACAATATTTCAGATTATATCTAATAAAATCTCTTACTAGATTGATAATATTGGCCATTATATTCATATTTAGAAATAAAATAATAAAAATAATAATAAATATAAAGTGAATTAAAATAATGGCCTTAATAATAATAATAATATTTGTTGCAATAGATTGATCATTTTTGCCATTATATTAATAATTAAAGTAATAGCTATAGATTTAAAATGAATTAAAATAATGGCCTATCGCCCTTTTTTTGCTACATTGTTGCATTCCTAATTTTTTTTTAATTAATTTGTAAGTTATGAATGGAGATCATTTCATCTGTTAAACAGTGACTTCCTATTTTACAGCAAGGGCTGGGTATCTATGGTAATCCTCGCCATGGGCTACTCCTGATGATGATGGCAGGCATGGCTGTGTCCATGTACCTTTTCCGGGTTACCATCACACCAGAGACCCCAGAGGTGATTTTTTTTTTTTTTTTTTTTTTTTTTTATCTAAAAATTATTCAAAGTGCTTCAATAGCTGTTTCCATCCACCAATTTTTACACAAATTTTGCAATATTTCAGAAAAAAACACATGGGATGGAAACGTTGCTTTATATGAAAAGGTTTTATGTGAAAAGAGATTCCATTTTTCCCCAAAAAATAAATGTGCAACTTTGGATGGAAACATAGCTAATTTGTGCTTTCTTGTGTTAGTTAAATGGTTATGTGTGCTTCCTCAGGAAGCACCGCTATGGGTTTTGGCACTCCATCCAGTTTCAGTCCTCACTGGTGTCTCAGAGAAAGAGGTATTGAGCTCTAATAATTCACTAGAATGAGATAATTAGCCATCTTTATTGTTTTAGTTTTTCACTTTAATGTTGTCTAATACAACATGTTTTAATCTCTTTCTATTCTGCAGCTTTGGATTTTGATTCTTGGCGCTGCATTTGGATTTTCCTCATACGGTCCAATTGCCTTGTTTGGGGTTATTGCGAGTGAGAGTGCCCCCTCCAATTTCTGTGGGACATCGCATGCCATTGTAGCTCTGATGGCAAATGGTAAATCTGCACAAAATGTTTCATGACAAAATGCATGAAGATAAAATGCTCTATATAACCATATATTTCCTTTTTTTTTCTTTCAGTTGGTGCATTCATTGCTGGCCTGCCATTCAGCACCATTGCTAAACGCTACAGCTGGGACACAGCATTTTGGGTAGCAGAAGTCTCCTGTGCTATAACAACAGTTTGTTTCTTCTTTGTGCGTAACATGCGCACAAAAATGGGCCACGTGCCTAAAAAGATGGACTAATCCTCTTATTAAAATGATCCAATCAGAGAGCCCTGCAAATGTGACAGCACTCGATTGGGACATCTGGGCCTGGTTTCACAGACAGGGCTTAGATTAAGCCAAGGTTAAGCTTTAGTTCAATTAGGGCATTTAAAGGTGCAGTATGTGAGATTGACAGATAGTGGTTGAAATAGGTACTGCAGTCCAAATTAAAAATATTGGAGAGAGTTGTTTCCCCCGTCCTCTCCTGCTCAGACTCGACGCTCACGCGGGTTGCCAGATTGAGGACACACAACAGGAATGAGTGCAATTGACAATGGAATGCGAGGAGACGTACACACTGTATGGTGATGAGTTGATTTATTGGTTTATGATGAGTTTATATCATGTTTTATTATGCTTCCATTCATAAGAGATTTTTAGATGGGTGCGGAGACATTTTAGGTTGGGTAGAATCTGCGATCTCTGACCCAGTTTGTTCGCTGGCTCCCATGGCTGCAATATGCTGTGTTTTCCGTCAACTGGCAACCTGTAGTGGTGAAATAATATTGAGTAAATTGTCAATGTGTTGTATCACACTGACACAGAACACACATTTCAAAGTAAAATAACTGGCTGTAGAAGTGTTTTTCAGAGAAACGAGTATGTGAACTCAGCATGTTTCCTAAATATCTGCAAACATATAATATTTTTATGATTTAGTACAGTCAAAACACTTTCATACAGCACCTTTAAGTATATTTTATAAACGTGCCTTAGAAAAAAACATTACTGGTGTGCATCTTGAGACAAAACAATGGCACTGACATATTTTTAAGATGCGTCAGTGCAGGTTGCTTCCAGTTAAAACAGCTTAAACATGCATTTTAGTCTGGGACTAGACTTAAGCCTTGTCTGTGAAACCGTGGGCTGGTCTTAAAGTTCACACTTAAAGATCACTTAAAGTTAGTTCACACAAAAGTGAAAATTCTGTCATTATAAATGAAACACAAATGAAGATATCGTAAAATAAATCCATATGATTGGAGAGGTTTTATCCATGTATTTTGAAGAGACACGATATCTTTATAATGTTGACAGATCTAATTTAGGTTTTTATGAAAGAAAGTTTTATAGGTTTGAAATGACATGAGGGTGAGTAATTGATGACAGAATTTTCATTTTTTTGTGAACTAACCCTTTAAGGAACTGTTTTTAGGGTTTTAATGCCAGTGTTACTGCTGCACTTTTAAAAAATGTATATTTTTAAATTGCATTTAGATAACCTAAGAAGATAATCAGTATCACATTGTTTTTTTTGTTTTTTTTCATGAGCTTATTCGGCAGCAATATCACAACATTCACACACACTTTAGAGATGAAGTGGTTTCACTGTACATCTTTCAGAAGAACAGAACTTCACATGAATGTTGTTTGACTTGTTACTTTCTATGTATGCTTGTTCAATTGTTGAGTAACAGCTTCAGGTACGGAGAATTGAGGATCATCTCTCTCCAGTGTACACATATTTTTAATAGACACACATTGTTCTTTTGCACATTTGTACTTTGTACATAACCTCCAGTATTAAAGCAGGAATTTCATTTTTGAAATACAGGGGTTGGACAATGAAACTGAAACACTGGTCAATATAGTGTTGGTGGTTTTACGCCTATGCGCAGCCTGATGGCCAATCTTCACTGATTTTACATTCAGTATAAGCAGAGTGTGAAGGTTGAATTAGCAGAGCAATAGCACATCTGAACATAAAATATTGCAATCCACACAACATAATGGGAGACATATCATAGTTCAAAAGAGGATAAATTGTTGGTGCGCGTCTCACTGGCACATCTGTGACCAGGACAGCAAGTCTTTGTGGTGCATCGAGAGCTATCCAGGGTAATATCGGCATACCACCATGTAGGACGAACCACATCCAACAGGTGTAACTGTCGACACAAAAGGAAGCTGTCTGAAAGGGATGTCCAGGTACTAACCTGGATTGTATCCAAAAAACCCCGCAATATTCAATATTCACAGTCGGGCTGCTATAGCCAGCATTTTGGTCACTCGTGCCAAAGCCAAATGTTTAATTGGTGCCAACAGTGCAAATCTTGGGCGGTGGACAATGTGAAACATGTTGTTCTCTGAAGAGTTCACCTTCACTGTCTTTCCCACAACCATGGGAGTTACTGTGTGGAGAAGCTCCAAAGATGCTTAACACCCGGATTGTTGCCCAGAGTGAAACACGGGTGGATCAGTGATGGTTTGGGCTGCAATATCTTGGCATTCCATATCACTGCCAAAGACTACTGAACCAATCTGGAGACCATGTGCACCTAATGGTTCAAACATGTACCCTGAAGGGGGTGCAGTGTATCAGCATGATAATGCACCAATACACACAGCAAGACTTGTGAAAGTATGGTTTGATGAAATGAAAGTTTAGTTGAACATCTCCCATGGCCTACACATACTTTTGAGTCACTTTAGGGTATTTTGGAGGAGCATGTCAGAAAACTTTTTTTTCCACCATAGTGACCTATATGTAGTATAGTTACACCATACTAATAAATTATTGTGGGCTAAAACCAGGTGTTTCAGTTTCATTGTCCAACCCCTGTATGTACCCAATTCTTACTAATTTCATGCAGCCAGCAGGATCCTTTATGATGGATAAAGATGTAAAAATGTAGGATGTTTATTGTACAATTTCTGCTTATATGTCCACAGGATCATTTTAAACACTGGACTTGATAACTTTTTTCATTTCGTGTTTTTATTGTTTATAAGTTCTTAAGTAGTTTTTCATATTTATATTATTTTTTCAAATGACTATGGTGTTAAAACAATGCAGTCTAGCAGCACTTCTTTACAACTTCCAGTTCAGTCATTCAGTGCTTAAATCGAAAATGTGAATAGACTAACAATTCTCTGTAAACGAGTTTGATTAGACGTTCTCTGTTTTTCATGCAGCTCCCATGAGCAGGACAAACCAGCACATTGAGTAGGTTACAACATTAATAGCCTACAACCCTGGCACTTACCATACAAAGGACATAAATATTCCTTTCTCTGAAACTTTCTAGTGACACTGTTAAAGGGGCGTAGAATGTACAATAAATGGTCAGAATTTGGTTTGATTTTGTCAGATTTTGCAACATAAACTAAACTACCCAGAATTTGTTTTTTGTTTTTAGAAAAATGTATAGCCTACATATATTTAAGGTTTATGAAATTGAAAATAGCTCATATATATATTTATATATGCCGAGCGAACACTCGCTCCAGTCCTGCAGGTGACGAGCGCGAGCCACTGAGCGCAGAGAAAGCACGCGCTTCACCAGTCGAAGTGCACGCGGACAAAGCGGACGTGCGCGTGCGCTACTTCCTTTCTCTTCCGCAGCTCGCAACGCCTCAGCATGGTGAGTGCTCGAGCGACTCCATAATGTTAGAAAATATCACTTTTTACCCACTTCTCACGTGAAATAGCCGTAATATAACCACCGTGTCCTACTTTTTAAAGCATAATGAATACTATAATGCAGAATAAGCGGGTCATTTAAGCGTTTGTGTATGGTTATTTTGTATGAAATGTTGCCGCAACGTGCGCGAGGCCCGAGCACACGCGCACAGCATTACCACATTGGCTTATTATATATGTCGATGTAATTAATAAAATACGTATTTATTTGTGCATGTGATTTCAATGATTTTTCTGTAATTGCCCAGCCGCCCAAGGATAGCAAGCAGAAGAAGGATGCGGGCAAGTCCAAAAAGGACAAGGATCCCGTCAACAAATCCGGAGGCAAAGCGAAGAAGAAGGTAATAATACTTGAACACTATTCACCCCACTTAAAAGACCTGTCAGTAACGAGTAATTAACTGATTTTATGGTGTAAATGCGTGTATGAATTTATATTTTTTTTCCTTAAATTTGGTCTTGAGTAGAAGTGGTCCAAAGGAAAGGTGAGGGACAAGCTGAACAACCTGGTCCTCTTCGACAAGGCCACATATGACAAACTGTACAAAGAAGTCCCCAACTACAAGCTGATCACCCCCGCTGTGGTTTCTGAGAGACTGAAGATCAGGGGCTCGCTGGCCAGGGCTGCCCTTCAGGAGCTGCTCGGCAAAGGTGAAGATCGGACGCTCCAACAATTGATATGATTGATGCATGTGGTTAATGTACATCACACATCTATGGAAGCGCATTTCCACAGCATAAGAAAAAATTATGAGTCTAAATTGACATACTAAGTTATAATTATGAGAATAAATGTTGATAAAGAACAGGTCATAATTTTAATGAATCGTAATGTCAAGTCATACTAAGTCATAGTTGTGAGTGGCAAACTAAGCTGAATTTATTATATTAAAAAGTCAAAATTGTGACTACGTCATTATCACTGTCATAATTTTGCTTTGTCATAATTATGACTAAGTTAGAATTTTGACTTTTTAATGTCATAAATATGATTCATAATTTTGACTTTTTCTTGTGTGGCAGAAATGGTTCCCAACTGTTTTGTCAGTCGAATCCCTTGTTGGTTCATATTTCAGTAATTTAATGACATGTTAATTGCTAGTATTAATTAAAAATTAACTAGATGTAAGAGACTTAAATATATTGATGTTTCAATTGTACTGTGAAAAAATTGCTTTACAATATTTTTTTTTACACTACAAGTTACAATATTAATGTATGTCTTAAATTCTTAAGGGTTCAAACCCTCAGCCGTTGATTTTTAGCTGAATACTGGTGTTTTGCTGTAGATTCAGGAATGTTGGAAATTATGCAAATGTGTAAAAGCGAACAGTGCACGTTGCGTTCGCAAATGCACATTTACCTTGGTACATACAGAGATGGATTGTGTGTTATGAATCCATGATGGAGTGATGTTTGGCTTTTGTTGTTGTCAGGTCTTATCAAGCTGGTGTCCAAGCACAGGGCTCAGGTGATCTACACCAGAAACACCAAGGGCACAGATGAGGTAGTTCCGGAGAAGGAGGCATAACATGGTGATTATTTAACTAAATTGTTCATTTTTCATATTTGATGTCTTTCAATGTTTTTATCTACCGGATTCCTTCATTAAATGTTTATTCATCTCTTTTTCAGATTCCACCTTGGCTTGAGTTTATGGTCTTTTGTATAGGTAAATAAACCACAAAATGGAACTTGTGTTTGTGCTTTTCTTCTTTAAAATGAATATGTAACGTTGTGCGAGCGTCTAGTCCGAAGAATCCTTTAGGATATCTGTGTGAAATGTACATTGGGATTTATTAGGTTATATTGGGTCTGGTTATGACAGAATGGTGATGTTTATGAATCTTAAGTTAGATCAAGCTACTTGTAAAAACCAAGCTTTATTACTCAATTACATTGACCGGCTTTATGCATACGGCCCCTTGTCTAAGTAAAATTTTAGTAAGTGTCAAAATTCTAAGAATGGCAATTTTAGTCTTATTCTTAGACTTAAGAATGTGTGATTCATAAAGGTTCCTAAGTGTTAAGACAAGGTCTTGGCTCCTAAATTATTTAAGAGTGCTGGAGAGGTATCCTAACCTAGGAGTAATAAAATGGAAGCAGAGAGTAGACACACTTTCCAACAAAAATAAAATGTATTGGAGCCATATGATGACATGGAGTTGATAAAACCATACTAGCTTGATCATACGCTCATGTCGTTTCCAAACCTGCAAGTCTTTCGTTCATCTTCGGAACACAAATGAAATCTGGGAGCTTTCTATTCTAAAGCCTTAATTAAATCTGTTCATATGAAGCGATCGAGTCTCTTCAGAAATTTTGGATTAAACCGCTATTCATATGGATTAGTTTATGATCTTTTCATGAACTTTTTGAAGTGTTAAATTGGTAGTTGTGTAGCTGTCAATGGAGGGATAGAAAGCTCTCAGATTTCATTTGTGTTCCGAAGATGAACGAAAGTCTTTGGGGTTTGGAATGACGTGTGTGAGTTAATTTACCTTTTTGGGTTAACTATCACTTTAAATCAGCACCTACTATCAATGCACAAAGTAATGTGAAATGCAACTGATGCACAATAAATAGAAGTGATTGTCATCTTTTCACATTTTAATAAGGCTTAAAAGGCAGCAGCACATTATGAGACAGTGTTTGAGACAAAAAAATGAGGATATTTGTGACAGTCTACTAAACTAGGGGTTTTAAATTTGCATCAATGTCCAGCACTAGTGCATCAACGAAGTCTTCAATGGTAGGGGCCTTCTGTAGCATTCCTGAGGATACAAAATGAATGAATATTAACAGTTAAAGTCTTATAAAATGTCATTTCCAAGTGTTTGGATTACCTTGGACCATCAGCATAGGCTCTTTGCTTCCTCCATGAGCGAGCATCTCTCTGCGATAACGCTCTCCCATCACTCTGCAAATGAGACGGTTTATTTTTATTTTTTTAATAGTGAACCCTAGTGACTACAAAATGTAAAAAGAACAAAAATAAGGAATAGTATTTCCAGTCACCTTGGGTATGTTTGATGTACATTTGTGCACTCAGCATCCACCATAAAATATAAAATATGCATAAAATGGCAAGTGAAAGGCATTACGCTGACCTACTGAAGGGGTCCTGTAGAAAGCACTGCCTCCACACCATAGAGGCAACCGCCCTGGACATGAGGTAGGAGTAATATTTAGCACCATAGCCAACCAGGTGACTAAATCTCAGCTGCCAAGCCTACATCATCAGAGAACATGTAGGATTAGTATTTTATAATAAACATTATAGGTAAAAAAATAAATAAAAAACCAAAAAAAACTTAGAGACCCTGCAACTCACTGTGTCATAAACATATGGTAACCCGTAAAACTTCTCCTGCATTTCTCTGAGGATGTCAGTGGTTGATCTGTATAGTGGTTTTCCATGATAAACCTGATCCAAAGCTGCATAGAAAATCTGTAAAGAGAAGAATTGTACTAAAAACATGAATGACTATGACTAGTAGACATTTAACCCTTTAAAGCGTATTGTATGATTCTTCTATATCATACAATATGAACAATAAAAGCCTGTTGCACCAAATATGATTTTGTATTTTATATATATATATACAACTTTTTTTTATCTCTAAGGATTCAGTAAATGTTTCAATTAAAAAAAAATATATCGATTTGTCTGACTATTATGTCAGGCTTTACAGCGTTGATGTAACTAGAATTTCTCAACTATAGTTGACATTCACAATTACTCCTGATTCAATAAAGCTCTGACATTCTTCCTACCAGCACAATAGTTCTCTATAACAGAGCGGTGATATCTGTCTTCAGTACCTGTAGCTGAGTGTCAGCAGCACTACAAACCCTCTTAGACTCACATAAACGGGACACAAGGCTCTCTGGAAGGGGCTGGAGGAAACAAAAGACATGTTAAATCAACATGCAGTTCTTCTAATGGGGTTCAGATACAGAGATGATGATCTCTCGAGCAGGCACAAACCCACCTCTCCAGTCTGATAATGACGTGCAAACTGGCTCACAACGCGATAATCTGAGGCGAAATACTCCATCAGAACAGAAGGGACTTCAGCAAAGTCTGTGGAGCACCTGGTTCCTTTATTGATACATAAATAAATCAAACTCAAGTCAACCTGGCAGTTTGCCATGTAAATTCAATTTGTTATTTGTTAACACTTTGCATTCATTTTATTCAGGCTAAAGGAGTATAACTTAGTAGCTGTAGTAATCATCACCAAATAACCCTGAATATCCCTTTAATTATGAAGTTAACTCTGACCTGTGACATGCTGATAGCGTGTCCTGCCAAACATGGAGTGCATGGCATGTCCCATCTCATGAAACAGGTTTTCCACCATGGAGGGGGTGAGCAGAGATGGGGTTTTTCCGCTTGGTGGAGGTAGACTCAGCATCAGCACCACAACTGGCAGCTGGTAAACGCCATCTTCCCTCAGCCGGCCACCGCGGATGGTGAAGTGACAGTCCTGCCATACAGGGGGAACAGTACGTTCATAAATGAAATATAAAATATACTTTATACACTACCATTCAAACGTTTGGGGCTAGTTACATGTTTTTAAAAGTCTCTTATGCTCATCAAGGCTGCATTTTTTGTTTTAATAAAAAAAATATTATGAAATATTACAATTTCAAATATTTTAAAATGTAATTTATTCTTGTGATGCAAAGCTTCATTTTCAGAATCATTACTCTAGTTTTCAGTGTCACATGATCCTTCAGAAATCATTCTAATATGCTCAAGATTTGCATTTATTATTATAAATGTCGAAAACAGTGGTGCTGCTTTGTAAAAAAAAAAAAACTACAATACAATACATGTTTTAAGTTCAAAGTTCTTGAGGAACACATTCAAATGATCTATCCAATCAGCACGAGAGGAGGCCAATATATATATAGCCGACTGTAGGGCTGAGCGAATATGGGCAGAACTCTTTACTGCCCTAGTACTTAAGAAATCCTTTTAAAAGTAATCATGTAAATTAAACGTGGCACAATGGCCTTCATCATCACAGTATGATAATGCAAGGGATTCATCAATATGCTGATTGAGGACTGTTGGGACACTCCAGGCACAGGATGGTTCTGTCTGGGTAGACCTCAATAACACGTCTGTACCATTTGCTTCACAAGACACGTGCTTTCCACTACATACTATTTATCTTCTAGTGTGTTCTAACATGTAACTGTGTTATGTTTGGTCTCATCTGATAGCTTATAAACTGAACTGAATGGTGGTGAACTTTATAAAGATACTGAAGTATCCTAATCTACATTATAGGTACTATTGCTTAAACATGCATTGAGGAGAATATGTTAATGTACTTCTCCCCCTCTTGAAAACCACCCATTCGCTTTATCTTTTGGTTTCGGTCAGTTTTGGTGTTGGTATTCCACTCATGTTTAACAATGCTTTGCTCAGGCTACAATAAAGAAAGGTAACTGTTTTCAGATAGGCTTTAACCCTGCCACTCTGTTCTTTACTGTAGCGCTTTGGGTTTAAAAAAAAGCGCATTACAAATAAAATGTATTATTATTATATTGGAGTCATCATTCAACTGCTTTTTGCTCCAATTATTGGTTCAAAATAGCAGTGTAAAGGCGGCGACTCATTCTCGGCTGCTCTAACCCTCTCCTTGGACAGCACACCAAATACGCTCTCTTACTCTATCTGATTATTTGTAAGTGTGAACCTGTGAATCTTTTATGAATAGAAAGTTATAGAATAGCATTTATTTGAAATAGAAATCTTTTAGTAACTTTTACACACCATATGACCTCCTATCACAGTGCCACTGAGTTCTTCAGAACAACCCGTTTTTTCACAAATGTTTGTAACTGCAGATTGCATGGCTAGGTGCTTAATTTGATACAGCTGTGGCATTTGGTCTGATTGAAACACCTGAATTGAATAATTGTCCCAATATCTTTTGTCAATTGAGGGTCCGTTTACACGACAAGGTTTCAACTAAGGCTACGTTTACACGTGGCCGGTTATTTTCATAAACGGACATTTCACCCTCTCCGTTTTCAGAAAAGTGTTCGTTTACACAAACCCGTGTATATGCCGTCAAGAGCATGCCAAACCTACAGGTGGCAGTGTAACGAGAAGCTCAAGCCCAAGTTAGCCAATCAGAATCCCGAAAAAATAGGTCGCACCTTTGACGCAGTCCAAGTTCTGTCGCATACTGTGACGTCGACTGCCTAAAACTCAGTTTTTCTCAGTTTACATGCAAACGTGCAAACAGAGTTTTCCAAAATCTCCACAGAGTTTTTAGAAAGAATCGTTTTCAGAGGCGAATTCTCCGTTTGCGTGTAAACGAGGGGCACAACCGAAGGGAAATGTCTCCGTTTTTCAAAATAACCATGTACGTGTAAACAGGGCCTAAAAAAGGAAAACATTTTATGGGTTTTGGCTGCTCATGACAACAGCGTTTTGGGGGCCTTAAAACGCAAACTTTTGAAAACAGTGTTAAAATGCGTGTTTTTGAAAACGATACTGCTATTGTCTCCATGTAAACTACAAAAACGGTGTGAAAACGGGGTGACGTGCGCATTACGTGTTCAGTCTACAGGCACGTAGCGTTTCTTCACAAAGTGACATCGCCAGCTATTGGCCTGGCATGAATAAGACAGCGTTTTTAATTGTTTTCGTGGATCTGTGTGAATGGGGAACAACGCTGTCGTCTGTAGGCGAAAAACGCAAGGAAAAACATTTACATTTTTAGTCCATCGTTGTCGTGTAAACATACCCTTAGTGTATATCAGAATCAGTGTACAGAATCAGTCAAGAGCAGACAGCTGTACCTGGTGAGGTTTATCAGGTCTACGGAAGAAATCACAGTAGATGTATCCCAGCAGTCCCTCTGTTTCATGGACCAAGGCCTGTTTGCAGCACAAGAAACAGTAAATTCAGCTCTCCATCTGCATAAACACATCTGTAAGTGATTGACGGAAGGTCGATCTTTAAAACGGAGTATACAAAGATGGAGGATAGCAGCTCACCAGCTTTCGAACATCTTCACTCCACAGTTCGCCCATCTTCGGCTGCACCGTTTGGAAAGAAACGCCCAGAATCTGCGTGAAGAGATGGTTGAGTCCCTCCATGCAAGCACCGAGAGAGAAGTACGGACTGTAGACGCTGGGATCAATGTTAAACCTACAGGTACATGAGCGTATATATGAGGATAAACTCGAAGTAGATTGTTTATTCAGAGGGATGTATGCATGAAAACGCCTTACTTCTCCGTTCGTATGGCACCGCTGAGGTACGCATGATCCCACGGCATCACTTCCTGACATGTGAAAACAATATTTAGGAAATCTGTCTGCATTTGTGATGCAAACGAAAAAAAGGGGAAAACAACGTTCACAAAACAAATCTGGTGCACAAAATAAACATTTACAGGATTTGTTGAGTGTGTTTTCTTCTTCATTTCTTTCATCATCATGAAGTCCTTTGATGTTCTGTGTTATGACAAACAAACGTAGAGTAAGCTTTACAACACTTCAATGACTGATTCAAAAATAGCAATTAGTGTGAAACGAACCTGTCAGAGAGTTTTTCTGTTAGCAGCTTCAAAAACTTCATCACAGTCTCTGTAAAACAAACAAATTTGTTTACTCATTTGTTTTCATTGCTCCTTCATTTGCAGCTTTTACGCAAAACGTAGCTAGGACTACAGCCAGCAGTTGATAATCTGATTAGAAGCTATTTTACCTGGGTTTTCAGCCATTGTTCCTTTCAAAGCCCTGTGTGCAAACGACTCATAGCCCACTAATGTTGCCAGCTCATGTCTACAAGCCAAAAGCTCATCCAGACAAACCAAAAGACTAGTGTTGGGGTACAGAAATATTTTATACGCAGCTTCCCGCACCTACCAGAGGATGAAAAAAAGACGCTTGAGCACGCAATTGAAAGCATACCTTGCTATCCAGCTTGCATAAACAGCCAATAGCATGTCACATCACAGGGACATGACGGATTTTTGCGCGCTTTTAATAAGCTCAAGCAACAAACAAACAGATGGTACCCAAGTAAACAGAATCATTTGATCATACACACCAACTCATTAGGAGAGTCAGCATACAACCCGCCGATTTGAACGCGGTTCCCATCTATAGAGAAGCAGTGGCGGATGTGCTCTGGAAGAACTTGCTTCTCTACGGCGTTTGGAAGCTGAGAGCCGCTCAAAAACTCATGGTTAAGATCCAGTAGCTTCACATTCAGAGCGACAGCCTTGCTCCTCTGAGATGATTCATAAAGAAAGATTATAATAATCACTATGATCACATTATAACAGGCTTGTATTTTGGACTTAAAGGGTTGTTCTCACCTTTGATTCATCCAGATGGATTCCACTGATCTCAAAATCTACCATGAAAAGCTCTGCCACTCTCCTAAACCAGCAACAGAAACATAAACATTACTGTTTAAAATCTTTTTTTTAAAGAAATGAATACTTTTATTCAGCAAGGATGCATTAAAATTGATCAAAAGTGACAGTAAAGACAGTTTCAAAAAAAGTTTCTATTTCAGATAAAATGGTAAAATTCATCTTTGCCATCACAGGAATAAAACCTGCCTTGTGACTGGGTCCAGTGTGGCCAAAACAGCCTCGTTTTCCAGCAAATTCTTCAGGCTCTGACACAAATCAACATTTGTATTGAGTCTGTAACATACACACACAAATAAAAACAAAACACAAATAGTGTTTGACATTAAAACCAGAATAGCCAGATGACAGATACCCACTTTTCCACAACAGTTCCGATATCAACGCATGTCCTTTCCGCTGCCTCCCGGAACGCAGCATCCGGATGAGCCACTTTGATGAAATCTGCCTGCAACAAACACAAAACTCTGAAATTTAACAGACCCCTAACAAGAATCACAGTTTACATTACACCAACACAATAAAGTTTACCAGGTCTGCCACTTTGCATAAGCTGTCAGACAGCTGGTCAAATGTTTCCACAGTGACGGCACAAGGAGGATGTGTGCAAGCCCTGTGGACCAGAAACTCTGCTTCCCTGAGTGCCTGACACAGAGCCATCTGGAAACCAGCAGGACTGCTGAGCTCTGATACTCCAAAAAGACCCTGGGATCAGAGAGGAAAGAGACTTACTTTCATTTTGCACTGCAAAACAAAGTCAACACGATTGTATTCATTCGTCATGCTAATACCCGATCATCAAGCAGAAGAAGCTGGATGAAAATATTGAAATTATATCAATCCACAATCTGTCTTGTGATGCAGAAAGGAATCATAATCACACCATATCCGTTCATTTGTCCAGAGGAGAACTGCAACTGACACTATCGGATGATAACAAAACTTGAATGATGATGACACTGCTTTATAGCTGTTTTGGCTTTGTTTCATAATTGACGAACTCTGCAACATCGACATTCGACGCTGTTATTGAACTGAATTGAAGGTGTTCACACCATGTCGTAATCACCGTAATTACTAGATTTCAACTTGTAAAAAGCAGTCACATCCTTGAGCTTACTTGACCTGAATAATGACTCTATTGTTATCTGTATAGCTGAATTTAACTCATTTCATAACTGATGAACTTTACATAATTATTGAACTGACTTGAGCTGAATAATTACTTCTATGGAGCTGCTTTACAACAGAATTTGTCTCGTGTTTGAATAAGTTTGCCTCATAGATCAGTATTTTCCTGTTTATTACTGTTAACCTGCTTTGAAACAATGTGTATTGTTGTATAATATAAAAGGGTGAGATAGAGTGAAAAGTGATTCACAAATTAAGATGTTATAAAAAAAAAAAAATAACTTACCTTATAAAGACAGACAGGTATGTACACCTAAATTATTTTACTGTTAAAGCACAAGTATATATTATAATCTATGAACTTCTTAAATTATTTATTATAAAAGTCTCACCACATTTTTCTGTAAACGTTCCAGTCGTTGGTGCTGAACGTTAAACGCTGCTCCAACTGCAGACCAAGTGTTGACAGTGCGTCTGTAGAGCGCGTGCGAGCGCTGCAACAAGAGTCTCGCGCAGCGCATCACTGGTCATCACACACAACATTACTAAACATTACAGCATCAGCCCCTGACAACACGCATTATGAAACAACCTGGCCGGCTCTTATAAAGTATTATGCAACCATTACGGATTAACTCAAGTTTCCCAGCCTGTAAATCAGCGGAGATCAAGAAGCTGTGGATTTCACCTCTCATTCGAAAATCCTCGCAAGGTTTCACTTCAGCACTTTAGTTTCTACAATCACCAATGAAAACGTGAAAGCTTAAGTTAAATAAATATAATCCAGAAATGTGTTCTATTGATATATTGTGCAGATTTATTTAGTTATGTGCAGCTATGTTAGGGTTTATCCGGGGTTGGTTTTTATTTACATCACACTAACGAAACTGTGCGGACGTTGCGTAAATAGTGTGTGACGTAAAGCTCAGACAGAGTAAATCCATCCAAAGCAGCGAACAAAAGGGCGCATTGCCCCTGTTCTCCAGAAATACACCGGTAAAAATGTTCACACTAGAATTAAGCTTTGTTATTTTTGACTTAACGGCTGATTAGCTGTGGAATCATGTAGATTTAGAATTTGAATATAGAGATTACTGCATACTTGCCAAATAGTCATCATAAGCCACTTTGAATTACATAGTTTTTTTTTTTTTTTTTTTTTTTTTTTGCTCTGTTTTGTTTGTCTTTGTGAAAAGTTGAAACAACCATATTAAACATTCAAATTGTCTTCTCTTCCAGCTGATCCAAATGCCTTGTGCACGAAGTCAAAACAAGGACAGACAAGTTCCCTCATTTACTTTTTAGTTATTACATAAGTCAGTTAGGTTTGTTTTTCATCTCTGACAAATGGTTATAAGGGAATCTAGCCAACAACATTAGCTTTACAAACCCACATTGTAAAAAGCAGGAATGTGGCACCCAAAACAAAGCTCAGACACTCCCTTGCCTTAGCTGAAGTATGTTTGAATGTAAACAAAAACCCTTATGACAAACATTTTCTAGATCATCACAGTCAAATAAAGTTTGGGTGGGGGTTGGGGTTAAAATCACATATGGTGGGCAACTGCTTATCCATTTATCTTGTTAGACAGTTTCTGTTATGGTATGGGAACAGAGTAACTGTTGATGTCACTTCCTGTGCCAACAGGTGCTGTTTGTGAGCTCACATCCATCTGCTCTGCTCAGTAAAAGCTGTCTTTGAAATTTGGATGATTTTGTATGTGTGCATATTCATATTCAATTCAATTCAAATTTATTTGTATAGCGCTTTTCACAATACATATTGTTTCAAAGCAGCTTTACAGAAAGTGCATTTCAGAAATGTACATAGAAAAATACAGTTAGTTAATTAATCATGCATTAATTTAGGGCATAAACATATCGCCAGCGTCGAGTCGTCTCTGCACGGGTGTTGGGGCATCTGTAGTTTCCATGGGAGGCTGGATACAAACTGGAGCAGACAATCTGTATTTACCTCGGGACTAGCGTCCCGAGATAACAACAGAAAAGCAGATGGGAAATAATTAGCGTAGCTGCTGTTCATAACAATAATGCATTCAATCTGATTCAACTGTAGTATAAAAGGTAAGTATTATGTGAATGCTTGGCTAATGCGTCTTTAATCTAGTTTTAAACTGGGACAGCGAGTCTGAGCCTCGAACAATATCAGGAAGGCCATTCCACAGTTTAGGAGCTAAATATGAAAATGCCCTCCCTCCTTTAGTGGACTTAGATATCCTAGGAATGACCAGAAGCCTCAAATTTAGTGATCTTAAAGAGCGCGATGGATTGTAGGGCGATAGAAGTTCCGTTAAATACCCAGGAGCTAAACCATTTAGTGCTTTATAGGTCATTAGTAATACTTTGTAATTGATACGGAACTTTATAGGTAACCAATGTAGAGATGATAGAATTGGTGTTATATGATCATATTTCCTTGACCTAGTAAGAACTCTAGCAGCTGCATTTTGCACTAACTGTAGCTTGTTTATTGAGGATGCAGGACAACCAGCTAATAAAGCATTACAGTAATCTAGTCTTGAGGTCATGAATGCATGAACTAACTTTTCTGCATCAGAAACTGATAGCATATTACGTAGCTTAGCAATGTTTCTAAGGTGGAAAAAGGCTGTTCTTGTAACATATGAAATATGATTTTCAAAAGACAAGTTGCGGTCTAATATAACACCCAGGTCTTTTACTGTAGTGGATAAAGTAACAGGACATCCTTCTAAAGCAGGGGTGGGCAAACTACGGCCCGCGGGCCACATACGGCCCGTTAGGCTGTTTAATCCGGCCCGTCGAGTATTTAAAAAATTGTCTTAAGATCGCATTAATTTAGCCTTTTTCTTGCAATACTTTGCGTTATATATAAATTGCGTTGCATATATTTGACAATCGGAATATCAGATATTTCATGCCATAGCTAACAAATGTAAAAAAAGGAAAAATGACATAAAAGCAGATCATCATTCATTCAGCGCTGTTGTGGCTGCGGTGTGTGTGTCACGTAACCAGCTAGACGCGTCACCATGGAAACCAAACAGACAGCAACTTAAGCGCATAGACTTGGTGCACGTTAATGTTTTTTCCTTTTTTTGAAAACTCACAGAGAAAAAAATGTTTGGTAACCGCTTGCACACGTGTTTAGTTTTTCCTTTGATTTTTCTGCTATTTAGTTTTGCTACTCTGGATTTGTGGATGTATCCTCCTGACTGATTCCGTTTACAAAACCTTTATCGCCCGGCTTTCGACTACGCTCCCCTGACGTCTGCCATGTACAGAACCCGGTTTTGTTCATTAAATGTTCTGATCTGCATTTGCTTTTTATGTTTTATTTTATTATACTTAAAATAAATTTGTATATTCGTTTATTTCGTTTTTTTTCCCAAATTTTCGTTTTTTTAAAATTAACCTCAAAACATAACATGGGGGATATCTAGCATAAAAAAAATGTATTGTCAGAATGTCGTCTCTCAGTTGTTGAATTTCGCGCAGACGTTGCCACAACGTAAATGTGTTTGCCCAGCCCGATCTCATGAAAGTGCGTTCTTATGAAACGCAGTTTTCGCGTGCATATGATACGCACTTAAAGGGATAGTTCGCCCAAAAATGAAAATTCGGTCATCATTTACTCACCCTCAAGTTGTTTCAAACCTGTATGAATTTCTTTTTTCTGCTGAACACAAAAGAAGATATTTTGAAAAATCTCGGGTAAACCAAACAGTTGATGGACCCCATTGACTTCCATAGTATTTTTTTTTTCCTACTATGGAAGTCAATGGGGTCCATCAACTGTTTGGTTACCGACATTTCTCAAAATATCTTCTTTTGTGTTCAGCAGAAAAAAGAAATTCATACAGGTTTGAAACAACTTGAGGGTGAGTAAATGATGACCGAATTTTCATTTTTGGGCGAACTATCCCTTTAATGGCGTGTAATAGGCACGCACTCCGCACCCCTAATCCTAACCAAAGGGTTTACAGTGCGCAGCATATGCACGCAAAAAAAATATATTTTTGGCGTATAAATGGCACGAGAAATAAAATTCGTGGTATAGATACGCATTTTAATGAGATCGTGTTTTATAATCTGCTACTGGGCCGGCCCTCTGTCAAATTTTAAAACCCAGTGTGGCCCTTGAGCCAAAAAGTTTGCCCACCCCTGTTCTAAAGTAAAGTTGTATTGTAAGAGGTTTTGTGGGCAGTTTTTTTGACCAATAAGTAATACCTCCGTTTTATCTGAATTTAATAGCAGAAAATTACACGTCATCCAGTATTTTATATCTTTAACACACTGTCAATTTAGATAATTTATTGTTTTCATCTGGTCGTGATGAAATATATAATTGAGTTTCATCAGCATAACAGTGGAAATTAATTCCATGTTTTCTTATAATATTACCAAGTGGCAGCATATATATTGAGAATAGCAGAGGGCCTAACACAGATCCTTGCGGCACTCCATAGTTTACTGACGTTATCTTCAGCTTAATGCCTGTCCATGAACACCAGTGTAGTTTTGTAGTCTATCTAAGAGTATTGTGTGATCTATAGTGTCAAACGCAGCACTAAGATCGAGTAAAACTAGTATTGAGATACAGCCTTGGTCAGAAGCTAGAAGTAAATCATTTGTAATTTTAACGAGCGCAGTTTCTGTGCTATGATGCGGTCTGAATCCTGACTGAAATTTTTCATAGATATCATTTTCTTGCAAGAAAGAGCACAATTGAGCGGACACAACTTTTTCTAGTATTTTAGACATGGTGCTTGTGGTTTCTTAATAAGAGGTTTTATAACTGCCAACTTGAATATTCTTGGAACATGACCTAAAGATAAAGACGAGTTAATAATATTGAGAAGAGGCTCTTCCACTACAGGTAACACTTCTTTCAGTAGTTTAGTTGGTATTGGATCTAATAAACATGTTGTTGGTTTAGATGCAATGATAAGTTTATTTAGCTCTTCCTGTCCTATAGTTGTAAAGCGCTGTAGTTTTTCTTGAGGGGCGATAATTGAGGCTGAATTATAAGGCGCGATTGAAGATTGTACATTTACAATTGTGTTTCTGATGCTTTCTATTTTCTCAGTGAAGAAATTCATAAAATCATTACTGCTAAACTGTAACGGAATATTTTGCTCAGGTGATGTCTGTTTATTTGTTAGTCTAGCCACGGAGTTAAATAAAAACCTTGGATTATTTTGGTTATTTTCTATTAGTTTGCGGAGGTGCTCAGCCCTGGCTGCTTTTAGGGCCTTTTTATAACGTGACATACTGTCTTTCCACGCGATTCTAAAGACCTCTAAATTAGTTTGTTTCCATTTACGCTCTAAATTACGAGTTTCTCTCTTGATAACATGCGTAGTATTGTTATACCATGGTGCTTTAGTTTTCTCTCTAACCTTTTTTAATCTAATTGGTGCAACAATGTTTAATGTACTAGAGAAAATGGTGCTCATAGTGCTAGTCATTTCCTCTAGTTCATCTGTTTGTTTGGGTTCACTAATCAGCTATTTGAGATTCTATCTATAGTGGTTAGAAGGATTGTTCTGCCTGGTCGATAACGTGGCGCAACGTGACAAATTTCATTCATATCACATCAAATGGATGAAGTATAAGACTTGAATACTTGAAGACTTGGAATGGACCAGTTATAGATATCAAAGCATTTACATGCTTTGGTATCTTATGCATTTACATTCTAACACGTATTATGTAATACATGACTTTTATATGATAAAAATAATAAAACCATCAGATGTGAGAGGTCAGAGTACAGTCAGACCCATCAAAATACAACCTGAAACGTTTTTGCAGGGAATTAGACGAGCAAATCTTCAAATAATTGTGTAGAATGATTACTCGATGTACCAAAGATACTCTTGAAAAGTCCATAAATGTGCATTACATGGATCCTAAAATAAATATTTAGTTCACACCAGTTAAACTAATACATAAATATTCATAACTATTCATAAAAAAAGTGCAAATTATGCCGCAAAAATCATATTAAACACTAACAAAAAGTTATATGGTATTAACGTGTTCTATTTTTGGACACGTATCATGGTAATACCAGTGTTATTTTAGCATCCATTGAGATTATAGTTTTTATTAATATTTTGAATGAATTTTTTGTATTTTCATTTTAATGTGAGTTTTTATTAATTCTGTTTTTCACCATTTTTATTATTAATATTTTTAAAAAGACTCAATGAAAAAATCTTTTCTTGGCAACCATATTTTTTATATTAACATTTATTTAACTTAATATTATAATAATTTAAGTAATGAAAGTGTTTTTTTTTTTTAGTTAACTATATTAACCCTGGGTACGACAATGGTATTCTTTGAAATACCACAAATACTACAGTACATGCAGAACCTGACAAACTGCAGAATTTGAATGTGCAGATATCTCATTTTAATCTATATATAATCTATCTATTTTTACTGCAAGTATAACTAACCCTACAGTAATGAATGTAACTTCAAAATCAAAGGGAGAACAGGGTATCACAACTGATTTTTATTGGCTTGTTTTATCGAACCATAACACAGAGATACATCTATAAACAATGATCAAAAGAAACTGTACATTTATACTTGATATCTAAGTCCCACAAAAATATTGCTACTGCTGGTCAGAACAGATTTTTCACGTAATGACTCATTTGTCTCGAATTTTCCATTTTAATAATGCGTTTGGATATTAAAGAATCGCTGGCTTTGCAGAGATATTCATCCCACGTCTGCCATCGGTACCATAACACAAACTGGACTTAAAGCCCCCCCAAAACATTTTCACAGCAGTTTTACACATTTATTGCGGTACTATCACAGAAGAGACAAAATCAATACACACGAAGCACAGGCCTGACATGAACTCCAGTACTAGAGAATATGTTTATTTAGCAGAAATGATTATGGAGAACTGCAGTTAACATATGGAACACAGCTTACAAATGTTCTACAAGTAATCTTTCGCCTTATAAACAATAAACAATGAGTTATTTGCCCACCCCTCCCTCCCTCCCCAAACACACATTACAGGTTACACAAACACACACACACGCACACACACACAAAAAAAAAAAATCCCTCATAAAGCCAATGGAATGTTAGTCATACGGACAAGCTCGGTAAGATGTCCAGCTGTCTGTGTAAATGACATGCCCGCAAAACCTGCCCCTCTACCTCTCACTTTGAAAGCGACTGCAGAGAGGGGGAAAAATACTCCTGTCGACATTTACGATGACGGTAGTTTTTTCTGCCCAATGTAAAAATGCTGGATATGATGAGATCACTTTCAAAATGTTTCTTTTCTTCCATAAAAAATGTGTCTCTACAATCAAACTACTAAAAAACCTGCCTTTAGAAAATAGTAGATAAAAATATTCCCCTGAATTGTACAAGAAAAGAGGTACAGGGAGTGCTGGTAAAAGATGAGACCTCAGCAAAGTTATTCCCCGTCTTCTCCCTTCTTGTCGGCGTCTTCCGTTGCCTGAAAAACATCATCATTGGAGTTAATCACATTGGCCGTTTTTTTCACATAAGATCCTCTTTTTATTTTCATTATAATTTAATTTAATTTAACTTAACAATTTAATAATTTTCACAATATTACCTCTTCGTCATCTTTTGTTTCTCCGTTTTCTGCGGGAACCTCCTCTTTCTTCTCCTCCTCCTTGGGCTCCTTGGGTTCCTTTGTTTTCTTAGGTTTGGCAGCCGCCTTCTACATTGTTAAATTAAAGTTAATTTTATTGCTAAGTTATAGTCTGTAAAAGTCTATAGTCATTTAGGTTTTTACCATAACTTTTAATTAAGCATTTTCCTTACCTTTGGCTTAGGCTCTGCCTTTTGGGGTGTAGGTTTCTAAAAATGAAAAGAGGTATAATACATAAATAAACAAACAAACAAACAATAATTGTCATATCGGTTGAATGAATGTAAAGTGTATATAAAAAAAATACCAACGCACACTCACGTTCACCAACCTCTCCGACCTTCTTTTAGGCTGCAAAGCAGTAACAGGGTTAAACCATATAACTGTACTTTGATGCAATAATATATATATATATATATATATATATATATATATATATATAATTAAAACTTTATTTCCATGCACAAAAGTAGGATCTGCTTACCTCAGTGACTTCAGCATCATTGTTCGCCTACAGGTAAAAAAAAGAACAGAAAAGTGTGTTATTCTCAGAAGTCCAAGTCAATCAATGTAATTTGACATAGATGCATCTTTAGATTTTTACCCCCCAATTTGTTTGTTTTTCAGGTAGGGATGGGAATATAAGTAATTTTATTTATTTGGGTTCTGATTCCTCTCAACAATTCTTTTAGTACTTTTATGAAGATATATTTGGAGGGAAATGTATACGTCTTGAAACGAGAAATAAATGTAATACAAATATTAAAAACAGCATAATTAAGATCAAACAAACAAAACGTGGTATCAAATCTTATTCAGTCATTCATTTTAATAAATAAAACATAACTAATTAAAACAGAATTCAATGTAAATTACTCATTTTGACATGAACAACTAGTCAGTAACTACAATGATTTAAGCCTCGTTAGCCTTAATACAACATAACAGAAACAGTTGATTCAAATCCAGTCGGACATGACGAAAGTAATAATAAGTGAATGAGGAAAGGTTTAAAACCGTGAATTCGTAAGTCAATTTAGTAACAGCTCTGACTGATTCATAAAAAAGAAAAGGCTTATTAAAGTCACTCTTTCACGAAGCGGAATACGCGGTAAATGTATGATTCACAAAAAAAAAAAAAAAGAATCGGCTCATCAGAGTCATTCGTTCGGGAACCGGACATTGGTCGCTATCATAGGTCGCGATGTTTGGGTTTGATTCTTTACAAAGAATCGGTTCAAATGATTCATTCGTTCGAAAATAGAACTGGCCAGGCCACGCTGTACGCTTTAATACACTAAAAAGAATCGGATCATAAGAGTCATTCACTCGGGGATCAGACTAAATGGCTGCTGTATGTTTAATGCTATGGATTGGGTATTTTTCTTGAAGTAACGACGCCCAAACATGGCAGCAATTCATCAATGTTTATGTCCTGCCTCCGTTTGCCGATAGTGTGCTGTCCCGTCTTTTTTTATTGCAGTCTTGTGTGCACCGCCCCCTTCATTCAACGCTGATTAATGGAGATTTGCGCTCGCCCCACCGCACCGACCCCGCTCCATGACATTCCCGCCATTCACTTTCAAACACAACATCCCGAGGTGCACAGCCGCGAGGAAAAAAAACACTACAGAATATACCAGAATAATAGGAAACACCAAACAGTGGCGCTATGATGTGCAAGAATACCGCCATTGCATAATCTACCACTTGCACGATCAAATATTTCGAGACGCGATCGTACACTAAAGCCCTAATGCACGAATTAAATCCCTAAAGCACGACTATGAGCTGCAGGATAAAATATTGCACCGTCTGTCACTGTGTTTTCAGACCAGTTTTAAATCATCGGGGTTGCGCGAAAGGGCAGCCATGACACTAAAAACACCGAGCCTTTACAAAGACATGAATTTGGAATTTCAACCGACCCTGCTAAAAATAAAAACGGCTTTTAATAAATAATTAAATAAACATTCAATGCAACAATTTGATTTGATGTCCCGCGCGCGACGTCTTTAGGTCGCGAATCTGTAAACTGCACATTAACGAAAACTAAGATCGTTACACCCCCTTTGTCTGATGCATGTCGACAGAGACTTCATCTATTTGTAAACAAAAACACGACAAACATAATATATATGCGCCGATCATATCCCGTATCCGCGTATGCATGAACATTAAGCTGGCTTTAATTAACTCAGACAGAGAAAAATCTCAGCCGCGCGCTATCAAATCAAAACACGCGTTTAATAAACAGAAGTATGCAAACACAAAACTGCACGCATACCGTAGCACTGTAAGAAAAATAAGTACATTTGCACGCAACATGTATGCACTGTTATTTTCATTCGTTTTTTTTTATACTGCATATTCTATTAAAGATGGTGCCTCGATATATTAAGAAACCAATGCGCTACTTACTTTGCTCCTTTTAGGCATGGCTGCAGGTTTTTACGACTAGCAAAAAAATCACGGCGTTTAAAAATGCAAGATGCACGGATTTAACGCTGAAAAACAGGCGACACTGTGACTTGAGCTCGGGTAAAGATTCACACAGTAGGGTTGATCACAGTATAGGAAGACGTTAACGCTCGTCCGAAACAAAAACCTGCTCAAACCGGATTGGATTCTCCTCCTCCTCCTTCTTCTTCCCTATTCAATTCATCACAGGCCGACCTGACAGCGAATTTACGATTCCCACTATGGTGAAGCCTCGTCTCATGAATATTAATTAGACCTTGGTGACGTTACTTGATAACCTTCCAGTCACATCCTTTGATTACTATTCATGAGCCATGCCATTCTGATAGTAGGTTGCGATCATTGGCCAGCAGAATAGCGTCCCCTTGCCAACGACAGCTTTTAAGCCAATCAGAGTGAACGTTATTTTTTTAATTTATTATTCATAAGGTGAGTCTTCGCCATAGTAGGATTATCAAATCGTCTCTCCGCCTCCTGCTCCCGGTGATTGGCCTGCGGAGAGCCACTGCACATTTTCAAATCATAGCAAGATACCCGTGTGGACACTTTTGCATGTCAATCAGTTGCAATAATATTTGTTTTTGCAATGACTTAGAGCTGGTGAAGGGAGATTATCTCAACTCTGTTGTTGATTTGAAAATGTTTGGGAATTCAACGCATTTTCCATGCGATTAGATCATAATTGTTGCGCAATCAATGGCTTCTTTTTTTTTTTTTTTTTTTTTTTTTTTACATGGTTTCCAGATGTGAGGGAGTTATTTTAGGAGCTGGATTTAAAATGGACCTCGGATATGTTGTGTTTTAAAGCCCCCGCGTGCATGCAGAGGTTTTAAAAAGGCAGAAAATGGCGACTGTGCAGAGAAACATTTCACTTCTGTCACCAACCAAATGTTCCCGTTGAATGGTGCAAAATAAATCTATTGCCAGTTCCAGTGGCATTGTTTCTTTTGTTGAGGTATTTTGTCTTCGGCGTGAAAATGAATGTAATTATAAAATATTTCAAGTTATATAAAAAGGGATTATCTCCACTAAGATTTATAAAAATAGAACTACCCCCCCCCCCCCCCCCCCCCCCCCCCAAATAGGGGAAGAAAGGAAATAATTGTAATAATAATCATATTCACGAGGAAAACCTGAAAATGCAATGGAAATAAAAAGGAATTTTAAAATTGTGATTTCCAGATCTGGAAAGTAATGGAAACGTAATAAAATGGCGAAATCCATGATAATGTCTATAGTGCATGTATAAATGGTGGATCAAAATTAATCCTCCATTGGGCCACATTCAAGTCTTTCAAGAGACTTTCGTACACAAATAATTTTTAAATCTCCCTATTTCAAGGATTGAAACTTGGAAATGAATCCCATTATTATGCATGTGTGACTGTTGCCAGATGTTATTTTGCTGAAACTAGTGCATAGCTGCACAGGACATGTTTACCAATACATGCACACAAATGCACTGTAGTTTAAAACACCTCAGTGCATATATGATGATATTCCTCTGGGACTCGGAGAGATGTGTATTTGCTTATAAAATTATTTAGAGATTTAAAAAAAAACAATGTTACAGGTTCTTCAGATTAGTGTTATCTGAGTTTTTAGTGTGTTTCTATGTGATTGCTAGGCTTGTCTGAGTGGTTTTTAGGGTGTTGCTATGCATTTGCTTGGGTGTTCTGAGTGGTGTTTAGTGTGTTACTGTGTGGTTGTTAGTGTAGCGGAGGGTAAACCTCACTCCTCTGGCCCAAGAGTTGTGCTAGCAACTGACGCTAGAGACTGCGGTCTGCGCACCCACCTCCTCCTATGCTGGAGACGGCGATTCAAATCCCGCACGGAGCGGGTCGAGTAGGACCAGTAACATTTGGTGCCGTGTCCCAGATGTGATTGAGGTTTAGGGAGGTGAGTGTAATGGAGGCAAGCTAGTAAGAGCTGTGCGTGAAAACCTCACTCCCCTGGCCTCAAGAGGCGTGCTAGCGGGTTATGCTAGAGAGTGCGGCCTTTAGCGTCCTTCTTAGCGTACCCACCTCCCAAGCCGGACACACCCGTTCAAATCCCGCTCGGAGCGGGTTGAGTAGGTCCGGTTACACTATGGTGTTCTTTGTGGTTTCTAGGCAGGCACGGATTATGATGCGATCGTACCCTGGGCAAGGACCTGTCTAAATGGCCCCCTGGGGAGGTGATAGACCATGTGAGCGAAGCAGAGCGGTGTGACGTTCCGCTTAATATTCCGCTCAATGCCAGTGCGCTCCACTCAATCGTTCACGGCCCGCTCAAATCCCACTTCGACATTAAATTTCTCTGTACTATACTTTCTGTTTGTAATGAATTTCTTGAATAAATGTCTCAATTACAGTAGGCCTATAGATAACAGTTATGATATTTCGGTCTTTAAAGCAATATTTTATAAAGTAATTCTGAAAGTGCACGGTATGCCCATACATTAATCCGTCCCTGTTTCTAGAGCGTTGCTATTCATGTGCTAGGGTGTTCAGAGTGGTTTTAGAGTGTTGCTATGCATTTACTTTTGGTGTCCCGAGTGGTTTTTAGTGTGTTGCTATGTGGTTGCTGGGGTGTTTTGGGTGGTGCATAAATGGTTATTATAGTATAAAATGTGATTTCTGGACCTTTAAAAGATTCTCCTATGGCATCAGCCTATAAAACCCTTTTCAGTTATAAGTGGAACGTTTATTTTTAAGGTCCTTTTTTGAGGGCTCCTACTGGTTCATGGTCCACGACATCATGAAAATCTGTCACGTCCTCAACCACAGTGCTATCTCCTTGTTCAGACCCTTCCGATTTCATGGCCAGATCACAGCAACTCCCTCATTGCCGGTCCCCTCCCCCATGAAAACATTACACCCCTTTCTATAGGCAGCTCTTTCAGGCGGGAAAGTCTCAGTGTCCTGCTCATGAAGTTCTCTCATGCTCCTGTAGGACTGGAATGGGGGAGGGGTGTAGTGGGTGTGACCGCTGAGTTTCAGATAACAGGTCTCATTTGAGAAGCCTTTGACTGTTGCCATCTTCAGTTGAGACAGGAAGGAAAGGGGCACTAAAGTGATCTGAGAAGAAAATACACAACAAAATGTTCAATGAGGTCCTTACAAGTCATAACCACCATCTGAATGTCCTCAGTGTTTGGTTTATCTCAATGGTTCACATGCTAAACACCTACAGTACATACTGCAAATGTGTTTACTTACAAAAAAAAAAAATCCTAAAGAATTCCAGTGTTTCTATAAAATTTCAGTAACTTATTAATATAAAAAGTGAACAAAACTGAAAATGATAGTTCTAGTGCTTTTTTAAGCGGTTGGGTGTTCTGGGTGGTTTCTAGGGCGTTGTTATACATTTGCTTGGGTTTTTTGAGTGGGTTTAACGTGTTGCTATGCATTTACTTGGGTGTTTTGAGTGAATTGCTTTGTAGTTGCCAGTGTTCTGAGTGGTTTCTTGGGTATTTTTGCGAGAGTTTAGTGTATTGCTATGTGGTTGCTAGGGTGTTCTGTGTGGTCTGTTGATTGTTGCTATGCATTTGCTGGAGTGTTCTGATTGGCTTTTTTAGTGCATTTCTTGCTGTGGGGTTGCTCGGTTATTCTGAGTGGGTTTTGTGTGTCGCAATGCGGTTTCTAGGGTGTGTGTCTACATTTGCTAAGGCGTTTGTACATTGCTATGTGGTTGCTGGATGTTTTGGGTGGTTACTAGGACGTTGCTAAGTGGTTGCATATTGACCCAAGTCAAAAGAGCTGACTGTCCTCTCCTCTCTTTTTTTATTTCTCATTCTTATTGATAATGTGGTGGCTAATGCTGTTACCACATAACTGTTTTTTTTTTTTTTTTGGCAGAGACAAATTTTTGGCAGAATTTTTTGCAAGGAAAACTTTTGCTTTGCCTTAAAGTTGAAAGATGCATTGTTAGGATCAGTATGAATAGATTTACAGTGGGATGCGTTTGATGAGTAAGATTAAGATACCCAGGTCACCTTGAGGTATTTCCAGTAGCTTGAACAAAAGCCTCTTTGAGGGGCAGCACTTCCTGTGGTTCTATCCAACCATCTGCCACAACATCTTACTCACTCGACCGCCCTTATTTTACCCTCTCGGTCATTATATAATTTGAACACTGACATTTAATTAGGACTTCGTAGTAAAATCTTACAGGCTTCAGCTTTGATTTGGTTTGAATGTCTGTTTGGCTCCACCCAGACCTGTACAGGCATGCAGAAGATGATGAATGATAGAAATGTAAAACATAATATTTGTGGTGCGGTCTAAAAGCCTACCAGTAGTTGACTAAGAAAGGTTAGCAATGTGATCAGGCTAGAAAAAAACATACAGAATTATTATCAGGCACACATAGAGATTAAACTATCTCAGTAAAGCTTCACTGATGAGGTCTTGCAGAAGTGACTATACGAGCACAGACGGCTCTAGTGAACTCACTTATTTTGGAAGTGCAAGTGCAACCCAGTGACTATATGGATCAGTAAGTGGATTTCTCCTCGAGCGAATGGCTGCCTGCCCATCTGGACATGCACGTAAAGCCCAGATTACACAGAGTAATGGTTATGCAGCAGGGGTCAGTGGGAGGGGAGCAGACAGAGCTCATTGCCAGTCTGGTACGGACTTATTATCTGCAAATACACAATGTGTTTTCATTGATATTTGGGGTGAAAGTTTTTTTTTTTTGTTTTTTTTTAATAATTTGTTATTGATTACATTCGTACAACCACAGTTTTACTACAAATACCATTGTTAAACTATGGTTAGTGTAACAAAACCATGGTTAATTTTTGGATACCATGGGTTTAACCAAGGGTGCATTTGTCACACTGCATTTTTTTTTTTTTTTTTTTACATCTTATAGTGGAACTGTCACTTTTTTTTACACATTTTTGCTCACTTGACATTTATTGCCACAAGGTTTGATGTAAAATACATGAAAACTAAAATATGACTGGAGTAATTTTGAAGATAAAAATACATTTTTATGGTACAGACAGAAAGTCATACATGCACACAATACATGGCACTACTATTGTCAACAGAGGCCACGTGTCAAAGATTGATGTACAGCAGAGCTCAAGAAACAGCTGTGACCAAGTATCGCTTTAACTGACGGACTGACTCTCTTAACAGCTTTAGAGATTTCTTAGAGTTACGCCTTAGACAAAGACAGTTGACATCATGGCTGACCAACTTTTCTTTTGTGATTAAGCTTATTGTCTCAAACTGCAGTGAAAGCACACAATTGGTTTAATCATGGGTGAACTAAAGAGATTAACAAGGGACTTTTGTAACTTCAGTAACTCTGATTTTAAGATGATAATGAGGGACACAGCAATGGATTTAAAAACCCTGCAGTGGTATTAGCACCTTCAAAACATGGCCAGGGCCAGAGAGTGTCTCTTGTGCTCCCCTCCCCCACCTTTACAATATATTTCCTGTTTGTAGCACAGGGGTCTTTATTGCTTACAATTCTGCTGTTTCTGTATAAAATCCACAGCATCCCCCAGGCAACCTAATTTTAAATCCCAATAAATATAAGGGCAATTTCGCAAAAAATCTTCAAATAGACAGATTTTACAATCATGGAGGGTAAATCGTATGAAGCCCCCTAAAACTGGGTTCAGTTTATTTCTCCTTGCTTCTTTTTCATAATGTTATTGCCCTAATGCTTAATGGCAACACAGCACTATGCCGTTCACAATTTAAAAGGCTTTATGTCCAACAGACACCGGAAAAGGCGCCATTTTCTAATGTTTTATTTTCTGTTTTTCCATGCAGGAGCGCATTACACAACTAGAGGGCGACAAAAGCAAATATATCGCAAGGAACGCTAGGATTTGCATTTGAGTTTTGTACTCTGAGATTGATGTAATTCTCACCCACAATACAGGACTGCACTGCAGACAGATTTTTTTTTTTAAAAGAAAAAAGAAAACTTTTACATGAAAAGTAAATTAAAAAGTAAAGACTGTAGGTTGGTGGATCTAAATATATGGTGATACACATAATACTTGATTTTTCAGTAATGAAAATATAGGTATCATTTTACAACCTAATATTCTAGTATTATAATATGAAGCTGTTTGACCCAAATATTGTTTTGCTACAACTATTAGAATTTACCATGTGTCTGAAAAATCTTAAAATTTTTAATTATTTAGTTTTATTTTGTATCTCCAGCATGAGCATTAATTATTAATGCAAGGACTAAAAATAAGTCAAGCAAAATATGCAATTAATAAAAAAGGTGTATTTTGTGAATAAAAAAATAAATAAAAAAATAATATTTTGAAAATTAAAAAGTTGTGGGAAAGTACTTCCAAGGTCAAAGATCATAGGGAGCTGATCAAAGTTCTCTCTTTTCAATTTTCTTTCTTTTCAATGCTTTTTTTAATGCCATGAACATCCTACACAATGTAAAGGGAGAGAAAAAGGAAAACTGAACAGTGAAAAGGTAAAAGCCAGAGAGAAACAAACAATTATATGAGATGAAATGTGTATAGCCTAGTGATTTCCATTAATTTTTTTTTTTTTTTTACTCTGTTAATTAGTTAAGTGCATCGGTGTTGCATTGTTTAATGTTCATGTGGCAGATGAAAAGTGGCCTAATATTAAAATATTAATTAATACTCACCATCCGCTTTTATGGGAAACAACGTCGGCATTTTGTAAGCCAGAAAATCTTTTTTTTTTTTTAAGAAGGACCCTGTAAGGTCACACTTTCCCAAACCTCAAAGCCTGTGACACCTCCATCTGGGTCCCTGTGCCAATTCTGCTTTGCTGAATGAAGCCAAGTTCACCGGTGCAGGAAACCCGAAGAGCTCAAGAGGAAAATCTGCAGTGCAACAGCAAGATTTCAGTGATCACATTTTCACAATTCACTATTAAGTTTTCTCGCAGCTCTCTGAAGTCATTCATTCTGATGGGGCAGTTGCGGCATTCTGTGGTCAAATATATTTTATGTAGCATGTGATGTGATGGTATTGAAAGTTTTTTACCATGGTACTTTCAGTTACACAATGGTACTAAAATATTACCATATTTATATAGCATGATATTTGCATGCTGCTTCAGTGTAGTTCAAAGCATAGCATGGAATTACAGCAACAACAAAAAAGGTACAATGGAGAAAAATCTAATCAAAACCTGATGGTGTAAGTGATACCATGAAATATGTGAAAAAAACAATGGTATTGCATGGTAACCCTTGTGAAAAAAAGAAGTGCGCGTACCTGTATTGAATGTGCACTTGTTGTCTGCTTCAGATCTTAAAAGTGTAATTTAAAAAAAATTGTAGATAGATGATATTATTAGATAATACAAAATTAATGAAATAAAGGGCCACTTAACGTTAAAGAGAGAGTATACTTTCATAACGGTGTTTAACACACTTAAGTACACTTTCAAAAAGTAATAATGTTAACATAAAAGTTTTACTTTAAAGCACATTTTAAATCGTTGTGTTTAAATAATCTTTTGTCATTTTTTAAAGAAGTAGCCTACACTTATTTTGATATGTTGGCCAACTAAAGCTCAAGTATTGATTATTTTTTAACTTTAATTTAAACTTAAATTGAAATTATATTATAATTTTAACTGAAGTGCATTATTTGCTACCGCATTCAAAGTTAATTATTTTAAAATAACTGCTCAAAACATTTGTCTCTGACCTTGTGCTGTTTGTCTCTGACCTTGTGCTGTTTCTCTCCCTCCTATTGACTCTAATCAAATGTGTGACCTGCCATCTCATGGCTCTCCATAGGTGCAGTTCACACTCAATGCTAATAAAGAGCCTCACTGCCGCCTCCTGCAGGCTGACTCGCACCTGCCCCCTCTGCATTAACTCACTGCCGCCCCCTGCAGGCTGACTTGCACCTGCCCCCTCTGCATTAACTCACTGCCGCCCTCTTCAGGCTGACTCGCACCTGCCCCCTCTGCATTAACTCACTGCCGCCCCCTGCAGGCTGACTTGCACCTGCCCCCTCTGCATTAACTCACTGCCGCCCCCTGCAGGCTGACTTGCACCTGCCCCCTCTGCATTAACTCACTGCCGCCTCCTGCAGGCTGACTCGCACCTGCCCTCTCTGCATTAACTCACTGCCGCCCCCTGCAGGCTGACTTGCACCTGCCCCCTCTGCATTAAATCACTGCTGCCTCCTGCAGGCTGACTCGCACCTGCCCCCTCTGCATTAACTCACTGCTGCCTCCTGCAGGCTGACTCCCACCTGCCCCCTCTACATTAACTCACTGCTGCCTCCTGCAGGCTGCCTCGCACCTGCCCCCTCTGCATTAACTCACTGCCGCCCCCTGCAGGCTGACTTGCACCTGCCCCCTCTGCATTAGCTCACTGCCGCCCCCTGCAGGGTGACTTGCAACTGCCCCCTCTGCATTAACTCACTGCTGCCTCCTGCAGGCTGACTCGCACCTGCCCCCTCTACATTAACTCACTGCTGCCTCCTGCAGGCTGCCTCACACCTGCCCCCTCTGCATTAACTCACTGCAGCCCCCTACAGGCTGACTCCCACCTGCCCCCTCTACATTAACTCACTGCAGCCCCCTGCAGGCTGACTCCCACCTGCCCCCTCTACATTAACTCACTGCTGCCTCCTGCAGGCTGACTCGCACCTGCCCCCTCTACATTAACTCACTGCTGCCTCCTGCAGGCTGCCTCGCACCTGCCCCCTCTGCATTAACTCACTGCAGCCCCCTGCAGGCTAACTCGCACCTGCCCCCTCTGCATTAACTCACTGCTGCCCCCTGAAGGCTGACTCGCACCTGCCCCCTCTACATTAACTCACTGCTGCCTCCTGCAGGCTGCCTCGCACCTGCCCCCTCTGCATTAACTCACTGCAGCCCCCTACAGGCTGACTCCCACCTGCCCCCTCTACATTAACTCACTGCAGCCCCCTGCAGGATGACTCCCACCTGCCCCCTCTACATTAACTCACTGCTGCCTCCTGCAGGCTGCCTCACACCTGCACCCTCTACATTAACTCACTCCCGCCCTCTGCAGGCTGACTCGGACACGGCAAAGCAAAGGGAGATATTTTCTTTTGAAGAAATTGCTTTTTAAGGACTACAACAAACGGCTGGTTGGGACTACATGACATTCCTCCCGGGTTAGTGACATCACTAACCCTAACATTTACATAAACCCCACCCCCAGGAACATGATTTATAGATTATCAAGACAGAATATGCTAATCAATGACTAGAAGATAACTACACATAAGCTACATAAATTCATCAACTAACCATTCAGAAATGTTGTCTACATGCTGTCACTTCTTCTTGAGTCTCTCCATCTTTCTGACTCCGGTTTGAACATAAAAGGCTAAACGTTTTTTGAAATTTGCAGTGCATGTCTGTGTGAGGTAATCAAGCAAGCTGCTAAGGAAAGACACAAGTTGTTGTAGCTCCGCCCTCTGTGCTGGGAGCAGCAGCTCATTTGCATTTAAAGGGACAGACACAAAAACGGTGCGTTTTTGCTCACCCTCAAAAAGTGACAACTTTAACATGCTATATAAAAATATCTGTGGGGTATTTTGAGCTAAAACTTCAAATACACACTCTGGGGACATCAGAAATTTATTTTACATCTTGTGAAAAGCCAGGGCATTATACCACCCCTTTAAATGTTATCCCACCTCCCTTCAGAGTGTCTACAAAGACACGCCTCCTCCAAAGCACAGCAGATTCAGCAAAGTGTCAGATCACGAGAGATGGCATTAAATTACCTCATGGCTTAAACCACATAACATTACAATAATAATCAATGTAAACAACTTACAGAGCTCTTACTTGTACTACCAGACTGCTGCAGATTACTTTCAGCATTGATACTGTCGACATAGAAAGGCATAAATCCGAGTCTGATGACGTGAACAGCTCTGGGTAGAACGTCACGGGCTGCCTTCTTGTAATTACAGTTACGACATGGTGTGAACGCAGTATAAGCTTGTTGGTTTGGTTAATGAGGAACTGTGAAAGGTTGCTGCTTTTGTTTTTGGCGCTTGGTGGCTATCTGTCTGTCTACAGATATGCAGCCTTACGGAATGCGCCGATGACGTGTGATGACTGTGCGAGCAGGGTGCGTGGAGGTATGGAAATACATTGCCAGTAAGGTAGGACTTTATATCATTGCTTTCGGTCCAAATGCAATGATTGGACGAACATTTTTTGGTCCTACGACTTCCACAGAAGATGTTTATTTATTTATATTTATACATGTTTTGATATTTAGACGACTTCTAGTATTGATTGCAATCAGGATGTGAAGAAAGTTTCAACCAGTATAACAAAAAGTGTTATGCCTGTATAAAGGCCCTTTATACAAAAAGATTGAAGAATAATTGCTCAACCACCAAGTAGGTGGCATTATGTACTAAGTGAGTAAATAGCCTTAAACAAAAGAAGTAGAATGGGATGCTTTTACTTAGTGCACATTTCCATGGTGACTCGTCGATTTGTCACTTTGTTGAGAATATCTTGTGTGTCAACCGTGAACATACTCTGGGTTGGCTGACCTTACTCCCGGACGCATTTTTGGAACCAGAATAGCTCGAGTAAGCAAGGTTTGGGTTAATCAACCGAGAGTGTAGGGTGTGTTTGACGGTAAGATAACCTTGCTTTCTGGATTCAGTTTGATTCTCAGGAAAACACCAAACCAGTACAAATGTCTAACTTGAATGCACAAAAGTCACTTTGGATAAAGGATCTGTCAAATATATAAATCATAATAAATGTATGTTTCTCACCTTTGTACATTCTTCTATAGGGTTTGGTTTGTTTTCCCTGTGATGGAGTAGCTGGTTGGACAACAGAGTCTAAGTTAGTTGATTTATTGTCATTAGCAGGTGTTTGTCTGTAGCAGGTCAAGAAACCAAATACAGCATTCCCTGGAGCCAAAGGGCATATAGTTTGATTGATAAGCATAATATGTGTGTCATGCCTGACTACGTCATTGCTACCTGTTTGCATATGTTCTTCTCTGTACACTAAACAAGCAGCTGATGCCCAGGTAACTAAACAAACATAATTGCTCAATACCCTGAGACTTCCTGGTTTCCTCAATGTCTTTTTTGTCTTTAGGTATGTGAACATCACCTGTAGGGGCTTTGCACAGACAGTGATGGAGATACAATATATAAATCTGCTGAGCGGCAGGAATGACTGCTGTTGTTGACACTGTAAACTCTTTTTTTCTTCAGTGAAACTGGGTGTGTCTGTTTCAGAGGATTTAAATCAACTGCATTCAAACACAGCCTTGCATGAACCCAAACAGATGGGTCATGGGCTCATGCACCCCAAAGGTAATCTTTCTGGTAGACAGACCACCTTCTTTGACATGTCAACGTGACTTCAAATCCTCACGTGATCTGCAGACAAAGCAGGCTTGTTGGGTTTCGCCTGCATGGAGATGTAATAGAGGCTTTAATAACATGACGGGCTGGACTTTGGCCTTTCTGTAGGCTGACAGGTGATCTGACGAAGGACCGTTTCTCTATTTTACTGGATTAATCCCTGATTCATTCCATGGAATCTTTTTGAGGTATTGCTGTTGTTGTTCAAGATATTGAAGTTCTTACTATATAATAACTTGTAAGTTCAGTGAAAGGAGCATGTGGTTTGAAATCTGTCATATCTGTTCTAGGGTGTGTACTGAACAAATAATGTAAAAGGCAAAATGTACTCATGTGCAATAGCACATAAATATGTATGTATATATGTGTGTATGTATTAAGGGAAAAACTATTTGATGATGTATATTGTGATATATAAATTAATAAAGATGGAAAATCATTGTGGGTAATGTTAGTAATGTTTTGAGTAGAAAAGCTTAATAGATTGAATGACTGGAATATCTGGAAACTTGTGACAAATTTGTGTTTACCTAATATTTACCTATACTAACGATTTCAGGGTTGTGTCCCAACAGTTGGCCTGCCTACAATGATGTGCATTTATTTTAGGATGCGGGTGTGACGATAACTAAGGAAATATGGATGTTTTTAGACTGGGTCTTTTTCTTCTGATCACCATGGGTGAGTTTTCATATTCAGCCACAGTCATGCATTGAAATAAATGAACTTCTTAATCAGTATTTTTGTCCTTTTTTCCAGTAAAAATATATTTTTCTTCAAAACAAGATACATTTGCTTTTTAGCTTTTTTTTTCTTTTTCTGTAAACCACACAAAATGTATTCTAAAATTATATTATCTTGTTATGTTGGACAATTTATCTTCTTAAGTACAATTTATTTTATTTATACAAATACTGATGAAGAAAACCCACATATACAGAGGTTAACTGGTTTGGAGAATGAAAGGATGGATGATTAAGAAAAAGATATTCAAAGTGTGGAACACTTTTAATAGAGTTTAATTTGTAATTGTGACGTACAGACTTTGAAAAGTCATTGAAATTAGTGCAATCTTACAAAGTAATGGACATGGGAATGCAGACCAGGGCAAGTTGTCACACTTTCAGTCAATATTTCTTAGGGTGGGTCTATTTTTGATTTGGTCACACTATAGGAAAACTGCCATTAAAAAGCCATTTTTAATTGTAATTATTAAATTGTGTGAATTGAAAAGATTTAAAACAACCTGTCATTTAAGAAAATTACAAAAATATGATGACAGAAATTTTTGTTTGAAAATACAATTTCACAAAAACTCATTGCTAGAAAAAAAAAAACGTGTGTAATTTGGACACACTCAAAACCCACAAATTTGTGTAATAAATTTTGGACATTTGACAAAATTTTTAGTCAAGGATAACCCTTGACAACTATTGTCTATAGTTCTGCTTAGCTCTTTGTTAATGCACTTTTGTTTCATTTCAAAAGAGGAAAAACCAGGAGAAGGTCTAATATAATTACCTATAATGCTTATTTACTAGAAAAAAATGATTTATGATAAGAAAACCCCCCCAAGAAAACATGTTTTGAATAACTGGATCTAAATACCAACTCTTTGGAAGTGTTTTGAACAGAGGTGGACGAAGTACACAACTTCCTTACTTGAGTGAAAGTATAGATACTACTGGTCAAATATTACTCCGTTACAAGTAAAAGTTGTAAAGACCTATTTTTACTTAAGTAAAAGTACAGAAGTACTCGAGTACTTAAGTATCAAAAGTAAAAAGTAAATGTCAATGCATTGTTTTGTTGCATTGTTGTATGTAAGTAGGCTACCGTATGCCTCTGAATCTATGCCTGCATACCTAACCTCATATCAATATCAAATTTATTTCTAGAACACAGTTCCAGTAGTGGGATTGAATGTGAGATTGAATAAGTGCACTCAATAACGTCCACAATGGTTTCGGACACCCAAATGGCTGTTCCCTCAAATATTGCCCTATTTAAAGTTTTTTGGCTTTTAGTATGAATATGTTAGCCTTACTGTTATCTATAAGCTAGTGTGCTCCAAAAAAGTGACAAAATTCACATTTAGAAAACCAAATCCAACATTGAAAATGAAAATCAGATTTATGTCAGAATCCAATGTCAGATTGATGTTGATCTCCAATGTTGGACAGACATTGCATTGTAGTTGAAAATGAAAATCGGGTTGACGTCAGAAACCAACATCAGTCGGGTTCTGACATCAACCCGACTTTTATTTTCAATCAATATCCAATGTCAATTTGACGTTGGGTTCTGATGTCAATCAGATGCAGGGCTCTGACGTCAACCCGACTTTCATTTCCAACCAAAATGCAACCCCTGCAACCAAAATCATCCACTGACTGATGCTACTTTCTACTCAAGGACTTGACAGAATTGTAGTGGAGTAAAAAGTACGATATTTGTCTTTCAAATGTAGTGAAGTTAAAGTAAAAAAGTTTCCAGAAAAAATAATACTCAAGTAAAGTACAGATACTCAAAAAGTGTACTTAAGTACAGTACTCAAGTAAATGTACTTTGTTACTGTCCACCTCTGGTTTTGAATGATTTGATTCTTGTCAAATTCCCCGCAGGAGTGTCGGCTGAGGTGCAGCTCCAGCCTCTAAATGCAGCGGTGCTTCGTGGTTCCAAGGCTCGGTTCAACTGCAGCACAACTCTGACCCCGTCTGTCATGACCTGGACAGTCAACGGACTCTTGGTTGTCACCATTATAGAAGCATCTGGAGTGCTGAACAGCACAGACCGCTTCTCTGCCACAAATTTCACCACGCCTGGAAATTACAAATGGGAGTTTATAATTAGCAACGTGCAGAGAAACGATGCTGGTGAAGTCACTTGTCAGGTTTTGGGTGGAGAACGTCAGATGGCCACACTGTCTGTACAAGGTGAGCTACTGTGAATCATTAGACCTGATCCATGCCACTATGATACACCTTAAAACAAATGACGTATGGAGTATGTTTGGAGTATAGAAAATGTTTTGAGGATAGAGATATGACAGAAAGTGAAATATGAGAGCATGAGATGAGAGCAAGTGTTAAAAATAATGTGCATATATATATATATATATATATATATATATATATATATATATAAATTAAAACTTATAAACTTATAACAAATAAAATACTGCTAAAATAAAATTAACTTTCTATTCATCAAAGAATCCTGAAAAATGTTTCAAGGTTTCTAGTTGTAGCACAACTGTTTTCAACTGTTGATAATAAAAACAATGATTTCTGAAGGATCATGTGACACTGAAGACTGGAGTAATGATGCTGAAAGTTCAGCTTTGCCATCACACAAGTAAATTTATTCACATGGGTGGTACGGCTGAATCTTTTTGAACTGTCTGTATGATCCAGGCCTTTCCAGTCTTTTTAAAAACATTAAACAAGGATCCAAGTAAACAGTTCAAAGCAGACAAACACAAATGCATGATTTGATCTCTCTTAAGATTTTTAATGGGTGCTATTTTACTCTCATTTCCACTGTGTTGTTTATTCTTGGTTTGCATTTTGCACAGATTGCCTTTGGCTTTACAGATTTGATAGGAGTCAGTTTATTAAAGTTCAATACTGCTTCTCAAATGCAAGGCTGCAGCCTTAATGATTTTTGTCATGCTTTGAATGTTCAGTTACACTCCACAACAGCGCCTACCTTCTTGCTTAAAGCTTCATCTTTGAGCCTAAGTGAGTTCCAGCCCCTACTTCCATATGCTGATCTTTTTTACAACCTTTAACCATTACTCAGCAATTGTATGCATGACAGAGCGTAAAATGCAACCCCCACATTCCCAGAGACTCTCCTTAAATACATCTTAACTAACTATTGCCCTCATCAGCACTTAATTAACCCTTGTGGACCAAAACGCATCTATCAACCAAATAACAGGAGTAATTGTTTCTCCTAAACAACAATGACCAAACTGAGACTATAGGAATTTCACTTAACATTTCAACAAGGTCCTAAACTGTTCTCAGATTTGCCTATAGACATAGTCAAAGATTGAAATAGAAACTCAAATATTATCACCAAATTTCTCCCAATCCTAATTATTACAATTATAATATATTATGTTATATTTCAATATTACTCTAGTCTATACAAATGGAAAAATTAGTTAACACTTTGGTTTAGGGTCCAATTCATTTTCTTATTAGCAGGATATATTACTAGGATATTGGCTGTTTATACTTATTCTGTATGACCATATTCTACATTCCTATTCCTACCCAAAACCTAAACGTAACAACTACCTTACTAACTATTAATAAGCAGTAATTAGGAGTTTAGTGAGGCAAAAGTCATAGTTAATAGTTAGTTAATAGTGAGAATTTAACCCTGTGTGATTTCTCGCCATGCTAACAGGAAACGTTTTCAGAACATTCAGTCATGGTTTGAATGAACGTTCTTGCAGTAAAGTTAATAGAATAAAATGTTCATTCAAAGTTATTTGGTCTTTAATAAAGTTCTTGAAACATTAGCACAAAAACTTTATTTATAAATTGTTCATGGAACCTTTTTCCTGAAAAGTTTTAGTTGGATGTACGATTAACAAAAAAAAAAAAAAAAAAGTTTAAATGCATAATTATAAACAAGAATGTTCCCTTATTGTTTGCATAACAAAGATAAAACATTTTAAAACATTTAATTATACTGGACATTTTAAATGTTCAGAGAACATTCAGAAATAACGTTTTCAGAACTTAATGGGAACGTCAGCAAAACGTTATAGGCCTGCATATTTTTGTTAGTTGGGTCCTTAATGATTCATATTACAAAACAAAACTAAGAGCTCCAATAAGTCTCCTGAGCAATGAAAGAGTAACCTTTGAGCAATAAAATGTTCCTCAACTGCAAAATAAATGACCCGTTTGAGGAACCCTGTTTCTTGTTCATTCTTTTTTTTTTTTTTTTTTTTTTTTTTTTGCTATTTGTTTCCTTTTTAGCATGTTCTTGTCAGATGCAAGATCAATGTTTTATTCAAATTTGAAGACTTTCATATTAATATTTTTTTCATAATAAGTCTTATGTTGTTATTTTTGACATGTATCAGAGTCTTCAGAATCAGACATTTCAACTTGAAAAAGCATCAACAGAAAAGCCAAAATAGGGAAATTTTGAGTTTGGCGAGCACGTACATTTATATAACTTCTTCATTCTTGAATGCATTATTATAAGTGAATGTTTTGCCTTACAAGATCTGTCAGTGCTTTTATGGTGGACCACAGAAAGTACAAAGTGCAGCACAAGGCGAAACAAATCCGAGATGTTATCAGCTACACCTGTGAGTCACTGCTTTCACCTGTCCTGCTGTCCCGTGGGAAATTACCCGATTACATCTCAAAGTGCAGATAATCAATAATAATCTACTTAATTAAAGTGGACCATGTTTCAAGACATGCTGAACCGTCACTAAAGCAAACTCACAAATCCATAGTGATTAGGGCAGAGTGTGTGTTTGAAGATATAATTCTGCTCTGTTCTTCTCCAGAACGTGGCAGCGTCGAGATCGTAGGTGGAAACCAGACTAAAACGGAAGGAGCTCAGGCGGAGTTCCAGTGCCGGGCCGTGGGCTGGTTTCCTGAGCCTAGCATGTCCTGGTCTGTTAATGGAGTGGAAACATCCTGCAACAGAAGCTCTGTGACACAGGGAAGTCTGTTTAACTCTAGCTGCACGTTGACGGTCACCGCCATCAAAACTTCTTCTGTTCAGTGTCTGGTCACGGTCCCTGCCCTGAACACACCGGAAAGCAACACTGTCTTTCTGACCGTCAATAAGAACAGTACGTTTGTGTGTATGTGTGTGTGTGTGTGTTTTACAAGTCATCAACAAATATATTAGATCATAAATTCTAGTAAACGCCCCGGAGTTTGATTCCATGTTGTTTTTACAACCACAAATCAGAACAGTTACTTGCAGGAACAGCTAGAGGGCACTGCAACCACCAGTCCAGCCACATGCAGTTTAGTATTGTAAACAGAGCTAATTGCAATGATAACGTAAAATGATGGTTGATGCATGATTCTCTTATCTCTCTCTCTTTTTTTTTTTTAAACAGCTAAAAGAGACCAGACAGTGTTGATTGCTGTCACTGTTGCCTTCAGTGCTGCTGCTCTTTTGTTTCTAATCATCTATGGAATTGTTTTCTTCTGCCTTAGAAGAAGAAAGAAAAGTGAGTGTTTGTGGGGATGGACCACAATTTCCATACTATAGCCATATTATATAGTGAGACAGATTTCTTCCATTAGTGCATCCCAATTCATAAAGTGTCAGAGTGTGTAGTTGAGCTAACTGGACCATATACTAACTAGTCAAACAACATCTTGTTTATGTAGCGTAATTCTGATCTTAATCTGGTATCAACTCATTTATTTCTTCTTTTCTGCAGAATCAAGCTACCAAGAGGAGATCAGGAGGTGAGAAATGAGCTTCAGTGTGTCTTTTGGATTTAGGAGTGATTGAAAATACAAAATAATGTGAAATTGAGCAATCATTGCTTTTAAAATCTTTATTGTTGTAAGTGGCTTGCTAACAGGTGTGAATTCCCGTTACAGGGCACGAGTCCAGTCCCAGAATAGGACGCCTGCCACACAAAATGTGCGAGGACGGGACAACCAAGGGTATAATACAGATGAACATGATGGTGTGTATGCATAAACAAACACGCACTATCATCCCATATGTGCATGTACTGGTTTGACCTAAATTATGTTGAACCAAAGTCTTTGTGGTGTATTCAGGTTTCACCTGAATTCATGTGTGTATATATATATATATATATATATATATATATATATATAGCAGATCAGCCCAGAATATGATGCACTAAATGGTTAAGCATTGTATTTACAATGGTTTTCTATGGAAAATGCTTGCATTTATATTTTGGGTTCATCTGCTTGCTTGTACATATGCATCATTAATAATGTATTTGGTCTTATATCATTGCCTTACTACATTAGTACTTAATACTGACTTTGTAAAAATAACTGTTGAGCAATGGAGGAAAGCCTTAGTTTTGCTCTCCAGGTGGGTGTCCTGTAAGGGTGTAACATCACATGGAAACTATGAATAAGTGATTATTACATTCAAAATATGTTACAAAAACCTGACATGTTTCTGCACACAAGAAGCCTCATTTTATTACTTTATTTCATTGTCATTTATTTTAATGTGAGGATTCAGGAAAGTATAAATGAACTATAAACCATCATGTTAAATAAAATATAAATCTTTGCTTCTCTTCACTGCAGGACACACCAACGGCGGAGTCTGGTTTACAAACTTTTCTAACGATCATCAGGTGATGCCTCAGATCAAGCTTAAAGTCAACATGAAACCAAAACTTCACCTATTTACTTCCTTAACACATATTCCTGATCTTATTTTAAATGATTAATCAATTATTATTCCAAAGAAACATTTTTCCAAATAAAAAGCTAAGTGCCCCTATTATGCTTTTTCGGATATTACCTTTCATGTAGTGTGTAAAATAGCTGTTCGTGAATGTAAAAGGTCTGCAAAGTTTCAGGGATCATAATGCACAACATTTTTAGTTATCTCTCAAAAGAAAGAACTGATTCTGCCTGAAACGAGTCGTCCGTAATTCCAGTCTTACTTCCTGCACAATCCTACGTAGGTTTGTAACAAATTTGCATGATGCCAGCCTATGATCTTCATTGGCTGCCTGTGAACGTCTACTTTCACCCGCGCTCAAACTCTGTAGTTGTAGCTGTACCTGGTTCATGTTGTCGAGAAGATGCTGTTTTCTGTGCTGTGAATCCACTTTGCGACTCGGGATCGAATTGATATGGTGAGATCTGGAGCTGAAATTCAGATATGGAAATGGGCGTTTTGTTTTCGACACGCGCTGCGGTAGACCAATAATCGCAGACTGGGCCATCTGACCAATCAGAGCAGAGACTCGGAAAGGCAGGGTTTAGAGAGACTGAATCTTTTATCAAACCGTTTAAGACACTAAGAAACGAAGTGATGCTACAATGTAGATTATGAGAAAAAAAAATTTGGACCGTGGATGCATATTAACCTGTTGTAGGAGAGCTCCAAAACTAATTTTGCTACCTTTAAAATAGCATAATTGGGGCACTGTAATAATGTTTCATCAAAAATGTAACAGTTAAAATCCACTTTGCACCTACTATTTTTTTTCTCTCTCTTTCTTGTGAAATATGGCATATTATGGAAGTAAAATGGGTTGTGAGTGTCTTTCATGTTGACTTCAACATTTCCATGCACTTCACTAGCATGATTAGTCAAGATTCCATATGTGATACAAATGTATGGTTTTTCAGATTGCTGATGACTTGGATGGTCCCAGGAAGCACAGACACATGACCATCGTCTAGAGACTGTTGGAATTCACAGACTTCAGGTGTTCTGGCTTTCTTCTCTCTTGTGCATAAACTCCTCATTTTAGGTTTAATTACAGAAGAAAGAAAGCTTGAGGGACTTCATATCAGCACCTGCACTGGATTATTTATTGGAACACAGAAGCATTTTCTCTGTGATCTCTGACTTTTGGACCCCACTGAATACTGTATATTTTTTTTACCAAAAGTTTATGTTGGACATAATGAGCTCACATTTTTCCATATTTAACAGATAACATGATCAAAATAAGGGTGGTTGAGGGGTTGGTTAGGATCCACCAGCGTCTGTTTAGTCATATGAACAAAGTAGATCAGATTTTGTGTTGATTCATTGTATATCCTTGCATGTGCATCATGCATGCATCGGATGCTTGCGTTTCCACAGCGGGTTTGTTTGAATCATCCATTGAACATCCTGTTTTCTCCAGAATTATAAAATCATCAGCATATGGCACAACACTCCCCGTGAGAGATTTGCTTCCTGTTTTTATAGCTGCTTACAATTACACCAAAGATTTTTTCATGTGAAGTGTTTAGAGAGGACCATCTTATGTGACACATCATGCTTCACGGAGCATGATGCAGTTAAACAATTAATCTAAACCACTGATCTTTAACTCCCCACAGGGGGAAAACTGCTTAAACTGCTCAATTACATTATTTATACAGTGAAGTGTCATGAAACGGATTGGAAATATGGCATTCATATCACTTCATAATAAAAAATTCAGATTAAATTTACTAAGAAATTTACTTTACTTATTTTCTCTTATCTGCACCTTTCCCCACATTTCTACAGCACTAAAATCCATGATTTATATATTTATATGATTTATACATAAAATGGTTTATAAGGATTTTAAACAACTCTGTTGTAGATATAACCTAGATCTAATTAATGTGCAGCAAAATTGCTTTCACAAATGGACATTTTACAAACTTATTTGCTTGTTTTGCCCCTTGTTTTAAGCTTAAATCTCACAAAATTTAGTTAATTTGTTTAAAATGCAAAAAAATGCCAGTGAGATAAGAAAAATGTATTTAACTCAATTATTAACTAATTCACGATATGTCCTTTAATATCTCACACAGGTTTTATTTTTGCCTCTCAGGATGTTTGGATATTTTATTCTGGAAATAAAGACAAAATCCTGAAAATTATATTTAACTAATTATTTTTGTCTGATAGACACTATATTTATGTGAACTTGATTCTTTTGTATTCAGCAATGAACATATTTTTGTACAATTATTTGTATTAATTTGTCAAATCTTTATGTATATATATATATATATATATATATATATATATATATATATATATATATATATATTATACATACATACATACATAAACATTTTTTGGTCCCCATGAGGAAAATAAATCATGTTAAATTATGTTTTTTGAAAATGTAAAAGTGCAGAAAGTTTTCTGTGAGGGTTAGGGGATACACTTTGTACAGAACAAAAATCATGTCTATGCAAAGTCCCCGTAATGAAATGAAATGAAATGTCTTTCAATGAAATTTTAAAAATGCCTATTTCGGGCATCTTAAACCAAGTCCTAATTTTGTTTAAAGGGGGAAACATGAAATCTCAAAAACTGCAAGCCGAACTCACAATTAAATAACATATTTCAAATCAGCAACAAAAATCTGACATGAATTGTCACATAAATGCTGTTTCTAAATAGAATATTGATAGAAATACTGAAAATCTGAATATTTTTATAAAACATATGTCTGCTATTGTAGGCTCATTTTGTAAATGTAAGCAACTAATTTAGACGCAAGGACTGGGTGCCGGTGCTGTGAGATGTTGTTGTTCGGCCAGATTTGTCTCGAAGTTGTGCATCTTCGAATGTGGAGGCGCGCGCGCTGTTACAAAAAAAGCCGTGCACACCGCCAATCGAAATGGGGCCTTGCGCACCCAACGCGCTCGACCGCCATGACGTCATTTTTGCCGCGCGCTCGTGCGGACGCGGCGAGTATAAACCTGTCTATGGTATAAACCTAGCTGTATCCGAGCGCTCTGCAGTCACTGTGTGAATATTAGCTCTCTTTCATCTTTTCCCTAAAAAAATAATGAATGTTCATAAATAAATAAATAAGGTTGGCTTAATGGCCAGCTGTAGGCTGGCATCTATCCCCCTGTGGCTTGTTAGCAGTGGAGTCTTCCTCATGCCTCACTCCACCCAGATCTGAGCTGGCCGAGCAGCTGATATTCTCCCACTCATTACGACCACACCAAAGTCACTTCCTGTTATGTAACGTGTACCTCCAAGACACAGATATGGAGAATCTACAGTTTCATTCTAATGTGAAGCAAAATATGGAGAACCCTGTGGTGATGCCCTATATAGTGATGGTATCAGCTGGTAATTTCAAAGAATACCACCGTGCTTTGATATATACTGTACCATGGCACTGAAAGATTACAGCATGGCCTTTGCATGGTACTCCAAGGTATTTTAAATATCAATAGCTATTATTAATATCATGTTATTCTGATCTACACCGTGGATGTAGATGTAGACCGTAGATTGTTCTTTAAGTAAAAAGAATAAAAGTGAAAGAATAAGATGGCATTTTACTTGTAAAAAACATAATGGTAAATATCTTATTATGGGATGACGATGGCTATACATTTACAAAAACATTGTACTTTGACATATACTGTACCATGGCACTGAATGATTACCATATAGAAGGTATTTGCATGGTACTCCAAGGTATTTTAAATACGTATATCTATTTTAATATCATGGCATTTTGATATACACCATGGTAAATTGGTAATAATTAATTTACAATAATGTATTTATATAGCATGGCATTTATATGCACTTTAAGTAAAAAGAATGTAAGTAAAAGAACAAGATGGCAATTTACATGTGAAAAACACATCTGAAATATAACAGCAAGACCAGGGTTGCATTTAAAAACCTTTGACATATGATTACCATTTTTCAAAGAATACCATAGTATGCTCATGCTACATTTTAAAATACCACAGTATGAGCATAATACAATGTCCAAATGTCCAGTGTTTGGTATGTTTTTATTACTGAAACATTTGATAGAAAAACGCTAGAATTTGCACCTTTCCTGGATTAAATTATTGATAAGTTCAAAAGAACTGGCATCTCATGCATTAAGAAAAAAATTCTCTATATTTTTTGTCTTACTGTAATTTATTTGTGGCAATGGACTAAAATAACTGTAGGACATCATCTTGCTAACAGTCGAACCCTGATCTCTTAAAGAACATGGACTTTCAAAGTTACTGTTATGAAATCTTCAGAGAGTGAGCATGTAAAGATCTTGGCCCACTATTAACAACTTCTCAGATTCTAATTCAGTTGGTTCAACTGACTGTCTTCTCAATGAAGCAAATGATCATGGATGTGAGAACCATAAAGGTCAGCCAGACTCCACAGTTTATTTGTCCACACAATCCAGAGGGATCTTTTGCTAAAGGCACTCTGGGAGTTAATGAACCGCCGTTGTGTTTCGAAAAAACCAGGCAGAAATACAGGAACCTCTAAAACTGATGGTCTTGCCAGAAGGTACAGCTTGGTCTCGGGCAAAATTTAGGAGCTAATGACTGGAAAGGAATTATTATCACCTTTGCTCACAAACCTTGCTTTTAAAGCTTTATCACTTTCTCACAATAAAACCTCCAGAGAGAAGCAAAACTGTCTGTTCTAGCCTTACAAGCCGAAGAAAATGTTTCTTTTGTGGTTGCATGCTGCATACTCCCTTGAGACTCATTTCTGTCTGCATATTATTTCAAATCTTGTACTAGCAGGCCAATGCAGAGGAATTCATTAGCAAAATTGTGCCAATGACAGATTCTTCATATAATGCCACGAGGTTAAATGCTGAGCTCAGATATTGCTTTATGGGGTTGAAATTTGACCCACAATTGTGGGCTGCTGTCCGAACAATCACTAATGTGCCCTAAAGCCCAGCCAATCCATTTCTATAAGCTCTAAAAGGGGGCAAAATAATGTTAAGTGTATTTGATATATAACCAACATTTATTTATTAAATTAACTTAGGTAAATTTCAGCTTTTACATAGTGGCTCTGTTGCAGTAAAGACTACAACAATGAAATCTCATTGGTCTGTTTGCAGTTTTCAATTCTAGTCCAAAAAGCATATACAGTACAGGCATACTGTAATCAAGATCTTTCTCTCCTCAGCACTAAAGATTCATGTACACAACTTCACCATTTCAGCCATCAATAATTTGCATAATTAATTAGGCCTGTTAAAAATGTATTGTATACGATTCCATGAAGTTATTTGGAGCGAGGAGCAAGCTCTTCCAACGAAATGTTCAAGTTTTCCAGGAGGCCAGTAATAATTCAGTGTCAGAGAGCCATTTACTTCAAATGAGTCCACTATGAATTCATTACGGCACACAGCTAATGAAAGTCAAAGAGAGGAGTGGTGTGGGTGAAGTGTGGTGTGTTGGGGTAAAGTCTTCATTGAATATTTATAATCATTATTCATTATAAAGTTTAATAATAACTTATATGAAAAAAAAAAACAGTGGTGTTTGTCAAAGGATTTTGATTGGCTGCCAATGATTTCATCATTTATCAGCTGGAAAAATATACTCTTAAAAGTGATACTAAAGGTATTATTTGGACTTTTCCTGGTGTGGATGAGTCTAAATGATAAAGTGTAAAAAATATTTTACTGCATGGCAACAGCCCGAAAACTTATTTATGATACTCCAAATGAGGTTGTGCGAAATTAGTATTGTGAGATATAAACTCACAATTTTGAGAAAAAACTTGTGAGATAAAGGGTCATAGTTACGAGTTTATAAATTGAAATAAATTGAAATGGAAATTGTTAGACAATTGTGAGAAAAAAGAATTGTGGAATAAATCTCGTCAATATAAATAAGTCACAATTACCTTTTTATGTTTTATTCCACGGCAGGAACAAGCTTCCATAGACAGTGGCGAATGTGAGGAAATATCTGGCTGCTGAATGCCATCATTGACCAATCAGAATCAAGTATTCGAGACAGCTTTGTAATAAATAGGGTAAAACGGATAGTTCACCCAAAAATGAAAATTCTGTCATCATTTACTCACCCTCATATTGTTCCAAACCTCAAACCCCAAGACTTTCATTCATCTTCGGAACAGAAATGAAGATCTTTTTGACGAAATCTGAGCGATTTCTCTCTCTCCATTGACAGCTACACAACTACCACTTTGACGCTTCAAAAAGTTCATAGAGATCGTAAAACTAATCCATATAAATTGAGCAGTTGATAAACCTCACTGGTTCTTGTAGAAGCTCAAACGTGCTGCGTGTCAAGAGAATGAACCTATTGGTTCTTGCTGAAGCTCAAATGTGCTGCGTAGCACAAGAGAATGAACCTCATTGGTTCTTGCGGAAGCTCAAATGTGCTGCGTAACACACGATAACAAAATCATTTTAAATATAAAAGATAATGATAACGGCACAGAGGAAAAATAAGGTTGGAATCACTTTCAGAAGGATTTTTTTTCAGTTGATGAACAATAAAAACATTGACAGCCAATCAGAATCCATTCTGCTTTAAAGAGCTGAAAATGGCATCGCTTAGAATAAACATAACGATATCGTTCTTGGTGTGAACAGGCCTTTATAATTTTATCTCATTGTAAGCAATGCACAGAGAAGCAGAAGCAATGACAGAATAACACTGGGCAGAAGGTAAGAGAGGGGTTCCCTCCTTAGTTACAGGATGCAGACATTAGTAGGTAAATATAAGCCAAGCTGTATCAATGCCAATGAACGCTTTCCCCTCCTCCTCTTTTTCCTGCGGTCATCTCAGTGTGGGCAGTTTCTGTGCCAGCAATGCATTGGAGATGATTCAAAGGATTCTGCTAATGGTCATTGATAGTCTATCAGAAATGGCCTTAATTAAGGCTCAAGCTTTCTCAAAGCATCGTCACTGTAATGAATAGCTGAAAAGTAATCAAGAAGTAGACTTTAATTAAGCATTTGCTTGAATATGTACAGTAATGTGCTATTGCTGTCAGGTTTGGCTGGATGACCATTATGGATTTTTATAACAGAACATACTACTGCATTAACCAGGAAAATTTGAAAAACACAGACAGTCTTTTCTGCAGCTGACAGATCTTACTAAAGTGTTGCAGTGTAACTCTGAGGCAGTGTGTGTGTCATTATCAAATTCAGAGCTCGGGGGCAGCAGAGACATTATATGACACCAGGCAGCGCCATTAAACAGGGACTGTCTGCGGCACGGTTTACTTAGAAAAGACCAAAAATTCATGGACCCGAGCACAACTCTCTTATGTAAAGAAACGAGCAGTGACCTTCTACAGGGCTCAGATTTGAATTAAAGTGCTGGAAATGCAAAAACAAAGGAGAAGGTTTTCCATTTAGACAGTTCATCACAAAATTCATGGTGACAAGTGCCCTGAAAGGCCTTTTTGACCAAGTGTAAGTCAATAGAGAATGCCATTGACTGCCTTTAAATTTCCAATCTCCATTAAAACGTCTCTGTTAAAACTAGCCTTCCAATCGATTGTCATTTAACAAGCCAGCAAATAAAAAATACTATGGCAATACAAGGAACAAAGACAGAGATGTCACACAGTTATATGATCTGGCGGTATTGCATCGCTCTTGCTGGCTTCCCCCCACACCAGAGGAGCTAGTGTTTAATGGAGCTCATCTGTTGAGAGAGATGATAACATCTGTGATAATAACCAAACTCGCTGCTCGACGATTATAAAGACCATATGCAAATCTGATGCACCAAGCCTCAAAACGGTTTGAAATTGTGTTAGGTTGTGGGTGGCAGAATGAAAACAGGAATTCTCTCCAAGCTCACATGCAGCAATGGAGGATAAAACTCCACACATGCACAATAAATGCATATGTTATTACCAATATATCCTCTTATAAAGGACTGTGGTCCTCATCAGGGCCATGACTAGGTCTTTTGCTGATAAGGCGACTCCCTGCTTCAGTCTTAAAGATTACATTGATCCAAACTTCATTTATGCCAAGATCCACTGCTGCAGTGAAGCTTTTGCACTGGTGTTCATCTGAATCAGTGAGTTGAGGGCTGCATGCTCATGCTGACTCTCTACGAGCAAGATGCCGTGTCTGCACTAAGGTGCACAAAGCACATTTGCTGTTAGATTGTGGAGGGAATACATTAAAACCATCTCATTTCAAACTGCATACTGAAAACATAATACTCGCTTGGTTGTTTCCAAATTATTTGAATTGTTTACACAAACCTTTGTGTCTTAACACAATGAAGGCAAAACCTGAACCACATGCACACAGTTGTAAGTGCATTCATTCAGTGCATCAAACACGTCTTTTTTATGTTATATAGGCTATATTCCTTTATTTCATCAAGATGCAAAGAATTGCATGAGCACTTTTAGTGCATTCAAATATCTAGCTGATGCGAAATATGTTGATATATGTTGATATACGAAATAACCAATACGTTTAATGCATTGAAATGTTTACACACATGGTCGTAAGTGCATGCATCGAAATATGTTGATTATATATTACCATTTCTATAGGAACCCTAAAGGCAGCAATGGTGCGCTTCAGTGATTATTCGCGAGATTAAAGTGGTGACATCAGAAGCGTTGACACCGGCAGCTTTCCATTGGTTTAGTGCAAACGTGATGACATGAAAGGGAGTTGGAGCTCCAAGTATAAAACTCCAGCGCGCACAAACCCACGCAGCGCGCGGACTGAAGGACTGCATCACTGCTGCTCTTCTGCCGAATCCACCCTTCATCATCACACTTATCATCCAGCATGAGTGAGGTGAGCTTTCCTCATACTATAACCCTCCATGCACCATGCACCACATACTGTAACGAGCTATCGGGGGTTCCCCAGGAGGAAATTCTCTTTCGGTGTTAAAGAGAACTGAAAATACCACATTGAGACAATGCCTTGAACTTGCGTTGATTGCAGTCAGATATTTTCCTGTTTGCTGAGTTTGAGCGCATTTTTCTTCACTAAACCAGCAAAACCGTTTGAAAAACTGAAATGCAATCCATTTATCAAAACACCATGTTTAGTAGCTTAGAAGAGTGCGACGGATTGTGAATATTTTTTTTTGTTGCATCTGCGCGCGCTGGCAGATTGTCGAATCAGCATTGTCCACGCGATGATTAATGATGCAACAAATGACAGCTGTCAGTTAAACCTCAACCCTCACCTAGGATGACACGGAGATGGTTTATGGACGATAAGCTACTTGTAAATTTGCTCTCATGATTTTTAATTCAAATTTAGTAGTCGATAATGTTTGCATAATATATATAGCCTAGGCTACAGTTTGGTGAAAAATCGATTTCTTGCAGTTTTTACTTACAGTGGAGCCACCTCGAATTGTTTAACGTTTCTACACGTTTTTCGCCTAGCCTATACCTGACTCGTTTTTGGGCACCTGTTTTCAGGATTTATCTTTGAATTATGGCTGAATTAAAAACTAATTTGAGTCTAAACTTAAACACGCAGTCGCATATAGTATACCAGATTCGTTCGGTCTTTTTAACAAAACAGGTCTAAATGATTCGTTCACAAAATGACCTGAATCCTTCTTGAATCAACAATCAACGCTGATTAATTTAACCGAAAACCATGTCTTGTGGACATATCCGACTCCTAATGGTCTGGGTTAACAACTCACTAACTCGTTTAAACTTGTCCGAATATTATCCCCATAATTAGCATATCTCCTGTAATAGGCCTATAAATCAGTATAGCCATTGACAACAGAAAATAGTCTGACATGTTAACCTATTCACAAAGATCTGTGATTCACGGAACTCAACAAATCATTGAACCAATGAGACAAAAAAGCAGTAATGTTAACAAATAAAAATGAGCCTATGACAGTTTTATGAACAGAGTAAAACATTTGATTAAAACGTCTAAAACAATATATAGGCTAAAAAAAATAAAACAACAACAAAAAAAACATTTCGGCTACTATATTCTTAGGCTACTAAATTTGGCTATTTAGGTCTTAAATGCTTTCTTGTTTTTATGAGCTGCCTGAATCGTGGTTGCAATAATCGTAATAAACATAAATAGGCCTATGTGACTTTACTAGAACATTTATTAGAACATGTAATATACAGGGACCACGTGATGACGCAAATTGCAGTCCGAAAACTTAGGCAGTGACTTCTTTTCTCGCTGCCCTATCTGGCAATGACTTTGCAGGCAGTGTTTGGCACTGATTTCAGACAAACTTCTGAGGCAGCGTAACGGTTTAATGATCTACAGCAAATTAGAGCG